>NW_026961756.1:0-600000 GCF_963924245.1 Chroicocephalus ridibundus | reverse complement strand
GGAAAGGGTGCTTTTGAGGATGAAGAGAGCAGGAAAGCCTGCAGCCCCCAGGTGTGTGCGGCTACACAAGCCGTTCCCAAAGAGCTTTAGAACAAGGCCTAGTTTTCCCTGCTGGCTCTTTGTGCGTGGGACCAATCTCCAGACATATGGCCATTTTTGTGCCTGGCGCGGCGCCAAGTGGGAAAGGGTGGTTTTGAGGCTGAAGGCAGCAGGAAAGCCTGCAGCCCCCAGGTGTGTGGGGCTACGCAAGCGGTTCCCAAAGAGCTTTAGAACAAGGCATAGTTTTCCCTGCTGGCTCTTTGGGCGTGGGACCAACCTCCAGACATATGGCCATTTTTGGGCCTGGCGTGACGCCAAGTGGGAAAGGGTGGTTTTGAGGCTGAAGGCAGCAGGAAAGCCTGCAGCCCCCAGGTGTGTGGGGCTACGCAAGCGGTTCCCAAAGAGCTTTAGAACAAGGCATAGTTTTTCCTGCTGGCTCTTTGGGCGTGGGACCAGTCTCCAGACATATGGCCATTTTTGGGCCTGGCGCGGCGCCAAGTGGGAAAGGGTGCTTTTGAGGCTGAAGGGAGCAGGAAAGCCTGCAGCCCCCAGGTGTGTGGGGCTACGCAAGCGGTTCCCAAAGAGCTTTAGAACAAGGCCTAGTTTTCCCTGCTGGCTCTTTGGGCGTGGAACCAATCTCCAGACATATGGCTATTTTTGGGCCTGGCGCGGCGCCAAGAGCGAAACGGTTCTTCTGAGGCTGAAGAGAGCAGGAAAGCCTGCAGCCCCCAGGTGTTTGGGGCTACGCAAGCGGTTCCCAAAGAGCTTTAGAACAAGGCATAGTTTTCCCTGCTGGCTCTTTGGGCGTGGGACCAGTCTCCAGACATATGGCCATTTTTGGGCCTGGCGCGGCGCCAAGTGGGAAAGGGTGGTTTTGAGGCTGAAGGCCGCAGGAGAAGCCTGCAGCCCCCAGGTGTGTGGGGCTACGCAAGCGGTTCCCAAAGAGCTTTAGAACAAGGCATAGTTTTCCCTGCTGGCTCTTTGGGCGTGGGACCAGTCTCCAGACATATGGCCATTTTTGGGCCTGGCGCGGCGCCAAGTGGGAAAGGGTGGTTTTGAGGCTGAAGGCAGCAGGAAAGCCTGCAGCCCCCACGTGTGTGGGGCTACGCAAGCGGTTCCCAAAGAGCTTTAGAACAAGGCATAGTTTTCCCTGCTGGCTCTTTGGGCGTGGGACCAGTCTCCAGCCATATGGCCATTTTTGGGCATGGCGCGGCGCCAAGTGGGAAAGGGTGGTTTTGAGGCTGAAGAGAGCAGGAAAGCCTGCAGCCCCCAGGTGTGTGGGGCTACGCAAGCCGTTCCCAAAGAGCTTTAGAACAAGGCATAGTTTTCCCTGCTGGCTCTTTGGGCTTGGGACCAACCTCCAGACATATGGCCATTTTTGTGCCTGGCGTGACGCCATGTGGGAAACGGTGGTTTTGAGGCTGAAGGCAGCAGGAAAGCCTGCAACCCCCAGGTGTGTGGGGCTACGCAAGCGGTTCCCAAAGAGCTTTAGAACAAGGCATAGTTTTCCCTGCTGGCTCTTTGGGCGTGGGACCAACCTCCAGACATATGGCCATTTTTGGGCCTGGCGTGGCGCCAAGTGGGAAAGGGTGGTTTTGAGGCTGAAGGCAGCAGGAAAGCCTGCAGCCCCCAGGTGTGTGGGGCTACGCAAGCGGTTCCCAAAGAGCTTTAGAACAAGGCATTGTTTTCCCTGCTGGCTCTTTGGGCGTGGGCCCAACCTCCAGACATATGGCCATTTTTGTGCCTGGCGTGACGCCATGTGGGAAAAGGTGGTTTTGAGGCTGAAGGCAGCAGGAAAGCCTGCAGCCCCCAGGTGTGTGGGGCTACGCAAGCGGTTCCCAAAGAGCTTTAGAACAAGGCATAGTTTTCCCTGCTGGCTCTTTGGGCGTGGAACCAATCTCCAGACATATGGCCATTTTTGTGCCTGGCGCGGCTCCAAGTGGGAAAGGGTGGTTTTGAGGCTGAAGGCAGCAGGAAAGCCTGCAGCCCCCAGGTGTGTGGGGCTACGCAAGCCGTTCCCAAAGAGCTTTAGAACAAGGCATAGTTTTCCCTGCTGGCTCTTTGGGCGTGGAACCAATCTCCAGACATATGGCCATTTTTGTGCCTGGCGTGACGCCAAGTGGGAAAGGGTGGTTTTGAGGCTGAAGAGAGCAGGAAAGCCTGCAGCCCCCAGGTGTGTGGGGCTACGCAAGCCGTTCCCAAAGAGCTTTAGAACAAGGCATAGTTTTCCCTGCTGGCTCTTTGGGCGTGGGACCAATCTCCAGACATATGGACATTTTTGTGCCCGGCGCGGCCCCAAGTGGGAAAGCGTGCTTTTCAGGCTGAAGAGAGCAGGAAAGCCTGCAGCCCCCAGGTGTGTGGGGCTACGCAAGCGGTTCCCAAAGAGCTTTAGAACAAGGCATAGTTTTCCCTGCTGGCTCTTTGGGCGTGGGACCAACCTCCAGACATATGGCCATTTTTGGGCCTGGCGTGACGCCAAGTGGGAAAGGGTGGTTTTGAGGCTGAAGGCAGCAGGAAAGCCTGCAGCCCCCAGGTCTGTAGGGCTACGCAAGTGGTTCCCAAAGAGCTTTAGAACAAGGCATAGTTTTCCCTGCTGGCTCTTTGGGCGTGGAACCAATCTCCAGACATATGGCCATTTTTGTGCCTGGCGCGGCGCCAAGTGGGAAAGCGTGCTTTTGAGGCTGAAGAGAGCAGGAAAGCCTGCAGCCCCCAGGTGTGTGGGGCTACGCAAGCGGTTCCCAAAGAGCTTTAGAACAAGGCATAGTTTTCCCTGCTGGCTCTTTGGGCGTGGAACCAATCTCCAGACATATGGCTATTTTTGGGCCTGGCGCGGCGCCAAGTGCGAAACGGTTCTTCTGAGGCTGAAGAGAGCAGGAAAGCCTGCAGCCCCCAGGTGTGTGGGGCTACGCAAGCGGTTCCCAAAGAGCTTTAGAACAAGGCATAGTTTTCCCTGCTGGCTCTTTGGGCGTGGGACCAGTCTCCAGACATATGGCCATTTTTGGGCCTGGCGCGGCGCCAAGTGGGAAAGGGTGGTTTTGAGGCTGAAGGCCGCAGGAGAAGCCTGCAGCCCCCAGGTCTGTGGGGCTACGCAAGTGGTTCCCAAAGAGCTTTAGAACAAGGCATAGTTTTCCCTGCTGGCTCTTTGGGCGTGGGACCAGTCTCCAGCCATATGGCCATTTTTGGGCCTGGCGCGGCGGCAAGTGGGAAAGGGTGGTTTTGAGGCTGAAGGCAGCAGGAAAGCCTGCAGCCCCCAGGTGTGTGGGGCTACGCAAGCGGTTCCCAAAGAGCTTTAGAACAAGGCATAGTTTTCCCTGCTGGCTCTTTGGGCGTGGGACCAGTCTCCAGACATATGGCCATTTTTGGGCATGGCGCGGCGCCAAGTGGGAAAGGGTGGTTTTGAGGCTGAAGGCAGCAGGAAAGCCTGCAGCCCCCAGGTGTGTGGGGCTACGCAAGCGGTTCCCAAAGAGCTTTAGAACAAGGCATTGTTTTCCCTGCTGGCTCTTTGGGCGTGGGACCAACCTCCAGACATATGGCCATTTTTGTGCCTGGCGTGACGCCATGTGGGAAAAGGTGGTTTTGAGGCTGAAGGCAGCAGGAAAGCCTGCAGCCCCCAGGTGTGTGGGGCTACGCAAGCGGTTCCCAAAGAGCTTTAGAACAAGGCATAGTTTTCCCTGCTGGCTCTTTGGGCGTGGAACCAATCTCCAGACATATGGCCATTTTTGGGCCTGGCGCGTACGCAAGGTTTGAAGCAGTTCCGAGAAAGTCTAAACATAATCCTCACTTTTCCCTCCTGGCACTTTCCCTGTAGGAGATACCGCAAGACGTTTCTGTATATTGGGCACAGCGCTCTGCAGGGTGTTTGCAGAGAGTTTCCCGGGACAGTGAAACCCGACATCAGAGACACTGAGAAGAAGCCCCAATGTTCCTTCCAGGCACTTTCAGTGTGGTTGCCTTCTCCACGTGGTTCCTGGTTTCACTGCAGCTCTGAAGAGAATGTTAGCAAAGAGGTAATCGGGACAGTGCAAACAGTACTCAAAGACAGGGAGAGCAAGCTCTCTCTTGGCACTTTGGATGTGGGACATACAGCGAGATGTTTGCTGCTTTTACATTTGGCTGTTGGGAGATTTACAGCACAAAGATATCTAGTTGATTTGAAGCAGTTCCGAGAAAGTCTAAACATAATCCTCACTTTTCCCTCCTGGCACTTTCCCTGTAGGAGATACCGCAAGACGTTTCTGTATATTGGGCACAGCGCTCTGCAGGGTGTTAGCAGAGAGTTTCCCGGGACAGTGAAACCCTATATCAGAGACACTGAGAAGAAGCCCCAACGTTCCTTCCAGGCACTTTCAGTGTGGGTGCCTTCTCCACGTGGTTCCTGGTTTCGCTGCAGCTCTGAAGAGAATGTTAGCAAAGAGGTAATCGGGACAGTGCAAACAGTACTCAAAGACAGGGAGAGCAAGCTCTCTCTTGGCACTTTGGATGTGGGACATACAGCGAGATGTTTGCTGCTTTTACATTTGGCTGTTGGGAGATTTACAGCACAAAGATATCTAGTTGATTTGAAGCAGTTCCGAGAAAGTCTAAACATAATCCTCACTTTTCCCTCCTGGCACTTTCCCTGTAGGAGATACCGCAAGACGTTTCTGTATATTGGGCACAGCGCTCTGCAGGGTGTTAGCAGAGAGTTTCCCGGGACAGTGAAACCCTATATCAGAGACACTGAGAAGAAGCCCCAACGTTCCTTCCAGGCACTTTCAGTGTGGGTGCCTTCTCCACGTGGTTCCTGGTTTCACTGCAGCTCTGAAGAGAATGTTAGCAAAGAGGTAATCGGGACAGTGCAAACAGTACTCAAAGACAGGGAGAGCAAGCTCTCTCTTGGCACTTTGGATGTGGGACATACAGCGAGATGTTTGCTGCTTTTACATTTGGCTGTTGGGAGATTTACAGCACAAAGATATCTAGTTGATTTGAAGCAGTTCCGAGAAAGCCTAAACATAATCCTCACTTTTCCCTCCTGGCACTTTCCCTGTAGGAGATACCGCAAGACGTTTCTGTATATTGGGCACAGCGCTCTGCAGGGTGTTAGCAGAGACTTTCCCGGGACAGTGAAACCCTATATCAGAGACATTGAGAAGAAGCCCCAACGTTCCTTCCAGGCACTTTCAGTGTGGGTGCCTTCTCCACGTGGTTCCTGGTTTCACTGCAGCTCTGAAGAGAATGTTAGCAAAGAGGTAATCGGGACAGTGCAAACAGTACTCAAAGACAGGGAGAGCAAGCTCTCTCTTGGCACTTTGGATGTGGGACATACAGCGAGATGTTTGCTGCTTTTACATTTGGCTGTTGGGAGATTTACAGCACAAAGATATCTAGTTGATTTGAAGCAGTTCCGAGAAAGTCTAAACATAATCCTCACTTTTCCCTCCTGGCACTTTCCCTGTAGGAGATACCGCAAGACGTTTCTGTATATTGGGCACAGCGCTCTGCAGGGTGTTAGCAGAGACTTTCCCGGGACAGTGAAACCCTATATCAGAGACACTGAGAAGAAGCCCCAACGTTCCTTCCAGGCACTTTCAGTGTGGGTGCCTTCTCCACGTGGTTCCTGGTTTCACTGCAGCTCTGAAGAGAATGTTAGCAAAGAGGTAATCGGGACAGTGCAAACAGTACTCAAAGACAGGGAGAGCAAGCTCTCTCTTGGCACTTTGGATGTGGGACATACAGCGAGATGTTTGCTGCTTTTACATTTGGCTGTTGGGAGATTTACAGCACAAAGATATCTAGTTGATTTGAAGCAGTTCCGAGAAAGTCTAAACATAATCCTCACTTTTCCCTCCTGGCACTTTCCCTGTAGGAGATACCGCAAGACGTTTCTGTATATTGGGCACAGCGCTCTGCAGGGTGTTAGCAGAGACTTTCCCGGGACAGTGAAACCCTATATCAGAGACACTGAGAAGAAGCCCCAATGTTCCCTCCAGGCACTTTCAGTGTGGGTGCCTTCTCCACGTGGTTCCTGGTTTCACTGCAGCTCTGAAGAGAATGTTAGCAAAGAGGTAATCGGGACAGTGCAAACAGTACTCAAAGACAGGGAGAGCAAGCTCTCTCTTGGCACTTTGGATGTGGGACATACAGCGAGATGTTTGCTGCTTTTACATTTGGCTGTTGGGAGATTTACAGCACAAAGATATCTAGTTGATTTGAAGCAGTTCCGAGAAAGCCTAAACATAATCCTCACTTTTCCCTCCTGGCACTTTCCCTGTAGGAGATACCGCAAGACGTTTCTGTATATTGGGCACAGCGCTCTGCAGGGTGTTAGCAGAGAGTTTCCCGGGACAGTGAAACCCTATATCAGAGACATTGAGAAGAAGCCCCAACGTTCCTTCCAGGCACTTTCAGTGTGGGTGCCTTCTCCACGTGGTTCCTGGTTTCACTGCAGCTCTGAAGAGAATGTTAGCAAAGAGGTAATCGGGACAGTGCAAACAGTACTCAAAGACAGGGAGAGCAAGCTCTCTCTTGGCACTTTGGATGTGGGACATACAGCGAGATGTTTGCTGCTTTTACATTTGGCTGTTGGGAGATTTACAGCACAAAGATATCTAGTTGATTTGAAGCAGTTCCGAGAAAGTCTAAACATAATCCTCACTTTTCCCTCCTGGCACTTTCCCTGTAGGAGATACCGCAAGACGTTTCTGTATATTGGGCACAGCGCTCTGCAGGGTGTTAGCAGAGACTTTCCCGGGACAGTGAAACCCTATATCAGAGACACTGAGAAGAAGCCCCAACGTTCCTTCCAGGCACTTTCAGTGTGGGTGCCTTCTCCACGTGGTTCCTGGTTTCACTGCAGCTCTGAAGAGAATGTTAGCAAAGAGGTAATCGGGACAGTGCAAACAGTACTCAAAGACAGGGAGAGCAAGCTCTCTCTTGGCACTTTGGATGTGGGACATACAGCGAGATGTTTGCTGCTTTTACATTTGGCTGTTGGGAGATTTACAGCACAAAGATATCTAGTTGATTTGAAGCAGTTCCGAGAAAGTCTAAACATAATCCTCACTTTTCCCTCCTGGCACTTTCCCTGTAGGAGATACCGCAAGACGTTTCTGTATATTGGGCACAGCGCTCTGCAGGGTGTTAGCAGAGACTTTCCCGGGACAGTGAAACCCTATATCAGAGACACTGAGAAGAAGCCCCAATGTTCCCTCCAGGCACTTTCAGTGTGGGTGCCTTCTCCACGTGGTTCCTGGTTTCACTGCAGCTCTGAAGAGAATGTTAGCAAAGAGGTAATCGGGACAGTGCAAACAGTACTCAAAGACAGGGAGAGCAAGCTCTCTCTTGGCACTTTGGATGTGGGACATACAGCGAGATGTTTGCTGCTTTTGCGTTTGGCTGTTGGGAGATTTACAGCACAAAGATATCTAGTTGATTTGAAGCAGTTCCGAGAAAGTCTAAACATAATCCTCACTTTTCCCTCCTGGCACTTTCCCTGTAGGAGATACCGCAAGACGTTTCTGTATATTGGGCACAGCGCTCTGCAGGGTGTTAGCAGAGACTTTCCCGGGACAGTGAAACCCTATATCAGAGACACTGAGAAGAAGCCCCAACGTTCCTTCCAGGCACTTTCAGTGTGGGTGCCTTCTCCACGTGGTTCCTGGTTTCACTGCAGCTCTGAAGAGAATGTTAGCAAAGAGGTAATCGGGACAGTGCAAACAGTACTCAAAGACAGGGAGAGCAAGCTCTCTCTTGGCACTTTGGATGTGGGACATACAGCGAGATGTTTGCTGCTTTTACATTTGGCTGTTGGGAGATTTACAGCACAAAGATATCTAGTTGATTTGAAGCAGTTCCGAGAAAGTCTAAACATAATCCTCACTTTTCCCTCCTGGCACTTTCCCTGTAGGAGATACCGCAAGACGTTTCTGTATATTGGGCACAGCGCTCTGCAGGGTGTTAGCAGAGACTTTCCCGGGACAGTGAAACCCTATATCAGAGACACTGAGAAGAAGCCCCAATGTTCCCTCCAGGCACTTTCAGTGTGGGTGCCTTCTCCACGTGGTTCCTGGTTTCACTGCAGCTCTGAAGAGAATGTTAGCAAAGAGGTAATCGGGACAGTGCAAACAGTACTCAAAGACAGGGAGAGCAAGCTCTCTCTTGGCACTTTGGATGTGGGACATACAGCGAGATGTTTGCTGCTTTTGCGTTTGGCTGTTGGGAGATTTACAGCACAAAGATATCTAGTTGATTTGAAGCAGTTCCGAGAAAGTCTAAACATAATCCTCACTTTTCCCTCCTGGCACTTTCCCTGTAGGAGATACCGCAAGACGTTTCTGTATATTGGGCACAGCGCTCTGCAGGGTGTTAGCAGAGAGTTTCCCGGGACAGTGAAACCCTATATCAGAGACACTGAGAAGAAGCCCCAACGTTCCCTCCAGCCACTTTCAGTGTGGGTGCCTTCTCCACGTGGTTCCTGGTTTCACTGCAGCTCTGAAGAGAATGTTAGCAAAGAGGTAATCGGGACAGTGCAAACAGTACTCAAAGACAGGGAGAGCAAGCTCTCTCTTGGCACTTTGGATGTGGGACATACAGCGAGATGTTTGCTGCTTTTACATTTGGCTGTTGGGAGATTTACAGCACAAAGATATCTAGTTGATTTGAAGCAGTTCCGAGAAAGTCTAAACATAATCCTCACTTTTCCCTCCTGGCACTTTCCCTGTAGGAGATACCGCAAGACGTTTCTGTATATTGGGCACAGCGCTCTGCAGGGTGTTAGCAGAGAGTTTCCCGGGACAGTGAAACCCTATATCAGAGACACTGAGAAGAAGCCCCAATGTTCCTTCCAGGCACTTTCAGTGTGGGTGCCTTCTCCACGTGGTTCCTGGTTTCACTGCAGCTCTGAAGAGAATGTTAGCAAAGAGGTAATCGGGACAGCGCAAACAGTACTCAAAGACAGGGAGAGCAAGCTCTACATTACTCTCTTGGCACTTTGGATGTGGGACATACAGCGAGATGTTTGCTGCTTTTGCGTTTGGCTGTTGGGAGATTTACAGCACAAAGATATCTAGTTGATTTGAAGCAGTTCCGAGAAAGTCTAAACATAATCCTCACTTTTCCTTCCTGGCACTTTCCCTGTAGGGGATACCGCAAGACATTTCTGTATATTGGGCACAGCGCTCTGCAGGGTGTTAGCAGAGACTTTCCCGGGACAGTGAAACCCTATGTCAGAGACACTGAGAAGAAGCCCCAATGTTCCCTCCAGGCACTTTCAGTGTGGGTGCCTTCTCCACGTGGTTCCTGGTTTCACTGCAGCTCTGAAGAGAATGTTAGCAAAGAGGTAATCGGGACAGTGCAAACAGTACTCAAAGACAGGGAGAGCAAGCTCTCTCTTGGCACTTTGGATGTGGGACATACAGCGAGATGTTTGCTGCTTTTACATTTGGCTGTTGGGAGATTTACAGCACAAAGATATCTAGTTGATTTGAAGCAGTTCCGAGAAAGTCTAAACATAATCCTCACTTTTCCCTCCTGGCACTTTCCCTGTAGGAGATACCGCAAGACTTTTCTGTATATTGGGCACAGCGCTGTGCAGGGTGTTAGCAGAGAGTTTCCCGGGACAGTGAAACCCTATATCAGAGACACTGAGAAGAAGCCCCAACGTTCCTTCCAGGCACTTTCAGTGTGGGTGCCTTCTCCACGTGGTTCCTGGTTTCACTGCAGCTCTGAAGAGAATGTTAGCAAAGAGGTAATCGGGACAGTGCAAACAGTACTCAAAGACAGGGAGAGCAAGCTCTCTCTTGGCACTTTGGATGTGGGACATACAGCGAGATGTTTGCTGCTTTTACATTTGGCTGTTGGGAGATTTACAGCACAAAGATATCTAGTTGATTTGAAGCAGTTCCGAGAAAGTCTAAACATAATCCTCACTTTTCCCTCCTGGCACTTTCCCTGTAGGAGATACCGCAAGACGTTTCTGTATATTGGGCACAGCGCTCTGCAGGGTGTTAGCAGAGAGTTTCCCGGGACAGTGAAACCCTATATCAGAGACACTGAGAAGAAGCCCCAATGTTCCCTCCAGGCACTTTCAGTGTGGGTGCCTTCTCCACGTGGCTCCTGGTTTCACTGCAGCTCTGAAGAGAATGTTAGCAAAGAGGTAATCGGGACAGTGCAAACAGTACTCAAAGACAGGGACAGCAAGCTCTACATTACTCTCTTGGCACTTTGGATGTGGGACATACAGCGAGATGTTTGCTGCTTTTGCGTTTGGCTGTTGGGAGATTTACAGCACAAAGATATCTAGTTGATTTGAAGCAGTTCCGAGAAAGTCTAAGCATAATCCTCACTTTTCCCTCCTGGCACTTTCCCTGTAGGGGATACCGCAAGACATTTCTGTATATTGGGAACAGCGCTGTGCAGGGTGTTAGCAGAGACTTTCCCGGGACAGTGAAACCCTATGTCAGAGACACTGAGAAGAAGCCCCAATGTTCCCTCCAGGCACTTTCAGTGTGGGTGCCTTCTCCACGTGGTTCCTGGTTTCACTGCAGCTCTGAAGAGAATGTTAGCAAAGAGGTAATCGGGACAGTGCAAACAGTACTCAAAGACAGGGAGAGCAAGCTCTCTCTTGGCACTTTGGATGTGGGACATACAGCGAGATGTTTGCTGCTTTTGCGTTTGGCTGTTGGGAGATTTACAGCACAAAGATATCTAGTTCATTTGAAGCAGTTCCGAGAAAGTCTAAACATAATCCTCACTTTTCCCTCCTGGCACTTTCCCTGTAGGAGATACCGCAAGACGTTTCTGTATATTGGGCACAGCGCTCTGCAGGGTGTTAGCAGAGAGTTTCCCGGGACAGTGAAACCCTATATCAGAGACACTGAGAAGAAGCCCCAACGTTCCTTCCAGGCACTTTCAGTGTGGGTGCCTTCTCCACGTGGTTCCTGGTTTCACTGCAGCTCTGAAGAGAATGTTAGCAAAGAGGTAATCGGGACAGTGCAAACAGTACTCAAAGACAGGGAGAGCAAGCTCTCTCTTGGCACTTTGGATGTGGGACATACAGCGAGATGTTTGCTGCTTTTACATTTGGCTGTTGGGAGATTTACAGCACAAAGATATCTAGTTGATTTGAAGCAGTTCCGAGAAAGTCTAAACATAATCCTCACTTTTCCCTCCTGGCACTTTCCCTGTAGGAGATACCGCAAGACGTTTCTGTATATTGGGCACAGCGCTCTGCAGGGTGTTAGCAGAGAGTTTCCCGGGACAGTGAAACCCTATATCAGAGACACTGAGAAGAAGCCCCAACGTTCCTTCCAGGCACTTTCAGTGTGGGTGCCTTCTCCACGTGGTTCCTGGTTTCACTGCAGCTCTGAAGAGAATGTTAGCAAAGAGGTAATCGGGACAGTGCAAACAGTACTCAAAGACAGGGAGAGCAAGCTCTCTCTTGGCACTTTGGATGTGGGACATACAGCGAGATGTTTGCTGCTTTTGCGTTTGGCTGTTGGGAGATTTACAGCACAAAGATATCTAGTTGATTTGAAGCAGTTCCGAGAAAGTCTAAACATAATCCTCACTTTTCCCTCCTGGCACTTTCCCTGTAGGGGATACCGTAAAACATTTCTGTATATTGGGCACAGCGCTTTGCAGGGTGTTAGCAGAGACTTTCCCGGGACAGTGAAACCCTATGTCAGAGACACTGAGAAGAAGCCCCAACGTTCCTTCCAGGCACTTTCAGTGTGGGTGCCTTCTCCACGTGGTTCCTGGTTTCACTGCAGCTCTGAAGAGAATGTTAGCAAAGAGGTAATCGGGACAGTGCAAACAGTACTCAAAGACAGGGAGAGCAAGCTCTACATTACTCTCTTGGCACTTTGGATGTGGGACATACAGCGAGGTGTTTGCTGCTTTTGCGTTTGGCTGTTGGGAGATTTACAGCACAAAGATATATAGTTCATTTGAAGCAGTTCCGAGAAAGTCTAAGCATAATCCTCACTTTTCACTCCTGGCACTTTCCCTGTAGGGTATACCGCAAGACATTTCTGTATATTGGGCACAGCGCTGTGCAGGGTGTTAGCAGAGACTTTCCCGGGACAGTGAAACCCTATGTCAGAGACACTGAGAAGAAGCCCCAATGTTCCCTCCAGGCACTTTCAGTGTGGGTGCCTTCTCCACGTGGTTCCTGGTTTCACTGCAGCTCTGAAGAGAATGTTAGCAAAGAGGTAATCGGGACGACAGTGCAAACAGTACTCAAAGACAGGGAGAGCAAGCTCTCTCTTGGCACTTTGGATGTGGGACATACAGCGAGATGTTTGCTGCTTTTGCGTTTGGCTGATGGGAGATTTACAGCACAAAGATATCTAGTTGATTTGAAGCAGTTCCGAGAAAGTCTAAACATAATCCTCACTTTTCCCTCCTGGCACTTTCCCTGTAGGAGATACCGCAAGACGTTTCTGTATATTGGGCACAGCGCTCTGCAGGGTGTTAGCAGAGAGTTTCCCGGGACAGTGAAACCCTATATCAGAGACACTGAGAAGAAGCCCCAACGTTCCCTCCAGGCACTTTCAGTGTGGGTGCCTTCTCCACGTGGTTCCTGGTTTCACTGCAGCTCTGAAGAGAATGTTAGCAAAGAGGTAATCGGGACAGTGCAAACAGTACTCAAAGACAGGGAGAGCAAGCTCTCTCTTGGCACTTTGGATGTGGGACATACAGCGAGATGTTTGCTGCTTTTACATTTGGCTGTTGGGAGATTTACAGCACAAAGATATCTAGTTGATTTGAAGCAGTTCCGAGAAAGTCTAAACATAATCCTCACTTTTCCCTCCTGGCACTTTCCCTGTAGGAGATACCGCAAGACGTTTCTGTATATTGGGCACAGCGCTCTGCAGGGTGTTAGCAGAGAGTTTCCCGGGACAGTGAAACCCTATATCAGAGACACTGAGAAGAAGCCCCAACGTTCCTTCCAGGCACTTTCAGTGTGGGTGCCTTCTCCACGTGGTTCCTGGTTTCACTGCAGCTCTGAAGAGAATGTTAGCAAAGAGGTAATCGGGACAGTGCAAACAGTACTCAAAGACAGGGAGAGCAAGCTCTCTCTTGGCACTTTGGATGTGGGACATACAGCGAGATGTTTGCTGCTTTTGCGTTTGGCTGTTGGGAGATTTACAGCACAAAGATATCTAGTTGATTTGAAGCAGTTCCGAGAAAGTCTAAACATAATCCTCACTTTTCCCTCCTGGCACTTTCCCTGTAGGGGATACCGTAAAACATTTCTGTATATTGGGCACAGCGCTTTGCAGGGTGTTAGCAGAGACTTTCCCGGGACAGTGAAACCCTAAGTCAGAGACACTGAGAAGAAGCCCCAACGTTCCTTCCAGGCACTTTCAGTGTGGGTGCCTTCTCCACGTGGTTCCTGGTTTCACTGCAGCTCTGAAGAGAATGTTAGCAAAGAGGTAATCGGGACAGTGCAAACAGTACTCAAAGACAGGGAGAGCAAGCTCTACATTACTCTCTTGGCACTTTGGATGTGGGACATACAGCGAGATGTTTGCTGCTTTTGCGTTTGGCTGTTGGGAGATTTACAGCACAAAGATATATAGTTCATTTGAAGCAGTTCCGAGAAAGTCTAAGCATAATCCTCACTTTTCACTCCTGGCACTTTCCCTGTAGGGTATACCGCAAGACATTTCTGTATATTGGGCACAGCGCTGTGCAGGGTGTTAGCAGAGACTTTCCCGGGACAGTGAAACCCTATGTCAGAGACACTGAGAAGAAGCCCCAATGTTCCCTCCAGGCACTTTCAGTGTGGGTGCCTTCTCCACGTGGTTCCTGGTTTCACTGCAGCTCTGAAGAGAATGTTAGCAAAGAGGTAATCGGGACGACAGTGCAAACAGTACTCAAAGACAGGGAGAGCAAGCTCTCTCTTGGCACTTTGGATGTGGGACATACAGCGAGATGTTTGCTGCTTTTACATTTGGCTGTTGGGAGATTTACAGCACAAAGATATCTAGTTGATTTGAAGCAGTTCCGAGAAAGTCTAAACATAATCCTCACTTTTCCCTCCTGGCACTTTCCCTGTAGGAGATACCGCAAGACGTTTCTGTATATTGGGCACAGCGCTCTGCAGGGTGTTAGCAGAGAGTTTCCCGGGACAGTGAAACCCTATATCAGAGACACTGAGAAGAAGCCCCAACGTTCCCTCCAGGCACTTTCAGTGTGGGTGCCTTCTCCACGTGGTTCCTGGTTTCACTGCAGCTCTGAAGAGAATGTTAGCAAAGAGGTAATCGGGACAGTGCAAACAGTACTCAAAGACAGGGAGAGCAAGCTCTCTCTTGGCACTTTGGATGTGGGACATACAGCGAGATGTTTGCTGCTTTTACATTTGGCTGTTGGGAGATTTACAGCACAAAGATATCTAGTTGATTTGAAGCAGTTCCGAGAAAGTCTAAACATAATCCTCACTTTTCCCTCCTGGCACTTTCCCTGTAGGAGATACCGCAAGACGTTTCTGTATATTGGGCACAGCGCTCTGCAGGGTGTTAGCAGAGAGTTTCCCGGGACAGTGAAACCCTATATCAGAGACATTGAGAAGAAGCCCCAACGTTCCTTCCAGGCACTTTCAGTGTGGGTGCCTTCTCCACGTGGTTCCTGGTTTCACTGCAGCTCTGAAGAGAATGTTAGCAAAGAGGTAATCGGGACAGTGCAAACAGTACTCAAAGACAGGGAGAGCAAGCTCTCTCTTGGCACTTTGGATGTGGGACATACAGCGAGATGTTTGCTGCTTTTACATTTGGCTGTTGGGAGATTTACAGCACAAAGATATCTAGTTGATTTGAAGCAGTTCCGAGAAAGTCTAAACATAATCCTCACTTTTCCCTCCTGGCACTTTCCCTGTAGGAGATACCGCAAGACGTTTCTGTATATTGGGCACAGCGCTCTGCAGGGTGTTAGCAGAGACTTTCCCGGGACAGTGAAACCCTATATCAGAGACACTGAGAAGAAGCCCCAACGTTCCTTCCAGGCACTTTCAGTGTGGGTGCCTTCTCCACGTGGTTCCTGGTTTCACTGCAGCTCTGAAGAGAATGTTAGCAAAGAGGTAATCGGGACAGTGCAAACAGTACTCAAAGACAGGGAGAGCAAGCTCTCTCTTGGCACTTTGGATGTGGGACATACAGCGAGATGTTTGCTGCTTTTACATTTGGCTGTTGGGAGATTTACAGCACAAAGATATCTAGTTGATTTGAAGCAGTTCCGAGAAAGTCTAAACATAATCCTCACTTTTCCCTCCTGGCACTTTCCCTGTAGGAGATACCGCAAGACGTTTCTGTATATTGGGCACAGCGCTCTGCAGGGTGTTAGCAGAGACTTTCCCGGGACAGTGAAACCCTATATCAGAGACACTGAGAAGAAGCCCCAACGTTCCTTCCAGGCACTTTCAGTGTGGGTGCCTTCTCCACGTGGTTCCTGGTTTCACTGCAGCTCTGAAGAGAATGTTAGCAAAGAGGTAATCGGGACAGTGCAAACAGTACTCAAAGACAGGGAGAGCAAGCTCTCTCTTGGCACTTTGGATGTGGGACATACAGCGAGATGTTTGCTGCTTTTGCGTTTGGCTGTTGGGAGATTTACAGCACAAAGATATCTAGTTGATTTGAAGCAGTTCCGAGAAAGTCTAAACATAATCCTCACTTTTCCCTCCTGGCACTTTCCCTGTAGGAGATACCGCAAGACGTTTCTGTATATTGGGCACAGCGCTCTGCAGGGTGTTAGCAGAGAGTTTCCCGGGACAGTGAAACCCTATATCAGAGACACTGAGAAGAAGCCCCAACGTTCCCTCCAGCCACTTTCAGTGTGGGTGCCTTCTCCACGTGGTTCCTGGTTTCACTGCAGCTCTGAAGAGAATGTTAGCAAAGAGGTAATCGGGACAGTGCAAACAGTACTCAAAGACAGGGAGAGCAAGCTCTCTCTTGGCACTTTGGATGTGGGACATACAGCGAGATGTTTGCTGCTTTTACATTTGGCTGTTGGGAGATTTACAGCACAAAGATATCTAGTTGATTTGAAGCAGTTCCGAGAAAGTCTAAACATAATCCTCACTTTTCCCTCCTGGCACTTTCCCTGTAGGAGATACCGCAAGACGTTTCTGTATATTGGGCACAGCGCTCTGCAGGGTGTTAGCAGAGAGTTTCCCGGGACAGTGAAACCCTATATCAGAGACACTGAGAAGAAGCCCCAATGTTCCTTCCAGGCACTTTCAGTGTGGGTGCCTTCTCCACGTGGTTCCTGGTTTCACTGCAGCTCTGAAGAGAATGTTAGCAAAGAGGTAATCGGGACAGCGCAAACAGTACTCAAAGACAGGGAGAGCAAGCTCTACATTACTCTCTTGGCACTTTGGATGTGGGACATACAGCGAGATGTTTGCTGCTTTTGCGTTTGGCTGTTGGGAGATTTACAGCACAAAGATATCTAGTTGATTTGAAGCAGTTCCGAGAAAGTCTAAACATAATCCTCACTTTTCCTTCCTGGCACTTTCCCTGTAGGGGATACCGCAAGACATTTCTGTATATTGGGCACAGCGCTCTGCAGGGTGTTAGCAGAGACTTTCCCGGGACAGTGAAACCCTATGTCAGAGACACTGAGAAGAAGCCCCAATGTTCCCTCCAGGCACTTTCAGTGTGGGTGCCTTCTCCACGTGGTTCCTGGTTTCACTGCAGCTCTGAAGAGAATGTTAGCAAAGAGGTAATCGGGACAGTGCAAACAGTACTCAAAGACAGGGAGAGCAAGCTCTCTCTTGGCACTTTGGATGTGGGACATACAGCGAGATGTTTGCTGCTTTTACATTTGGCTGTTGGGAGATTTACAGCACAAAGATATCTAGTTGATTTGAAGCAGTTCCGAGAAAGTCTAAACATAATCCTCACTTTTCCCTCCTGGCACTTTCCCTGTAGGAGATACCGCAAGACTTTTCTGTATATTGGGCACAGCGCTGTGCAGGGTGTTAGCAGAGAGTTTCCCGGGACAGTGAAACCCTATATCAGAGACACTGAGAAGAAGCCCCAACGTTCCTTCCAGGCACTTTCAGTGTGGGTGCCTTCTCCACGTGGTTCCTGGTTTCACTGCAGCTCTGAAGAGAATGTTAGCAAAGAGGTAATCGGGACAGTGCAAACAGTACTCAAAGACAGGGAGAGCAAGCTCTCTCTTGGCACTTTGGATGTGGGACATACAGCGAGATGTTTGCTGCTTTTACATTTGGCTGTTGGGAGATTTACAGCACAAAGATATCTAGTTGATTTGAAGCAGTTCCGAGAAAGTCTAAACATAATCCTCACTTTTCCCTCCTGGCACTTTCCCTGTAGGAGATACCGCAAGACGTTTCTGTATATTGGGCACAGCGCTGTGCAGGGTGTTAGCAGAGAGTTTCCCGGGACAGTGAAACCCTATATCAGAGACACTGAGAAGAAGCCCCAATGTTCCCTCCAGGCACTTTCAGTGTGGGTGCCTTCTCCACGTGGTTCCTGGTTTCACTGCAGCTCTGAAGAGAATGTTAGCAAAGAGGTAATCGGGACAGTGCAAACAGTACTCAAAGACAGGGACAGCAAGCTCTACATTACTCTCTTGGCACTTTGGATGTGGGACATACAGCGAGATGTTTGCTGCTTTTGCGTTTGGCTGTTGGGAGATTTACAGCACAAAGATATCTAGTTGATTTGAAGCAGTTCCGAGAAAGTCTAAGCATAATCCTCACTTTTCCCTCCTGGCACTTTCCCTGTAGGGGATACCGCAAGACATTTCTGTATATTGGGCACAGCGCTGTGCAGGGTGTTAGCAGAGACTTTCCCGGGACAGTGAAACCCTATGTCAGAGACACTGAGAAGAAGCCCCAATGTTCCCTCCAGGCACTTTCAGTGTGGGTGCCTTCTCCACGTGGTTCCTGGTTTCACTGCAGCTCTGAAGAGAATGTTAGCAAAGAGGTAATCGGGACAGTGCAAACAGTACTCAAAGACAGGGAGAGCAAGCTCTCTCTTGGCACTTTGGATGTGGGACATACAGCGAGATGTTTGCTGCTTTTGCGTTTGGCTGTTGGGAGATTTACAGCACAAAGATATCTAGTTGATTTGAAGCAGTTCCGAGAAAGTCTAAACATAATCCTCACTTTTCCCTCCTGGCACTTTCCCTGTAGGAGATACCGCAAGACGTTTCTGTATATTGGGCACAGCGCTCTGCAGGGTGTTAGCAGAGAGTTTCCCGGGACAGTGAAACCCTATATCAGAGACACTGAGAAGAAGCCCCAACGTTCCTTCCAGGCACTTTCAGTGTGGGTGCCTTCTCCACGTGGTTCCTGGTTTCACTGCAGCTCTGAAGAGAATGTTAGCAAAGAGGTAATCGGGACAGTGCAAACAGTACTCAAAGACAGGGAGAGCAAGCTCTCTCTTGGCACTTTGGATGTGGGACATACAGCGAGATGTTTGCTGCTTTTACATTTGGCTGTTGGGAGATTTACAGCACAAAGATATCTAGTTGATTTGAAGCAGTTCCGAGAAAGTCTAAACATAATCCTCACTTTTCCCTCCTGGCACTTTCCCTGTAGGAGATACCGCAAGACGTTTCTGTATATTGGGCACAGCGCTCTGCAGGGTGTTAGCAGAGAGTTTCCCGGGACAGTGAAACCCTATATCAGAGACACTGAGAAGAAGCCCCAACGTTCCTTCCAGGCACTTTCAGTGTGGGTGCCTTCTCCACGTGGTTCCTGGTTTCACTGCAGCTCTGAAGAGAATGTTAGCAAAGAGGTAATCGGGACAGTGCAAACAGTACTCAAAGACAGGGAGAGCAAGCTCTCTCTTGGCACTTTGGATGTGGGACATACAGCGAGATGTTTGCTGCTTTTGCGTTTGGCTGTTGGGAGATTTACAGCACAAAGATATCTAGTTGATTTGAAGCAGTTCCGAGAAAGTCTAAACATAATCCTCACTTTTCCCTCCTGGCACTTTCCCTGTAGGGGATACCGTAAAACATTTCTGTATATTGGGCACAGCGCTTTGCAGGGTGTTAGCAGAGACTTTCCCGGGACAGTGAAACCCTATGTCAGAGACACTGAGAAGAAGCCCCAACGTTCCTTCCAGGCACTTTCAGTGTGGGTGCCTTCTCCACGTGGTTCCTGGTTTCACTGCAGCTCTGAAGAGAATGTTAGCAAAGAGGTAATCGGGACAGTGCAAACAGTACTCAAAGACAGGGAGAGCAAGCTCTACATTACTCTCTTGGCACTTTGGATGTGGGACATACAGCGAGATGTTTGCTGCTTTTGCGTTTGGCTGTTGGGAGATTTACAGCACAAAGATATATAGTTCATTTGAAGCAGTTCCGAGAAAGTCTAAGCATAATCCTCACTTTTCACTCCTGGCACTTTCCCTGTAGGGTATACCGCAAGACATTTCTGTATATTGGGCACAGCGCTGTGCAGGGTGTTAGCAGAGACTTTCCCGGGACAGTGAAACCCTATGTCAGAGACACTGAGAAGAAGCCCCAATGTTCCCTCCAGGCACTTTCAGTGTGGGTGCCTTCTCCACGTGGTTCCTGGTTTCACTGCAGCTCTGAAGAGAATGTTAGCAAAGAGGTAATCGGGACAGCGCAAACAGTACTCAAAGACAGGGAGAGCAAGCTCTCTCTTGGCACTTTGGATGTGGGACATACAGCGAGATGTTTGCTGCTTTTACATTTGGCTGTTGGGAGATTTACAGCACAAAGATATCTAGTTGATTTGAAGCAGTTCCGAGAAAGTCTAAACATAATCCTCACTTTTCCCTCCTGGCACTTTCCCTGTAGGAGATACCGCAAGACGTTTCTGTATATTGGGCACAGCGCTCTGCAGGGTGTTAGCAGAGAGTTTCCCGGGACAGTGAAACCCTATATCAGAGACACTGAGAAGAAGCCCCAACGTTCCCTCCAGGCACTTTCATTGTGGGTGCCTTCTCCACGTGGTTCCTGGTTTCACTGCAGCTCTGAAGAGAATGTTAGCAAAGAGGTAATCGGGACAGTGCAAACAGTACTCAAAGACAGGGAGAGCAAGCTCTCTCTTGGCACTTTGGATGTGGGACATACAGCGAGATGTTTGCTGCTTTTGCGTTTGGCTGTTGGGAGATTTACAGCACAAAGATATCTAGTTGATTTGAAGCAGTTCCGAGAAAGTCTAAACATAATCCTCACTTTTCCCTCCTGGCACTTTCCCTGTAGGAGATACCGCAAGATGTTTCTGTATATTGGGCACAGCGCTCTGCAGGGTGTTAGCAGAGAGTTTCCCGGGACAGTGAAACCCTATATCAGAGACACTGAGAAGAAGCCCCAATGTTCCCTCCAGGCACTTTCAGTGTGGGTGCCTTCTCCACGTGGTTCCTGGTTTCACTGCAGCTCTGAAGAGAATGTTAGCAAAGAGGTAATCGGGACAGCGCAAACAGTACTCAAAGACAGGGAGAGCAAGCTCTCTCTTGGCACTTTGGATGTGGGACATACAGCGAGATGTTTGCTGCTTTTACATTTGGCTGTTGGGAGATTTACAGCACAAAGATATCTAGTTGATTTGAAGCAGTTCCGAGAAAGTCTAAACATAATCCTCACTTTTCCCTCCTGGCACTTTCCCTGTAGGAGATACCGCAAGACGTTTCTGTATATTGGGCACAGCGCTCTGCAGGGTGTTAGCAGAGAGTTTCCCGGGACAGTGAAACCCTATATCAGAGACACTGAGAAGAAGCCCCAATGTTCCCTCCAGGCACTTTCAGTGTGGGTGCCTTCTCCACGTGGTTCCTGGTTTCACTGCAGCTCTGAAGAGAATGTTAGCAAAGAGGTAATCGGGACAGCGCAAACAGTACTCAAAGACAGGGAGAGCAAGCTCTCTCTTGGCACTTTGGATGTGGGACATACAGCGAGATGTTTGCTGCTTTTACATTTGGCTGTTGGGAGATTTACAGCACAAAGATATCTAGTTGATTTGAAGCAGTTCCGAGAAAGTCTAAACATAATCCTCACTTTTCCCTCCTGGCACTTTCCCTGTAGGAGATACCGCAAGACGTTTCTGTATATTGGGCACAGCGCTCTGCAGGGTGTTAGCAGAGAGTTTCCCGGGACAGTGAAACCCTATATCAGAGACACTGAGAAGAAGCCCCAACGTTCCTTCCAGGCACTTTCAGTGTGGGTGCCTTCTCCACGTGGTTCCTGGTTTCACTGCAGCTCTGAAGAGAATGTTAGCAAAGAGGTAATCGGGACAGTGCAAACAGTACTCAAAGACAGGGAGAGCAAGCTCTCTCTTGGCACTTTGGATGTGGGACATACAGCGAGATGTTTGCTGCTTTTACATTTGGCTGTTGGGAGATTTACAGCACAAAGATATCTAGTTGATTTGAAGCAGTTCCGAGAAAGTCTAAACATAATCCTCACTTTTCCCTCCTGGCACTTTCCCTGTAGGAGATACCGCAAGACGTTTCTGTATATTGGGCACAGCGCTCTGCAGGGTGTTAGCAGAGAGTTTCCCAGGACAGTGAAACCCTATATCAGAGACACTGAGAAGAAGCCCCAACGTTCCTTCCAGGCACTTTCAGTGTGGGTGCCTTCTCCACGTGGTTCCTGGTTTCACAGCAGCTCTGAAGAGAATGTTAGCAAAGAGGTAATCGGGACAGTGCAAACAGTACTCAAAGACAGGGAGAGCAAGCTCTCTCTTGGCACTTTGGATGTGGGACATACAGCGAGATGTTTGCTGCTTTTACATTTGGCTGTTGGGAGATTTACAGCACAAAGATATCTAGTTGATTTGAAGCAGTTCCGAGAAAGTCTAAACATAATCCTCACTTTTCCCTCCTGGCACTTTCCCTGTAGGAGATACCGCAAGACGTTTCTGTATATTGGGCACAGCGCTCTGCAGGGTGTTAGCAGAGAGTTTCCCGGGACAGTGAAACCCTATATCAGAGACACTGAGAAGAAGCCCCAACGTTCCTTCCAGGCACTTTCAGTGTGGGTGCCTTCTCCACGTGGTTCCTGGTTTCACTGCAGCTCTGAAGAGAATGTTAGCAAAGAGGTAATCGGGACAGTGCAAACAGTACTCAAAGACAGGGAGAGCAAGCTCTCTCTTGGCACTTTGGATGTGGGACATACACCGAGATGTTTGCTGCTTTTACATTTGGCTGTTGGGAGATTTACAGCGCAAAGATATCTAGTTGATTTGAAGCAGTTCCGAGAAAGTCTAAACATAATCCTCACTTTTCCCTCCTGGCACTTTCCCTGTAGGAGATACCGCAAGACGTTTCTGTATATTGGGCACAGCGCTCTGCAGGGTGTTAGCAGAGAGTTTCCCGGGACAGTGAAACCCTATATCAGAGACACTGAGAAGAAGCCCCAACGTTCCCTCCAGGCACTTTCAGTGTGGGTGCCTTCTCCACGTGGTTCCTGGTTTCACTGCAGCTCTGAAGAGAATGTTAGCAAAGAGGTAATCGGGACAGTGCAAACAGTACTCAAAGACAGGGACAGCAAGCTCTACATTACTCTCTTGGCACTTTGGATGTGGGACATACAGCGAGATGTTTGCTGCTTTTGCGTTTGGCTGTTGGGAGATTTACAGCACAAAGATATCTAGTTGATTTGAAGCAGTTCCGAGAAAGTCTAAGCATAATCCTCACTTTTCCCTCCTGGCACTTTCCCTGTAGGGGATACCGTAAAACATTTCTGTATATTGGGCACAGCGCTGTGCAGGGTGTTAGCAGAGAGTTTCCCGGGACAGTGAAACCCTATATCAGAGACACTGAGAAGAAGCCCCAATGTTCCCTCCAGGCACTTTCAGTGTGGGTGCCTTCTCCACGTGGTTCCTGGTTTCACTGCAGCTTTGAAGAGAATGTTAGCAAAGAGGTAATCGGGACAGTGCAAACAGTACTCAAAGACAGGGAGAGCAAGCTCTACATTACTCTCTTGGCACTTTGGATGTGGGACATACAGCGAGATGTTTGCTGCTTTTGCGTTTGGCTGTTGGGAGATTTACAGCACAAAGATATATAGCTGATTTGAAGCAGTTCCGAGAAAGTCTAAGCATAATCCTCACTTTTCCCTCCTGGCACTTTCCCTGTAGGGGATACCGCAAGACATTTCTGTATATTGGGCACAGCGCTGTGCAGGGTGTTAGCAGAGACTTTCCCGGGACAGTGAAACCCTATGTCAGAGACACTGAGAAGAAGCCCCAATGTTCCCTCCAGGCACTTTCAGTGTGGGTGCCTTCTCCACGTGGTTCCTGGTTTCACTGCAGCTCTGAAGAGAATGTTAGCAAAGAGGTAATCGGGACAGTGCAAACAGTACTCAAAGACAGGGAGAGCAAGCTCTCTCTTGGCACTTTGGATGTGGGACATACAGCGAGATGTTTGCTGCTTTTGCGTTTGGCTGTTGGGAGATTTACAGCACAAAGATATCTAGTTGATTTGAAGCAGTTCCGAGAAAGTCTAAACATAATCCTCACTTTTCCCTCCTGGCACTTTCCCTGTAGGAGATACCGCAAGACGTTTCTGTATATTGGGCACAGCGCTCTGCAGGGTGTTAGCAGAGAGTTTCCCGGGACAGTGAAACCCTATATCAGAGACACTGAGAAGAAGCCCCAACGTTCCTTCCAGGCACTTTCAGTGTGGGTGCCTTCTCCACGTGGTTCCTGGTTTCACTGCAGCTCTGAAGAGAATGTTAGCAAAGAGGTAATCGGGACAGTGCAAACAGTACTCAAAGACAGGGAGAGCAAGCTCTCTCTTGGCACTTTGGATGTGGGACATACAGCGAGATGTTTGCTGCTTTTGCGTTTGGCTGTTGGGAGATTTACAGCACAAAGATATCTAGTTGATTTGAAGCAGTTCCGAGAAAGTCTAAACATAATCCTCACTTTTCCCTCCTGGCACTTTCCCTGTAGGAGATACCGCAAGACGTTTCTGTATATTGGGCACAGCGCTCTGCAGGGTGTTAGCAGAGAGTTTCCCGGGACAGTGAAACCCTATATCAGAGACACTGAGAAGAAGCCCCAACGTTCCTTCCAGGCACTTTCAGTGTGGGTGCCTTCTCCACGTGGTTCCTGGTTTCACTGCAGCTCTGAAGAGAATGTTAGCAAAGAGGTAATCGGGACAGTGCAAACAGTACTCAAAGACAGGGAGAGCAAGCTCTACATTACTCTCTTGGCACTTTGGATGTGGGACATACAGCGAGATGTTTGCTGCTTTTGCGTTTGGCTGTTGGGAGATTTACAGCACAAAGATATATAGTTCATTTGAAGCAGTTCCGAGAAAGTCTAAACATAATCCTCACTTTTCCCTCCTGGCACTTTCCCTGTAGGGTATACCGCAAGACATTTCTGTATATTGGGCACAGCGCTGTGCAGGGTGTTAGCAGAGACTTTCCCGGGACAGTGAAACCCTATGTCAGAGACACTGAGAAGAAGCCCCAATGTTCCCTCCAGGCACTTTCAGTGTGGGTGCCTTCTCCACGTGGTTCCTGGTTTCACTGCAGCTCTGAAGAGAATGTTAGCAAAGAGGTAATCGGGACAGTGCAAACAGTACTCAAAGACAGGGAGAGCAAGCTCTCTCTTGGCACTTTGGATGTGGGACATACAGCGAGATGTTTGCTGCTTTTACATTTGGCTGTTGGGAGATTTACAGCACAAAGATATCTAGTTGATTTGAAGCAGTTCCGAGAAAGTCTAAACATAATCCTCACTTTTCCCTCCTGGCACTTTCCCTGTAGGAGATACCGCAAGACGTTTCTGTATATTGGGCACAGCGCTCTGCAGGGTGTTAGCAGAGAGTTTCCCGGGACAGTGAAACCCTATATCAGAGACACTGAGAAGAAGCCCCAATGTTCCCTCCAGGCACTTTCAGTGTGGGTGCCTTCTCCACGTGGTTCCTGGTTTCACTGCAGCTCTGAAGAGAATGTTAGCAAAGAGGTAATCGGGACAGTGCAAACAGTACTCAAAGACAGGGACAGCAAGCTCTACATTACTCTCTTGGCACTTTGGATGTGGGACATACAGCGAGATGTTTGCTGCTTTTGCGTTTGGCTGTTGGGAGATTTACAGCACAAAGATATCTAGTTGATTTGAAGCAGTTCCGAGAAAGTCTAAGCATAATCCTCACTTTTCCCTCCTGGCACTTTCCCTGTAGGGGATACCGCAAGACATTTCTGTATATTGGGCACAGCGCTGTGCAGGGTGTTAGCAGAGACTTTCCCGGGACAGTGAAACCCTATGTCAGAGACACTGAGAAGAAGCCCCAATGTTCCCTCCAGGCACTTTCAGTGTGGGTGCCTTCTCCACGTGGTTCCTGGTTTCACTGCAGCTCTGAAGAGAATGTTAGCAAAGAGGTAATCGGGACAGTGCAAACAGTACTCAAAGACAGGGAGAGCAAGCTCTCTCTTGGCACTTTGGATGTGGGACATACAGCGAGATGTTTGCTGCTTTTGCGTTTGGCTGTTGGGAGATTTACAGCACAAAGATATCTAGTTGATTTGAAGCAGTTCCGAGAAAGTCTAAACATAATCCTCACTTTTCCCTCCTGGCACTTTCCCTGTAGGAGATACCGCAAGACGTTTCTGTATATTGGGCACAGCGCTCTGCAGGGTGTTAGCAGAGAGTTTCCCGGGACAGTGAAACCCTATATCAGAGACACTGAGAAGAAGCCCCAACGTTCCTTCCAGGCACTTTCAGTGTGGGTGCCTTCTCCACGTGGTTCCTGGTTTCACTGCAGCTCTGAAGAGAATGTTAGCAAAGAGGTAATCGGGACAGTGCAAACAGTACTCAAAGACAGGGAGAGCAAGCTCTACATTACTCTCTTGGCACTTTGGATGTGGGACATACAGCGAGATGTTTGCTGCTTTTGCGTTTGGCTGTTGGGAGATTTACAGCACAAAGATATATAGTTCATTTGAAGCAGTTCCGAGAAAGTCTAAACATAATCCTCACTTTTCCCTCCTGGCACTTTCCCTGTAGGGTATACCGCAAGACATTTCTGTATATTGGGCACAGCGCTGTGCAGGGTGTTAGCAGAGACTTTCCCGGGACAGTGAAACCCTATGTCAGAGACACTGAGAAGAAGCCCCAATGTTCCCTCCAGGCACTTTCAGTGTGGGTGCCTTCTCCACGTGGTTCCTGGTTTCACTGCAGCTCTGAAGAGAATGTTAGCAAAGAGGTAATCGGGACAGTGCAAACAGTACTCAAAGACAGGGAGAGCAAGCTCTCTCTTGGCACTTTGGATGTGGGACATACAGCGAGATGTTTGCTGCTTTTACATTTGGCTGTTGGGAGATTTACAGCACAAAGATATCTAGTTGATTTGAAGCAGTTCCGAGAAAGTCTAAACATAATCCTCACTTTTCCCTCCTGGCACTTTCCCTGTAGGAGATACCGCAAGACGTTTCTGTATATTGGGCACAGCGCTCTGCAGGGTGTTAGCAGAGAGTTTCCCGGGACAGTGAAACCCTATATCAGAGACACTGAGAAGAAGCCCCAATGTTCCCTCCAGGCACTTTCAGTGTGGGTGCCTTCTCCACGTGGTTCCTGGTTTCACTGCAGCTCTGAAGAGAATGTTAGCAAAGAGGTAATCGGGACAGTGCAAACAGTACTCAAAGACAGGGACAGCAAGCTCTACATTACTCTCTTGGCACTTTGGATGTGGGACATACAGCGAGATGTTTGCTGCTTTTGCGTTTGGCTGTTGGGAGATTTACAGCACAAAGATATCTAGTTGATTTGAAGCAGTTCCGAGAAAGTCTAAGCATAATCCTCACTTTTCCCTCCTGGCACTTTCCCTGTAGGGGATACCGCAAGACATTTCTGTATATTGGGCACAGCGCTGTGCAGGGTGTTAGCAGAGACTTTCCCGGGACAGTGAAACCCTATGTCAGAGACACTGAGAAGAAGCCCCAATGTTCCCTCCAGGCACTTTCAGTGTGGGTGCCTTCTCCACGTGGTTCCTGGTTTCACTGCAGCTCTGAAGAGAATGTTAGCAAAGAGGTAATCGGGACAGTGCAAACAGTACTCAAAGACAGGGAGAGCAAGCTCTCTCTTGGCACTTTGGATGTGGGACATACAGCGAGATGTTTGCTGCTTTTGCGTTTGGCTGTTGGGAGATTTACAGCACAAAGATATCTAGTTGATTTGAAGCAGTTCCGAGAAAGTCTAAACATAATCCTCACTTTTCCCTCCTGGCACTTTCCCTGTAGGAGATACCGCAAGACGTTTCTGTATATTGGGCACAGCGCTCTGCAGGGTGTTAGCAGAGAGTTTCCCGGGACAGTGAAACCCTATATCAGAGACACTGAGAAGAAGCCCCAACGTTCCTTCCAGGCACTTTCAGTGTGGGTGCCTTCTCCACGTGGTTCCTGGTTTCACTGCAGCTCTGAAGAGAATGTTAGCAAAGAGGTAATCGGGACAGTGCAAACAGTACTCAAAGACAGGGAGAGCAAGCTCTCTCTTGGCACTTTGGATGTGGGACATACAGCGAGATGTTTGCTGCTTTTACATTTGGCTGTTGGGAGATTTACAGCACAAAGATATCTAGTTGATTTGAAGCAGTTCCGAGAAAGTCTAAACATAATCCTCACTTTTCCCTCCTGGCACTTTCCCTGTAGGAGATACCGCAAGACGTTTCTGTATATTGGGCACAGCGCTCTGCAGGGTGTTAGCAGAGAGTTTCCCGGGACAGTGAAACCCTATATCAGAGACACTGAGAAGAAGCCCCAACGTTCCTTCCAGGCACTTTCAGTGTGGGTGCCTTCTCCACGTGGTTCCTGGTTTCACTGCAGCTCTGAAGAGAATGTTAGCAAAGAGGTAATCGGGACAGTGCAAACAGTACTCAAAGACAGGGAGAGCAAGCTCTCTCTTGGCACTTTGGATGTGGGACATACAGCGAGATGTTTGCTGCTTTTGCGTTTGGCTGTTGGGAGATTTACAGCACAAAGATATCTAGTTGATTTGAAGCAGTTCCGAGAAAGTCTAAACATAATCCTCACTTTTCCCTCCTGGCACTTTCCCTGTAGGGGATACCGTAAAACATTTCTGTATATTGGGCACAGCGCTTTGCAGGGTGTTAGCAGAGACTTTCCCGGGACAGTGAAACCCTATGTCAGAGACACTGAGAAGAAGCCCCAACGTTCCTTCCAGGCACTTTCAGTGTGGGTGCCTTCTCCACGTGGTTCCTGGTTTCACTGCAGCTCTGAAGAGAATGTTAGCAAAGAGGTAATCGGGACAGTGCAAACAGTACTCAAAGACAGGGAGAGCAAGCTCTACATTACTCTCTTGGCACTTTGGATGTGGGACATACAGCGAGATGTTTGCTGCTTTTGCGTTTGGCTGTTGGGAGATTTACAGCACAAAGATATATAGTTCATTTGAAGCAGTTCCGAGAAAGTCTAAGCATAATCCTCACTTTTCACTCCTGGCACTTTCCCTGTAGGGTATACCGCAAGACATTTCTGTATATTGGGCACAGCGCTGTGCAGGGTGTTAGCAGAGACTTTCCCGGGACAGTGAAACCCTATGTCAGAGACACTGAGAAGAAGCCCCAATGTTCCCTCCAGGCACTTTCAGTGTGGGTGCCTTCTCCACGTGGTTCCTGGTTTCACTGCAGCTCTGAAGAGAATGTTAGCAAAGAGGTAATCGGGACAGCGCAAACAGTACTCAAAGACAGGGAGAGCAAGCTCTCTCTTGGCACTTTGGATGTGGGACATACAGCGAGATGTTTGCTGCTTTTACATTTGGCTGTTGGGAGATTTACAGCACAAAGATATCTAGTTGATTTGAAGCAGTTCCGAGAAAGTCTAAACATAATCCTCACTTTTCCCTCCTGGCACTTTCCCTGTAGGAGATACCGCAAGACGTTTCTGTATATTGGGCACAGCGCTCTGCAGGGTGTTAGCAGAGAGTTTCCCGGGACAGTGAAACCCTATATCAGAGACACTGAGAAGAAGCCCCAACGTTCCCTCCAGGCACTTTCATTGTGGGTGCCTTCTCCACGTGGTTCCTGGTTTCACTGCAGCTCTGAAGAGAATGTTAGCAAAGAGGTAATCGGGACAGTGCAAACAGTACTCAAAGACAGGGACAGCAAGCTCTACATTACTCTCTTGGCACTTTGGATGTGGGACATACAGCGAGATGTTTGCTGCTTTTGCGTTTGGCTGTTGGGAGATTTACAGCACAAAGATATCTAGTTGATTTGAAGCAGTTCCGAGAAAGTCTAAGCATAATCCTCACTTTTCCCTCCTGGCACTTTCCCTGTAGGGGATACCGCAAGACATTTCTGTATATTGGGCACAGCGCTGTGCAGGGTGTTAGCAGAGACTTTCCCGGGACAGTGAAACCCTATGTCAGAGACACTGAGAAGAAGCCCCAATGTTCCCTCCAGGCACTTTCAGTGTGGGTGCCTTCTCCACGTGGTTCCTGGTTTCACTGCAGCTCTGAAGAGAATGTTAGCAAAGAGGTAATCGGGACAGTGCAAACAGTACTCAAAGACAGGGAGAGCAAGCTCTCTCTTGGCACTTTGGATGTGGGACATACAGCGAGATGTTTGCTGCTTTTGCGTTTGGCTGTTGGGAGATTTACAGCACAAAGATATCTAGTTGATTTGAAGCAGTTCCGAGAAAGTCTAAACATAATCCTCACTTTTCCCTCCTGGCACTTTCCCTGTAGGAGATACCGCAAGACGTTTCTGTATATTGGGCACAGCGCTCTGCAGGGTGTTAGCAGAGAGTTTCCCGGGACAGTGAAACCCTATATCAGAGACACTGAGAAGAAGCCCCAACGTTCCTTCCAGGCACTTTCAGTGTGGGTGCCTTCTCCACGTGGTTCCTGGTTTCACTGCAGCTCTGAAGAGAATGTTAGCAAAGAGGTAATCGGGACAGTGCAAACAGTACTCAAAGACAGGGAGAGCAAGCTCTACATTACTCTCTTGGCACTTTGGATGTGGGACATACAGCGAGATGTTTGCTGCTTTTGCGTTTGGCTGTTGGGAGATTTACAGCACAAAGATATATAGTTCATTTGAAGCAGTTCCGAGAAAGTCTAAACATAATCCTCACTTTTCCCTCCTGGCACTTTCCCTGTAGGGTATACCGCAAGACATTTCTGTATATTGGGCACAGCGCTGTGCAGGGTGTTAGCAGAGACTTTCCCGGGACAGTGAAACCCTATGTCAGAGACACTGAGAAGAAGCCCCAATGTTCCCTCCAGGCACTTTCAGTGTGGGTGCCTTCTCCACGTGGTTCCTGGTTTCACTGCAGCTCTGAAGAGAATGTTAGCAAAGAGGTAATCGGGACAGTGCAAACAGTACTCAAAGACAGGGAGAGCAAGCTCTCTCTTGGCACTTTGGATGTGGGACATACAGCGAGATGTTTGCTGCTTTTACATTTGGCTGTTGGGAGATTTACAGCACAAAGATATCTAGTTGATTTGAAGCAGTTCCGAGAAAGTCTAAACATAATCCTCACTTTTCCCTCCTGGCACTTTCCCTGTAGGAGATACCGCAAGACGTTTCTGTATATTGGGCACAGCGCTCTGCAGGGTGTTAGCAGAGAGTTTCCCGGGACAGTGAAACCCTATATCAGAGACACTGAGAAGAAGCCCCAATGTTCCCTCCAGGCACTTTCAGTGTGGGTGCCTTCTCCACGTGGTTCCTGGTTTCACTGCAGCTCTGAAGAGAATGTTAGCAAAGAGGTAATCGGGACAGTGCAAACAGTACTCAAAGACAGGGACAGCAAGCTCTACATTACTCTCTTGGCACTTTGGATGTGGGACATACAGCGAGATGTTTGCTGCTTTTGCGTTTGGCTGTTGGGAGATTTACAGCACAAAGATATCTAGTTGATTTGAAGCAGTTCCGAGAAAGTCTAAGCATAATCCTCACTTTTCCCTCCTGGCACTTTCCCTGTAGGGGATACCGCAAGACATTTCTGTATATTGGGCACAGCGCTGTGCAGGGTGTTAGCAGAGACTTTCCCGGGACAGTGAAACCCTATGTCAGAGACACTGAGAAGAAGCCCCAATGTTCCCTCCAGGCACTTTCAGTGTGGGTGCCTTCTCCACGTGGTTCCTGGTTTCACTGCAGCTCTGAAGAGAATGTTAGCAAAGAGGTAATCGGGACAGTGCAAACAGTACTCAAAGACAGGGAGAGCAAGCTCTCTCTTGGCACTTTGGATGTGGGACATACAGCGAGATGTTTGCTGCTTTTGCGTTTGGCTGTTGGGAGATTTACAGCACAAAGATATCTAGTTGATTTGAAGCAGTTCCGAGAAAGTCTAAACATAATCCTCACTTTTCCCTCCTGGCACTTTCCCTGTAGGAGATACCGCAAGACGTTTCTGTATATTGGGCACAGCGCTCTGCAGGGTGTTAGCAGAGAGTTTCCCGGGACAGTGAAACCCTATATCAGAGACACTGAGAAGAAGCCCCAACGTTCCTTCCAGGCACTTTCAGTGTGGGTGCCTTCTCCACGTGGTTCCTGGTTTCACTGCAGCTCTGAAGAGAATGTTAGCAAAGAGGTAATCGGGACAGTGCAAACAGTACTCAAAGACAGGGAGAGCAAGCTCTCTCTTGGCACTTTGGATGTGGGACATACAGCGAGATGTTTGCTGCTTTTACATTTGGCTGTTGGGAGATTTACAGCACAAAGATATCTAGTTGATTTGAAGCAGTTCCGAGAAAGTCTAAACATAATCCTCACTTTTCCCTCCTGGCACTTTCCCTGTAGGAGATACCGCAAGACGTTTCTGTATATTGGGCACAGCGCTCTGCAGGGTGTTAGCAGAGAGTTTCCCGGGACAGTGAAACCCTATATCAGAGACACTGAGAAGAAGCCCCAACGTTCCTTCCAGGCACTTTCAGTGTGGGTGCCTTCTCCACGTGGTTCCTGGTTTCACTGCAGCTCTGAAGAGAATGTTAGCAAAGAGGTAATCGGGACAGTGCAAACAGTACTCAAAGACAGGGAGAGCAAGCTCTCTCTTGGCACTTTGGATGTGGGACATACAGCGAGATGTTTGCTGCTTTTGCGTTTGGCTGTTGGGAGATTTACAGCACAAAGATATCTAGTTGATTTGAAGCAGTTCCGAGAAAGTCTAAACATAATCCTCACTTTTCCCTCCTGGCACTTTCCCTGTAGGGGATACCGTAAAACATTTCTGTATATTGGGCACAGCGCTTTGCAGGGTGTTAGCAGAGACTTTCCCGGGACAGTGAAACCCTATGTCAGAGACACTGAGAAGAAGCCCCAACGTTCCTTCCAGGCACTTTCAGTGTGGGTGCCTTCTCCACGTGGTTCCTGGTTTCACTGCAGCTCTGAAGAGAATGTTAGCAAAGAGGTAATCGGGACAGTGCAAACAGTACTCAAAGACAGGGAGAGCAAGCTCTACATTACTCTCTTGGCACTTTGGATGTGGGACATACAGCGAGATGTTTGCTGCTTTTGCGTTTGGCTGTTGGGAGATTTACAGCACAAAGATATATAGTTCATTTGAAGCAGTTCCGAGAAAGTCTAAGCATAATCCTCACTTTTCACTCCTGGCACTTTCCCTGTAGGGTATACCGCAAGACATTTCTGTATATTGGGCACAGCGCTGTGCAGGGTGTTAGCAGAGACTTTCCCGGGACAGTGAAACCCTATGTCAGAGACACTGAGAAGAAGCCCCAATGTTCCCTCCAGGCACTTTCAGTGTGGGTGCCTTCTCCACGTGGTTCCTGGTTTCACTGCAGCTCTGAAGAGAATGTTAGCAAAGAGGTAATCGGGACAGCGCAAACAGTACTCAAAGACAGGGAGAGCAAGCTCTCTCTTGGCACTTTGGATGTGGGACATACAGCGAGATGTTTGCTGCTTTTACATTTGGCTGTTGGGAGATTTACAGCACAAAGATATCTAGTTGATTTGAAGCAGTTCCGAGAAAGTCTAAACATAATCCTCACTTTTCCCTCCTGGCACTTTCCCTGTAGGAGATACCGCAAGACGTTTCTGTATATTGGGCACAGCGCTCTGCAGGGTGTTAGCAGAGAGTTTCCCGGGACAGTGAAACCCTATATCAGAGACACTGAGAAGAAGCCCCAACGTTCCCTCCAGGCACTTTCATTGTGGGTGCCTTCTCCACGTGGTTCCTGGTTTCACTGCAGCTCTGAAGAGAATGTTAGCAAAGAGGTAATCGGGACAGTGCAAACAGTACTCAAAGACAGGGAGAGCAAGCTCTCTCTTGGCACTTTGGATGTGGGACATACAGCGAGATGTTTGCTGCTTTTGCGTTTGGCTGTTGGGAGATTTACAGCACAAAGATATCTAGTTGATTTGAAGCAGTTCCGAGAAAGTCTAAACATAATCCTCACTTTTCCCTCCTGGCACTTTCCCTGTAGGAGATACCGCAAGATGTTTCTGTATATTGGGCACAGCGCTCTGCAGGGTGTTAGCAGAGAGTTTCCCGGGACAGTGAAACCCTATATCAGAGACACTGAGAAGAAGCCCCAATGTTCCCTCCAGGCACTTTCAGTGTGGGTGCCTTCTCCACGTGGTTCCTGGTTTCACTGCAGCTCTGAAGAGAATGTTAGCAAAGAGGTAATCGGGACAGCGCAAACAGTACTCAAAGACAGGGAGAGCAAGCTCTCTCTTGGCACTTTGGATGTGGGACATACAGCGAGATGTTTGCTGCTTTTACATTTGGCTGTTGGGAGATTTACAGCACAAAGATATCTAGTTGATTTGAAGCAGTTCCGAGAAAGTCTAAACATAATCCTCACTTTTCCCTCCTGGCACTTTCCCTGTAGGAGATACCGCAAGACGTTTCTGTATATTGGGCACAGCGCTCTGCAGGGTGTTAGCAGAGAGTTTCCCGGGACAGTGAAACCCTATATCAGAGACACTGAGAAGAAGCCCCAATGTTCCCTCCAGGCACTTTCAGTGTGGGTGCCTTCTCCACGTGGTTCCTGGTTTCACTGCAGCTCTGAAGAGAATGTTAGCAAAGAGGTAATCGGGACAGCGCAAACAGTACTCAAAGACAGGGAGAGCAAGCTCTCTCTTGGCACTTTGGATGTGGGACATACAGCGAGATGTTTGCTGCTTTTACATTTGGCTGTTGGGAGATTTACAGCACAAAGATATCTAGTTGATTTGAAGCAGTTCCGAGAAAGTCTAAACATAATCCTCACTTTTCCCTCCTGGCACTTTCCCTGTAGGAGATACCGCAAGACGTTTCTGTATATTGGGCACAGCGCTCTGCAGGGTGTTAGCAGAGAGTTTCCCGGGACAGTGAAACCCTATATCAGAGACACTGAGAAGAAGCCCCAACGTTCCTTCCAGGCACTTTCAGTGTGGGTGCCTTCTCCACGTGGTTCCTGGTTTCACTGCAGCTCTGAAGAGAATGTTAGCAAAGAGGTAATCGGGACAGTGCAAACAGTACTCAAAGACAGGGAGAGCAAGCTCTCTCTTGGCACTTTGGATGTGGGACATACAGCGAGATGTTTGCTGCTTTTACATTTGGCTGTTGGGAGATTTACAGCACAAAGATATCTAGTTGATTTGAAGCAGTTCCGAGAAAGTCTAAACATAATCCTCACTTTTCCCTCCTGGCACTTTCCCTGTAGGAGATACCGCAAGACGTTTCTGTATATTGGGCACAGCGCTCTGCAGGGTGTTAGCAGAGAGTTTCCCAGGACAGTGAAACCCTATATCAGAGACACTGAGAAGAAGCCCCAACGTTCCTTCCAGGCACTTTCAGTGTGGGTGCCTTCTCCACGTGGTTCCTGGTTTCACAGCAGCTCTGAAGAGAATGTTAGCAAAGAGGTAATCGGGACAGTGCAAACAGTACTCAAAGACAGGGAGAGCAAGCTCTCTCTTGGCACTTTGGATGTGGGACATACAGCGAGATGTTTGCTGCTTTTACATTTGGCTGTTGGGAGATTTACAGCACAAAGATATCTAGTTGATTTGAAGCAGTTCCGAGAAAGTCTAAACATAATCCTCACTTTTCCCTCCTGGCACTTTCCCTGTAGGAGATACCGCAAGACGTTTCTGTATATTGGGCACAGCGCTCTGCAGGGTGTTAGCAGAGAGTTTCCCGGGACAGTGAAACCCTATATCAGAGACACTGAGAAGAAGCCCCAACGTTCCTTCCAGGCACTTTCAGTGTGGGTGCCTTCTCCACGTGGTTCCTGGTTTCACTGCAGCTCTGAAGAGAATGTTAGCAAAGAGGTAATCGGGACAGTGCAAACAGTACTCAAAGACAGGGAGAGCAAGCTCTCTCTTGGCACTTTGGATGTGGGACATACACCGAGATGTTTGCTGCTTTTACATTTGGCTGTTGGGAGATTTACAGCGCAAAGATATCTAGTTGATTTGAAGCAGTTCCGAGAAAGTCTAAACATAATCCTCACTTTTCCCTCCTGGCACTTTCCCTGTAGGAGATACCGCAAGACGTTTCTGTATATTGGGCACAGCGCTCTGCAGGGTGTTAGCAGAGAGTTTCCTGGGACAGTGAAACCCTATATCAGAGACACTGAGAAGAAGCCCCAACGTTCCCTCCAGGCACTTTCAGTGTGGGTGCCTTCTCCACGTGGTTCCTGGTTTCACTGCAGCTCTGAAGAGAATGTTAGCAAAGAGGTAATCGGGACAGTGCAAACAGTACTCAAAGACAGGGACAGCAAGCTCTACATTACTCTCTTGGCACTTTGGATGTGGGACATACAGCGAGATGTTTGCTGCTTTTGCGTTTGGCTGTTGGGAGATTTACAGCACAAAGATATCTAGTTGATTTGAAGCAGTTCCGAGAAAGTCTAAGCATAATCCTCACTTTTCCCTCCTGGCACTTTCCCTGTAGGGGATACCGTAAAACATTTCTGTATATTGGGCACAGCGCTGTGCAGGGTGTTAGCAGAGAGTTTCCCGGGACAGTGAAACCCTATATCAGAGACACTGAGAAGAAGCCCCAATGTTCCCTCCAGGCACTTTCAGTGTGGGTGCCTTCTCCACGTGGTTCCTGGTTTCACTGCAGCTTTGAAGAGAATGTTAGCAAAGAGGTAATCGGGACAGTGCAAACAGTACTCAAAGACAGGGAGAGCAAGCTCTACATTACTCTCTTGGCACTTTGGATGTGGGACATACAGCGAGATGTTTGCTGCTTTTGCGTTTGGCTGTTGGGAGATTTACAGCACAAAGATATATAGCTGATTTGAAGCAGTTCCGAGAAAGTCTAAGCATAATCCTCACTTTTCCCTCCTGGCACTTTCCCTGTAGGGGATACCGCAAGACATTTCTGTATATTGGGCACAGCGCTGTGCAGGGTGTTAGCAGAGACTTTCCCGGGACAGTGAAACCCTATGTCAGAGACACTGAGAAGAAGCCCCAATGTTCCCTCCAGGCACTTTCAGTGTGGGTGCCTTCTCCACGTGGTTCCTGGTTTCACTGCAGCTCTGAAGAGAATGTTAGCAAAGAGGTAATCGGGACAGTGCAAACAGTACTCAAAGACAGGGAGAGCAAGCTCTCTCTTGGCACTTTGGATGTGGGACATACAGCGAGATGTTTGCTGCTTTTGCGTTTGGCTGTTGGGAGATTTACAGCACAAAGATATCTAGTTGATTTGAAGCAGTTCCGAGAAAGTCTAAACATAATCCTCACTTTTCCCTCCTGGCACTTTCCCTGTAGGAGATACCGCAAGACGTTTCTGTATATTGGGCACAGCGCTCTGCAGGGTGTTAGCAGAGAGTTTCCCGGGACAGTGAAACCCTATATCAGAGACACTGAGAAGAAGCCCCAACGTTCCTTCCAGGCACTTTCAGTGTGGGTGCCTTCTCCACGTGGTTCCTGGTTTCACTGCAGCTCTGAAGAGAATGTTAGCAAAGAGGTAATCGGGACAGTGCAAACAGTACTCAAAGACAGGGAGAGCAAGCTCTCTCTTGGCACTTTGGATGTGGGACATACAGCGAGATGTTTGCTGCTTTTGCGTTTGGCTGTTGGGAGATTTACAGCACAAAGATATCTAGTTGATTTGAAGCAGTTCCGAGAAAGTCTAAACATAATCCTCACTTTTCCCTCCTGGCACTTTCCCTGTAGGAGATACCGCAAGACGTTTCTGTATATTGGGCACAGCGCTCTGCAGGGTGTTAGCAGAGAGTTTCCCGGGACAGTGAAACCCTATATCAGAGACACTGAGAAGAAGCCCCAACGTTCCTTCCAGGCACTTTCAGTGTGGGTGCCTTCTCCACGTGGTTCCTGGTTTCACTGCAGCTCTGAAGAGAATGTTAGCAAAGAGGTAATCGGGACAGTGCAAACAGTACTCAAAGACAGGGAGAGCAAGCTCTACATTACTCTCTTGGCACTTTGGATGTGGGACATACAGCGAGATGTTTGCTGCTTTTGCGTTTGGCTGTTGGGAGATTTACAGCACAAAGATATATAGTTCATTTGAAGCAGTTCCGAGAAAGTCTAAACATAATCCTCACTTTTCCCTCCTGGCACTTTCCCTGTAGGGTATACCGCAAGACATTTCTGTATATTGGGCACAGCGCTGTGCAGGGTGTTAGCAGAGACTTTCCCGGGACAGTGAAACCCTATGTCAGAGACACTGAGAAGAAGCCCCAATGTTCCCTCCAGGCACTTTCAGTGTGGGTGCCTTCTCCACGTGGTTCCTGGTTTCACTGCAGCTCTGAAGAGAATGTTAGCAAAGAGGTAATCGGGACAGTGCAAACAGTACTCAAAGACAGGGAGAGCAAGCTCTCTCTTGGCACTTTGGATGTGGGACATACAGCGAGATGTTTGCTGCTTTTGCGTTTGGCTGTTGGGAGATTTACAGCACAAAGATATCTAGTTGATTTGAAGCAGTTCCGAGAAAGTCTAAGCATAATCCTCACTTTTCCCTCCTGGCACTTTCCCTGTAGGGGATACCGTAAAACATTTCTGTATATTGGGCACAGCGCTGTGCAGGGTGTTAGCAGAGACTTTCCCGGGACAGTGAAACCCTATGTCAGAGACACTGAGAAGAAGCCCCAATGTTCCCTCCAGGCACTTTCAGTGTGGGTGCCTTCTCCACGTGGTTCCTGGTTTCACTGCAGCTCTGAAGAGAATGTTAGCAAAGAGGTAATCGGGACAGTGCAAACAGTACTCAAAGACAGGGAGAGCAAGCTCTCTCTTGGCACTTTGGATGTGGGACATACAGCGAGATGTTTGCTGCTTTTGCGTTTGGCTGTTGGGAGATTTACAGCACAAAGATATCTAGTTGATTTGAAGCAGTTCCGAGAAAGTCTAAACATAATCCTCACTTTTCCCTCCTGGCACTTTCCCTGTAGGAGATACCGCAAGACGTTTCTGTATATTGGGCACAGCGCTCTGCAGGGTGTTAGCAGAGAGTTTCCCGGGACAGTGAAACCCTATATCAGAGACACTGAGAAGAAGCCCCAACGTTCCTTCCAGGCACTTTCAGTGTGGGTGCCTTCTCCACGTGGTTCCTGGTTTCACTGCAGCTCTGAAGAGAATGTTAGCAAAGAGGTAATCGGGACAGTGCAAACAGTACTCAAAGACAGGGAGAGCAAGCTCTACATTACTCTCTTGGCACTTTGGATGTGGGACATACAGCGAGATGTTTGCTGCTTTTGCGTTTGGCTGTTGGGAGATTTACAGCACAAAGATATATAGTTCATTTGAAGCAGTTCCGAGAAAGTCTAAGCATAATCCTCACTTTTCCCTCCTGGCACTTTCCCTGTAGGGTATACCGCAAGACATTTCTGTATATTGGGCACAGCGCTGTGCAGGGTGTTAGCAGAGACTTTCCCGGGACAGTGAAACCCTATATCAGAGGCACTGAGAAGAAGCCCCAATGTTCCCTCCAGGCACTTTCAGTGTGGGTGCCTTCTCCACGTGGTTCCTGGTTTCACTGCAGCTCTGAAGAGAATGTTAGCAAAGAGGTAATCGGGACAGTGCAAACAGTACTCAAAGACAGGGAGAGCAAGCTCTCTCTTGGCACTTTGGATGTGGGACATACAGCGAGATGTTTGCTGCTTTTACATTTGGCTGTTGGGAGATTTACAGCACAAAGATATCTAGTTGATTTGAAGCAGTTCCGAGAAAGTCTAAACATAATCCTCACTTTTCCCTCCTGGCACTTTCCCTGTAGGAGATACCGCAAGACGTTTCTGTATATTGGGCACAGCGCTCTGCAGGGTGTTAGCAGAGAGTTTCCCGGGACAGTGAAACCCTATATCAGAGACACTGAGAAGAAGCCCCAACGTTCCTTCCAGGCACTTTCAGTGTGGGTGCCTTCTCCACGTGGTTCCTGGTTTCACTGCAGCTCTGAAGAGAATGTTAGCAAAGAGGTAATCGGGACAGTGCAAACAGTACTCAAAGACAGGGAGAGCAAGCTCTCTCTTGGCACTTTGGATGTGGGACATACAGCGAGATGTTTGCTGCTTTTGCGTTTGGCTGTTGGGAGATTTACAGCACAAAGATATCTAGTTGATTTGAAGCAGTTCCGAGAAAGTCTAAACATAATCCTCACTTTTCCCTCCTGGCACTTTCCCTGTAGGAGATACCGCAAGACGTTTCTGTATATTGGGCACAGCGCTCTGCAGGGTGTTAGCAGAGAGTTTCCCGGGACAGTGAAACCCTATATCAGAGGCACTGAGAAGAAGCCCCAACGTTCCTTCCAGGCACTTTCAGTGTGGGTGCCTTCTCCACGTGGTTCCTGGTTTCACAGCAGCTCTGAAGAGAATGTTAGCAAAGAGGTAATCGGGACGACAGTGCAAACAGTACTCAAAGACAGGGAGAGCAAGCTCTCTCTTGGCACTTTGGATGTGGGACATACAGCGAGATGTTTGCTGCTTTTACATTTGGCTGTTGGGAGATTTACAGCACAAAGATATCTAGTTGATTTGAAGCAGTTCCGAGAAAGTCTAAACATAATCCTCACTTTTCCCTCCTGGCACTTTCCCTGTAGGAGATACCGCAAGACGTTTCTGTATATTGGGCACAGCGCTCTGCAGGGTGTTAGCAGAGAGTTTCCCAGGACAGTGAAACCCTATATCAGAGACACTGAGAAGAAGCCCCAATGTTCCCTCCAGGCACTTTCAGTGTGGGTGCCTTCTCCACGTAATTCCTGGTTTCACTGCAGCTCTGAAGAGAATGTTAGCAAAGAGGTAATCGGGACGACAGTGCAAACAGTACTCAAAGACAGGGAGAGCAAGCTCTCTCTTGGCACTTTGGATGTGGGACATACAGCGAGATGTTTGCTGCTTTTGCGTTTGGCTGTTGGGAGATTTACAGCACAAAGATATCTAGTTGATTTGAAGCAGTTCCGAGAAAGTCTAAACATAATCCTCACTTTTCCCTCCTGGCACTTTCCCTGTAGGAGATACCGCAAGACGTTTCTGTATATTGGGCACAGCGCTCTGCAGGGTGTTAGCAGAGAGTTTCCCGGGACAGTGAAACCCTATATCAGAGACACTGAGAAGAAGCCCCAACGTTCCTTCCAGGCACTTTCAGTGTGGGTGCCTTCTCCACGTGGTTCCTGGTTTCACTGCAGCTCTGAAGAGAATGTTAGCAAAGAGGTAATCGGGACAGTGCAAACAGTACTCAAAGACAGGGAGAGCAAGCTCTACATTACTCTCTTGGCACTTTGGATGTGGGACATACAGCGAGATGTTTGCTGCTTTTGCGTTTGGCTGTTGGGAGATTTACAGCACAAAGATATATAGTTCATTTGAAGCAGTTCCGAGAAAGTCTAAGCATAATCCTCACTTTTCACTCCTGGCACTTTCCCTGTAGGGTATACCGCAAGACATTTCTGTATATTGGGCACAGCGCTGTGCAGGGTGTTAGCAGAGACTTTCCCGGGACAGTGAAACCCTATATCAGAGGCACTGAGAAGAAGCCCCAATGTTCCCTCCAGGCACTTTCAGTGTGGGTGCCTTCTCCACGTGGTTCCTGGTTTCACTGCAGCTCTGAAGAGAATGTTAGCAAAGAGGTAATCGGGACAGTGCAAACAGTACTCAAAGACAGGGAGAGCAAGCTCTCTCTTGGCACTTTGGATGTGGGACATACAGCGAGATGTTTGCTGCTTTTACATTTGGCTGTTGGGAGATTTACAGCACAAAGATATCTAGTTGATTTGAAGCAGTTCCGAGAAAGTCTAAACATAATCCTCACTTTTCCCTCCTGGCACTTTCCCTGTAGGAGATACCGCAAGACGTTTCTGTATATTGGGCACAGCGCTCTGCAGGGTGTTAGCAGAGAGTTTCCCGGGACAGTGAAACCCTATATCAGAGACACTGAGAAGAAGCCCCAACATTCCTTCCAGGCACTTTCAGTGTGGGTGCCTTCTCCACGTGGTTCCTGGTTTCACTGCAGCTCTGAAGAGAATGTTAGCAAAGAGGTAATCGGGACAGTGCAAACAGTACTCAAAGACAGGGAGAGCAAGCTCTCTCTTGGCACTTTGGATGTGGGACATACAGCGAGATGTTTGCTGCTTTTGCGTTTGGCTGTTGGGAGATTTACAGCACAAAGATATCTAGTTGATTTGAAGCAGTTCCGAGAAAGTCTAAACATAATCCTCACTTTTCCCTCCTGGCACTTTCCCTGTAGGAGATACCGCAAGACGTTTCTGTATATTGGGCACAGCGCTCTGCAGGGTGTTAGCAGAGAGTTTCCCGGGACAGTGAAACCCTATATCAGAGGCACTGAGAAGAAGCCCCAACGTTCCTTCCAGGCACTTTCAGTGTGGGTGCCTTCTCCACGTGGTTCCTGGTTTCACAGCAGCTCTGAAGAGAATGTTAGCAAAGAGGTAATCGGGACGACAGTGCAAACAGTACTCAAAGACAGGGAGAGCAAGCTCTCTCTTGGCACTTTGGATGTGGGACATACAGCGAGATGTTTGCTGCTTTTACATTTGGCTGTTGGGAGATTTACAGCACAAAGATATCTAGTTGATTTGAAGCAGTTCCGAGAAAGTCTAAACATAATCCTCACTTTTCCCTCCTGGCACTTTCCCTGTAGGAGATACCGCAAGACGTTTCTGTATATTGGGCACAGCGCTCTGCAGGGTGTTAGCAGAGAGTTTCCCGGGACAGTGAAACCCTATATCAGAGACACTGAGAAGAAGCCCCAATGTTCCCTCCAGGCACTTTCAGTGTGGGTGCCTTCTCCACGTAATTCCTGGTTTCACTGCAGCTCTGAAGAGAATGTTAGCAAAGAGGTAATCGGGACAGCGCAAGCAGTACTCAAAGACAGGGAGAGCAAGCTCTCTCTTGGCACTTTGGATGTGGGACATACAGCGAGATGTTTGCTGCTTTTACATTTGGCTGTTGGGAGATTTACAGCACAAAGATATCTAGTTGATTTGAAGCAGTTCCGAGAAAGTCTAAACATAATCCTCACTTTTCCCTCCTGGCACTTTCCCTGTAGGAGATACCGCAAGACGTTTCTGTATATTGGGCACAGCGCTCTGCAGGGTGTTAGCAGAGAGTTTCCCAGGACAGTGAAACCCTATATCAGAGACACTGAGAAGAAGCCCCAACGTTCCTTCCAGGCACTTTCAGTGTGGGTGCCTTCTCCACGTGGTTCCTGGTTTCACTGCAGCTCTGAAGAGAATGTTAGCAAAGAGGTAATCGGGACAGCGCAAGCAGTACTCAAAGACAGGGAGAGCAAGCTCTCTCTTGGCACTTTGGATGTGGGACATACAGCGAGATGTTTGCTGCTTTTACATTTGGCTGTTGGGAGATTTACAGCACAAAGATATCTAGTTGATTTGAAGCAGTTCCGAGAAAGTCTAAACATAATCCTCACTTTTCCCTCCTGGCACTTTCCCTGTAGGAGATACCGCAAGACGTTTCTGTATATTGGGCACAGCGCTCTGCAGGGTGTTAGCAGAGAGTTTCCCAGGACAGTGAAACCCTATATCAGAGACACTGAGAAGAAGCCCCAACGTTCCTTCCAGGCACTTTCAGTGTGGGTGCCTTCTCCACGTGGTTCCTGGTTTCACTGCAGCTCTGAAGAGAATGTTAGCAAAGAGGTAATCGGGACAGTGCAAACAGTACTCAAAGACAGGGAGAGCAAGCTCTCTCTTGGCACTTTGGATGTGGGACATACAGCGAGATGTTTGCTGCTTTTACATTTGGCTGTTGGGAGATTTACAGCACAAAGATATCTAGTTGATTTGAAGCAGTTCCGAGAAAGTCTAAACATAATCCTCACTTTTCCCTCCTGGCACTTTCCCTGTAGGAGATACCGCAAGACGTTTCTGTATATTGGGCACAGCGCTCTGCAGGGTGTTAGCAGAGAGTTTCCCGGGACAGTGAAACCCTATATCAGAGACATTGAGAAGAAGCCCCAACGTTCCTTCCAGGCACTTTCAGTGTGGGTGCCTTCTCCACGTGGTTCCTGGTTTCACTGCAGCTCTGAAGAGAATGTTAGCAAAGAGGTAATCGGGACAGTGCAAACAGTACTCAAAGACAGGGAGAGCAAGCTCTCTCTTGGCACTTTGGATGTGGGACATACAGCGAGATGTTTGCTGCTTTTGCGTTTGGCTGTTGGGAGATTTACAGCACAAAGATATCTAGTTGATTTGAAGCAGTTCCGAGAAAGTCTAAACATAATCCTCACTTTTCCCTCCTGGCACTTTCCCTGTAGGAGATACCGCAAGACGTTTCTGTATATTGGGCACAGCGCTCTGCAGGGTGTTAGCAGAGAGTTTCCCGGGACAGTGAAACCCTATATCAGAGACACTGAGAAGAAGCCCCAACGTTCCTTCCAGGCACTTTCAGTGTGGGTGCCTTCTCCACGTGGTTCCTGGTTTCACTGCAGCTCTGAAGAGAATGTTAGCAAAGAGGTAATCGGGACAGTGCAAACAGTACTCAAAGACAGGGAGAGCAAGCTCTCTCTTGGCACTTTGGATGTGGGACATACAGCGAGATGTTTGCTGCTTTTGCGTTTGGCTGTTGGGAGATTTACAGCACAAAGATATCTAGTTGATTTGAAGCAGTTCCGAGAAAGTCTAAACATAATCCTCACTTTTCCCTCCTGGCACTTTCCCTGTAGGAGATACCGCAAGACGTTTCTGTATATTGGGCACAGCGCTCTGCAGGGTGTTAGCAGAGAGTTTCCCAGGACAGTGAAACCCTATATCAGAGACACTGAGAAGAAGCCCCAACGTTCCTTCCAGGCACTTTCAGTGTGGGTGCCTTCTCCACGTGGTTCCTGGTTTCACAGCAGCTCTGAAGAGAATGTTAGCAAAGAGGTAATCGGGACGACAGTGCAAACAGTACTCAAAGACAGGGAGAGCAAGCTCTCTCTTGGCACTTTGGATGTGGGACATACAGCGAGATGTTTGCTGCTTTTACATTTGGCTGTTGGGAGATTTACAGCACAAAGATATCTAGTTGATTTGAAGCAGTTCCGAGAAAGTCTAAACATAATCCTCACTTTTCCCTCCTGGCACTTTCCCTGTAGGAGATACCGCAAGACGTTTCTGTATATTGGGCACAGCGCTCTGCAGGGTGTTAGCAGAGAGTTTCCCGGGACAGTGAAACCCTATATCAGAGACATTGAGAAGAAGCCCCAACGTTCCTTCCAGGCACTTTCAGTGTGGGTGCCTTCTCCACGTGGTTCCTGGTTTCACTGCAGCTCTGAAGAGAATGTTAGCAAAGAGGTAATCGGGACAGCGCAAACAGTACTCAAAGACAGGGAGAGCAAGCTCTCTCTTGGCACTTTGGATGTGGGACATACAGCGAGATGTTTGCTGCTTTTACATTTGGCTGTTGGGAGATTTACAGCACAAAGATATCTAGTTGATTTGAAGCAGTTCCGAGAAAGTCTAAACATAATCCTCACTTTTCCCTCCTGGCACTTTCCCTGTAGGAGATACCGCAAGACGTTTCTGTATATTGGGCACAGCGCTCTGCAGGGTGTTAGCAGAGAGTTTCCCGGGACAGTGAAACCCTATATCAGAGACACTGAGAAGAAGCCCCAACGTTCCTTCCAGGCACTTTCAGTGTGGGTGCCTTCTCCACGTGGTTCCTGGTTTCACTGCAGCTCTGAAGAGAATGTTAGCAAAGAGGTAATCGGGACAGCGCAAGCAGTACTCAAAGACAGGGAGAGCAAGCTCTCTCTTGGCACTTTGGATGTGGGACATACAGCGAGATGTTTGCTGCTTTTACATTTGGCTGTTGGGAGATTTACAGCACAAAGATATCTAGTTGATTTGAAGCAGTTCCGAGAAAGTCTAAACATAATCCTCACTTTTCCCTCCTGGCACTTTCCCTGTAGGAGATACCGCAAGACGTTTCTGTATATTGGGCACAGCGCTCTGCAGGGTGTTAGCAGAGAGTTTCCCGGGACAGTGAAACCCTATATCAGAGACACTGAGAAGAAGCCCCAATGTTCCCTCCAGGCACTTTCAGTGTGGGTGCCTTCTCCACGTGGTTCCTGGTTTCACTGCAGCTCTGAAGAGAATGTTAGCAAAGAGGTAATCGGGACAGCGCAAACAGTACTCAAAGACAGGGAGAGCAAGCTCTCTCTTGGCACTTTGGATGTGGGACATACAGCGAGATGTTTGCTGCTTTTACATTTGGCTGTTGGGAGATTTACAGCACAAAGATATCTAGTTGATTTGAAGCAGTTCTGAGAAAGTCTAAACATAATCCTCACTTTTCCCTCCTGGCACTTTCTCTGTAGGAGATACCGCAAGACGTTTCTGTATATTGGGCACAGCGCTCTGCAGGGTGTTAGCAGAGAGTTTCCCGGGACAGTGAAACCCTATATCAGAGACACTGAGAAGAAGCCCCAACGTTCCTTCCAGGCACTTTCAGTGTGGGTGCCTTCTCCACGTGGTTCCTGGTTTCACTGCAGCTCTGAAGAGAATGTTAGCAAAGAGGTAATCGGGACAGTGCAAACAGTACTCAAAGACAGGGAGAGCAAGCTCTCTCTTGGCACTTTGGATGTGGGACATACAGCGAGATGTTTGCTGCTTTTGCGTTTGGCTGTTGGGAGATTTACAGCACAAAGATATCTAGTTGATTTGAAGCAGTTCCGAGAAAGTCTAAACATAATCCTCACTTTTCCCTCCTGGCACTTTCCCTGTAGGAGATACCGCAAGACGTTTCTGTATATTGGGCACAGCGCTCTGCAGGGTGTTAGCAGAGAGTTTCCCAGGACAGTGAAACCCTATATCAGAGACACTGAGAAGAAGCCCCAACGTTCCTTCCAGGCACTTTCAGTGTGGGTGCCTTCTCCACGTGGTTCCTGGTTTCACTGCAGCTCTGAAGAGAATGTTAGCAAAGAGGTAATCGGGACAGTGCAAACAGTACTCAAAGACAGGGAGAGCAAGCTCTCTCTTGGCACTTTGGATGTGGGACATACAGCGAGATGTTTGCTGCTTTTACATTTGGCTGTTGGGAGATTTACAGCACAAAGATATCTAGTTGATTTGAAGCAGTTCCGAGAAAGTCTAAACATAATCCTCACTTTTCCCTCCTGGCACTTTCCCTGTAGGAGATACCGCAAGACGTTTCTGTATATTGGGCACAGCGCTCTGCAGGGTGTTAGCAGAGAGTTTCCCGGGACAGTGAAACCCTATATCAGAGACATTGAGAAGAAGCCCCAACGTTCCTTCCAGGCACTTTCAGTGTGGGTGCCTTCTCCACGTGGTTCCTGGTTTCACTGCAGCTCTGAAGAGAATGTTAGCAAAGAGGAAATCGGGACAGTGCAAACAGTACTCAAAGACAGGGAGAGCAAGCTCTCTCTTGGCACTTTGGATGTGGGACATACAGCGAGATGTTTGCTGCTTTTGCGTTTGGCTGTTGGGAGATTTACAGCACAAAGATATCTAGTTGATTTGAAGCAGTTCCGAGAAAGTCTAAACATAATCCTCACTTTTCCCTCCTGGCACTTTCCCTGTAGGAGATACCGCAAGACGTTTCTGTATATTGGGCACAGCGCTCTGCAGGGTGTTAGCAGAGAGTTTCCCGGGACAGTGAAACCCTATATCAGAGACACTGAGAAGAAGCCCCAACGTTCCTTCCAGGCACTTTCAGTGTGGGTGCCTTCTCCACGTGGTTCCTGGTTTCACTGCAGCTCTGAAGAGAATGTTAGCAAAGAGGTAATCGGGACAGTGCAAACAGTACTCAAAGACAGGGAGAGCAAGCTCTCTCTTGGCACTTTGGATGTGGGAAATACAGCGAGATGTTTGCTGCTTTTGCGTTTGGCTGTTGGGAGATTTACAGCACAAAGATATCTAGTTGATTTGAAGCAGTTCCGAGAAAGTCTAAACATAATCCTCACTTTTCCCTCCTGGCACTTTCCCTGTAGGAGATACCGCAAGACGTTTCTGTATATTGGGCACAGCGCTCTGCAGGGTGTTAGCAGAGAGTTTCCCGGGACAGTGAAACCCTATATCAGAGACACTGAGAAGAAGCCCCAACGTTCCTTCCAGGCACTTTCAGTGTGGGTGCCTTCTCCACGTGGTTCCTGGTTTCACTGCAGCTCTGAAGAGAATGTTAGCAAAGAGGTAATCGGGACGACAGTGCAAACAGTACTCAAAGACAGGGAGAGCAAGCTCTCTCTTGGCACTTTGGATGTGGGACATACAGCGAGATGTTTGCTGCTTTTGCGTTTGGCTGTTGGGAGATTTACAGCACAAAGATATCTAGTTGATTTGAAGCAGTTCCGAGAAAGTCTAAACATAATCCTCACTTTTCCCTCCTGGCACTTTCCCTGTAGGAGATACCGCAAGACGTTTCTGTATATTGGGCACAGCGCTCTGCAGGGTGTTAGCAGAGAGTTTCCCAGGACAGTGAAACCCTATATCAGAGACACTGAGAAGAAGCCCCAACGTTCCTTCCAGGCACTTTCAGTGTGGGTGCCTTCTCCACGTGGTTCCTGGTTTCACAGCAGCTCTGAAGAGAATGTTAGCAAAGAGGTAATCGGGACGACAGTGCAAACAGTACTCAAAGACAGGGAGAGCAAGCTCTCTCTTGGCACTTTGGATGTGGGACATACAGCGAGATGTTTGCTGCTTTTACATTTGGCTGTTGGGAGATTTACAGCACAAAGATATCTAGTTGATTTGAAGCAGTTCCGAGAAAGTCTAAAAATAATCCTCACTTTTCCCTCCTGGCACTTTCCCTGTAGGAGATACCGCAAGACGTTTCTGTATATTGGGCACAGCGCTCTGCAGGGTGTTAGCAGAGAGTTTCCCGGGACAGTGAAACCCTATATCAGAGACATTGAGAAGAAGCCCCAACGTTCCTTCCAGGCACTTTCAGTGTGGGTGCCTTCTCCACGTGGTTCCTGGTTTCACTGCAGCTCTGAAGAGAATGTTAGCAAAGAGGTAATCGGGACAGCGCAAACAGTACTCAAAGACAGGGAGAGCAAGCTCTCTCTTGGCACTTTGGATGTGGGACATACAGCGAGATGTTTGCTGCTTTTACATTTGGCTGTTGGGAGATTTACAGCACAAAGATATCTAGTTGATTTGAAGCAGTTCCGAGAAAGTCTAAACATAATCCTCACTTTTCCCTCCTGGCACTTTCCCTGTAGGAGATACCGCAAGACGTTTCTGTATATTGGGCACAGCGCTCTGCAGGGTGTTAGCAGAGAGTTTCCCGGGACAGTGAAACCCTATATCAGAGGCACTGAGAAGAAGCCCCAACGTTCCTTCCAGGCACTTTCAGTGTGGGTGCCTTCTCCACGTGGTTCCTGGTTTCACTGCAGCTCTGAAGAGAATGTTAGCAAAGAGGTAATCGGGACAGTGCAAACAGTACTCAAAGACAGGGAGAGCAAGCTCTCTCTTGGCACTTTGGATGTGGGACATACAGCGAGATGTTTGCTGCTTTTGCGTTTGGCTGTTGGGAGATTTACAGCACAAAGATATCTAGTTGATTTGAAGCAGTTCCGAGAAAGTCTAAACATAATCCTCACTTTTCCCTCCTGGCACTTTCCCTGTAGGAGATACCGCAAGACGTTTCTGTATATTGGGCACAGCGCTCTGCAGGGTGTTAGCAGAGAGTTTCCCGGGACAGTGAAACCCTATATCAGAGACACTGAGAAGAAGCCCCAACGTTCCTTCCAGGCACTTTCAGTGTGGGTGCCTTCTCGACGTGGTTCCTGGTTTCACAGCAGCTCTGAAGAGAATGTTAGCAAAGAGGTAATCGGGACGACAGTGCAAACAGTACTCAAAGACAGGGAGAGCAAGCTCTCTCTTGGCACTTTGGATGTGGGACATACAGCGAGATGTTTGCTGCTTTTACATTTGGCTGTTGGGAGATTTACAGCACAAAGATATCTAGTTGATTTGAAGCAGTTCCGAGAAAGTCTAAACATAATCCTCACTTTTCCCTCCTGGCACTTTCCCTGTAGGAGATACCGCAAGACGTTTCTGTATATTGGGCACAGCGCTCTGCAGGGTGTTAGCAGAGAGTTTCCCGGGACAGTGAAACCCTATATCAGAGACATTGAGAAGAAGCCCCAACGTTCCTTCCAGGCACTTTCAGTGTGGGTGCCTTCTCCACGTGGTTCCTGGTTTCACTGCAGCTCTGAAGAGAATGTTAGCAAAGAGGTAATCGGGACGACAGTGCAAACAGTACTCAAAGACAGGGAGAGCAAGCTCTCTCTTGGCACTTTGGATGTGGGACATACAGCGAGATGTTTGCTGCTTTTACATTTGGCTGTTGGGAGATTTACAGCACAAAGATATCTAGTTGATTTGAAGCAGCTCCGAGAAAGTCTAAACATAATCCTCACTTTTCCCTCCTGGCACTTTCCCTGTAGGAGATACCGCAAGACGTTTCTGTATATTGGGCACAGCGCTCTGCAGGGTGTTAGCAGAGAGTTTCCCGGGACAGTGAAACCCTATATCAGAGACACTGAGAAGAAGCCCCAATGTTCCCTCCAGGCACTTTCAGTGTGGGTGCCTTCTCCACGTGGTTCCTGGTTTCACTGCAGCTCTGAAGAGAATGTTAGCAAAGAGGTAATCGGGACGACAGTGCAAACAGTACTCAAAGACAGGGAGAGCAAGCTCTCTCTTGGCACTTTGGATGTGGGACATACAGCGAGATGTTTGCTGCTTTTACATTTGGCTGTTGGGAGATTTACAGCACAAAGATATCTAGTTGATTTGAAGCAGTTCCGAGAAAGTCTAAACATAATCCTCACTTTTCCCTCCTGGCACTTTCCCTGTAGGAGATACCGCAAGACGTTTCTGTATATTGGGCACAGCGCTCTGCAGGGTGTTAGCAGAGAGTTTCCCGGGACAGTGAAACCCTATATCAGAGACACTGAGAAGAAGCCCCAATGTTCCCTCCAGGCACTTTCAGTGTGGGTGCCTTCTCCACGTGGTTCCTGGTTTCACTGCAGCTCTGAAGAGAATGTTAGCAAAGAGGCAATCGGGACAGTGCAAACAGTACTCAAAGACAGGGAGAGCAAGCTCTCTCTTGGCACTTTGGATGTGGGACATACAGCGAGATGTTTGCTGCTTTTGCGTTTGGCTGTTGGGAGATTTACAGCACAAAGATATCTAGTTGATTTGAAGCAGTTCCGAGAAAGTCTAAACATAATCCTCACTTTTCCCTCCTGGCACTTTCCCTGTAGGAGATACCGCAAGACGTTTCTGTATATTGGGCACAGCGCTCTGCAGGGTGTTAGCAGAGAGTTTCCCAGGACAGTGAAACCCTATATCAGAGACACTGAGAAGAAGCCCCAACGTTCCTTCCAGGCACTTTCAGTGTGGGTGCCTTCTCCACGTGGTTCCTGGTTTCACTGCAGCTCTGAAGAGAATGTTAGCAAAGAGGTAATCGGGACAGTGCAAACAGTACTCAAAGACAGGGAGAGCAAGCTCTCTCTTGGCACTTTGGATGTGGGACATACAGCGAGATGTTTGCTGCTTTTACATTTGGCTGTTGGGAGATTTACAGCACAAAGATATCTAGTTGATTTGAAGCAGTTCCGAGAAAGTCTAAACATAATCCTCACTTTTCCCTCCTGGCACTTTCCCTGTAGGAGATACCGCAAGACGTTTCTGTATATTGGGCACAGCGCTCTGCAGGGTGTTAGCAGAGAGTTTCCCGGGACAGTGAAACCCTATATCAGAGACACTGAGAAGAAGCCCCAACGTTCCTTCCAGGCACTTTCAGTGTGGGTGCCTTCTCCACGTGGTTCCTGGTTTCACTGCAGCTCTGAAGAGAATGTTAGCAAAGAGGTAATCGGGACAGTGCAAACAGTACTCAAAGACAGGGAGAGCAAGCTCTCTCTTGGCACTTTGGATGTGGGACATACAGCGAGATGTTTGCTGCTTTTGCGTTTGGCTGTTGGGAGATTTACAGCACAAAGATATCTAGTTGATTTGAAGCAGTTCCGAGAAAGTCTAAACATAATCCTCACTTTTCCCTCCTGGCACTTTCCCTGTAGGAGATACCGCAAGACGTTTCTGTATATTGGGCACAGCGCTCTGCAGGGTGTTAGCAGAGAGTTTCCCGGGACAGTGAAACCCTATATCAGAGACACTGAGAAGAAGCCCCAACGTTCCTTCCAGGCACTTTCAGTGTGGGTGCCTTCTCGACGTGGTTCCTGGTTTCACAGCAGCTCTGAAGAGAATGTTAGCAAAGAGGTAATCGGGACGACAGTGCAAACAGTACTCAAAGACAGGGAGAGCAAGCTCTCTCTTGGCACTTTGGATGTGGGACATACAGCGAGATGTTTGCTGCTTTTGCGTTTGGCTGTTGGGAGATTTACAGCACAAAGATATCTAGTTGATTTGAAGCAGTTCCGAGAAAGTCTAAACATAATCCTCACTTTTCCCTCCTGGCACTTTCCCTGTAGGAGATACCGCAAGACGTTTCTGTATATTGGGCACAGCGCTCTGCAGGGTGTTAGCAGAGAGTTTCCCAGGACAGTGAAACCCTATATCAGAGACACTGAGAAGAAGCCCCAACGTTCCTTCCAGGCACTTTCAGTGTGGGTGCCTTCTCCACGTGGTTCCTGGTTTCACAGCAGATCTGAAGAGAATGTTAGCAAAGAGGTAATCGGGACGACAGTGCAAACAGTACTCAAAGACAGGGAGAGCAAGCTCTCTCTTGGCACTTTGGATGTGGGACATACAGCGAGATGTTTGCTGCTTTTACATTTGGCTGTTGGGAGATTTACAGCACAAAGATATCTAGTTGATTTGAAGCAGTTCCGAGAAAGTCTAAACATAATCCTCACTTTTCCCTCCTGGCACTTTCCCTGTAGGAGATACCGCAAGACATTTCTGTATATTGGGCACAGCGCTCTGCAGGGTGTTAGCAGAGAGTTTCCCGGGACAGTGAAACCCTATATCAGAGACACTGAGAAGAAGCCCCAATGTTCCCTCCAGGCACTTTCAGTGTGGGTGCCTTCTCCACGTGGTTCCTGGTTTCACTGCAGCTCTGAAGAGAATGTTAGCAAAGAGGTAATCGGGACAGCGCAAACAGTACTCAAAGACAGGGAGAGCAAGCTCTCTCTTGGCACTTTGGATGTGGGACATACAGCGAGATGTTTGCTGCTTTTACATTTGGCTGTTGGGAGATTTACAGCACAAAGATATCTAGTTGATTTGAAGCAGTTCCGAGAAAGTCTAAACATAATCCTCACTTTTCCCTCCTGGCACTTTCCCTGTAGGAGATACCGCAAGACGTTTCTGTATATTGGGCACAGCGCTCTGCAGGGTGTTAGCAGAGAGTTTCCCGGGACAGTGAAACCCTATATCAGAGACACTGAGAAGAAGCCCCAATGTTCCCTCCAGGCACTTTCAGTGTGGGTGCCTTCTCCACGTGGTTCCTGGTTTCACTGCAGCTCTGAAGAGAATGTTAGCAAAGAGGTAATCGGGACAGCGCAAACAGTACTCAAAGACAGGGAGAGCAAGCTCTCTCTTGGCACTTTGGATGTGGGACATACAGCGAGATGTTTGCTGCTTTTGCGTTTGGCTGTTGGGAGATTTACAGCACAAAGATATCTAGTTGATTTGAAGCAGTTCCGAGAAAGTCTAAACATAATCCTCACTTTTCCCTCCTGGCACTTTCCCTGTAGGAGATACCGCAAGACGTTTCTGTATATTGGGCACAGCGCTCTGCAGGGTGTTAGCAGAGAGTTTCCCAGGACAGTGAAACCCTATATCAGAGACACTGAGAAGAAGCCCCAACGTTCCTTCCAGGCACTTTCAGTGTGGGTGCCTTCTCCACGTGGTTCCTGGTTTCACTGCAGCTCTGAAGAGAATGTTAGCAAAGAGGTAATCGGGACGACAGTGCAAACAGTACTCAAAGACAGGGAGAGCAAGCTCTCTCTTGGCACTTTGGATGTGGGACATACAGCGAGATGTTTGCTGCTTTTACATTTGGCTGTTGGGAGATTTACAGCACAAAGATATCTAGTTGATTTGAAGCAGTTCCGAGAAAGTCTAAACATAATCCTCACTTTTCCCTCCTGGCACTTTCCCTGTAGGAGATACCGCAAGACGTTTCTGTATATTGGGCACAGCGCTCTGCAGGGTGTTAGCAGAGAGTTTCCCGGGACAGTGAAACCCTATATCAGAGACACTGAGAAGAAGCCCCAATGTTCCCTCCAGGCACTTTCAGTGTGGGTGCCTTCTCCACGTGGTTCCTGGTTTCACTGCAGCTCTGAAGAGAATGTTAGCAAAGAGGTAATCGGGACAGCGCAAACAGTACTCAAAGACAGGGAGAGCAAGCTCTCTCTTGGCACTTTGGATGTGGGACATACAGCGAGATGTTTGCTGCTTTTACATTTGGCTGTTGGGAGATTTACAGCACAAAGATATCTAGTTGATTTGAAGCAGTTCCGAGAAAGTCTAAACATAATCCTCACTTTTCCCTCCTGGCACTTTCCCTGTAGGAGATACCGCAAGACGTTTCTGTATATTGGGCACAGCGCTCTGCAGGGTGTTAGCAGAGAGTTTCCCGGGACAGTGAAACCCTATATCAGAGACACTGAGAAGAAGCCCCAATGTTCCCTCCAGGCACTTTCAGTGTGGGTGCCTTCTCCACGTGGTTCCTGGTTTCACTGCAGCTCTGAAGAGAATGTTAGCAAAGAGGTAATCGGGACAGCGCAAACAGTACTCAAAGACAGGGAGAGCAAGCTCTCTCTTGGCACTTTGGATGTGGGACATACAGCGAGATGTTTGCTGCTTTTACATTTGGCTGTTGGGAGATTTACAGCACAAAGATATCTAGTTGATTTGAAGCAGTTCCGAGAAAGTCTAAACATAATCCTCACTTTTCCCTCCTGGCACTTTCCCTGTAGGAGATACCGCAAGACGTTTCTGTATATTGGGCACAGCGCTCTGCAGGGTGTTAGCAGAGAGTTTCCCGGGACAGTGAAACCCTATATCAGAGACACTGAGAAGAAGCCCCAACGTTCCTTCCAGGCACTTTCAGTGTGGGTGCCTTCTCCACGTGGTTCCTGGTTTCACTGCAGCTCTGAAGAGAATGTTAGCAAAGAGGTAATCGGGACAGTGCAAACAGTACTCAAAGACAGGGAGAGCAAGCTCTCTCTTGGCACTTTGGATGTGGGACATACAGCGAGATGTTTGCTGCTTTTGCGTTTGGCTGTTGGGAGATTTACAGCACAAAGATATCTAGTTGATTTGAAGCAGTTCCGAGAAAGTCTAAACATAATCCTCACTTTTCCCTCCTGGCACTTTCCCTGTAGGAGATACCGCAAGACGTTTCTGTATATTGGGCACAGCGCTCTGCAGGGTGTTAGCAGAGAGTTTCCCGGGACAGTGAAACCCTATATCAGAGACACTGAGAAGAAGCCCCAACGTTCCTTCCAGGCACTTTCAGTGTGGGTGCCTTCTCCACGTGGTTCCTGGTTTCACTGCAGCTCTGAAGAGAATGTTAGCAAAGAGGTAATCGGGACGACAGTGCAAACAGTACTCAAAGACAGGGAGAGCAAGCTCTCTCTTGGCACTTTGGATGTGGGACATACAGCGAGATGTTTGCTGCTTTTACATTTGGCTGTTGGGAGATTTACAGCACAAAGATATCTAGTTGATTTGAAGCAGTTCCGAGAAAGTCTAAACATAATCCTCACTTTTCCCTCCTGGCACTTTCCCTGTAGGAGATACCGCAAGACGTTTCTGTATATTGGGCACAGCGCTCTGCAGGGTGTTAGCAGAGAGTTTCCCGGGACAGTGAAACCCTATATCAGAGACACTGAGAAGAAGCCCCAACGTTCCTTCCAGGCACTTTCAGTGTGGGTGCCTTCTCCACGTGGTTCCTGGTTTCACTGCAGCTCTGAAGAGAATGTTAGCAAAGAGGTAATCGGGACAGTGCAAACAGTACTCAAAGACAGGGAGAGCAAGCTCTCTCTTGGCACTTTGGATGTGGGACATACAGCGAGATGTTTGCTGCTTTTACATTTGGCTGTTGGGAGATTTACAGCACAAAGATATCTAGTTGATTTGAAGCAGTTCCGAGAAAGTCTAAACATAATCCTCACTTTTCCCTCCTGGCACTTTCCCTGTAGGAGATACCGCAAGACGTTTCTGTATATTGGGCACAGCGCTGTGCAGGGTGTTAGCAGAGAGTTTCCCAGGACAGTGAAACCCTATATCAGAGACACTGAGAAGAAGCCCCAACGTTCCTTCCAGGCACTTTCAGTGTGGGTGCCTTCTCCACGTGGTTCCTGGTTTCACAGCAGCTCTGAAGAGAATGTTAGCAAAGAGGTAATCGGGACGACAGTGCAAACAGTACTCAAAGACAGGGAGAGCAAGCTCTCTCTTGGCACTTTGGATGTGGGACATACAGCGAGATGTTTGCTGCTTTTACATTTGGCTGTTGGGAGATTTACAGCACAAAGATATCTAGTTGATTTGAAGCAGTTCTGAGAAAGTCTAAACATAATCCTCACTTTTCCCTCCTGGCACTTTCCCTGTAGGAGATACCGCAAGACGTTTCTGTATATTGGGCACAGCGCTCTGCAGGGTGTTAGCAGAGAGTTTCCCGGGACAGTGAAACCCTATATCAGAGACACTGAGAAGAAGCCCCAATGTTCCCTCCAGGCACTTTCAGTGTGGGTGCCTTCTCCACGTGGTTCCTGGTTTCACTGCAGCTCTGAAGAGAATGTTAGCAAAGAGGTAATCGGGACAGCGCAAACAGTACTCAAAGACAGGGAGAGCAAGCTCTCTCTTGGCACTTTGGATGTGGGACATACAGCGAGATGTTTGCTGCTTTTACATTTGGCTGTTGGGAGATTTACAGCACAAAGATATCTAGTTGATTTGAAGCAGTTCCGAGAAAGTCTAAACATAATCCTCACTTTTCCCTCCTGGCACTTTCCCTGTAGGAGATACCGCAAGACGTTTCTGCATATTGGGCACAGCGCTCTGCAGGGTGTTAGCAGAGAGTTTCCCGGGACAGTGAAACCCTATATCAGAGACACTGAGAAGAAGCCCCAATGTTCCCTCCAGGCACTTTCAGTGTGGGTGCCTTCTCCACGTGGTTCCTGGTTTCACTGCAGCTCTGAAGAGAATGTTAGCAAAGAGGTAATCGGGACAGTGCAAACAGTACTCAAAGACAGGGAGAGCAAGCTCTCTCTTGGCACTTTGGATGTGGGACATACAGCGAGATGTTTGCTGCTTTTGCGTTTGGCTGTTGGGAGATTTACAGCACAAAGATATCTAGTTGATTTGAAGCAGTTCCGAGAAAGTCTAAACATAATCCTCACTTTTCCCTCCTGGCACTTTCCCTGTAGGAGATACCGCAAGACGTTTCTGTATATTGGGCACAGCGCTCTGCAGGGTGTTAGCAGAGAGTTTCCCAGGACAGTGAAACCCTATATCAGAGACACTGAGAAGAAGCCCCAACGTTCCTTCCAGGCACTTTCAGTGTGGGTGCCTTCTCCACGTGGTTCCTGGTTTCACTGCAGCTCTGAAGAGAATGTTAGCAAAGAGGTAATCGGGACAGTGCAAACAGTACTCAAAGACAGGGAGAGCAAGCTCTCTCTTGGCACTTTGGATGTGGGACATACAGCGAGATGTTTGCTGCTTTTACATTTGGCTGTTGGGAGATTTACAGCACAAAGATATCTAGTTGATTTGAAGCAGTTCCGAGAAAGTCTAAACATAATCCTCACTTTTCCCTCCTGGCACTTTCCCTGTAGGAGATACCGCAAGACGTTTCTGTATATTGGGCACAGCGCTCTGCAGGGTGTTAGCAGAGAGTTTCCCGGGACAGTGAAACCCTATATCAGAGACATTGAGAAGAAGCCCCAACGTTCCTTCCAGGCACTTTCAGTGTGGGTGCCTTCTCCACGTGGTTCCTGGTTTCACTGCAGCTCTGAAGAGAATGTTAGCAAAGAGGTAATCGGGACAGTGCAAACAGTACTCAAAGACAGGGAGAGCAAGCTCTCTCTTGGCACTTTGGATGTGGGACATACAGCGAGATGTTTGCTGCTTTTACATTTGGCTGTTGGGAGATTTACAGCACAAAGATATCTAGTTGATTTGAAGCAGTTCCGAGAAAGTCTAAACATAATCCTCACTTTTCCCTCCTGGCACTTTCCCTGTAGGAGATACCGCAAGACGTTTCTGTATATTGGGCACAGCGCTCTGCAGGGTGTTAGCAGAGAGTTTCCCGGGACAGTGAAACCCTATATCAGAGACACTGAGAAGAAGCCCCAATGTTCCCTCCAGGCACTTTCAGTGTGGGTGCCTTCTCCACGTGGTTCCTGGTTTCACTGCAGCTCTGAAGAGAATGTTAGCAAAGAGGTAATCGGGACAGCGCAAACAGTACTCAAAGACAGGGAGAGCAAGCTCTCTCTTGGCACTTTGGATGTGGGACATACAGCGAGATGTTTGCTGCTTTTACATTTGGCTGTTGGGAGATTTACAGCACAAAGATATCTAGTTGATTTGAAGCAGTTCCGAGAAAGTCTAAACATAATCCTCACTTTTCCCTCCTGGCACTTTCCCTGTAGGAGATACCGCAAGACGTTTCTGTATATTGGGCACAGCGCTCTGCAGGGTGTTAGCAGAGAGTTTCCCGGGACAGTGAAACCCTATATCAGAGACACTGAGAAGAAGCCCCAATGTTCCCTCCAGGCACTTTCAGTGTGGGTGCCTTCTCCACGTGGTTCCTGGTTTCACTGCAGCTCTGAAGAGAATGTTAGCAAAGAGGTAATCGGGACGACAGTGCAAACAGTACTCAAAGACAGGGAGAGCAAGCTCTCTCTTGGCACTTTGGATGTGGGACATACAGCGAGATGTTTGCTGCTTTTGCGTTTGGCTGTTGGGAGATTTACAGCACAAAGATATCTAGTTGATTTGAAGCAGTTCCGAGAAAGTCTAAACATAATCCTCACTTTTCCCTCCTGGCACTTTCCCTGTAGGAGATACCGCAAGACGTTTCTGTATATTGGGCACAGCGCTCTGCAGGGTGTTAGCAGAGAGTTTCCCAGGACAGTGAAACCCTATATCAGAGACACTGAGAAGAAGCCCCAACGTTCCTTCCAGGCACTTTCAGTGTGGGTGCCTTCTCCACGTGGTTCCTGGTTTCACTGCAGCTCTGAAGAGAATGTTAGCAAAGAGGTAATCGGGACAGTGCAAACAGTACTCAAAGACAGGGAGAGCAAGCTCTCTCTTGGCACTTTGGATGTGGAACATACAGCGAGATGTTTGCTGCTTTTGCGTTTGGCTGTTGGGAGATTTACAGCACAAAGATATCTAGTTGATTTGAAGCAGTTCCGAGAAAGTCTAAACATAATCCTCACTTTTCCCTCCTGGCACTTTCCCTGTAGGAGATACCGCAAGACGTTTCTGTATATTGGGCACAGCGCTCTGCAGGGTGTTAGCAGAGAGTTTCCCGGGACAGTGAAACCCTATATCAGAGACACTGAGAAGAAGCCCCAATGTTCCCTCCAGGCACTTTCAGTGTGGGTGCCTTCTCCACGTGGTTCCTGGTTTCACTGCAGCTCTGAAGAGAATGTTAGCAAAGAGGTAATCGGGACAGTGCAAACAGTACTCAAAGACAGGGAGAGCAAGCTCTCTCTTGGCACTTTGGATGTGGGACATACAGCGAGATGTTTGCTGCTTTTGCGTTTGGCTGTTGGGAGATTTACAGCACAAAGATATCTAGTTGATTTGAAGCAGTTCCGAGAAAGTCTAAACATAATCCTCACTTTTCCCTCCTGGCACTTTCCCTGTAGGAGATACCGCAAGACGTTTCTGTATATTGGGCACAGCGCTCTGCAGGGTGTTAGCAGAGAGTTTCCCAGGACAGTGAAACCCTATATCAGAGACACTGAGAAGAAGCCCCAACGTTCCTTCCAGGCACTTTCAGTGTGGGTGCCTTCTCCACGTGGTTCCTGGTTTCACTGCAGCTCTGAAGAGAATGTTAGCAAAGAGGTAATCGGGACAGTGCAAACAGTACTCAAAGACAGGGAGAGCAAGCTCTCTCTTGGCACTTTGGATGTGGGACATACAGCGAGATGTTTGCTGCTTTTACATTTGGCTGTTGGGAGATTTACAGCACAAAGATATCTAGTTGATTTGAAGCAGTTCCGAGAAAGTCTAAACATAATCCTCACTTTTCCCTCCTGGCACTTTCCCTGTAGGAGATACCGCAAGACGTTTCTGTATATTGGGCACAGCGCTCTGCAGGGTGCTAGCAGAGAGTTTCCCGGGACAGTGAAACCCTATATCAGAGACATTGAGAAGAAGCCCCAACGTTCCTTCCAGGCACTTTCAGTGTGGGTGCCTTCTCCACGTGGTTCCTGGTTTCAGTGCAGCTCTGAAGAGAATGTTAGCAAAGAGGTAATCGGGACAGTGCAAACAGTACTCAAAGACAGGGAGAGCAAGCTCTCTCTTGGCACTTTGGATGTGGGACATACAGCGAGATGTTTGCTGCTTTTGCGTTTGGCTGTTGGGAGATTTACAGCACAAAGATATCTAGTTGATTTGAAGCAGTTCCGAGAAAGTCTAAACATAATCCTCACTTTTCCCTCCTGGCACTTTCCCTGTAGGAGATACCGCAAGACGTTTCTGTATATTGGGCACAGCGCTCTGCAGGGTGTTAGCAGAGAGTTTCCCGGGACAGTGAAACCCTATATCAGAGACACTGAGAAGAAGCCCCAACGTTCCTTCCAGGCACTTTCAGTGTGAGTGCCTTCTCCACGTGGTTCCTGGTTTCACTGCAGCTCTGAAGAGAATGTTAGCAAAGAGGTAATCGGGACAGTGCAAACAGTACTCAAAGACAGGGAGAGCAAGCTCTCTCTTGGCACTTTGGATGTGGGAAATACAGCGAGATGTTTGCTGCTTTTGCGTTTGGCTGTTGGGAGATTTACAGCACAAAGATATCTAGTTGATTTGAAGCAGTTCCGAGAAAGTCTAAACATAATCCTCACTTTTCCCTCCTGGCACTTTCCCTGTAGGAGATACCGCAAGACGTTTCTGTATATTGGGCACAGCGCTCTGCAGGGTGTTAGCAGAGAGTTTCCCGGGACAGTGAAACCCTATATCAGAGACACTGAGAAGAAGCCCCAACGTTCCTTCCAGGCACTTTCAGTGTGGGTGCCTTCTCCACGTGGTTCCTGGTTTCACAGCAGCTCTGAAGAGAATGTTAGCAAAGAGGTAATCGGGACGACAGTGCAAACAGTACTCAAAGACAGGGAGAGCAAGCTCTCTCTTGGCACTTTGGATGTGGGACATACAGCGAGATGTTTGCTGCTTTTGCGTTTGGCTGTTGGGAGATTTACAGCACAAAGATATCTAGTTGATTTGAAGCAGTTCCGAGAAAGTCTAAACATAATCCTCACTTTTCCCTCCTGGCACTTTCCCTGTAGGAGATACCGCAAGACGTTTCTGTATATTGGGCACAGCGCTCTGCAGGGTGTTAGCAGAGAGTTTCCCAGGACAGTGAAACCCTATATCAGAGACACTGAGAAGAAGCCCCAACGTTCCTTCCAGGCACTTTCAGTGTGGGTGCCTTCTCCACGTGGTTCCTGGTTTCACAGCAGCTCTGAAGAGAATGTTAGCAAAGAGGTAATCGGGACGACAGTGCAAACAGTACTCAAAGACAGGGAGAGCAAGCTCTCTCTTGGCACTTTGGATGTGGGACATACAGCGAGATGTTTGCTGCTTTTACATTTGGCTGTTGGGAGATTTACAGCACAAAGATATCTAGTTGATTTGAAGCAGTTCCGAGAAAGTCTAAACATAATCCTCACTTTTCCCTCCTGGCACTTTCCCTGTAGGAGATACCGCAAGACGTTTCTGTATATTGGGCACAGCGCTGTGCAGGGTGTTAGCAGAGAGTTTCCCGGGACAGTGAAACCCTATATCAGAGACACTGAGAAGAAGCCCCAATGTTCCCTCCAGGCACTTTCAGTGTGGGTGCCTTCTCCACGTGGTTCCTGGTTTCACTGCAGCTCTGAAGAGAATGTTAGCAAAGAGGTAATCGGGACAGCGCAAACAGTACTCAAAGACAGGGAGAGCAAGCTCTCTCTTGGCACTTTGGATGTGGGACATACAGCGAGATGTTTGCTGCTTTTACATTTGGCTGTTGGGAGATTTACAGCACAAAGATATCTAGTTGATTTGAAGCAGTTCCGAGAAAGTCTAAACATAATCCTCACTTTTCCCTCCTGGCACTTTCCCTGTAGGAGATACCGCAAGACGTTTCTGTATATTGGGCACAGCGCTCTGCAGGGTGTTAGCAGAGAGTTTCCCGGGACAGTGAAACCCTATATCAGAGACACTGAGAAGAAGCCCCAATGTTCCCTCCAGGCACTTTCAGTGTGGGTGCCTTCTCCACGTGGTTCCTGGTTTCACTGCAGCTCTGAAGAGAATGTTAGCAAAGAGGTAATCGGGACAGCGCAAACAGTACTCAAAGACAGGGAGAGCAAGCTCTCTCTTGGCACTTTGGATGTGGGACATACAGCGAGATGTTTGCTGCTTTTACATTTGGCTGTTGGGAGATTTACAGCACAAAGATATCTAGTTGATTTGAAGCAGTTCCGAGAAAGTCTAAACATAATCCTCACTTTTCCCTCCTGGCACTTTCCCTGTAGGAGATACCGCAAGACGTTTCTGTATATTGGGCACAGCGCTCTGCAGGGTGTTAGCAGAGAGTTTCCCGGGACAGTGAAACCCTATATCAGAGACATTGAGAAGAAGCCCCAATGTTCCCTCCAGGCACTTTCAGTGTGGGTGCCTTCTCCACGTGGTTCCTGGTTTCACTGCAGCTCTGAAGAGAATGTTAGCAAAGAGGTAATCGGGACAGCGCAAACAGTACTCAAAGACAGGGAGAGCAAGCTCTCTCTTGGCACTTTGGATGTGGGACATACAGCGAGATGTTTGCTGCTTTTGCGTTTGGCTGTTGGGAGATTTACAGCACAAAGATATCTAGTTGATTTGAAGCAGTTCCGAGAAAGTCTAAACATAATCCTCACTTTTCCCTCCTGGCACTTTCCCTGTAGGAGATACCGCAAGACGTTTCTGTATATTGGGCACAGCGCTCTGCAGGGTGTTAGCAGAGAGTTTCCCGGGACAGTGAAACCCTATATCAGAGACACTGAGAAGAAGCCCCAACGTTCCTTCCAGGCACTTTCAGTGTGGGTGCCTTCTCCACGTGGTTCCTGGTTTCACTGCAGCTCTGAAGAGAATGTTAGCAAAGAGGTAATCGGGACAGTGCAAACAGTACTCAAAGACAGGGAGAGCAAGCTCTCTCTTGGCACTTTGGATGTGGGACATACAGCGAGATGTTTGCTGCTTTTGCGTTTGGCTGTTGGGAGATTTACAGCACAAAGATATCTAGTTGATTTGAAGCAGTTCCGAGAAAGTCTAAACATAATCCTCACTTTTCCCTCCTGGCACTTTCCCTGTAGGAGATACCGCAAGACGTTTCTGTATATTGGGCACAGCGCTCTGCAGGGTGTTAGCAGAGAGTTTCCCGGGACAGTGAAACCCTATATCAGAGACACTGAGAAGAAGCCCCAACGTTCCTTCCAGGCACTTTCAGTGTGGGTGCCTTCTCCACGTGGTTCCTGGTTTCACAGCAGCTCTGAAGAGAATGTTAGCAAAGAGGTAATCGGGACGACAGTGCAAACAGTACTCAAAGACAGGGAGAGCAAGCTCTCTCTTGGCACTTTGGATGTGGGACATACAGCGAGATGTTTGCTGCTTTTGCGTTTGGCTGTTGGGAGATTTACAGCACAAAGATATCTAGTTGATTTGAAGCAGTTCCGAGAAAGTCTAAACATAATCCTCACTTTTCCCTCCTGGCACTTTCCCTGTAGGAGATACCGCAAGACGTTTCTGTATATTGGGCACAGCGCTCTGCAGGGTGTTAGCAGAGAGTTTCCCGGGACAGTGAAACCCTATATCAGAGACACTGAGAAGAAGCCCCAATGTTCCCTCCAGGCACTTTCAGTGTGGGTGCCTTCTCCACGTGGTTCCTGGTTTCACTGAAGCTCTGAAGAGAATGTTAGCAAAGAGGTAATCGGGACAGTGCAAACAGTACTCAAAGACAGGGAGAGCAAGCTCTCTCTTGGCACTTTGGATGTGGGACATACAGCGAGATGTTTGCTGCTTTTGCGTTTGGCTGTTGGGAGATTTACAGCACAAAGATATCTAGTTGATTTGAAGCAGTTCCGAGAAAGTCTAAACATAATCCTCACTTTTCCCTCCTGGCACTTTCCCTGTAGGAGATACCGCAAGACGTTTCTGTATATTGGGCACAGCGCTCTGCAGGGTGTTAGCAGAGAGTTTCCCGGGACAGTGAAACCCTATATCAGAGACACTGAGAAGAAGCCCCAACGTTCCTTCCAGGCACTTTCAGTGTGGGTGCCTTCTCCACGTGGTTCCTGGTTTCACAGCAGCTCTGAAGAGAATGTTAGCAAAGAGGTAATCGGGACGACAGTGCAAACAGTACTCAAAGACAGGGAGAGCAAGCTCTCTCTTGGCACTTTGGATGTGGGACATACAGCGAGATGTTTGCTGCTTTTGCGTTTGGCTGTTGGGAGATTTACAGCACAAAGATATCTAGTTGATTTGAAGCAGTTCCGAGAAAGTCTAAACATAATCCTCACTTTTCCCTCCTGGCACTTTCCCTGTAGGAGATACCGCAAGACGTTTCTGTATATTGGGCACAGCGCTCTGCAGGGTGTTAGCAGAGAGTTTCCCGGGACAGTGAAACCCTATATCAGAGACACTGAGAAGAAGCCCCAACGTTCCTTCCAGGCACTTTCAGTGTGGGTGCCTTCTCGACGTGGTTCCTGGTTTCACAGCAGCTCTGAAGAGAATGTTAGCAAAGAGGTAATCGGGACGACAGTGCAAACAGTACTCAAAGACAGGGAGAGCAAGCTCTCTCTTGGCACTTTGGATGTGGGACATACAGCGAGATGTTTGCTGCTTTTACATTTGGCTGTTGGGAGATTTACAGCACAAAGATATCTAGTTGATTTGAAGCAGTTCCGAGAAAGTCTAAACATAATCCTCACTTTTCCCTCCTGGCACTTTCCCTGTAGGAGATACCGCAAGACGTTTCTGTATATTGGGCACAGCGCTCTGCAGGGTGTTAGCAGAGAGTTTCCCGGGACAGTGAAACCCTATATCAGAGACACTGAGAAGAAGCCCCAATGTTCCCTCCAGGCACTTTCAGTGTGGGTGCCTTCTCCACGTGGTTCCTGGTTTCACTGCAGCTCTGAAGAGAATGTTAGCAAAGAGGTAATCGGGACAGCGCAAACAGTACTCAAAGACAGGGAGAGCAAGCTCTCTCTTGGCACTTTGGATGTGGGACATACAGCGAGATGTTTGCTGCTTTTACATTTGGCTGTTGGGAGATTTACAGCACAAAGATATCTAGTTGATTTGAAGCAGTTCCGAGAAAGTCTAAACATAATCCTCACTTTTCCCTCCTGGCACTTTCCCTGTAGGAGATACCGCAAGACGTTTCTGTATATTGGGCACAGCGCTCTGCAGGGTGTTAGCAGAGAGTTTCCCGGGACAGTGAAACCCTATATCAGAGACACTGAGAAGAAGCCCCAACGTTCCTTCCAGGCACTTTCAGTGTGGGTGCCTTCTCCACGTGGTTCCTGGTTTCACAGCAGCTCTGAAGAGAATGTTAGCAAAGAGGTAATCGGGACGACAGTGCAAACAGTACTCAAAGACAGGGAGAGCAAGCTCTCTCTTGGCACTTTGGATGTGGGACATACAGCGAGATGTTTGCTGCTTTTGCGTTTGGCTGTTGGGAGATTTACAGCACAAAGATATCTAGTTGATTTGAAGCAGTTCCGAGAAAGTCTAAACATAATCCTCACTTTTCCCTCCTGGCACTTTCCCTGTAGGAGATACCGCAAGACGTTTCTGTATATTGGGCACAGCGCTCTGCAGGGTGTTAGCAGAGAGTTTCCCGGGACAGTGAAACCCTATATCAGAGACACTGAGAAGAAGCCCCAATGTTCCCTCCAGGCACTTTCAGTGTGGGTGCCTTCTCCACGTGGTTCCTGGTTTCACTGCAGCTCTGAAGAGAATGTTAGCAAAGAGGTAATCGGGACAGCGCAAACAGTACTCAAAGACAGGGAGAGCAAGCTCTCTCTTGGCACTTTGGATGTGGGACATACAGCGAGATGTTTGCTGCTTTTACATTTGGCTGTTGGGAGATTTACAGCACAAAGATATCTAGTTGATTTGAAGCAGTTCCGAGAAAGTCTAAACATAATCCTCACTTTTCCCTCCTGGCACTTTCCCTGTAGGAGATACCGCAAGACGTTTCTGTATATTGGGCACAGCGCTCTGCAGGGTGTTAGCAGAGAGTTTCCCGGGACAGTGAAACCCTATATCAGAGACATTGAGAAGAAGCCCCAACGTTCCTTCCAGGCACTTTCAGTGTGGGTGCCTTCTCCACGTGGTTCCTGGTTTCACTTCAGCTCTGAAGAGAATGTTAGCAAAGAGGTAATCGGGACGACAGTGCAAACAGTACTCAAAGACAGGGAGAGCAAGCTCTCTCTTGGCACTTTGGATGTGGGACATACAGCGAGATGTTTGCTGCTTTTACATTTGGCTGTTGGGAGATTTACAGCACAAAGATATCTAGTTGATTTGAAGCAGTTCCGAGAAAGTCTAAACATAATCCTCACTTTTCCCTCCTGCCACTTTCCCTGTAGGAGACACCGCAAGACGTTTCTGTATATTGGGCACAGCGCTCTGCAGGGTGTTAGCAGAGAGTTTCCCGGGACAGTGAAACCCTATATCAGAGACACTGAGAAGAAGCCCCAATGTTCCTTCCAGGCACTTTCAGTGTGGGTGCCTTCTCCACATGGTTCCTGGTTTCACTGCAGCTCTGAAGAGAATGTTAGCAAAGAGGTAATCGGGACAGCGCAAACAGTACTCAAAGACAGGGAGAGCAAGCTCTCTCTTGGCACTTTGGATGTGGGACATACAGCGAGATGTTTGCTGCTTTTACATTTGGCTGTTGGGAGATTTACAGCACAAAGATATCTAGTTGATTTGAAGCAGTTCTGAGAAAGTCTAAACATAATCCTCACTTTTCCCTCCTGGCACTTTCCCTGTAGGAGATACCGCAAGACGTTTCTGTATATTGGGCACAGCGCTCTGCAGGGTGTTAGCAGAGAGTTTCCCGGGACAGTGAAACCCTATATCAGAGACACTGAGAAGAAGCCCCAACGTTCCTTCCAGGCACTTTCAGTGTGGGTGCCTTCTCCACGTGGTTCCTGGTTTCACAGCAGCTCTGAAGAGAATGTTAGCAAAGAGGTAATCGGGACGACAGTGCAAACAGTACTCAAAGACAGGGAGAGCAAGCTCTCTCTTGGCACTTTGGATGTGGGACATACAGCGAGATGTTTGCTGCTTTTGCGTTTGGCTGTTGGGAGATTTACAGCACAAAGATATCTAGTTGATTTGAAGCAGTTCCGAGAAAGTCTAAACATAATCCTCACTTTTCCCTCCTGGCACTTTCCCTGTAGGAGACACCGCAAGACGTTTCTGTATATTGGGCACAGCGCTCTGCAGGGTGTTAGCAGAGAGTTTCCCGGGACAGTGAAACCCTATATCAGAGACACTGAGAAGAAGCCCCAATGTTCCCTCCAGGCACTTTCAGTGTGGGTGCCTTCTCCACGTGGTTCCTGGTTTCACTGCAGCTCTGAAGAGAATGTTAGCAAAGAGGTAATCGGGACAGTGCAAACAGTACTCAAAGACAGGGAGAGCAAGCTCTCTCTTGGCACTTTGGATGTGGGACATACAGCGAGATGTTTGCTGCTTTTGCATTTGGCTGTTGGGAGATTTACAGCACAAAGATATCTAGTTGATTTGAAGCAGTTCCGAGAAAGTCTAAACATAATCCTCACTTTTCCCTCCTGGCACTTTCCCTGTAGGAGATACCGCAAGACGTTTCTGTATATTGGGCACAGCGCTCTGCAGGGTGTTAGCAGAGAGTTTCCCGGGACAGTGAAACCCTATATCAGAGACACTGAGAAGAAGCCCCAACGTTCCTTCCAGGCACTTTCAGTGTGGGTGCCTTCTCCACGTGGTTCCTGGTTTCACTGCAGCTCTGAAGAGAATGTTAGCAAAGAGGTAATCGGGACAGCGCAAACAGTACTCAAAGACAGGGAGAGCAAGCTCTCTCTTGGCACTTTGGATGTGGGACATACAGCGAGATGTTTGCTGCTTTTGCGTTTGGCTGTTGGGAGATTTACAGCACAAAGATATCTAGTTGATTTGAAGCAGTTCCGAGAAAGTCTAAACATAATCCTCACTTTTCCCTCCTGGCACTTTCCCTGTAGGAGATACCGCAAGACGTTTCTGTATATTGGGCACAGCGCTCTGCAGGGTGTTAGCAGAGAGTTTCCCGGGACAGTGAAACCCTATATCAGAGACACTGAGAAGAAGCCCCAACGTTCCTTCCAGGCACTTTCAGTGTGGGTGCCTTCTCCACGTGGTTCCTGGTTTCACTGCAGCTCTGAAGAGAATGTTAGCAAAGAGGTAATCGGGACGACAGTGCAAACAGTACTCAAAGACAGGGAGAGCAAGCTCTCTCTTGGCACTTTGGATGTGGGACATACAGCGAGATGTTTGCTGCTTTTACATTTGGCTGTTGGGAGATTTACAGCACAAAGATATCTAGTTGATTTGAAGCAGTTCCGAGAAAGTCTAAACATAATCCTCACTTTTCCCTCCTGGCACTTTCCCTGTAGGAGATACCGCAAGACGTTTCTGTATATTGGGCACAGCGCTCTGCAGGGTGTTAGCAGAGAGTTTCCCGGGACAGTGAAACCCTATATCAGAGACACTGAGAAGAAGCCCCAACGTTCCTTCCAGGCACTTTCAGTGTGGGTGCCTTCTCCACATGGTTCCTGGTTTCACTGCAGCTCTGAAGAGAATGTTAGCAAAGAGGTAATCGGGACAGTGCAAACAGTACTCAAAGACAGAGAGAGCAAGCTCTCTCTTGGCACTTTGGATGTGGGACATACAGCGAGATGTTTGCTGCTTTTGCGTTTGGCTGTTGGGAGATTTACAGCACAAAGATATCTAGTTGATTTGAAGCAGTTCCGAGAAAGTCTAAACATAATCCTCACTTTTCCCTCCTGGCACTTTCCCTGTAGGAGATACCGCAAGACGTTTCTGTATATTGGGCACAGCGCTCTGCAGGGTGTTAGCAGAGAGTTTCCCGGGACAGTGAAACCCTATATCAGAGACACTGAGAAGAAGCCCCAACGTTCCTTCCAGGCACTTTCAGTGTGGGTGCCTTCTCCACGTGGTTCCTGGTTTCACTGCAGCTCTGAAGAGAATGTTAGCAAAGAGGTAATCGGGACAGTGCAAACAGTACTCAAAGACAGGGAGAGCAAGCTCTCTCTTGGCACTTTGGATGTGGGACATACAGCGAGATGTTTGCTGCTTTTGCGTTTGGCTGTTGGGAGATTTACAGCACAAAGATATCTAGTTGATTTGAAGCAGTTCCGAGAAAGTCTAAACATAATCCTCACTTTTCCCTCCTGGCACTTTCCCTGTAGGAGATACCGCAAGACGTTTCTGTATATTGGGCACAGCGCTCTGCAGGGTGTTAGCAGAGAGTTTCCCGGGACAGTGAAACCCTATATCAGAGACACTGAGAAGAAGCCCCAACGTTCCTTCCAGGCACTTTCAGTGTGGGTGCCTTCTCCACGTGGTTCCTGGTTTCACTGCAGCTCTGAAGAGAATGTTAGCAAAGAGGTAATCGGGACAGCGCAAACAGTACTCAAAGACAGGGAGAGCAAGCTCTCTCTTGGCACTTTGGATGTGGGACATACAGCGAGATGTTTGCTGCTTTTGCGTTTGGCTGTTGGGAGATTTACAGCACAAAGATATCTAGTTGATTTGAAGCAGTTCCGAGAAAGTCTAAACATAATCCTCACTTTTCCCTCCTGGCACTTTCCCTGTAGGAGATACCGCAAGACGTTTCTGTATATTGGGCACAGCGCTCTGCAGGGTGTTAGCAGAGAGTTTCCCGGGACAGTGAAACCCTATATCAGAGACACTGAGAAGAAGCCCCAACGTTCCTTCCAGGCACTTTCAGTGTGGGTGCCTTCTCCACGTGGTTCCTGGTTTCACTGCAGCTCTGAAGAGAATGTTAGCAAAGAGGTAATCGGGACAGTGCAAACAGTACTCAAAGACAGGGAGAGCAAGCTCTCTCTTGGCACTTTGGATGTGGGACATACAGCGAGATGTTTGCTGCTTTTGCGTTTGGCTGTTGGGAGATTTACAGCACAAAGATATCTAGTTGATTTGAAGCAGTTCTGAGAAAGTCTAAACATAATCCTCACTTTTCCCTCCTGGCACTTTCCCTGTAGGAGATACCGCAAGACGTTTCTGTATATTGGGCACAGCGCTCTGCAGGGTGTTAGCAGAGAGTTTCCCGGGACAGTGAAACCCTATATCAGAGACACTGAGAAGAAGCCCCAACGTTCCTTCCAGGCACTTTCAGTGTGGGTGCCTTCTCCACGTGGTTCCTGGTTTCACTGCAGCTCTGAAGAGAATGTTAGCAAAGAGGTAATCGGGACAGCGCAAACAGTACTCAAAGACAGGGAGAGCAAGCTCTCTCTTGGCACTTTGGATGTGGGACATACAGCGAGATGTTTGCTGCTTTTGCGTTTGGCTGTTGGGAGATTTACAGCACAAAGATATCTAGTTGATTTGAAGCAGTTCCGAGAAAGTCTAAACATAATCCTCACTTTTCCCTCCTGGCACTTTCCCTGTAGGAGATACCGCAAGACGTTTCTGTATATTGGGCACAGCGCTCTGCAGGGTGTTAGCAGAGAGTTTCCCGGGACAGTGAAACCCTATATCAGAGACACTGAGAAGAAGCCCCAACGTTCCTTCCAGGCACTTTCAGTGTGGGTGCCTTCTCCACGTGGTTCCTGGTTTCACTGCAGCTCTGAAGAGAATGTTAGCAAAGAGGTAATCGGGACAGTGCAAACAGTACTCAAAGACAGGGAGAGCAAGCTCTCTCTTGGCACTTTGGATGTGGGACATACAGCGAGATGTTTGCTGCTTTTGCGTTTGGCTGTTGGGAGATTTACAGCACAAAGATATCTAGTTGATTTGAAGCAGTTCCGAGAAAGTCTAAACATAATCCTCACTTTTCCCTCCTGGCACTTTCCCTGTAGGAGATACCGCAAGACGTTTCTGTATATTGGGCACAGCGCTCTGCAGGGTGTTAGCAGAGAGTTTCCCGGGACAGTGAAACCCTATATCAGAGACACTGAGAAGAAGCCCCAACGTTCCTTCCAGGCACTTTCAGTGTGGGTGCCTTCTCCACGTGGTTCCTGGTTTCACTGCAGCTCTGAAGAGAATGTTAGCAAAGAGGTAATCGGGACAGCGCAAACAGTACTCAAAGACAGGGAGAGCAAGCTCTCTCTTGGCACTTTGGATGTGGGACATACAGCGAGATGTTTGCTGCTTTTGCGTTTGGCTGTTGGGAGATTTACAGCACAAAGATATCTAGTTGATTTGAAGCAGTTCCGAGAAAGTCTAAACATAATCCTCACTTTTCCCTCCTGGCACTTTCCCTGTAGGAGATACCGCAAGACGTTTCTGTATATTGGGCACAGCGCTCTGCAGGGTGTTAGCAGAGAGTTTCCCGGGACAGTGAAACCCTATATCAGAGACACTGAGAAGAAGCCCCAACGTTCCTTCCAGGCACTTTCAGTGTGGGTGCCTTCTCCACGTGGTTCCTGGTTTCACTGCAGCTCTGAAGAGAATGTTAGCAAAGAGGTAATCGGGACAGTGCAAACAGTACTCAAAGACAGGGAGAGCAAGCTCTCTCTTGGCACTTTGGATGTGGGACATACAGCGAGATGTTTGCTGCTTTTGCGTTTGGCTGTTGGGAGATTTACAGCACAAAGATATCTAGTTGATTTGAAGCAGTTCCGAGAAAGTCTAAACATAATCCTCACTTTTCCCTCCTGGCACTTTCCCTGTAGGAGATACCGCAAGACGTTTCTGTATATTGGGCACAGCGCTCTGCAGGGTGTTAGCAGAGAGTTTCCCGGGACAGTGAAACCCTATATCAGAGACACTGAGAAGAAGCCCCAACGTTCCTTCCAGGCACTTTCAGTGTGGGTGCCTTCTCCACGTGGTTCCTGGTTTCACTGCAGCTCTGAAGAGAATGTTAGCAAAGAGGGAATCGGGACAGCGCAAACAGTACTCAAAGACAGGGAGAGCAAGCTCTCTCTTGGCAATTTGGATGTGGGACATACAGCGAGATGTTTGCTGCTTTTGCGTTTGGCTGTTGGGAGATTTACAGCACAAAGATATCTAGTTGATTTGAAGCAGTTCCGAGAAAGTCTAAACATAATCCTCACTTTTCCCTCCTGCCACTTTCCCTGTAGGAGACACCGCAAGACGTTTCTGTATATTGGGCACAGCGCTCTGCAGGGTGTTAGCAGAGAGTTTCCCGGGACAGTGAAACCCTATATCAGAGACATTGAGAAGAAGCCCCAACGTTCCTTCCAGGCACTTTCAGTGTGGGTGCCTTCTCCACGTGGTTCCTGGTTTCACTGCAGCTCTGAAGAGAATGTTAGCAAAGAGGGAATCGGGACAGCGCAAACAGTACTCAAAGACAGGGAGAGCAAGCTCTCTCTTGGCACTTTGGATGTGGGACATACAGCGAGATGTTTGCTGCTTTTGCGTTTGGCTGTTGGGAGATTTACAGCACAAAGATATCTAGTTGATTTGAAGCAGTTCCGAGAAAGTCTAAACATAATCCTCACTTTTCCCTCCTGCCATTTTCTCTGTAGGAGACACCGCAAGACGTTTCTGTATATTGGGCACAGCGCTCTGCAGGGTGTTAGCAGAGAGTTTCCCGGGACAGTGAAACCCTATATCAGAGACATTGAGAAGAAGCCCCAACGTTCCTTCCAGGCACTTTCAGTGTGGGTGCCTTCTCCACGTGGTTCCTGGTTTCACTGCAGCTCTGAAGAGAATGTTAGCAAAGAGGGAATCGGGACAGTGCAAACAGTACTCAAAGACAGGGAGAGCAAGCTCTCTCTTGGCACTTTGGATGTGGGACATACAGCGAGATGTTTGCTGCTTTTGCGTTTGGCTGTTGGGAGATTTACAGCACAAAGATATCTAGTTGATTTGAAGCAGTTCCGAGAAAGTCTAAACATAATCCTCACTTTTCCCTCCTGCCATTTTCTCTGTAGGAGACACCGCAAGACGTTTCTGTATATTGGGCACAGCGCTCTGCAGGGTGTTAGCAGAGAGTTTCCCGGGACAGTGAAACCCTATATCAGAGACACTGAGAAGAAGCCCCAATGTTCCCTCCAGGCACTTTCAGTGTGGGTGCCTTCTCCACGTGGTTCCTGGTTTCACTGCAGCTCTGAAGAGAATGTTAGCAAAGAGGTAATCGGGACAGCGCAAACAGTACTCAAAGACAGGGAGAGCAAGCTCTCTCTTGGCACTTTGGATGTGGGACATACAGCGAGATGTTTGCTGCTTTTACATTTGGCTGTTGGGAGATTTACAGCACAAAGATATCTAGTTGATTTGAAGCAGTTCCGAGAAAGTCTAAACATAATCCTCACTTTTCCCTCCTGCCACTTTCCCTGTAGGAGATACCGCAAGACGTTTCTGTATATTGGGCACAGCGCTCTGCAGGGTGTTAGCAGAGAGTTTCCCGGGACAGTGAAACCCTATATCAGAGACACTGAGAAGAAGCCCCAATGTTCCCTCCAGGCACTTTCAGTGTGGGTGCCTTCTCCACGTGGTTCCTGGTTTCACTGCAGCTCTGAAGAGAATGTTAGCAAAGAGGTAATCGGGACAGCGCAAACAGTACTCAAAGACAGGGAGAGCAAGCTCTCTCTTGGCACTTTGGATGTGGGACATACAGCGAGATGTTTGCTGCTTTTACATTTGGCTGTTGGGAGATTTACAGCACAAAGATATCTAGTTGATTTGAAGCAGTTCCGAGAAAGTCTAAACATAATCCTCACTTTTCCCTCCTGGCACTTTCCCTGTAGGAGATACCGCAAGACGTTTCTGTATATTGGGCACAGCGCTCTGCAGGGTGTTAGCAGAGAGTTTCCCGGGACAGTGAAACCCTATATCAGAGACACTGAGAAGAAGCCCCAACGTTCCTTCCAGGCACTTTCAGTGTGGGTGCCTTCTCCACATGGTTCCTGGTTTCACAGCAGCTCTGAAGAGAATGTTAGCAAAGAGGTAATCGGGACGACAGTGCAAACAGTACTCAAAGACAGGGAGAGCAAGCTCTCTCTTGGCACTTTGGATGTGGGACATACAGCGAGATGTTTGCTGCTTTTACATTTGGCTGTTGGGAGATTTACAGCACAAAGATATCTAGTTGATTTGAAGCAGTTCCGAGAAAGTCTAAACATAATCCTCACTTTTCCCTCCTGGCACTTTCCCTGTAGGAGATACCGCAAGACGTTTCTGTATATTGGGCACAGCGCTCTGCAGGGTGTTAGCAGAGAGTTTCCCGGGACAGTGAAACCCTATATCAGAGACACTGAGAAGAAGCCCCAATGTTCCCTCCAGGCACTTTCAGTGTGGGTGCCTTCTCCACGTGGTTCCTGGTTTCACTGCAGCTCTGAAGAGAATGTTAGCAAAGAGGTAATCGGGACAGCGCAAACAGTACTCAAAGACAGGGAGAGCAAGCTCTCTCTTGGCACTTTGGATGTGGGACATACAGCGAGATGTTTGCTGCTTTTACATTTGGCTGTTGGGAGATTTACAGCACAAAGATATCTAGTTGATTTGAAGCAGTTCCGAGAAAGTCTAAACATAATCCTCACTTTTCCCTCCTGGCACTTTCCCTGTAGGAGATACCGCAAGACGTTTCTGTATATTGGGCACAGCGCTCTGCAGGGTGTTAGCAGAGAGTTTCCCGGGACAGTGAAACCCTATATCAGAGACACTGAGAAGAAGCCCCAATGTTCCCTCCAGGCACTTTCAGTGTGGGTGCCTTCTCCACGTGGTTCCTGGTTTCACTGCAGCTCTGAAGAGAATGTTAGCAAAGAGGTAATCGGGACAGTGCAAACAGTACTCAAAGACAGGGAGAGCAAGCTCTCTCTTGGCACTTTGGATGTGGGACATACAGCGAGATGTTTGCTGCTTTTGCGTTTGGCTGTTGGGAGATTTACAGCACAAAGATATCTAGTTGATTTGAAGCAGTTCCGAGAAAGTCTAAACATAATCCTCACTTTTCCCTCCTGGCACTTTCCCTGTAGGAGATACCGCAAGACGTTTCTGTATATTGGGCACAGCGCTCTGCAGGGTGTTAGCAGAGAGTTTCCCGGGACAGTGAAACCCTATATCAGAGACACTGAGAAGAAGCCCCAACGTTCCTTCCAGGCACTTTCAGTGTGGGTGCCTTCTCCACGTGGTTCCTGGTTTCACTGCAGCTCTGAAGAGAATGTTAGCAAAGAGGTAATCGGGACAGTGCAAACAGTACTCAAAGACAGGGAGAGCAAGCTCTCTCTTGGCACTTTGGATGTGGGACATACAGCGAGATGTTTGCTGCTTTTACATTTGGCTGTTGGGAGATTTACAGCACAAAGATATCTAGTTGATTTGAAGCAGTTCCGAGAAAGTCTAAACATAATCCTCACTTTTCCCTCCTGGCACTTTCCCTGTAGGAGATACCGCAAGACGTTTCTGTATATTGGGCACAGCGCTCTGCAGGGTGTTAGCAGAGAGTTTCCCGGGACAGTGAAACCCTATATCAGAGACACTGAGAAGAAGCCCCAACGTTCCTTCCAGGCACTTTCAGTGTGGGTGCCTTCTCCACGTGGTTCCTGGTTTCACTGCAGCTCTGAAGAGAATGTTAGCAAAGAGGTAATCGGGACAGTGCAAACAGTACTCAAAGACAGGGAGAGCAAGCTCTCTCTTGGCACTTTGGATGTGGGACATACAGCGAGATGTTTGCTGCTTTTACATTTGGCTGTTGGGAGATTTACAGCACAAAGATATCTAGTTGATTTGAAGCAGTTCCGAGAAAGTCTAAACATAATCCTCACTTTTCCCTCCTGGCACTTTCCCTGTAGGAGATACCGCAAGACGTTTCTGTATATTGGGCACAGCGCTCTGCAGGGTGTTAGCAGAGAGTTTCCCGGGACAGTGAAACCCTATATCAGAGACACTGAGAAGAAGCCCCAACGTTCCTTCCAGGCACTTTCAGTGTGGGTGCCTTCTCCACGTGGTTCCTGGTTTCACTGCAGTCCTGAAGAGAATGTTAGCAAAGAGGTAATCGGGACAGCGCAAACAGTACTCAAAGACAGGGAGAGCAAGCTCTCTCTTGGCACTTTGGATGTGGGACATACAGCGAGATGTTTGCTGCTTTTACATTTGGCTGTTGGGAGATTTACAGCACAAAGATATCTAGTTGATTTGAAGCAGTTCCGAGAAAGTCTAAACATAATCCTCACTTTTCCCTCCTGGCACTTTCCCTGTAGGAGATACCGCAAGACATTTCTGTATATTGGGCACAGCGCTCTGCAGGGTGTTAGCAGAGAGTTTCCCGGGACAGTGAAACCCTATATCAGAGACACTGAGAAGAAGCCCCAACGTTCCTTCCAGGCACTTTCAGTGTGGGTGCCTTCTCCACGTGGTTCCTGGTTTCACTGCAGCTCTGAAGAGAATGTTAGCAAAGAGGTAATCGGGACAGTGCAAACAGTACTCAAAGACAGGGAGAGCAAGCTCTCTCTTGGCACTTTGGATGTGGGACATACAGCGAGATGTTTGCTGCTTTTGCGTTTGGCTGTTGGGAGATTTACAGCACAAAGATATCTAGTTGATTTGAAGCAGTTCCGAGAAAGTCTAAACATAATCCTCACTTTTCCCTCCTGGCACTTTCCCTGTAGGAGATACCGCAAGACGTTTCTGTATATTGGGCACAGCGCTCTGCAGGGTGTTAGCAGAGAGTTTCCCGGGACAGTGAAACCCTATATCAGAGACACTGAGAAGAAGCCCCAACGTTCCTTCCAGGCACTTTCAGTGTGGGTGCCTTCTCCACGTGGTTCCTGGTTTCACTGCAGCTCTGAAGAGAATGTTAGCAAAGAGGTAATCGGGACAGTGCAAACAGTACTCAAAGACAGGGAGAGCAAGCTCTACATTACTCTCTTGGCACTTTGGATGTGGGACATACAGCGAGATGTTTGCTGCTTTTACATTTGGCTGTTGGGAGATTTACAGCACAAAGATATCTAGTTGATTTGAAGCAGTTCCGAGAAAGCCTAAACATAATCCTCACTTTTCCCTCCTGGCACTTTCCCTGTAGGAGATACCGCAAGACATTTCTGTATATTGGGCACAGCGCTCTGCAGGGTGTTAGCAGAGAGTTTCCCGGGACAGTGAAACCCTATATCAGAGACACTGAGAAGAAGCCCCAACGTTCCTTCCAGGCACTTTCAGTGTGGGTGCCTTCTCCACGTGGTTCCTGGTTTCACTGCAGCTCTGAAGAGAATGTTAGCAAAGAGGTAATCGGGACAGTGCAAACAGTACTCAAAGACAGGGAGAGCAAGCTCTCTCTTGGCACTTTGGATGTGGGACATACAGCGAGATGTTTGCTGCTTTTACATTTGGCTGTTGGGAGATTTACAGCACAAAGATATCTAGTTGATTTGAAGCAGTTCCGAGAAAGTCTAAACATAATCCTCACTTTTCCCTCCTGGCACTTTCCCTGTAGGAGATACCGCAAGACGTTTCTGTATATTGGGCACAGCGCTGTGCAGGGTGTTAGCAGAGAGTTTCCCGGGACAGTGAAACCCTATATCAGAGACACTGAGAAGAAGCCCCAATGTTCCCTCCAGGCACTTTCAGTGTGGGTGCCTTCTCCACATGGTTCCTGGTTTCACTGCAGCTCTGAAGAGAATGTTAGCAAAGAGGTAATCGGGACAGTGCAAACAGTACTCAAAGACAGGGAGAGCAAGCTCTCTCTTGGCACTTTGGATGTGGGACATACAGCGAGATGTTTGCTGCTTTTACATTTGGCTGTTGGGAGATTTACAGCACAAAGATATCTAGTTGATTTGAAGCAGTTCCGAGAAAGTCTAAACATAATCCTCACTTTTCCCTCCTGGCACTTTCCCTGTAGGAGATACCGCAAGACGTTTCTGTATATTGGGCACAGCGCTCTGCAGGGTGTTAGCAGAGAGTTTCCCGGGACAGTGAAACCCTATATCAGAGACACTGAGAAGAAGCCCCAACGTTCCTTCCAGGCACTTTCAGTGTGGGTGCCTTCTCCACGTGGTTCCTGGTTTCACTGCAGCTCTGAAGAGAATGTTAGCAAAGAGGTAATCGGGACAGTGCAAACAGTACTCAAAGACAGGGAGAGCAAGCTCTCTCTTGGCACTTTGGATGTGGGACATACAGCGAGATGTTTGCTGCTTTTACATTTGGCTGTTGGGAGATTTACAGCACAAAGATATCTAGTTGATTTGAAGCAGTTCCGAGAAAGTCTAAACATAATCCTCACTTTTCCCTCCTGGCACTTTCCCTGTAGGAGATACCGCAAGACGTTTCTGTATATTGGGCACAGCGCTGTGCAGGGTGTTAGCAGAGAGCTTCCCGGGACAGTGAAACCCTATATCAGAGACACTGAGAAGAAGCCCCAACGTTCCTTCCAGGCACTTTCAGTGTGGGTGCCTTCTCCACGTGGTTCCTGGTTTCACAGCAGATCTGAAGAGAATGTTAGCAAAGAGGTAATCGGGACAGCGCAAACAGTACTCAAAGACAGGGAGAGCAAGCTCTCTCTTGGCACTTTGGATGTGGGACATACAGCGAGATGTTTGCTGCTTTTACATTTGGCTGTTGGGAGATTTACAGCACAAAGATATCTAGTTGATTTGAAGCAGTTCCGAGAAAGCCTAAACATAATCCTCACTTTTCCCTCCTGGCACTTTCCCTGTAGGGGATACCGCAAGACATTTCTGTATATTGGGCACAGCGCTCTGCAGGGTGTTAGCAGAGAGTTTCCCGGGACAGTGAAACCCTATATCAGAGACACTGAGAAGAAGCCCCAACGTTCCTTCCAGGCACTTTCAGTGTGGGTGCCTTCTCCACGTGGTTCCTGGTTTCACTGCAGCTCTGAAGAGAATGTTAGCAAAGAGGTAATCGGGACAGTGCAAACAGTACTCAAAGACAGGGAGAGCAAGCTCTCTCTTGGCACTTTGGATGTGGGACATACAGCGAGATGTTTGCTGCTTTTGCGTTTGGCTGTTGGGAGATTTACAGCACAAAGATATCTAGTTGATTTGAAGCAGTTCCGAGAAAGTCTAAACATAATCCTCACTTTTCCCTCCTGGCACTTTCCCTGTAGGAGATACCGCAAGACGTTTCTGTATATTGGGCACAGCGCTCTGCAGGGTGTTAGCAGAGAGTTTCCCGGGACAGTGAAACCCTATATCAGAGACACTGAGAAGAAGCCCCAACGTTCCTTCCAGGCACTTTCAGTGTGGGTGCCTTCTCCACGTGGTTCCTGGTTTCACTGCAGCTCTGAAGAGAATGTTAGCAAAGAGGTAATCGGGACAGTGCAAACAGTACTCAAAGACAGGGAGAGCAAGCTCTCTCTTGGCACTTTGGATGTGGGACATACAGCGAGATGTTTGCTGCTTTTACATTTGGCTGTTGGGAGATTTACAGCACAAAGATATCTAGTTGATTTGAAGCAGTTCCGAGAAAGTCTAAACATAATCCTCACTTTTCCCTCCTGGCACTTTCCCTGTAGGAGATACCGCAAGACGTTTCTGTATATTGGGCACAGCGCTGTGCAGGGTGTTAGCAGAGAGTTTCCCGGGACAGTGAAACCCTATATCAGAGACACTGAGAAGAAGCCCCAATGTTCCCTCCAGGCACTTTCAGTGTGGGTGCCTTCTCCACGTGGTTCTTGGTTTCACTGCAGCTCTGAAGAGAATGTTAGCAAAGAGGTAATCGGGACAGTGCAAACAGTACTCAAAGACAGGGAGAGCAAGCTCTCTCTTGGCACTTTGGATGTGGGACATACAGCGAGATGTTTGCTGCTTTTGCGTTTGGCTGTTGGGAGATTTACAGCACAAAGATATCTAGTTGATTTGAAGCAGTTCCGAGAAAGTCTAAACATAATCCTCACTTTTCCCTCCTGGCACTTTCCCTGTAGGAGATACCGCAAGACGTTTCTGTATATTGGGCACAGCGCTCTGCAGGGTGTTAGCAGAGAGTTTCCCGGGACAGTGAAACCCTATATCAGAGACACTGAGAAGAAGCCCCAACGTTCCTTCCAGGCACTTTCAGTGTGGGTGCCTTCTCCACGTGGTTCCTGGTTTCACTGCAGCTCTGAAGAGAATGTTAGCAAAGAGGTAATCGGGACAGTGCAAACAGTACTCAAAGACAGGGAGAGCAAGCTCTACATTACTCTCTTGGCACTTTGGATGTGGGACATACAGCGAGATGTTTGCTGCTTTTGCGTTTGGCTGTTGGGAGATTTACAGCACAAAGATATATAGTTGATTTGAAGCAGTTCCGAGAAAGTCTAAACATAATCCTCACTTTTCCCTCCTGGCACTTTCCCTGTAGGAGATACCGCAAGACGTTTCTGTATATTGGGCACAGCGCTCTGCAGGGTGTTAGCAGAGAGTTTCCCAGGACAGTGAAACCCTATATCAGAGACACTGAGAAGAAGCCCCAACGTTCCTTCCAGGCACTTTCAGTGTGGGTGCCTTCTCCACGTGGTTCCTGGTTTCACAGCAGCTCTGAAGAGAATGTTAGCAAAGAGGTAATCGGGACAGTGCAAACAGTACTCAAAGACAGGGAGAGCAAGCTCTCTCTTGGCACTTTGGATGTGGGACATACAGCGAGATGTTTGCTGCTTTTACATTTGGCTGTTGGGAGATTTACAGCACAAAGATATCTAGTTGATTTGAAGCAGTTCCGAGAAAGTCTAAACATAATCCTCACTTTTCCCTCCTGGCACTTTCCCTGTAGGGGATACCGCAAGACATTTCTGTATATTGGGCACAGCGCTCTGCAGGGTGTTAGCAGAGAGTTTCCCGGGACAGTGAAACCCTATATCAGAGACACTGAGAAGAAGCCCCAACGTTCCTTCCAGGCACTTTCAGTGTGGGTGCCTTCTCCACGTGGTTCCTGGTTTCACTGCAGCTCTGAAGAGAATGTTAGCAAAGAGGTAATCGGGACAGCGCAAACAGTACTCAAAGACAGGGAGAGCAAGCTCTCTCTTGGCACTTTGGATGTGGGACATACAGCGAGATGTTTGCTGCTTTTACATTTGGCTGTTGGGAGATTTACAGCACAAAGATATCTAGTTGATTTGAAGCAGTTCCGAGAAAGTCTAAACATAATCCTCACTTTTCCCTCCTGGCACTTTCCCTGTAGGAGATACCGCAAGACGTTTCTGTATATTGGGCACAGCGCTCTGCAGGGTGTTAGCAGAGAGTTTCCCGGGACAGTGAAACCCTATATCAGAGACACTGAGAAGAAGCCCCAACGTTCCTTCCAGGCACTTTCAGTGTGGGTGCCTTCTCCACGTGGTTCCTGGTTTCACTGCAGCTCTGAAGAGAATGTTAGCAAAGAGGTAATCGGGACAGTGCAAACAGTACTCAAAGACAGGGAGAGCAAGCTCTACATTACTCTCTTGGCACTTTGGATGTGGGACATACAGCGAGATGTTTGCTGCTTTTGCGTTTGGCTGTTGGGAGATTTACAGCACAAAGATATCTAGTTGATTTGAAGCAGTTCCGAGAAAGTCTAAACATAATCCTCACTTTTCCCTCCTGGCACTTTCCCTGTAGGAGATACCGCAAGACGTTTCTGTATATTGGGCACAGCGCTCTGCAGGGTGTTAGCAGAGAGTTTCCCGGGACAGTGAAACCCTATATCAGAGACACTGAGAAGAAGCCCCAACGTTCCTTCCAGGCACTTTCAGTGTGGGTGCCTTCTCCACGTGGTTCCTGGTTTCACTGCAGCTCTGAAGAGAATGTTAGCAAAGAGGTAATCGGGACAGTGCAAACAGTACTCAAAGACAGGGAGAGCAAGCTCTCTCTTGGCACTTTGGATGTGGGACATACAGCGAGATGTTTGCTGCTTTTACATTTGGCTGTTGGGAGATTTACAGCACAAAGATATCTAGTTGATTTGAAGCAGTTCCGAGAAAGTCTAAACATAATCCTCACTTTTCCCTCCTGGCACTTTCCCTGTAGGAGATACCGCAAGACGTTTCTGTATATTGGGCACAGCGCTGTGCAGGGTGTTAGCAGAGAGTTTCCCGGGACAGTGAAACCCTATATCAGAGACACTGAGAAGAAGCCCCAATGTTCCCTCCAGGCACTTTCAGTGTGGGTGCCTTCTCCACGTGGTTCTTGGTTTCACTGCAGCTCTGAAGAGAATGTTAGCAAAGAGGTAATCGGGACAGTGCAAACAGTACTCAAAGACAGGGAGAGCAAGCTCTCTCTTGGCACTTTGGATGTGGGACATACAGCGAGATGTTTGCTGCTTTTGCGTTTGGCTGTTGGGAGATTTACAGCACAAAGATATCTAGTTGATTTGAAGCAGTTCCGAGAAAGTCTAAACATAATCCTCACTTTTCCCTCCTGGCACTTTCCCTGTAGGAGATACCGCAAGACGTTTCTGTATATTGGGCACAGCGCTCTGCAGGGTGTTAGCAGAGAGTTTCCCGGGACAGTGAAACCCTATATCAGAGACACTGAGAAGAAGCCCCAACGTTCCTTCCAGGCACTTTCAGTGTGGGTGCCTTCTCCACGTGGTTCCTGGTTTCACTGCAGCTCTGAAGAGAATGTTAGCAAAGAGGTAATCGGGACAGTGCAAACAGTACTCAAAGACAGGGAGAGCAAGCTCTACATTACTCTCTTGGCACTTTGGATGTGGGACATACAGCGAGATGTTTGCTGCTTTTGCGTTTGGCTGTTGGGAGATTTACAGCACAAAGATATATAGTTGATTTGAAGCAGTTCCGAGAAAGTCTAAACATAATCCTCACTTTTCCCTCCTGGCACTTTCCCTGTAGGAGATACCGCAAGACGTTTCTGTATATTGGGCACAGCGCTCTGCAGGGTGTTAGCAGAGAGTTTCCCAGGACAGTGAAACCCTATATCAGAGACACTGAGAAGAAGCCCCAACGTTCCTTCCAGGCACTTTCAGTGTGGGTGCCTTCTCCACGTGGTTCCTGGTTTCACAGCAGCTCTGAAGAGAATGTTAGCAAAGAGGTAATCGGGACAGTGCAAACAGTACTCAAAGACAGGGAGAGCAAGCTCTCTCTTGGCACTTTGGATGTGGGACATACAGCGAGATGTTTGCTGCTTTTACATTTGGCTGTTGGGAGATTTACAGCACAAAGATATCTAGTTGATTTGAAGCAGTTCCGAGAAAGTCTAAACATAATCCTCACTTTTCCCTCCTGGCACTTTCCCTGTAGGGGATACCGCAAGACATTTCTGTATATTGGGCACAGCGCTCTGCAGGGTGTTAGCAGAGAGTTTCCCGGGACAGTGAAACCCTATATCAGAGACACTGAGAAGAAGCCCCAACGTTCCTTCCAGGCACTTTCAGTGTGGGTGCCTTCTCCACGTGGTTCCTGGTTTCACTGCAGCTCTGAAGAGAATGTTAGCAAAGAGGTAATCGGGACAGCGCAAACAGTACTCAAAGACAGGGAGAGCAAGCTCTCTCTTGGCACTTTGGATGTGGGACATACAGCGAGATGTTTGCTGCTTTTACATTTGGCTGTTGGGAGATTTACAGCACAAAGATATCTAGTTGATTTGAAGCAGTTCCGAGAAAGTCTAAACATAATCCTCACTTTTCCCTCCTGGCACTTTCCCTGTAGGAGATACCGCAAGACGTTTCTGTATATTGGGCACAGCGCTCTGCAGGGTGTTAGCAGAGAGTTTCCCGGGACAGTGAAACCCTATATCAGAGACACTGAGAAGAAGCCCCAACGTTCCTTCCAGGCACTTTCAGTGTGGGTGCCTTCTCCACGTGGTTCCTGGTTTCACTGCAGCTCTGAAGAGAATGTTAGCAAAGAGGTAATCGGGACAGTGCAAACAGTACTCAAAGACAGGGAGAGCAAGCTCTACATTACTCTCTTGGCACTTTGGATGTGGGACATACAGCGAGATGTTTGCTGCTTTTACATTTGGCTGTTGGGAGATTTACAGCACAAAGATATCTAGTTGATTTGAAGCAGTTCCGAGAAAGCCTAAACATAATCCTCACTTTTCCCTCCTGGCACTTTCCCTGTAGGAGATACCGCAAGACGTTTCTGTATATTGGGCACAGCGCTCTGCAGGGTGTTAGCAGAGAGTTTCCCGGGACAGTGAAACCCTATATCAGAGACACTGAGAAGAAGCCCCAACGTTCCTTCCAGGCACTTTCAGTGTGGGTGCCTTCTCCACGTGGTTCCTGGTTTCACTGCAGCTCTGAAGAGAATGTTAGCAAAGAGGTAATCGGGACAGTGCAAACAGTACTCAAAGACAGGGAGAGCAAGCTCTACATTACTCTCTTGGCACTTTGGATGTGGGACATACAGCGAGATGTTTGCTGCTTTTGCGTTTGGCTGTTGGGAGATTTACAGCACAAAGATATCTAGTTGATTTGAAGCAGTTCCGAGAAAGTCTAAACATAATCCTCACTTTTCCCTCCTGGCACTTTCCCTGTAGGAGATACCGCAAGACGTTTCTGTATATTGGGCACAGCGCTCTGCAGGGTGTTAGCAGAGAGTTTCCCAGGACAGTGAAACCCTATATCAGAGACACTGAGAAGAAGCCCCAACGTTCCTTCCAGGCACTTTCAGTGTGGGTGCCTTCTCCACGTGGTTCCTGGTTTCACAGCAGCTCTGAAGAGAATGTTAGCAAAGAGGTAATCGGGACAGTGCAAACAGTACTCAAAGACAGGGAGAGCAAGCTCTCTCTTGGCACTTTGGATGTGGGACATACAGCGAGATGTTTGCTGCTTTTACATTTGGCTGTTGGGAGATTTACAGCACAAAGATATCTAGTTGATTTGAAGCAGTTCCGAGAAAGTCTAAACATAATCCTCACTTTTCCCTCCTGGCACTTTCCCTGTAGGAGATACCGCAAGACATTTCTGTATATTGGGCACAGCGCTCTGCAGGGTGTTAGCAGAGAGTTTCCCGGGACAGTGAAACCCTATATCAGAGACACTGAGAAGAAGCCCCAACGTTCCTTCCAGGCACTTTCAGTGTGGGTGCCTTCTCCACGTGGTTCCTGGTTTCACTGCAGCTCTGAAGAGAATGTTAGCAAAGAGGTAATCGGGACAGTGCAAACAGTACTCAAAGACAGGGAGAGCAAGCTCTCTCTTGGCACTTTGGATGTGGGACATACAGCGAGATGTTTGCTGCTTTTACATTTGGCTGTTGGGAGATTTACAGCACAAAGATATCTAGTTGATTTGAAGCAGTTCCGAGAAAGTCTAAACATAATCCTCACTTTTCCCTCCTGGCACTTTCCCTGTAGGGGATACCGCAAGACATTTCTGTATATTGGGCACAGCGCTCTGCAGGGTGTTAGCAGAGAGTTTCCCGGGACAGTGAAACCCTATATCAGAGACACTGAGAAGAAGCCCCAACGTTCCTTCCAGGCACTTTCAGTGTGGGTGCCTTCTCCACGTGGTTCCTGGTTTCACTGCAGCTCTGAAGAGAATGTTAGCAAAGAGGTAATCGGGACAGTGCAAACAGTACTCAAAGACAGGGAGAGCAAGCTCTCTCTTGGCACTTTGGATGTGGGACATACAGCGAGATGTTTGCTGCTTTTACATTTGGCTGTTGGGAGATTTACAGCACAAAGATATCTAGTTGATTTGAAGCAGTTCCGAGAAAGTCTAAACATAATCCTCACTTTTCCCTCCTGGCACTTTCCCTGTAGGAGATACCGCAAGACGTTTCTGTATATTGGGCACAGCGCTCTGCAGGGTGTTAGCAGAGAGTTTCCCGGGACAGTGAAACCCTATATCAGAGACACTGAGAAGAAGCCCCAACGTTCCTTCCAGGCACTTTCAGTGTGGGTGCCTTCTCCACGTGGTTCCTGGTTTCACTGCAGCTCTGAAGAGAATGTTAGCAAAGAGGTAATCGGGACAGTGCAAACAGTACTCAAAGACAGGGAGAGCAAGCTCTACATTACTCTCTTGGCACTTTGGATGTGGGACATACAGCGAGATGTTTGCTGCTTTTACATTTGGCTGTTGGGAGATTTACAGCACAAAGATATCTAGTTGATTTGAAGCAGTTCCGAGAAAGCCTAAACATAATCCTCACTTTTCCCTCCTGGCACTTTCCCTGTAGGAGATACCGCAAGACATTTCTGTATATTGGGCACAGCGCTCTGCAGGGTGTTAGCAGAGAGTTTCCCGGGACAGTGAAACCCTATATCAGAGACACTGAGAAGAAGCCCCAACGTTCCTTCCAGGCACTTTCAGTGTGGGTGCCTTCTCCACGTGGTTCCTGGTTTCACTGCAGCTCTGAAGAGAATGTTAGCAAAGAGGTAATCGGGACAGTGCAAACAGTACTCAAAGACAGGGAGAGCAAGCTCTCTCTTGGCACTTTGGATGTGGGACATACAGTGAGATGTTTGCTGCTTTTACATTTGGCTGTTGGGAGATTTACAGCACAAAGATATCTAGTTGATTTGAAGCAGTTCCGAGAAAGTCTAAACATAATCCTCACTTTTCCCTCCTGGCACTTTCCCTGTAGGAGATACCGCAAGACGTTTCTGTATATTGGGCACAGCGCTCTGCAGGGTGTTAGCAGAGAGTTTCCCGGGACAGTGAAACCCTATATCAGAGACACTGAGAAGAAGCCCCAACGTTCCTTCCAGGCACTTTCAGTGTGGGTGCCTTCTCCACGTGGTTCCTGGTTTCACTGCAGCTCTGAAGAGAATGTTAGCAAAGAGGTAATCGGGACAGTGCAAACAGTACTCAAAGACAGGGAGAGCAAGCTCTACATTACTCTCTTGGCACTTTGGATGTGGGACATACAGCGAGATGTTTGCTGCTTTTGCGTTTGGCTGTTGGGAGATTTACAGCACAAAGATATCTAGTTGATTTGAAGCAGTTCCGAGAAAGTCTAAACATAATCCTCACTTTTCCCTCCTGGCACTTTCCCTGTAGGGGATACCGCAAGACATTTCTGTATATTGGGCACAGCGCTGTGCAGGGTGTTAGCAGAGAGTTTCCCGGGACAGTGAAACCCTATGTCAGAGACACTGAGAAGAAGCCCCAATGTTCCCTCCAGGCACTTTCAGTGTGGGTGCCTTCTCCACGTGGTTCCTGGTTTCACTGCAGCTCTGAAGAGAATGTTAGCAAAGAGGTAATCGGGACAGCGGAAACAGTTCCCAAAGAGCTTTAGAACAAGGCATAGTTTTCCCTGCTGGCTCTTTGGGCGTGGGACCAGTCTCCAGCCATATGGCTATTTTTGGGCATGGCGCGGCGCGAAGTGGGAAATGGTGGTTTTGAGGCAGAAGGCAGCAGGAAAGCCTGCAGCCCCCAGGTGTGTGGGGCTACGCAAGCCGTTCCCAAAGAGCTTTAGAACAAGGCATAGTTTTCCCTGCTGGCTCTTTGGGCGTGGGACCAGTCTCCAGCCATATGGCCATTTTTGGGCCTGGCGCGGCGCCAAGTGGGAAAGGGTGGTTTTGAGGCTGAAGGCAGCAGGAAAGCCTGCAGCCCCCAGGTGTGTGGGGCTACGCAAGCGGTTCCCAAAGAGCTTTAGAACAAGGCATAGTTTTCCCTGCTGGCTCTTTGGGCGTGGAACAAATCTCCAGACATATGGCCATTTTTGTGCCTGGCGTGGCGCCAAGTGCGAAAGGGTTCTTCTGAGGCTGAAGAGAGCAGGAAAGCCTGCAGCCCCCAGGTGTGTGGGGCTACGCAAGCCGTTCCCAAAGAGCTTTAGAACAAGGCATAGTTTTCCCTGCTGGCTCTTTGGGCGTGGGACCAGTCTCCAGACATATGGCCATTTTTGGGCCTGGCGCGGCGCCAAGTGCGAAAGGGTTCTTCTGAGGCTGAAAGCGCTAGAAAAGCCTGCAGCCCCCAGGTGTGTGCGGCTACGCAAGCGGTTCCCAAAGAGCTTTAGAACAAGGCATAGTTTTCCCTGCTGGCTCTTTGGGCGCGGGACCAATCTCCAGACATATGGCCATTTTTGTGCCTGGCGCGGCGCCGAGTGGGAAAGGGTGGTTTTGAGGCTGAAGGCAGCAGGAAAGCCTGCAGCCCCCAGGTGTGTGGGGCTACGCAAGCGGTTCCCAAAGAGCTTTAGAACAAGGCATAGTTTTCCCTGCTGGCTCTTTGGGCGTGGGACCAGTCTCCAGACATATGGCCATTTTTGGGCCTGGCGTGACGCCAAGTGGGAAAGGGTGGTTTTGAGGCTGAAGGCAGCAGGAAAGCCTGCAGCCCCCAGGTGTGTGGGGCTACGCAAGCGGTTCCCAAAGAGCTTTAGAACAAGGCATAGTTTTCCCTGCTGGCTCTTTGGGCGTGGGACCAACCTCCAGACATATGGCCATTTTTGGGCCTGGTGCGGCGCCAATTGCGAAAGGGTTCTTCTGAGGCTGAAAGCGCGAGAAAAGCCTGCAGCCCCCAGGTGTGTGGGGCTACGCAAGCGGTTCCCCAAGAGCTTTAGAACAAGGCATAGTTTTCCCTGCTGGCTCTTTGGGCGCGGGACCAATATCCAGACATATGGCCATTTTTGGGCCTAGCGCGGCGCCAAGTGGGAAAGGGTGCTTTTGAGGCTGAAGAGAGCAGGAAAGCCTGCAGCCCCCAGGTGTGTGGGGCTACGCAAGCGGTTCCCAAAGAGCTTTAGAACAAGGCATAGTTTTCCCTGCTGGCTCTTTGGGCGTGGAACCAATCTCCAGACATATGGCTATTTTTGGGCGTGGCGCACCTCCAAGTGCGAAAGGGTTCTTCTGAGGCTGAAGAGAGCAGGAAAGCCTGCAGCCCCCAGGTGTGTGGGGCTACGCAAGCGGTTCCCAAAGAGCTTTAGAACAAGGCATAGTTTTCCCTGCTGGCTCTTTGGGCGTGGGACCAATCTCCAGACATATGGCCATTTTTGGGCCTGGCGCGGCACCAAGTGTGAAAGGGTGGTTTTGAGGCTGAAGGCAGCAGGAAAGCCTGCAGCCCCCAGGTGTGTGGGGCTACGCAAGCGGTTCCCAAAGAGCTTTAGAACAAGGCATAGTTTTCCCTGCTGGCTCTTTGGGCGTGGGACCAGTCTCCAGACATATGGCCATTTTTGTGCCTGGCGTGACGCCATGTGCGAAAGGGTTCTTCTGAGGCTGAAAGCGCGAGAAAAGCCTGCAGCCCCCAGTTTGTTTGGGGCTACGCAAGCGGTTCCCAAAGAGCTTTAGAACAAGGCATAGTTTTCCCTGCTGGCTCTTTGGGCGTGGGACCAGTCTCCAGACATATGGCCATTTTTGTGCCTGGCGTGACGCTAAGTGGGAAAGGGTGGTTTTGAGGCTGAAGGCAGCAGGAAAGCCTGCAGCCCCCAGGTGTGTGGGGCTACGCAAGCGGTTCCCAAAGAGCTTTAGAACAAGGCATAGTTTTCCCTGCTGGCTCTTTGGGCGTGGGACCAGTCTCCAGCCATATGGCTATTTTTGGGCATGGCGCGGCGCGAAGTGGGAAATGGTGGTTTTGAGGCTGAAGAGAGCAGGAAAGCCTGCAGCCCCCAGGTGTGTGGGGCTACGCAAGCGGTTCCCAAAGAGCTTTAGAACAAGGCATAGTTTTCCCTGCTGGCTCTCTGGGCGTGGGACCAGTCTCCAGACATATGGAAATTTTTGTGCCTGGCGTGATGCCATGTGGGAAAGGGTGGATTTGAGGCTGAAGGCAGCAGGAAAGCCTGCAGCCCCCAGGTCTGTAGGGCTACGCAAGTGGTTCCCAAAGAGCTTTAGAACAAGGCATAGTTTTCCCTGCTGGCTCTTTGGGCGTGGGACCAACCTCCAGACATATGGCCATTTTTGGGCCTGGCGCGGCGCCAATTGCGAAAGGGTTCTTTTGAGGCTGAAAGCGCGAGAAAAGCCTGCAGCCCCCAGTTTGTGTGGGGCTACGCAAGCGGTTCCCCAAGAGCTTTAGAACAAGGCATAGTTTTCCCTGCTGGCTCTTTGGGCGTGGGACCAATCTCCAGACATATGGCCATTTTTGGGCCTGGCGCGGCGCCAAGTGGGAAAGGGTGGTTTTGAGGCTGAAGGCAGCAGGAAAGCCTGCAGCCCCCAGGTGTGTGGGGCTACGCAAGCCGTTCCCAAACAGCTTTAGAACAAGGCATAGTTTTCCCTGCTGGCTCTTTGGGCGTGGAACAAATCTCCAGACATATGGCCATTTTTGTGCCTGGCGTGGCGCCAAGTGCGAAAGGGTTCTTCTGAGGCTGAAGAGAGCAGGAAAGCCTGCAGCCCCCAGGTGTGTGGGGCTACGCAAGCCGTTCCCAAAGAGCTTTAGAACAAGGCATAGTTTTCCCTGCTGGCTCTTTGGGCGTGGGACCAGTCTCCAGACATATGGCCATTTTTGGGCCTGGTGCGGCGCCAAGTGGGAAAGGGTGGTTTTGAGGCTGAAGGCAGCAGGAAAGCCTGCAGCCCCCAGGTCTGTAGGGCTACGCAAGTGGTTCCCAAAGAGCTTTAGAACAAGGCATAGTTTTCCCTGCTGGCTCTTTGGGCGTGGGACCAGTCTCCAGACATATGGCCATTTTTGTGCCTGGCGCGGCGCCAAGTGGGAAAGGGTGCTTTTGAGGCTGAAGGCAGCAGGAAAGCCTGCAGCCCCCAGGTGTGTGGGGCTACGCAAGCGGTTCCCAAAGAGCTTTAGAACAAGGCATAGTTTTCCCTGCTGGCTCTTTGGGCGTGGGACCAGTCTCCAGACATATGGCCATTTTTGTGCCTGGCGCGGCACCAAGTGCGAAAGGGTTCTTCTGAGGCTGAAAGCGCGAGAAAAGCCTGCAGCCCCCAGTTTGTGTGGGGCTACGCAAGCGGTTCCCAAAGAGCTTTAGAACAAGGCATAGTTTTCCCTGCTGGCTCTTTGGGCGTGGGACCAGTCTCCAGACATATGGCCATTTTTGGGCCTGGCGCGGCGCCAAGTGGGAAAGGGTTCTTCTGAGGCTGAAAGCGCGAGAAAAGCCTGCAGCCCCCAGTTTGTGTGGGGCTACGCAAGCAATTCCCAAAGAGCTTTAGAACAAGGCATAGTTTTCCCTGCTGGCTCTTTGGGCGTGGGACCAGTCTCCAGACATATGGCCATTTTTGGGCCTGGCGCGGCGCCAAGTGGGAAAGGGTGGTTTTGAGGCTGAAGGCAGCAGGAAAGCCTGCAGCCCCCAGGTGTGTGGGGCTACGCAAGCGGTTCCCCAAGAGCTTTAGAACAAGGCATAGTTTTCCCTGCTGGCTCTTTGGCCGTAGGACCAGTCTCCAGACATATGGCCATTTTTGGGCCTGGCGCGGCGCCAAGTGGGAAAGGGTGGTTTTGAGGCTGAAGGCAGCAGGAAAGCCTGCAGCCCCCAGGTGTGTGGGGCTACGCAAGCCGTTCCCAAAGAGCTTTAGAACAAGGCATAGTTTTCCCTGCTGGCTCTTTGGCCGTAGGACCAGTCTCCAGACATATGGCCATTTTTGGGCCTGGCGCGGCGCCAAATGGGAAAGCGTGCTTTTGAGGCTGAAGAGAGCAGGAAAGCCTGCAGCCCCCAGGTGTGTGGGGCTACGCAAGCCGTTCCCAAAGAGCTTTAGAACAAGGCATAGTTTTCCCTGCTGGCTCTTTGGGCGTGGGACCAGTCTCCAGACATATGGCCATTTTTGTGCCTGGCGCGGCGCCAAGTGGGAAAGGGTGGTTTTGAGGCTGAAGGCAGCAGGAAAGCCTGCAGCCCCCAGGTGTGTGGGGCTACGCAAGCGGTTCCCCAAGAGCTTTAGAACAAGGCATAGTTTTCCCTGCTGGCTCTTTGGGCGTGGGACCAGTCTGCAGACATATGGCCATTTTTGGGCCTGGCGCGGCGCCAAGTGGGAAAGGGTGGTTTTGAGGCTGAAGGCAGCAGGAAAGCCTGCAGCCCCCAGGTGTGTGGGGCTACGCAAGCCGTTCCCAAAGAGCTTTAGAACAAGGCATAGTTTTCCCTGCTGGCTCTTTGGCCGTAGGACCAGTCTCCAGACATATGGCCATTTTTGTGCCTGGCGCGGCGCCAAGTGCGAAAGGGTTCTTCTGAGGCTGAAAGCGCGAGAAAAGCCTGCAGCCCCCAGTTTGTGTGGGGCTACGCAAGCGGTTCCCAAAGAGCTTTAGAACAAGGCATAGTTTTCCCTGCTGGCTCTTTGGGCGTGGGACCAGTCTCCAGACATATGGCCATTTTTGGGCCTGGCGCGGCACCAAGTGTGAAAGGGTGGTTTTGAGGCAGAAGGCAGCAGGAAAGCCTGCAGCCCCCAGGTGTGTGGGGCTACGCAAGCGGTTCCCAAAGAGCTTTAGAACAAGGCATAGTTTTCCCTGCTGGCTCTTTGGGCGTGGGACCAATCTCCAGCCATATGGCCATTTTTGGGCCTGGCGCGGCGCCAAGTGGGAAAGCGTGCTTTTGAGGCTGAAGAGAGCAGGAAAGCCTGCAGCCCCCGGTTCTGTGGGGCTACGCAAGCGGTTCCCAAAGAGCTTTAGAACAAGGCATAGTTTTCCCTGCTGGCTCTTTGGGCGTGGGACCAGTCTCCAGGCATATGGCCATTTTTGGGCCTGGCGCGGCGCCAAGTGGGAAAGGGTGGTTTTGAGGCTGAAGGCAGCAGGAAAGCCTGAAGCCCCCAGGTGTGTGGGGCTACGCAAGCGGTTCCCAAAGAGCTTTAGAACAAGGCATAGTTTTCCCTGCTGGCTCTTTGGGCGTGGGACCAATCTCCAGACATATGGAAATTTTTGTGCCTGGCGTGACGCCAAGTGGGAAAGGGTGCTTTTGAGGCTGAAGGCAGCAGGAAAGCCTGCAGCCCCCAGGTGTGTGGGTCTACGCAAGTGGTTCCCAAAGAGCTTTAGAACAAGGCATAGTTTTCCCTGCTGGCTCTTTGGGCGTGGGACCAGTCTCCAGACATATGGCCATTTTTGGGCCTGGCGCGGCGCCAAGTTGGAAAGGGTGGTTTTGAGGCTGAAGGCAGCAGGAAAGCCTGCAGCCCCCAGGTGTGTGGGGCTACGCAAGCGGTTCCCAAAGAGCTTTAGAACAAGGCATAGTTTTCCCTGCTGGCTCTTTGGGCGTGGGACCAGTCTCCAGACATATGGCCATTTTTGGGCCTGGCGTGGCGCCAAGTGCGAAAGGGTTCTTCTGAGGCTGAAAGCGCGAGAAAAGCCTGCAGCCCCCAGGTGTGTGGGGCTACGCAAGCGGTTCCCAAAGAGCTTTAGAACAAGGCATAGTTTTCCCTGCTGGCTCTTTGGGCGTGGGACCAATCTCCAGACATATGGCCATTTTTGTGCCTGGCGCGGCGCCAAGTGGGAAAGGGGTGTTTTGAGGCTGAAGACAGCAGGAAAGCCTGCAGCCCCCAGGTGTGTGGGGCTACGCAAGCGGTTCCCAAAGAGCTTTAGAACAAGGCATAGTTTTCCCTGCTGGCTCTTTGGGCGTGGGACCAGTCTCCAGACATATGGCCATTTTTGGGCCTGGCGTGACGCCAAGTGGGAAAGGGTGGTTTTGAGGCTGAAGGCAGCAGGAAAGCCTGCAGCCCCCAGGTGTGTGGGGCTACGCAAGCGGTTCCCAAAGAGCTTTAGAACAAGGCATAGTTTTCCCTGCTGGCTCTTTGGGCGTGGGACCAGTCTCCAGCCATATGGCTATTTTTGGGCATGGCGCGGCGCGAAGTGGGAAAGGGTGGTTTTGAGGCTGAAGGCAGCAGGAAAGCCTGCAGCCCCCAGTTTGGGTGGGGCTACGCAAGCAGTTCCCAAAGAGCTTTAGAACAAGGCATAGTTTTCCCTGCTGGCTCTTTGGGCGTGGGAGCAGTCTCCAGCCATATGGCCATTTTTGGGCCTGGCGCGGCGCCAAGTGGGAAAGGGTGCTTTTGAGGCTGAAGGCAGCAGGAAAGCCTGCAGCCCCCAGGTGTGTGGGGCTACGCAAGCGGTTCCCAAAGAGCTTTACAACAAGGCATAGTTTTCCCTGCTGGCTCTTTGGGAAAGGGACCAATCTCCAGACATATGGCCATTTTTGGGCCTGGCGCGGCGCCAAGTGGGAAAGCGTGCTTTTGAGGCTGAAGGCAGCAGGAAAGCCTGCAGCCCCCAGGTGTGTGGGGCTACGCAAGCGGTTCCCAAAGATCTTTACAACAAGGCATAGTTTTCCCTGCTGGCTCTTTGGGCGTGGGACCAGTCTCCAGACATATGGCTATTTTTGTGCCTGGCGTGACGCCAAGTGGGAAAGTGTGGTTTTGAGGCTGAAGGCAGCAGGAAAGCCTGCAGCCCCCAGGTGTGTGGGGCTACGCAAGCGGTTCCCAAAGAGCTTTAGAACAAGGCATAGTTTTCCCTGCTGGCTCTTTGGGCGTGGGACCAACCTCCAGACATATGGCCATTTTTGGGCCTGGCGCGGCGCCAATTGCGAAAGGGTTCTTCTGAGGCTGAAAGAGCGAGAAAAGCCTGCAGCCCCCAGGTGTGTGGGGCTACGCAAGCGGTTCCCAAAGAGCTTTAGAACAAGGCATAGTTTTCCCTGCTGGCTCTTTGGGCGTGGGACCAATCTCCAGACATATGGCCATTTTTGGGCCTGGCGCGGCGCCAAGTGCGAAAGGGTTCTTCTGAGGCTGAAGAGAGCAGGAAAGCCTGTAGCCCCCAGGTGTGTGGGGCTACACAAGCGGTTCCCAAAGAGCTTTAGAACAAGGCATAGTTTTCCCTGCTGGCTCTTTGGGCGTGGGACCAGTCTCCAGACATATGGCCATTTTTGGGCCTGGCGCAGCGCCAAGTGGGAAAGGGTTCTTCTGAGGCTAAAAGCGCGAGGAAAGCCTGAAGCCCCCAGGTGTGTGGGGCTACGCAAGCGGTTCCCAAAGAGCTTTAGAACAAGGCATAGTTTTCCCTGCTGGCTCTTTGGGAAAGGGACCAATCTCCAGACATATGGCCATTTTTGGGCATGGCGTGACGCCATGTGGGAAAGGGTGTTTTTGAGGCTGAAGGCAGCAGGAAAGCCTGCAGCCCCCAGGTGTGTGGGGCTACGCAAGCGGTTCCCAAAGAGCTTTAGAACAAGGCATAGTTTTCCCTGCTAGCTCTTTGGGAAAGGGACCAATCTCCAGACATATGGCCATTTTTGGGCCTGGCGCGGCGCCAAGTGCGAAAGGGTTCTTCTGAGGCTGAAGGCAGCAGGAAAGCCTGTAGCCCCCAGGTGTGTGGGGCTATGCAAGCGGTTCCCAAAGAGCTTTAGAACAAGGCATAGTTTTCCCTGCTGGCTCTTTGGGAAAGGGACCAATCTCCAGACATATGGCCATTTTTGGGCCTGGCGTGACGCCAAGTGGGAAAGGGTGGTTTTGAGGCTGAAGGCAGCAGGAAAGCCTGCAGCCCCCAGGTCTGTGGGGCTACGCAAGTGGTTCCCAAAGAGCTTTAGAACAAGGCATAGTTTTCCCTGCTGGCTCTTTGGGCGTGGCACCAGTCTCCAGACATATGGCCATTTTTGTGCCTGGCGTGACGCCAAGTGGGGATGGGTGCTTTTGAGGCTGAAGAGAGCAGGAAAGCCTGCAGCCCCCAGGTGTGTGGGGCTACGCAAGCGGTTCCCAAAAGCTTTACAACAAGGCATAGTTTTCCCTGCTGGCTCTTTGGGCGTGGGACCAGTCTCCAGCCATATGGCTATTTCTGGGCCTGGCGCGGCGCGAAGTGGGAAATGGTGGTTTTGAGGCAGAAGGCAGCAGGAAAGCCTGCAGCCCCCAGGTGTGTGGGGCTACGCAAGCTGTTCCCAAAGAGCTTTAGAACAAGGCATAATTTTCCCTGCTGGCTCTTTGGGCGTGGGACCAGTCTCCAGCCATATGGCCATTTTTGGGCCTGGCGCGGCGCCAAGTGGGAAAGGGTGGTTTTGAGGCTGAAGGCAGCAGGAAAGCCTGCAGCCCCCAGGTGTGTGGGGCTACGCAAGCGGTTCCCAAAGAGCTTTAGAACAAGGCATAGTTTTCCCTGCTGGCTCTTTGGGCGTGGAACAAATCTCCAGACATATGGCCATTTTTGTGCCTGGCGCGGCGCCAAGTGCGAAAGGGTTCTTCTGAGGCTGAAGAGAGCAGGAAAGCCTGCAGCCCCCAGGTGTGTGGGGCTACGCAAGCGGTTCCCAAAGAGCTTTAGAACAAGGCATAGTTTTCCCTGCTGGCTCTTTGGGCGTGGGACCAGTCTCCAGACATATGGCCATTTTTGGGCCTGGCGCGGCGCCAAGTGCGAAAGGGTTCTTCTGAGGCTGAAAGCGCGAGAAAAGCCTGCAGCCCCCAGGTGTGTGGGGCTACGCAAGCGGTTCTCAAAGAGCTTTAGAACAAGGCATAGTTTTCCCTGCTGGCTCTTTGGGCGTGGGACCAATCTCCAGACATATGGCCATTTTTGTGCCTGGCGCGGCGCCAAGTGGGAAAGGGTGTTTTTGAGGCTGAAGGCAGCAGGAAAGCCTGCAGCCCCCAGGTGTGTGGGGCTACGCAAGCGGTTCCCAAAGATCTTTACAACAAGGCATAGTTTTCCCTGCTGGCTCTTTGGGCGTGGGACCAGTCTCCAGACATATGGCTATTTTTGTGCCTGGCGTGACGCCAAGTGGGAAAGTGTGGTTTTGAGGCTGAAGGCAGCAGGAAAGCCTGCAGCCCCCAGGTGTGTGGGGCTACGCAAGCGGTTCCCAAAGAGCTTTAGAACAAGGCATAGTTTTCCCTGCTGGCTCTTTGGGCGTGGGACCAACCTCCAGACATATGGCCATTTTTGGGCCTGGCGCGGCGCCAATTGCGAAAGGGTTCTTCTGAGGCTGAAAGAGCGAGAAAAGCCTGCAGCCCCCAGGTGTGTGGGGCTACGCAAGTGGTTCCCCAAGAGCTTTAGAACAAGGCATAGTTTTCCCTGCTGGCTCTTTGGGCGCGGGACCAATCTCCAGACATATGGCCATTTTTGGGCCTGGCGCGGCGCCAAGTGCGAAAGGGTTCTTCTGAGGCTGAAGAGAGCAGGAAAGCCTGTAGCCCCCAGGTGTGTGGGGCTACACAAGCGGTTCCCAAAGAGCTTTAGAACAAGGCATAGTTTTCCCTGCTGGCTCTTTGGGCGTGGGACCAGTCTCCAGACATATGGCCATTTTTGGGCCTGGCGCAGCGCCAAGTGGGAAAGGGTTCTTCTGAGGCTAAAAGCGCGAGGAAAGCCTGCAGCCCCCAGGTGTGTGAGGCTACGCAAGCGGTTCCCAAAGAGCTTTAGAACAAGGCATAGTTTTCCCTGCTGGCTCTTTGGGAAAGGGACCAATCTCCAGACATATGGCCATTTTTGTGCCTGGCGTGACGCCATGTGGGAAAGGGTGTTTTTGAGGCTGAAGGCAGCAGGAAAGCCTGCAGCCCCCAGGTGTGTGGGGCTACGCAAGCGGTTCCCAAAGAGCTTTAGAACAAGGCATAGTTTTCCCTGCTAGCTCTTTGGGAAAGGGACCAATCTCCAGACATATGGCCATTTTTGGGCCTGGCGCGGCGCCAAGTGCGAAAGGGTTCTTCTGAGGCTGAAGGCAGCAGGAAAGCCTGTAGCCCCCAGGTGTGTGGGGCTACGCAAGCGGTTCCCCAAGAGCTTTAGAACAAGGCATAGTTTTCCCTGCTGGCTCTTTGGGAAAGGGACCAATCTCCAGACATATGGCCATTTTTGGGCCTGGCGTGACGCCATGTGGGAAAGGGTGGTTTTGAGGCTGAAGGCAGCAGGAAAGCCTGCAGCCCCCAGGTGTGTGGGGCTACGCAAGCTGTTCCCAAAGAGCTTTAGAACAAGGCATAGTTTTCCCTGCTGGCTCTTTGGGCGTGGCACTAGTCTCCAGACATATGGCCATTTTTGGGCCTGGCGTGACGCCAAGTGGGAAAGGGTGGTTTTGAGGCTGAAGGCAGCAGGAAAGCCTGCAGCCCCCAGGTGTGTGGGGCTACGCAAGCGGTTCCCAAAAGCTTTACAACAAGGCATAGTTTTCCCTGCTGGCTCTTTGGGCGTGGGACCAGTCTCCAGCCATATGGCTATTTCTGGGCCTGGCGCGGCGCGAAGTGGGAAATGGTGGTTTTGAGGCAGAAGGCAGCAGGAAAGCCTGCAGCCCCCAGGTGTGTGGGGCTACGCAAGCTGTTCCCAAAGAGCTTTAGAACAAGGCATAATTTTCCCTGCTGGCTCTTTGGGCGTGGGACCAGTCTCCAGCCATATGGCCATTTTTGGGCCTGGCGCGGCGCCAAGTGGGAAAGGGTGGTTTTGAGGCTGAAGGCAGCAGGAAAGCCTGCAGCCCCCAGGTGTGTGGGGCTACGCAAGCGGTTCCCAAAGAGCTTTAGAACAAGGCATAGTTTTCCCTGCTGGCTCTTTGGGCGTGGGACCAATCTCCAGACATATGGCCATTTTTGTGCCTGGCGCGGCGCCAAGTGGGAAAGGGTGGTTTTGAGGCTGAAGGCAGCAGGAAAGCCTGCAGCCCCCAGGTGTGTGGGGCTACGCAAGCGGTTCCCAAAGAGCTTTAGAACAAGGCATAGTTTTCCCTGCTGGCTCTTTGGGCGTGGAACAAATCTCCAGACATATGGCCATTTTTGGGCCTGGCGCGGCGCCAAGTGCGAAAGGGTTCTTCTGAGGCTGAAGAGAGCAGGAAAGCCTGCAGCCCCCAGGTGTGTGGGGCTACGCAAGCGGTTCCCAAAGAGCTTTAGAACAAGGCATAGTTTTCCCTGCTGGCTCTTTGGGCGTGGGACCAGTCTCCAGACATATGGCCATTTTTGGGCCTGGCGCGGCGCCAAGTGCGAAAGGGTTCTTCTGAGACTGAAAGCGCGAGAAAAGACTGCAGCCCCCAGGTGTGTGGGGCTACGCAAGCGGTTCCCAAAGAGCTTTAGAACAAGGCATAGTTTTCCCTGCTGGCTCTTTGGGCGTGGGACCAATCTCCAGACATATGGCCATTTTTGTGCCTGGCGCGGCGCCAAGTGGGAAAGGGTGGTTTTGAGGCTGAAGGCAGCAGGAAAGCCTGCAGCCCCCAGGTGTGTGGGGCTACGCAAGCGGTTCCCAAAGAGCTTTAGAACAAGGCATAGTTTTCCCTGCTGGCTCTTTGGGCGTGGGACCAGTCTCCAGACATATGGCTATTTTTGTGCCTGGCGTGACGCCAAATGGGAAAGGGTGGTTTTGAGGCTGAAGGCAGCAGGAAAGCCTGCAGCCCCCAGGTTTGTGGTGCTACGCAAGCGGTTCCCAAAGAGCTTTAGAACAAGGCATAGTTTTCCCTGCTGGCTCTTTGGGCGTGGAACCTATCTCCAGACATATGGCTATTTTTGGGCCTGGCGCACCTCCAAGTGCGAAAGGGTTCTTCTGAGGCTGAAGAGAGCAGGAAAGCCTGCAGCCCCCAGGTGTGTGGGGCTACGCAAGCGGTTCCCAAAGAGCTTTAGAACAAGGCATAGTTTTCCCTGCTGGCTCTTTGGGAAAGGGACCAATCTCCAGACATATGGCCATTTTTGGGCCTGGCGCGGCGCCAAGTGGGAAAGCGTGCTTTTGAGGCTGAAGGCAGCAGGAAAGCCTGCAGCCCCCAGGTGTGTGGGGCTACGCAAGCGGTTCCCCAAGAGCTTTAGAACAAGGCATAGTTTTCCCTGCTGGCTCTTTGGGCGTGGGACCAATCTCCAGACATATGGCCATTTTTGGGCCTGGCGCGGCGCCAAGTGCGAAAGGTTTCTTCTGAGGCTGAAGAGAGCAGGAAAGCCTGTAGCCCCCAGGTGTGTGGGGCTACGCAAGCGGTTCCCAAAGAGCTTTAGAACAAGGCATAGTTTTCCCTGCTGGCTCTTTGGGCGTGGGACCAGTCTCCAGACATATGGCCATTTTTGGGCCTGGCGCGGCGCCAAGTGCGAAAGGGTTCTTCTGAGGCTGAAAGCGCGAGGAAAGCCTGCAGCCCCCAGGTGTGTGGGGCTACGCAAGCGGTTCCCAAAGAGCTTTAGAACAAGGCATAGTTTTCCCTGCTGGCTCTTTGGGCGTGGGACCAATCTCCAGACATATGGCCATTTTTGGGCCTGGCGCGGCGCCAAGTGCGAAAGGGTTCTTCTGAGGCTGAAGAGAGCAGGAAAGCCTGCAGCCCCCAGGTGTGTGGGGCTACGCAAGCGGTTCCCCAAGAGCTTTAGAATAAGGCATAGTTTTCCCTGCTGGCTCTTTGGGCGTGGGACCAATCTCCAGACATATGGCCATTTTTGGGCCTGGCGTGACGCCAAGTGGGAAAGGGTGGTTTTGAGGCTGAAGGCAGCAGGAAAGCCTGCAGCCCCCAGATGTGTGGGGCTACGCAAGCGGTTCCCAAAGAGCTTTAGAACAAGGCATAGTTTTCCCTGCTGGCTCTTTGGGCGTGGGACCAGTCTCCAGCCATATGGCTATTTCTGGGCATGGCGCGGCGCCAAGTGGGAAAGGGTGGTTTTGAGGCTGAAGGCAGCAGGAAAGCCTGCAGCCCCCAGGTGTGTGGGGCTACGCAAGCGGTTCCCAAAGAGCTTTAGAACAAGGCATAGTTTTCCCTGCTGGCTCTTTGGGCGTGGAACAAATCTCCAGACATATGGCCATTTTTGTGCCTGGCGTGGCGCCAAGTGCGAAAGGGTTCTTCTGAGGCTGAAGAGAGCAGGAAAGCCTGCAGCCCCCAGGTGTGTGGGGCTACGCAAGCGGTTCCCAAAGAGCTTTAGAACAAGGCATAGTTTTCCCTGCTGGCTCTTTGGGCGTGGCACTAGTCTCCAGACATATGGCCATTTTTGGGCCTGGCGTGACGCCAAGTGGGAAAGGGTGGTTTTGAGGCTGAAGGCAGCAGGAAAGCCTGCAGCCCCCAGGTGTGTGGGGCTACGCAAGCGGTTCCCAAAAGCTTTACAACAAGGCATAGTTTTCCCTGCTGGCTCTTTGGGCGTGGGACCAGTCTCCAGCCATATGGCTATTTCTGGGCCTGGCGCGGCGCGAAGTGGGAAATGGTGGTTTTGAGGCAGAAGGCAGCAGGAAAGCCTGCAGCCCCCAGGTGTGTGGGGCTACGCAAGCTGTTCCCAAAGAGCTTTAGAACAAGGCATAATTTTCCCTGCTGGCTCTTTGGGCGTGGGACCAGTCTCCAGCCATATGGCCATTTTTGGGCCTGGCGCGGCGCCAAGTGGGAAAGGGTGGTTTTGAGGCTGAAGGCAGCAGGAAAGCCTGCAGCCCCCAGGTGTGTGGGGCTACGCAAGCGGTTCCCAAAGAGCTTTAGAACAAGGCATAGTTTTCCCTGCTGGCTCTTTGGGCGTGGGACCAATCTCCAGACATATGGCCATTTTTGTGCCTGGCGCGGCGCCAAGTGGGAAAGGGTGGTTTTGAGGCTGAAGGCAGCAGGAAAGCCTGCAGCCCCCAGGTGTGTGGGGCTACGCAAGCGGTTCCCAAAGAGCTTTAGAACAAGGCATAGTTTTCCCTGCTGGCTCTTTGGGCGTGGAACAAATCTCCAGACATATGGCCATTTTTGGGCCTGGCGCGGCGCCAAGTGCGAAAGGGTTCTTCTGAGGCTGAAGAGAGCAGGAAAGCCTGCAGCCCCCAGGTGTGTGGGGCTACGCAAGCGGTTCCCAAAGAGCTTTAGAACAAGGCATAGTTTTCCCTGCTGGCTCTTTGGGCGTGGGACCAGTCTCCAGACATATGGCCATTTTTGGGCCTGGCGCGGCGCCAAGTGCGAAAGGGTTCTTCTGAGACTGAAAGCGCGAGAAAAGACTGCAGCCCCCAGGTGTGTGGGGCTACGCAAGCGGTTCCCAAAGAGCTTTAGAACAAGGCATAGTTTTCCCTGCTGGCTCTTTGGGCGTGGGACCAATCTCCAGACATATGGCCATTTTTGTGCCTGGCGCGGCGCCAAGTGGGAAAGGGTGGTTTTGAGGCTGAAGGCAGCAGGAAAGCCTGCAGCCCCCAGGTGTGTGGGGCTACGCAAGCGGTTCCCAAAGAGCTTTAGAACAAGGCATAGTTTTCCCTGCTGGCTCTTTGGGCGTGGGACCAGTCTCCAGACATATGGCTATTTTTGTGCCTGGCGTGACGCCAAATGGGAAAGGGTGGTTTTGAGGCTGAAGGCAGCAGGAAAGCCTGCAGCCCCCAGGTTTGTGGTGCTACGCAAGCGGTTCCCAAAGAGCTTTAGAACAAGGCATAGTTTTCCCTGCTGGCTCTTTGGGCGTGGAACCTATCTCCAGACATATGGCTATTTTTGGGCCTGGCGCACCTCCAAGTGCGAAAGGGTTCTTCTGAGGCTGAAGAGAGCAGGAAAGCCTGCAGCCCCCAGGTGTGTGGGGCTACGCAAGCGGTTCCCAAAGAGCTTTAGAACAAGGCATAGTTTTCCCTGCTGGCTCTTTGGGAAAGGGACCAATCTCCAGACATATGGCCATTTTTGGGCCTGGCGCGGCGCCAAGTGGGAAAGCGTGCTTTTGAGGCTGAAGGCAGCAGGAAAGCCTGCAGCCCCCAGGTGTGTGGGGCTACGCAAGCGGTTCCCCAAGAGCTTTAGAACAAGGCATAGTTTTCCCTGCTGGCTCTTTGGGCGTGGGACCAATCTCCAGACATATGGCCATTTTTGGGCCTGGCGCGGCGCCAAGTGCGAAAGGTTTCTTCTGAGGCTGAAGAGAGCAGGAAAGCCTGTAGCCCCCAGGTGTGTGGGGCTACGCAAGCGGTTCCCAAAGAGCTTTAGAACAAGGCATAGTTTTCCCTGCTGGCTCTTTGGGCGTGGGACCAGTCTCCAGACATATGGCCATTTTTGGGCCTGGCGCGGCGCCAAGTGCGAAAGGGTTCTTCTGAGGCTGAAAGCGCGAGGAAAGCCTGCAGCCCCCAGGTGTGTGGGGCTACGCAAGCGGTTCCCAAAGAGCTTTAGAACAAGGCATAGTTTTCCCTGCTGGCTCTTTGGGCGTGGGACCAATCTCCAGACATATGGCCATTTTTGGGCCTGGCGCGGCGCCAAGTGCGAAAGGGTTCTTCTGAGGCTGAAGAGAGCAGGAAAGCCTGCAGCCCCCAGGTGTGTGGGGCTACGCAAGCGGTTCCCCAAGAGCTTTAGAATAAGGCATAGTTTTCCCTGCTGGCTCTTTGGGCGTGGGACCAATCTCCAGACATATGGCCATTTTTGGGCCTGGCGTGACGCCAAGTGGGAAAGGGTGGTTTTGAGGCTGAAGGCAGCAGGAAAGCCTGCAGCCCCCAGATGTGTGGGGCTACGCAAGCGGTTCCCAAAGAGCTTTAGAACAAGGCATAGTTTTCCCTGCTGGCTCTTTGGGCGTGGGACCAGTCTCCAGCCATATGGCTATTTCTGGGCATGGCGCGGCGCCAAGTGGGAAAGGGTGGTTTTGAGGCTGAAGGCAGCAGGAAAGCCTGCAGCCCCCAGGTGTGTGGGGCTACGCAAGCGGTTCCCAAAGAGCTTTAGAACAAGGCATAGTTTTCCCTGCTGGCTCTTTGGGCGTGGAACAAATCTCCAGACATATGGCCATTTTTGTGCCTGGCGTGGCGCCAAGTGCGAAAGGGTTCTTCTGAGGCTGAAGAGAGCAGGAAAGCCTGCAGCCCCCAGGTGTGTGGGGCTACGCAAGCGGTTCCCAAAGAGCTTTAGAACAAGGCATAGTTTTCCCTGCTGGCTCTTTGGGCGTGGGACCAATCTCCAGACATATGGCCATTTTTGTGCCTGGCGCGGCGCCAAGTGGGAAAGGGTGGTTTTGAGGCTGAAGGCAGCAGGAAAGCCTGCAGCCCCCAGGTGTGTGGGGCTACGCAAGCGGTTTCCAAAGAGCTTTAGAACAAGGCATAGTTTTCCCTGCTGGCTCTTTGGGCGTGGGACCAGTCTCCAGACATATGGCCATTTTTGTGCCTGGCGTGACGCCAAGTGGGAAAGGGTGGTTTTGAGGCTGAAGGCAGCAGGAAAGCCTGCAGCCCCCAGGTGTGTGGGGCTACGCAAGCGGTTCCCAAAGAGCTTTAGAACAAGGCATAGTTTTCCCTGCTGGCTCTTTGGGCGTGGGACCAGTCTCCAGACATATGGCCATTTTTGTGCCTGGCGTGACGCCAAGTGGGAAAGGGTGGTTTTGAGGCTGAAGGCAGCAGGAAAGCCTGCAGCCCCCAGGTGTGTGGGGCTACGCAAGCCGTTCCCAAAGAGCTTTAGAACAAGGCATAGTTTTCCCTGCTGGCTCTTTGGGCGTGGGACCAACCTCCAGACATATGGCCATTTTTGGGCCTGGCGCGGCACCAATTGCGAAAGGGTTCTTCTGAGGCTGAAAGCGCGAGAAAAGCCTGCAGCCCCCAGTTTGTGTGGGGCTACGCAAGCGGTTCCCCAAGAGCTTTAGAACAAGGCATAGTTTTCCCTGCTGGCTCTTTGGGCGTGGGACCAATCTCCAGACATATGGCCATTTTTGGGCCTGGCGCGGCGCCAAGTGGGAAAGGATGGTTTTGAGGCTGAAGGCAGCAGGAAAGCCTGCAGCCCCCAGGTGTGTGGGGCTACGCAAGCGGTTCCCAAAGAGCTTTAGAACAAGGCATAGTTTTCCCTGCTGGCTCTTTGGGCGTGGAACCAATCTCCAGACATATGGCCATTTTTGGGCCTGGCGTGTCGCCATGTGGGAAAGGGTGCTTTTGAGGCTGAAGGCAGCAGGAAAGCCTGCAGCCCCCAGGTGTGTGGGGCTACGCAAGCGGTTCCCAAAGAGCTTTAGAACAAGGCATAGTTTTCCCTGCTGGCTCTTTGGGCGTGGGACCAGTCTCCAGACATATGGCCATTTTTGTGCCTGGCGCGGCGCCAAGTGCGAAAGGGTTCTTCTGAGGCTGAAAGCGCGAGAAAAGCCTGCAGCCCCCAGGTGTGTGGGGCTACGCAAGCGGTTCCCAAAGAGCTTTAGAACAAGGCATAGTTTTCCCTGCTGGCTCTTTGGGGGCGGGACCAATCTCCAGACATATGGCCATTTTTGTGCCTGGTGCGGCGCCAAGTGGGAAAGGGTGCTTTTGAGGCTGAAGAGAGCAGGAAAGCCTGCAGCCCCCACGTGTGTGGGGCTACGCAAGCGGTTCCCAAAGAGCTTTAGAACAAGGCATAGTTTTCCCTGCTGGCTCTTTGGGCGTGGAACCAATCTCCAGCCATATGGCTATTTTTGGGCGTGGCGCACCTCCAAGTGCGAAAGGGTTCTTCTGAGGATGAAGAGAGCAGGAAAGCCTGCAGCCCCCAGGTGTGTGGGGCTACGCAAGCGGTTCCCAAAGAGCTTTACAACAAGGCATAGTTTTCCCTGCTGGCTCTTTGGGAAAGGGACCAATCTCCAGACATATGGCCATTTTTGGGCCTGGCGCGGCGCCAAGTGGGAAAGGGTGGTTTTGAGGCTGAAGGCAGCAGGAAAGCCTGCAGCCCCCAGGTGTGTGGGGCTACGCAAGCGGTTCCCAAAGAGCTTTAGAACAAGGCATAGTTTTCCCTGCTGGCACTTTGGGAAAGGGACAAATCTCCAGACATATGGCCATTTTTGGGCCTGGCGCGGCGCCAAGTGCGAAAGGGTTCTTCTGAGGCTGAAGGCAGCAGGAAAGCCTGCAGCCCCCAGGTGTGTGGGGCTACGCAAGCGGTTCCCAAAGAGCTTTAGAACAAGGCATAGTTTTCCCTGCTGGCTCTTTGGGCGTGGGACCAGTCTCCAGACATATGGCCATTTTTGTGCCTGGCGCGGCGCCAAGTGCGAAAGGGTTCTTCTGAGGCTGAAAGCGCGAGGAAAGCCTGCAGCCCCCAGGTGTGTGGGGCTACGCAAGCGGTTCCCAAAGAGCTTTAGAACAAGGCATAGTTTTCCCTGCTGGCTCTTTGGGAAAGGGACTAATCTCCAGACATATGGCCATTTTTGGGCCTGGCTTGACGCCATGTGGGAAAGGGTGGTTTTGAGGCTGAAGGCAGCAGGAAAGCCTGCAGCCCCCAGGTGTGTGGGGCTACGCAAGTGGTTCCCAAAGAGCTTTAGAACAAGGCATAGTTTTCCCTGCTGGCTCTTTGGGCGTGGCACCAGTCTCCAGACATATGGCCATTTTTGTGCCTGGCGTGACGCCATGTGGGAAAGGGGGGTTTTGAGGCTGAAGGCAGCAGGAAAGCCTGCAGCCCCCAGGTGTGTGGGGCTACGCAAGCGGTTCCCAAAGAGCTTTAGAACAAGGCATAGTTTTCCCTGCTGGCTCTTTGGGCGTGGAACCAATCTCCAGACATATGGCCATTTTTGTGCCTGGCGCGGCGCCAAGTGGGAAAGCGTGCTTTTGAGGCTGAAGAGAGCAGGAAAGCCTGCAGCCCCCAGGTGTGTGGGGCTACGCAAGCGGTTCCCAAAGAGCTTTAGAACAAGGCATAGTTTTCCCTGCTGGCTCTTTGGGCGTGGGACCAGTCTCCAGACATATGGCCATTTTTGTGCCTGGCGTGGCGCCAAGTGCGAAAGGGTTCTTCTGAGGCTGAAGAGAGCAGGAAAGCCTGCAGCCCCCAGGTGTGTGGGGCTACGCAAGCGGTTCCCCAAGAGCTTTAGAACAAGGCATAGTTTTCCCTGCTGGCTCTTTGGGCGTGGGACCAGTCTCCAGACATATGGCCATTTTTGGGCCTGGCGTGACGCCATGTGGGAAAGGGTGGTTTTGAGGCTGAAGGCAGCAGGAAAGACTGAAGCCCCCAGGTGTGTGTTGCTACGCAAGCCGTTCCCAAAGAGCTTTAGAACAAGGCATAGTTTTCCCTGCTGGCTCTTTGGGTGTGGAACAAATCTCCAGACATATGGCCATTTTTGTGCCTGGCGTGGCGCCAAGTGCGAAAGGGTTCTTCTGAGGCTGAAGAGAGCAGGAAAGCCTGCAGCCCCCAGGTGTGTGGGGCTACGCAAGCGGTTCCCCAAGAGCTTTAGAACAAGGCATAGTTTTCCCTGCTGGCTCTTTGGGCGTGGGACCAGTCTCCAGACATATGGCCATTTTTGGGCCTGGCGCGGCGCCAAGTGGGAAAGCGTGCTTTTGAGGCTGAAGAGAGCAGGAAAGCCTGCAGCCCCCACGTGTGTGGGGCTACGCAAGCGGTTCCCAAAGAGCTTTAGAACAAGGCATAGTTTTCCCTGCTGGCTCTTTGGGCGTGGGACCAGTCTCCAGCCATATGGCCATTTTTGGGCCTGGCGCGGCGCCAAGTGGGAAAGGGTGCTTTTGAGGCTGAAGGCAGCAGGAAAGCCTGCAGCCCCCAGGTGTGTGGGGCTACGCAAGCCGTTCCCAAAGAGCTTTAGAACAAGGCATAGTTTTCCCTGCTGGCTCTTTGGGCGTGGAACAAATCTCCAGACGTATGGCCATTTTTGTGCCTGGCGCGGCACCAAGTGGGAAAGGGTTCTTCTGAGGCTGAAAGCGCGAGAAAAGCCTGCACCCCCAGTTTGTGTGGGGCTACGCAAGCGGTTCCCAAAGAGCTTTAGAACAAGGCATAGTTTTCCCTGCTGGCTCTTTGGGCGTGGGACCAGTCTCCAGACATATGGCCATTTTTGTGCCTGGCGTGACGCCATGTGCGAAATGGTTCTTCTGAGACTGAAAGCGCGAGAAAAGCCTGCAGCCCCCAGGTCTGTGGGGCTACGCCAGCCGTTCCCAAAGAGCTTTAGAACAAGGCATAGTTTTCCCTGCTGGCTCTTTGGGCGTGGGACCAGTCTCCAGACATATGGCCATTTTTGGGCCTGGCGCGGCGCCAAGTGGGAAAGGGTGGTTTTGAGGCTGAAGGCAGCAGGAAAGCCTGCAGCCCCCAGGTGTGTGGGGCTACGCAAGCGGTTCCCAAAGAGCTTTAGAACAAGGCATAGTTTTCCCTGCTGGCTCTTTGGGCGTGGAACAAATCTCCAGACGTATGGCCATTTTTGTGCCTGGCGTGGCGCCAAGTGCGAAAGGGTTCTTCTGAGGCTGAAGAGAGCAGGAAAGCCTGCAGCCCCCAGGTGTGTGGGGCTACGCAAGCGGTTCCCCAAGAGCTTTAGAACAAGGCATAGTTTTCCCTGCTGGCTCTTTGGGCGTGGGACCAGTCTCCAGACATATGGCCATTTTTGGGCCTGGCGCGGCGCCAAGTGGGAAAGCGTGCTTTTGAGGCTGAAGAGAGCAGGAAAGCCTGCAGCCCCCAGGTGTGTGGGGCTACGCAAGCGGTTCCCCAAGAGCTTTAGAACAAGGCATAGTTTTCCCTGCTGGCTCTTTGGGCGTGGGACCAGTCTCCAGACATATGGCCATTTTTGGGCCTGGCGCGGCGCCAAGTGGGAAAGGGTGCTTTTGAGCCTGAAGAGAGCAGGAAAGCCTGCAGCCCCCAGGTGTGTGGGGCTACGCAAGCGGTTCCCAAAGAGCTTTAGAACAAGGCATAGTTTTCCCTGCTGGCTCTTTGGGCGTGGAACAAATCTCCAGACATATGGCCATTTTTGTGCCTGGCGCTGCACCAAGTGGGAAAGGGTTCTTCTGAGGCTGAAAGCGCGAGAAAAGCCTGCACCCCCAGTTTGTGTGGGGCTACGCAAGCGGTTCCCAAAGAGCTTTAGAACAAGGCATAGTTTTCCCTGCTGGCTCTTTGGGCGTGGGACCAGTCTCCAGACATATGGCCATTTTTGTGCCTGGCGTGACGCCATGTGCGAAATGCTTCTTCTGAGACTGAAAGCGCGAGAAAAGCCTGCAGCCCCCAGTTTGTGTGGGGCTACGCAAGCGGTTCCCAAAGAGCTTTAGAACAAGGCATAGTTTTCCCTGCTGGCTCTTTGGGCGTGGGACCAGTCTCCAGCCATATGGACATTTTTGGGCCTGGCGCGGCACCAAGTGTGAAAGGGTGGTTTTGAGGCTGAAGGCAGCAGGAAAGCCTGCAGCCCCCAGGTGTGTGGGGCTACGCAAGCGGTTCCCAAAGAGCTTTAGAACAAGGCATAGTTTTCCCTGCTGGCTCTTTGGGCGTGGGACCAGTCTCCAGCCATATGGCCATTTTTGGGCCTGGCGCGGCGCCAAGTGGGAAAGGGTGCTTTTGAGGCTGAAGAGAGCAGGAAAGCCTGCAGCCCCCAGGTGTGTGGGGCTACGCAAGCCGTTCCCAAAGAGCTTTAGAACAAGGTATAGTTTTCCCTGCTGGCTCTTTGGGCGTGGAACAAATCTCCAGACATATGGCCATTTTTGTGCCTGGCGCGGCACCAAGTGGGAAAGGGTTCTTCTGAGGCTGAAAGCGCGAGAAAAGCCTGCAGCCCCCAGTTTGTGTGGGGCTACGCAAGCGGTTCCCAAAGAGCTTTAGAACAAGGCATAGTTTTCCCTGCTGGCTCTTTGGGCGTGGGACCAGTCTCCAGACATATGGCCATTTTTGTGCCTGGCGTGACGCCATGTGCGAAAGGGTTCTTCTGAGGCTGAAAGCGCGAGAAAAGCCTGCAGCCCCCAGTTTGTGTGGGGCTACGCAAGCGTTTTCCCAAGAGCTTTAGAACAAGGCATAGTTTTCCCTGCTGGCTCTTTGGGCGTGGGACCAATCTCCAGACATATGGCCATTTTTGGGCCTGGCGCGGCGCCAAGTGGGAAAGGGTGGTTTTGAGGCTGAAGGCAGCAGGAAAGCCTGCAGCCCCCAGGTGTGTGGGGCTACGCAAGCCGTTCCCAAAGAGCTTTAGAACAAGGCATAGTTTTCCCTGCTGGCTCTTTGGGCGTGGAACAAATCTCCAGACATATGGCCATTTTTGTGCCTGGCGTGGCGCCAAGTGCGAAAGGGTTCTTCTGAGGCTGAAGAGAGCAGGAAAGCCTGCAGCCCCCAGGTGTGTGGGGCTACGCAAGCGGTTCCCCAAGAGCTTTAGAACAAGGCATAGTTTTCCCTGCTGGCTCTTTGGGCGTGGGACCAGTCTCCAGACATATGGCCATTTTTGGGCCTGGCGTGACGCCATGTGGGAAAGGGTGGTTTTGAGGCTGAAGGCAGCAGGAAAGCCTGCAGCCCCCAGGTGTGTGGGGCTACGCAAGCCGTTCCCAAAGAGCTTTAGAACAAGGCATAATTTTCCCTGCTGGCTCTTTGGGCGTGGGACCAGTCTCCAGCCATATGGCTATTTTTGGGCCTGGCGCGGCGCCAAGTGGGAAAGGGTGCTTTTGAGGCTGAAAGCAGCAGGAAAGCCTGCAGCCCCCAGGTGTGTGGGGCTACGCAAGCGGTTCCCAAAGAGCTTTAGAACAAGGCATAGTTTTCCCTGCTGGCTCTTTGGGCGTGGGACCAGTCTCCAGCCATATGGCTATTTCTGGGCATGGCGCGGCGCGAAGTGGGAAATGGTGGTTTTGAGGCAGAAGGCAGCAGGAAAGCCTGCAGCCCCCAGGTGTGTGGGGCTACGCAAGCGGTTCCCAAAGAGCTTTAGAACAAGGCATAGTTTTCCCTGCTGGCTCTTTGGGCGTGGGACCAGTCTCCAGACATATGGCCATTTTTGGGCCTGGCGCGGCGCCAAGTGGGAAAGGGTGCTTTTGAGCCTGAAGAGAGCAGGAAAGCCTGCAGCCCCCAGGTGTGTGGGGCTACGCAAGCGGTTCCCAAAGAGCTTTAGAACAAGGCATAGTTTTCCCTGCTGGCTCTTTGGGCGTGGAACAAATCTCCAGACATATGGCCATTTTTGTGCCTGGCGCTGCACCAAGTGGGAAAGGGTTCTTCTGAGGCTGAAAGCGCGAGAAAAGCCTGCACCCCCAGTTTGTGTGGGGCTACGCAAGCGGTTCCCAAAGAGCTTTAGAACAAGGCATAGTTTTCCCTGCTGGCTCTTTGGGCGTGGGACCAGTCTCCAGACATATGGCCATTTTTGTGCCTGGCGTGACGCCATGTGCGAAATGCTTCTTCTGAGACTGAAAGCGCGAGAAAAGCCTGCAGCCCCCAGTTTGTGTGGGGCTACGCAAGCGGTTCCCAAAGAGCTTTAGAACAAGGCATAGTTTTCCCTGCTGGCTCTTTGGGCGTGGGACCAGTCTCCAGCCATATGGACATTTTTGGGCCTGGCGCGGCACCAAGTGTGAAAGGGTGGTTTTGAGGCTGAAGGCAGCAGGAAAGCCTGCAGCCCCCAGGTGTGTGGGGCTACGCAAGCGGTTCCCAAAGAGCTTTAGAACAAGGCATAGTTTTCCCTGCTGGCTCTTTGGGCGTGGGACCAGTCTCCAGCCATATGGCCATTTTTGGGCCTGGCGCGGCGCCAAGTGGGAAAGGGTGCTTTTGAGGCTGAAGAGAGCAGGAAAGCCTGCAGCCCCCAGGTGTGTGGGGCTACGCAAGCCGTTCCCAAAGAGCTTTAGAACAAGGTATAGTTTTCCCTGCTGGCTCTTTGGGCGTGGAACAAATCTCCAGACATATGGCCATTTTTGTGCCTGGCGCGGCACCAAGTGGGAAAGGGTTCTTCTGAGGCTGAAAGCGCGAGAAAAGCCTGCAGCCCCCAGTTTGTGTGGGGCTACGCAAGCGGTTCCCAAAGAGCTTTAGAACAAGGCATAGTTTTCCCTGCTGGCTCTTTGGGCGTGGGACCAGTCTCCAGACATATGGCCATTTTTGTGCCTGGCGTGACGCCATGTGCGAAAGGGTTCTTCTGAGGCTGAAAGCGCGAGAAAAGCCTGCAGCCCCCAGTTTGTGTGGGGCTACGCAAGCGGTTTCCCAAGAGCTTTAGAACAAGGCATAGTTTTCCCTGCTGGCTCTTTGGGCGTGGGACCAATCTCCAGACATATGGCCATTTTTGGGCCTGGCGCGGCGCCAAGTGGGAAAGGGTGGTTTTGAGGCTGAAGGCAGCAGGAAAGCCTGCAGCCCCCAGGTGTGTGGGGCTACGCAAGCCGTTCCCAAAGAGCTTTAGAACAAGGCATAGTTTTCCCTGCTGGCTCTTTGGGCGTGGAACAAATCTCCAGACATATGGCCATTTTTGTGCCTGGCGTGGCGCCAAGTGCGAAAGGGTTCTTCTGAGGCTGAAGAGAGCAGGAAAGCCTGCAGCCCCCAGGTGTGTGGGGCTACGCAAGCGGTTCCCAAAGAGCTTTAGAACAAGGCATAGTTTTCCCTGCTGGCTCTTTGGGCGTGGGACCAGTCTCCAGACATATGGCCATTTTTGGGCCTGGCGTGACGCCATGTGGGAAAGGGTGGTTTTGAGGCTGAAGGCAGCAGGAAAGCCTGCAGCCCCCAGGTGTGTGGGGCTACGCAAGCCGTTCCCAAAGAGCTTTAGAACAAGGCATAATTTTCCCTGCTGGCTCTTTGGGCGTGGGACCAGTCTCCAGCCATATGGCTATTTTTGGGCCTGGCGCGGCGCCAAGTGGGAAAGGGTGCTTTTGAGGCTGAAAGCAGCAGGAAAGCCTGCAGCCCCCAGGTGTGTGGGGCTACGCAAGCGGTTCCCAAAGAGCTTTAGAACAAGGCATAGTTTTCCCTGCTGGCTCTTTGGGCGTGGGACCAGTCTCCAGCCATATGGCTATTTTTGGGCATGGCGCGGCGCGAAGTGGGAAATGGTGGTTTTGAGGCAGAAGGCAGCAGGAAAGCCTGCAGCCCCCAGGTGTGTGGGGCTACGCAAGCGGTTCCCAAAGAGCTTTAGAACAAGGCATAGTTTTCCCTGCTGGCTCTTTGGGCGTGGGACCAGTCTCCAGACATATGGCCATTTTTGGGCCTGGCGCGGCGCCAAGTGGGAAAGGGTGGTTTTGAGGCTGAAGGCAGCAGGAAAGCCTGCAGCCCCCAGGTGTGTGGGGCTACGCAAGCGGTTCCCAAAGAGCTTTAGAACAAGGCATAGTTTTCCCTGCTGGCTCTTTGGGCGTGGGACCAATCTCCAGACATATGGCCATTTTTGGGCCTGGCGTGGCGCCAAGTGGGAAAGCGTGCTTTTGAGGCTGAAGAGAGCGAGGAAAGCCTGCAGCCCCCAGGTGTGTGGGGCTACGCAAGCCGTTCCCAAAGAGCTTTAGAACAAGGCATAGTTTTCCCTGCTGGCTCTTTGGGCGTGGAACCAATCTCCAGACATATGGCTATTTTTGGGCGTGGCGCACCTCCAAGTGCGAAAGGTTTCTTCTGAGGATGAAGAGAGCAGGAAAGCCTGCAGCCCCCAGGTGTGTGGGGCTACGCAAGCGGTTCCCAAAGAGCTTTAGAACAAGGCATAGTTTTCCCTGCTGGCTCTTTGGGAAAGGGACCAATCTCCAGACATATGGCCATTTTTGGGCCTGGCGCGGCGCCAAGTGGGAAAGCGTGCTTTTGAGGCTGAAGGCAGCAGGAAAGCCTGCAGCCCCCAGGTGTGTGGGGCTACGCAAGCGGTTCCCAAAGAGCTTTAGAACAAGGCATAGTTTTCCCTGCTGGCTCTTTGGGAAAGGGACCAACCTCCAGACATATGGCCATTTTTGGGCCTGGCGCGGCGCCAATTGCGAAAGGGTTCTTCTGACGCTGAAAGCGCGAGAAAAGCCTGCAGCCCCCAGTTTGTGTGGGGCTACGCAAGCGGTTCCCAAAGAGCTTTAGAACAAGGCATAGTTTTCCCTGCTGGCTCTTTGGGCGTGGGACCAGTCTCCAGACATATGGCCATTTTTGGGCCTGGCGCGGCGCCAAGTGGGAAAGGGTGCTTTTGAGGCTGAAGGCAGCAGGAAAGCCTGCAGCCCCCAGGTGTGTGGGGCTACGCAAGCGGTTCCCAAAGAGCTTTAGAACAAGGCATAGTTTTCCCTGCTGGCTCTTTGGGCGTGGAACCAATCTCCAGACATATGGCCATTTTTGTGCCTGGCGCGGCGCCAAGTGGGAAAGCATGCTTTTGAGGCTGAAGAGAGCAGGAAAGCCTGCAGCCCCCAGGTGTGTGGGGCTACGCAAGCCGTTCCCAAAGAGCTTTAGAACAAGGCATAGTTTTCCCTGCTGGCTCTTTGGGCGTGGAAAAAATCTCCAGACATATGGCCATTTTTGTGCCTGGCGTGGCGCCAAGTGCGAAAGGGTTCTTCTGAGGCTGAAGAGAGCAGGAAAGCCTGCAGCCCCCAGGTCTGTGGGGCTACGCAAGCGGTTCCCAAAGAGCTTTAGAACAAGGCATAGTTTTCCCTGCTGGCTCTTTGGGCGTGGGACCAGTCTCCAGCCATATGGCCATTTTTGGGCCTGGCGTGACGCCATGTGGGAAAGGGTGGTTTTGAGGCTGAAGGCAGCAGGAAAGCCTGCAGCCCCCAGGTGTGTGGGGCTACGCAAGCCGTTCCCAAAGAGCTTTAGAACAAGGCATAATTTTCCCTGCTGGCTCTTTGGGCGTGGGACCAGTCTCCAGCCATATGGCTATTTTTGGGCCTGGCGCGGCGCCAAGTGGGAAAGGGTGCTTTTGAGGCTGAAAGCAGCAGGAAAGCCTGCAGCCCCCAGGTGTGTGGGGCTACGCAAGCGGTTCCCAAAGAGCTTTAGAACAAGGCATAGTTTTCCCTGCTGGCTCTTTGGGCGTGGGACCAGTCTCCAGCCATATGGCTATTTTTGGGCATGGCGCGGCGCGAAGTGGGAAATGGTGGTTTTGAGGCAGAAGGCAGCAGGAAAGCCTGCAGCCCCCAGGTGTGTGGGGCTACGCAAGCGGTTCCCAAAGAGCTTTAGAACAAGGCATAGTTTTCCCTGCTGGCTCTTTGGGCGTGGGACCAGTCTCCAGACATATGGCCATTTTTGGGCCTGGCGCGGCGCCAAGTGGGAAAGGGTGGTTTTGAGGCTGAAGGCAGCAGGAAAGCCTGCAGCCCCCAGGTGTGTGGGGCTACGCAAGCGGTTCCCAAAGAGCTTTAGAACAAGGCATAGTTTTCCCTGCTGGCTCTTTGGGCGTGGGACCAATCTCCAGACATATGGCCATTTTTGGGCCTGGCGTGGCGCCAAGTGGGAAAGCGTGCTTTTGAGGCTGAAGAGAGCGAGGAAAGCCTGCAGCCCCCAGGTGTGTGGGGCTACGCAAGCCGTTCCCAAAGAGCTTTAGAACAAGGCATAGTTTTCCCTGCTGGCTCTTTGGGCGTGGGACCAATCTCCAGACATATGGCCATTTTTGGGCCTGGTGCGGCGCCAAGTGGGAAAGGGTGCTTTTGAGGCTGAAGAGAGCAGGAAAGCCTGCAGCCCCCAGGTGTGTGGGGCTACGCAAGCGGTTCCCAAAGAGCTTTAGAACAAGGCATAGTTTTCCCTGCTGGCTCTTTGGGCGTGGAACCAATCTCCAGACATATGGCTATTTTTGGGCGTGGCGCACCTCCAAGTGCGAAAGGTTTCTTCTGAGGATGAAGAGAGCAGGAAAGCCTGCAGCCCCCAGGTGTGTGGGGCTACGCAAGCGGTTCCCAAAGAGCTTTAGAACAAGGCATAGTTTTCCCTGCTGGCTCTTTGGGCGTGGGACCAATCTCCAGACATATGGCCATTTTTGGGCCTGGCGCGGCGCCAAGTGGGAAAGCGTGCTTTTGAGGCTGAAGAGAGCAGGAAAGCCTGCAGCCCCCAGGTGTGTGGGGCTACGCAAGCGGTTCCCAAAGAGCTTTAGAACAAGGCATAGTTTTCCCTGCTGGCTCTTTGGGAAAGGGACCAACCTCCAGACATATGGCCATTTTTGGGCCTGGCGCGGCGCCAATTGCGAAAGGGTTCTTCTGACGCTGAAAGCGCGAGAAAAGCCTGCAGCCCCCAGTTTGTGTGGGGCTACGCAAGCGGTTCCCAAAGAGCTTTAGAACAAGGCATAGTTTTCCCTGCTGGCTCTTTGGGCGTGGGACCAGTCTCCAGACATATGGCCATTTTTGGGCCTGGCGCGGCGCCAAGTGGGAAAGGGTGCTTTTGAGGCTGAAGGCAGCAGGAAAGCCTGCAGCCCCCAGGTGTGTGGGGCTACGCAAGCGGTTCCCAAAGAGCTTTAGAACAAGGCATAGTTTTCCCTGCTGGCTCTTTGGGCGTGGAACCAATCTCCAGACATATGGCCATTTTTGTGCCTGGCGCGGCGCCAAGTGGGAAAGCATGCTTTTGAGGCTGAAGAGAGCAGGAAAGCCTGCAGCCCCCAGGTGTGTGGGGCTACGCAAGCCGTTCCCAAAGAGCTTTAGAACAAGGCATAGTTTTCCCTGCTGGCTCTTTGGGCGTGGAAAAAATCTCCAGACATATGGCCATTTTTGTGCCTGGCGTGGCGCCAAGTGCGAAAGGGTTCTTCTGAGGCTGAAGAGAGCAGGAAAGCCTGCAGCCCCCAGGTCTGTGGGGCTACGCAAGCGGTTCCCAAAGAGCTTTAGAACAAGGCATAGTTTTCCCTGCTGGATCTTTGGGCGTGGAACCATCTCCAGACATATGGCCATTTTTGTGCCTGGCGCGGCGCCAAGTGGGAAAGCGTGCTTTTGAGGCTGAAGAGAGCAGGAAAGCCTGCAGCCCCCAGGTGTGTGGGGCTACGCAAGCCGTTCCCAAAGAGCTTTAGAACAAGGCATAGTTTTCCCTGCTGGCTCTTTGGGCGTGGGACCAGTCTCCAGCCATATGGCCATTTTTGGGCCTGGCGCGGCGCCAAGTGGGAAAGGGTGCTTTTGAGGCTGAAGAGAGCAGGAAAGCCTGCAGCCCCCAGGTGTGTGGGGCTACGCAAGCGGTTCCCAAAGAGCTTTAGAACAAGGCATAGTTTTCCCTGCTGGCTCTTTGGGCGTAGAACAAATCTCCAGACATATGGCCATTTTTGTGCCTGGCGTGGCGCCAAGTGCGAAAGGGTTCTTCTGAGGCTGAAGAGAGCAGGAAAGCCTGCAGCCCCCAGGTGTGTGGGGCTACGCAAGCGGTTCCCAAAGAGCTTTAGAACAAGGCATAGTTTTCCCTGCTGGCTCTTTGGGCGTGGGACCAGTCTCCAGCCATATGGCCATTTTTGTGCCTGGCGTGACGCCAAGTGGGAAAGGGTGGTTTTGAGGCTGAAGGCAGCAGGAAAGCCTGCAGCCCCCAGGTGTGTGGGGCTTCGCAAGCAGTTCCCAAAGAGCTTTAGAACAAGGCATAGTTTTCCCTGCTGGCTCTTTGGGCGTGGGACCAGTCTCCAGCCATATGGCTATTTTTGGGCATGGCGCGGCGCGAAGTGGGAAATGGTGGTTTTGAGGCAGAAGGCAGCAGGAAAGCCTGCAGTCCCCAGGTCTGTGGGGCTTCGCAAGCGGTTCCCAAAGAGCTTTAGAACAAGGCATAGTTTTCCCTGCTGGCTCTTTGGGCGTGGGACCAGTCTCCAGACATATGGCCATTTTTCGGCCTGGCGCGGCGCCAAGTGGGAAAGGGTGGTTTTGAGGCTGAAGGCAGCAGGAAAGCCTGCAGCCCCCAGGTGTGTGGGGCTACGCAAGCGGTTCCCAAAGAGCTTTAGAACAAGGCATAGTTTTCCCTGCTGGCTCTTTGGGCGTGGGACCAGTCTCCAGACATATGGCCATTTTTCTGCCTGGCGTGACGCCATGTGGGAAAGGGTGGTTTTGAGGCTGAAGGCAGCAGGAAAGCCTGCAGCCCCCAGGTGTGTGGGGCTACGCAAACGGTTCCCAAAGAGCTTTAGAACAAGGCATAGTTTTCCCTGCTGGCTCTTTGGGCGTGGGACCAACCTCCAGACATATGGCCATTTTTGGGCCTGGCGCGGCGCCAAGTGCGAAAGGGTTCTTCTGAGGCTGAAAGCGCGAGGAAAGCCTGCAGCCCCCATGTGTGTGGGGCTACGCAAGCGGTTCCCAAAGAGCTTTAGAACAAGGCATAGTTTTCCCTGCTGGCTCTTTGGGAAAGGGACCAATCTCCAGACATATGGCCATTTTTGGGCCTGGCGTGACGCCATGTGGGAAAGGGTGGTTTTGAGGCTGAAGGCAGCAGGAAAGCCTGCAGCCCCCAGGTGTGTGGGGCTACGCAAGTGGTTCCCAAAGAGCTTTAGAACAAGGCATAGTTTTCCCTGCTGGCTCTTTGGGCGTGGGACCAGTCTCCAGACATATGGCCATTTCTGTGGCTGGCGTGACGCCAAGTGGGAAAGGGTGGTTTTGAGGCTGAAGGCAGCAGGAAAGCCTGCAGCCCCCAGGTGTGTGGGGCTACGCAAACGGTTCCCAAAGAGCTTTAGAACAAGGCATAGTTTTCCCTGCTGGCTCTTTGGGCGTGGGACCAACCTCCAGACATATGGCCATTTTTGGGCCTGGCGCGGCGCCAATTGCGAAAGGGTTCTTCTGACGCTGAAAGCGCGAGAAAAGCCTGCAGCCCCCAGTTTGTGTGGGGCTACGCAAGCGGTTCCCAAAGAGCTTTAGAACAAGGCATAGTTTTCCCTGCTGGCTCTTTGGGCGTGGGACCAGTCTCCAGACATATGGCCATTTTTGGGCCTGGCGCGGCGCCAAGTGGGAAAGGGTGGTTTTGAGGCTGAAGGCAGCAGGAAAGCCTGCAGCCCCCAGGTGTGTGGGGCTACGCAAGCGGTTCCCAAAGAGCTTTAGAACAAGGCATAGTTTTCCCTGCTGGCTCTTTGGGCGTGGAACCATCTCCAGACATATGGCCATTTTTGTGCCTGGCGCGGCGCCAAGTGGGAAAGCGTGCTTTTGAGGCTGAAGAGAGCAGGAAAGCCTGCAGCCCCCAGGTGTGTGGGGCTACGCAAGCGGTTCCCAAAGAGCTTTAGAACAAGGCATAGTTTTCCCTGCTGGCTCTTTGGGCGTGGCACCAGTCTCCAGACATATGGCCATTTTTGTGCCTGGCGTGGCGCCAAGTGCGAAAGGGTTCTTATGAGGCTGAAGAGAGCAGGAAAGCCTGCAGCCCCCAGGTGTGTGGGGCTACGCAAGCGGTTCCCCAACAGCTTTAGAACAAGGCATAGTTTTCCCTGCTGGCTCTTTGGGCGTGGGACCAGTCTCCAGACATATGGCCATTTTTGGGCCTGGCGTGACGCCATGTGGGAAAGGATGGTTTTGAGGCTGAAGGCAGCAGGAAAGCCTGCAGCCCCCAGGTCTGTAGGGCTACGCAAGTGGTTCCCAAAGAGCTTCAGAACAAGGCATAGTTTTCCCTGCTGGCTCTTTGGGCGTGGGACCAGTCTCCAGCCATATGGCTATTTTTGGGCCTGGCGCGGCGCCAAGTGGGAAAGGGTGCTTTTGAGACTGAAGGCAGCAGGAAAGCCTGCAGACCCCAGGTCTGTGGGGCTACGCAGGCGGTTCCCAAAGAGCTTTAGAACAAGGCATAGTTTTCCCTGCTGGCTCTTTGGGCGTGGGACCAATCTCCAGACATATGGCCATTTTTGGGCCTGGCGCGGCGCCAAGTGCGAAAGGGTTCTTCTGAGGCTGAAGAGAGCAGGAAAGCCTGCAGCCCCCAGGTGTGTGGGGCTACGCAAGCGGTTCCCAAAGAGCTTTAGAACAAGGCATAGTTTTCCCTGCTGGCTCTTTGGGCGTGGGACCAGTCTCCAGACATATGGCCATTTTTGGGCCTGGCGCGGCGCCAAGTGGGAAAGGGTGGTTTTGAGGCTGAAGGCAGCAGGAAAGCCTGCAGCCCCCAGGTGTGTGGGGCTACGCAAGCCGTTCCCAAAGAGCTTTAGAACAAGGCATAGTTTTCCCTGCTGGCTCTTTGGGCGTGGAACCAATCTCCAGACATATGGCCATTTTTGTGCCTGGCGCGGCGCCAAGTGGGAAAGCGTGCTTTTGAGGCTGAAGAGAGCAGGAAAGCCTGCAGCCCCCAGGTGTGTGGGGCTACGCAAGCGGTTCCCAAAGAGCTTTAGAACAAGGCATAGTTTTCCCTGCTGGCTCTTTGGGCGTGGGACCAGTCTCCAGACATATGGCCATTTTTGGGCCTGGCGTGACGCCATGTGGGAAAGGATGGTTTTGAGACTGAAGGCAGCAGGAAAGCCTGCAGCCCCCAGGTCTGTAGGGCTACGCAAGTGGTTCCCAAAGAGCTTTAGAACAAGGCATAGTTTTCCCTGCTGGCTCTTTGGGCGTGGGACCAGTCTCCAGCCATATGGATATTTTTGGGCCTGGCGCGGCGCCAAGTGGGAAAGGGTGCTTTTGAGACTGAAGGCAGCAGGAAAGCCTGCAGCCCCCAGGTGTGTGGGGCTACGCAAGCGGTTCCCAAAGAGCTTTAGAACAAGGCATAGTTTTCCCTGCTGGCTCTTTGGGCGTGGGACCAGTCTCCAGACATATGGCCATTTTTGTGCCTGGCGCGGCGCCAAGTGCGAAAGGGTTCTTCTGAGGCTGAAAGCGCGAGAAAAGCCTGCAGCCCCCAGGTCTGTGGGGCTACGCAAGCGGTTCCCCAAGAGCTTTAGAACAAGGCATAGTTTTCCCTGCTGGCTCTTTGGGCGTGGGACCAGTCTCCAGACATATGGCCATTTTTGTGCCTGGTGCGGCGCCAAGTGGGAAAGGGTGCTTTTGAGGCTGAAGGCAGCAGGAAAGCCTGTAACGCCCAGGTGTGTGGGGCTACGCAAGCGGTTCCCAAAGAGCTTTAGAACAAGGCATAGTTTTCCCTGCTGGCTCTTTGGGCGTGGGACCAGTCTCCAGACATATGGCCATTTTTGGGCCTGGCGCGGCGCCAAGTGCGAAAGGGTTCTTCTGAGGCTGAAGAGAGCAGGAAAGCCTGTAACCCCCAGGTGTGTGGGGCTACGCAAGCAGTTCCCAAAGAGCTTTAGAACAAGGCATAGTTTTCCCTGCTGGCTCTTTGGGCGTGGGACCAGTCTCCAGACATATGGCCATTTTTGGGCCTGGCGCGGCGCCAAGTGCGAAAGGGTTCTTCTGAGGCTGAAAGCGCGAGGAAAGCCTGCAGCCCCCAGGTGTGTGGGGCTACGCAAGCGGTTCCCAAAGAGCTTTAGAACAAGGCATAGTTTTCCCTGCTGGCTCTTTGGGCGTGGGACCAGTCTCCAGACATATGGCCATTTTTGGGCCTGGCGTGACGCCATGTGGGAAAGGGTGGTTTTGAGGCTGAAGGCAGCAGGAAAGCCTGCAGCCCCCAGGTGTGTGGGGCTACGCAAGTGGTTCCCAAAGAGCTTTAGAACAAGGCATAGTTTTCCCTGCTGGCTCTTTGGGCGTGGGACCAGTCTCCAGACATATGGCCATTTTTGTGCCTGGCGTGACGCCATGTGGGAAAGGGTGCTTTTGAGGCTGAAGGCAGCAGGAAAGCCTGCAGCCCCCAGGTGTGTGGGGCTACGCAAACGGTTCCCAAAGAGCTTTAGAACAAGGCATAGTTTTCCCTGCTGGCTCTTTGAGCGTGGGACCAACCTCCAGACATATGGCCATTTTTGGGCCTGGCGCGGCGCCAATTGCGAAAGGGTTCTTCTGACGCTGAAAGCGCGAGAAAAGCCTGCAGCCCCCAGTTTGTGTGGGGCTACGCAAGCGGTTCCCAAAGAGCTTTAGAACAAGGCATAGTTTTCCCTGCTGGCTCTTTGGGCGTGGGACCAGTCTCCAGACATATGGCCATTTTTGGGCCTGGCGCGGCGCCAAGTGGGAAAGGGTGGTTTTGAGGCTGAAGGCAGCAGGAAAGCCTGCAGCCCCCAGGTGTGTGGGGCTACGCAAGCGGTTCCCAAAGAGCTTTAGAACAAGGCATAGTTTTCCCTGCTGGCTCTTTGGGCGTGGAACCAATCTCCAGACATATGGCCATTTTTGTGCCTGGCGCGGCGCCAAGTGGGAAAGCGTGCTTTTGAGGCTGAAGAGAGCAGGAAAGCCTGCAGCCCCCAGGTGTGTGGGGCTACGCAAGCCGTTCCCAAAGAGCTTTAGAACAAGGCATAGTTTTCCCTGCTGGCTCTTTGGGCGTGGAACAAATCTCCAGACATATGGCCATTTTTGTGCCTGGCGTGGCGCCAAGTGCGAAAGGGTTCTTCTGAGGCTGAAGAGAGCAGGAAAGCCTGCAGCCCCCAGGTGTGTGGGGCTACGCAAGCGGTTCCCCAAGAGCTTTAGAACAAGGCATAGTTTTCCCTGCTGGCTCTTTGGGCGTGGGACCAGTCTCCAGACATATGGCCATTTTTGGGCCTGGCGCGGCGCCAAGTGGGAAAGGGTGCTTTTGAGGCTGAAGGCAGCAGGAAAGCCTGTAGCCCCCAGGTGTGTGGGGCTACGCAAGCGGTTCCCAAAGAGCTTTAGAACAAGGCATAATTTTCCGTGCTGGCTCTTTGGGCGTGGGACCAGTCTCCAGCCATATGGCTATTTTTGGGCCTGGCGCGGCGCCAAGTGGGAAAGGGTGCTTTTGAGGCTGAAGGCAGCAGGAAAGCCTGCAGCCCCCAGGTGTGTGGGGCTACGCAAGCGGTTCCCAAAGAGCTTTAGAACAAGGCATAGTTTTCCCTGCTGGCTCTTTGGGCGTGGGACCAGTCTCCAGACATATGGCCATTTTTGGGCCTGGCGCGGCGCCAAGTGCGAAAGGGTTCTTCTGAGGCTGAAAGCGCGAGAAAAGCCTGCAGCCCCCAGGTGTGTGGGGCTACGCAAGCGGTTCCCAAAGAGCTTTAGAACAAGGCATAGTTTTCCCTGCTGGCTCTTTGGGGGCGGGACCAATCTCCAGACATATGGCCATTTTTGTGCCTGGTGCGGCGCCAAGTGGGAAAGGGTGCTTTTGAGGCTGAAGAGAGCAGGAAAGCCTGCAGCCCCCACGTGTGTGGGGCTACGCAAGCGGTTCCCAAAGAGCTTTAGAACAAGGCATAGTTTTCCCTGCTGGCTCTTTGGGCGTGGAACCAATCTCCAGCCATATGGCTATTTTTGGGCGTGGCGCACCTCCAAGTGCGAAAGGGTTCTTCTGAGGATGAAGAGAGCAGGAAAGCCTGCAGCCCCCAGGTGTGTGGGGCTACGCAAGCGGTTCCCAAAGAGCTTTAGAACAAGGCATAGTTTTCCCTGCTGGCTCTTTGGGCGTGGGACCAGTCTCCAGACATATGGCCATTTTTGTGCCTGGCGTGGCGCCAAGTGCGAAAGGGTTCTTCTGAGGCTGAAAGCGCGAGGAAAGCCTGCAGCCCCCAGGTGTGTGGGGCTACGCAAGCGGTTCCCAAAGAGCTTTAGAACAAGGCATAGTTTTCCCTGCTGGCTCTTTGGGAAAGGGACTAATCTCCAGACATATGGCCATTTTTGGGCCTGGCTTGACGCCATGTGGGAAAGGGTGGTTTTGAGGCTGAAGGCAGCAGGAAAGCCTGCAGCCCCCAGGTGTGTGGGGCTACGCAAGCGGTTCCCAAAGAGCTTTAGAACAAGGCATAGTTTTCCCTGCTGGCTCTTTGGGCGTGGAACCAATCTCCAGACATATGGCCATTTTTGTGCCTGGCGCGGCGCCAAGTGGGAAAGCGTGCTTTTGAGGCTGAAGAGAGCAGGAAAGCCTGCAGCCCCCAGGTGTGTGGGGCTACGCAAGCGGTTCCCAAAGAGCTTTAGAACAAGGCATAGTTTTCCCTGCTGGCTCTTTGGGCGTGGAACAAATCTCCAGACATATGGCCATTTTTGTGCCTGGCGTGGCGCCAAGTGCGAAAGGGTTCTTCTGAGGCTGAAGAGAGCAGGAAAGCCTGCAGCCCCCAGGTGTGTGGGGCTACGCAAGCGGTTCCCCAAGAGCTTTAGAACAAGGCATAGTTTTCCCTGCTGGCTCTTTGGGCGTGGGACCAGTCTCCAGACATATGGCCATTTTTGGGCCTGGCGTGACGCCATGTGGGAAAGGGTGGTTTTGAGGCTGAAGGCAGCAGGAAAGACTGCAGCCCCCAGGTGTGTGGGGCTACGCAAGCCGTTCCCAAAGAGCTTTAGAACAAGGCATAGTTTTCCCTGCTGGCTCTTTGGGCGTGGAACAAATCTCCAGACATATGGCCATTTTTGTGCCTGGCGTGGCGCCAAGTGCGAAAGGGTTCTTCTGAGGCTGAAGAGAGCAGGAAAGCCTGCAGCCCCCAGGTGTGTGGGGCTACGCAAGCGGTTCCCAAAGAGCTTTAGAACAAGGCATAGTTTTCCCTGCTGGCTCTTTGGGCGTGGGACCAGTCTCCAGACATATGGCCATTTTTGGGCCTGGCGCGGCGCCAAGTGGGAAAGCGTGCTTTTGAGGCTGAAGAGAGCAGGAAAGCCTGCAGCCCCCACGTGTGTGGGGCTACGCAAGCGGTTCCCAAAGAGCTTTAGAACAAGGCATAGTTTTCCCTGCTGGCTCTTTGGGCGTGGGACCAGTCTCCAGCCATATGGCCATTTTTGGGCCTGGCGCGGCGCCAAGTGGGAAAGGGTGCTTTTGAGGCTGAAGAGAGCAGGAAAGCCTGCAGCCCCCAGGTGTGTGGGGCTACGCAAGCCGTTCCCAAAGAGCTTTAGAACAAGGCATAGTTTTCCCTGCTGGCTCTTTGGGCGTGGAACAAATCTCCAGACGTATGGCCATTTTTGTGCCTGGCGCGGCACCAAGTGGGAAAGGGTTCTTCTGAGGCTGAAAGCGCGAGAAAAGCCTGCACCCCCAGTTTGTGTGGGGCTACGCAAGCGGTTCCCAAAGAGCTTTAGAACAAGGCATAGTTTTCCCTGCTGGCTCTTTGGGCGTGGGACCAGTCTCCAGACATATGGCCATTTTTGTGCCTGGCGTGACGCCATGTGCGAAAGGGTTCTTCTGAGACTGAAAGCGCGAGAAAAGCCTGCAGCCCCCAGGTCTGTGGGGCTACGCCAGCCGTTCCCAAAGAGCTTTAGAACAAGGCATAGTTTTCCCTGCTGGCTCTTTGGGCGTGGGACCAGTCTCCAGACATATGGCCATTTTTGGGCCTGGCGCGGCGCCAAGTGGGAAAGGGTGGTTTTGAGGCTGAAGGCAGCAGGAAAGCCTGCAGCCCCCAGGTGTGTGGGGCTACGCAAGCGGTTCCCAAAGAGCTTTAGAACAAGGCATAGTTTTCCCTGCTGGCTCTTTGGGCGTGGAACAAATCTCCAGACGTATGGCCATTTTTGTGCCTGGCGTGGCGCCAAGTGCGAAAGGGTTCTTCTGAGGCTGAAGAGAGCAGGAAAGCCTGCAGCCCCCAGGTGTGTGGGGCTACGCAAGCGGTTCCCCAAGAGCTTTAGAACAAGGCATAGTTTTCCCTGCTGGCTCTTTGGGCGTGGGACCAGTCTCCAGACATATGGCCATTTTTGGGCCTGGCGCGGCGCCAAGTGGGAAAGCGTGCTTTTGAGGCTGAAGAGAGCAGGAAAGCCTGCAGCCCCCAGGTGTGTGGGGCTACGCAAGCGGTTCCCAAAGAGCTTTAGAACAAGGCATAGTTTTCCCTGCTGGCTCTTTGGGCGTGGGACCAGTCTCCAGACATATGGCCATTTTTGGGCCTGGCGCGGCGCCAAGTGGGAAAGGGTGCTTTTGAGGCTGAAGAGAGCAGGAAAGCCTGCAGCCCCCAGGTGTGTGGGGCTACGCAAGCCGTTCCCAAAGAGCTTTAGAACAAGGTATAGTTTTCCCTGCTGGCTCTTTGGGCGTGGAACAAATCTCCAGACATATGGCCATTTTTGTGCCTGGCGCGGCACCAAGTGGGAAAGGGTTCTTCTGAGGCTGAAAGCGCGAGAAAAGCCTGCAGCCCCCAGTTTGTGTGGGGCTACGCAAGCGGTTCCCAAAGAGCTTTAGAACAAGGCATAGTTTTCCCTGCTGGCTCTTTGGGCGTGGGACCAGTCTCCAGACATATGGCCATTTTTGTGCCTGGCGTGACGCCATGTGCGAAAGGGTTCTTCTGAGGCTGAAAGCGCGAGAAAAGCCTGCAGCCCCCAGTTTGTGTGGGGCTACGCAAGCGGTTTCCCAAGAGCTTTAGAACAAGGCATAGTTTTCCCTGCTGGCTCTTTGGGCGTGGGACCAATCTCCAGACATATGGCCATTTTTGGGCCTGGCGCGGCGCCAAGTGGGAAAGGGTGCTTTTGAGGCTGAAGAGAGCAGGAAAGCCTGCAGCCCCCAGGTGTGTGGGGCTACGCAAGCCGTTCCCAAAGAGCTTTAGAACAAGGTATAGTTTTCCCTGCTGGCTCTTTGGGCGTGGAACAAATCTCCAGACATATGGCCATTTTTGTGCCTGGCGCGGCACCAAGTGGGAAAGGGTTCTTCTGAGGCTGAAAGCGCGAGAAAAGCCTGCAGCCCCCAGTTTGTGTGGGGCTACGCAAGCGGTTCCCAAAGAGCTTTAGAACAAGGCATAGTTTTCCCTGCTGGCTCTTTGGGCGTGGGACCAGTCTCCAGACATATGGCCATTTTTGTGCCTGGCGTGACGCCATGTGCGAAAGGGTTCTTCTGAGGCTGAAAGCGCGAGAAAAGCCTGCAGCCCCCAGTTTGTGTGGGGCTACGCAAGCGGTTTCCCAAGAGCTTTAGAACAAGGCATAGTTTTCCCTGCTGGCTCTTTGGGCGTGGGACCAATCTCCAGACATATGGCCATTTTTGGGCCTGGCGCGGCGCCAAGTGGGAAAGGGTGGTTTTGAGGCTGAAGGCAGCAGGAAAGCCTGCAGCCCCCAGGTGTGTGGGGCTACGCAAGCCGTTCCCAAAGAGCTTTAGAACAAGGCATAGTTTTCCCTGCTGGCTCTTTGGGCGTGGAACAAATCTCCAGACATATGGCCATTTTTGTGCCTGGCGTGGCGCCAAGTGCGAAAGGGTTCTTCTGAGGCTGAAGAGAGCAGGAAAGCCTGCAGCCCCCAGGTGTGTGGGGCTACGCAAGCGGTTCCCAAAGAGCTTTAGAACAAGGCATAGTTTTCCCTGCTGGCTCTTTGGGCGTGGGACCAGTCTCCAGCCATATGGCCATTTTTGGGCCTGGCGTGACGCCATGTGGGAAAGGGTGGTTTTGAGGCTGAAGGCAGCAGGAAAGCCTGCAGCCCCCAGGTGTGTGGGGCTACGCAAGCCGTTCCCAAAGAGCTTTAGAACAAGGCATAATTTTCCCTGCTGGCTCTTTGGGCGTGGGACCAGTCTCCAGCCATATGGCTATTTTTGGGCCTGGCGCGGCGCCAAGTGGGAAAGGGTGCTTTTGAGGCTGAAAGCAGCAGGAAAGCCTGCAGCCCCCAGGTGTGTGGGGCTACGCAAGCGGTTCCCAAAGAGCTTTAGAACAAGGCATAGTTTTCCCTGCTGGCTCTTTGGGCGTGGGACCAGTCTCCAGCCATATGGCTATTTTTGGGCATGGCGCGGCGCGAAGTGGGAAATGGTGGTTTTGAGGCAGAAGGCAGCAGGAAAGCCTGCAGCCCCCAGGTGTGTGGGGCTACGCAAGCGGTTCCCAAAGAGCTTTAGAACAAGGCATAGTTTTCCCTGCTGGCTCTTTGGGCGTGGGACCAGTCTCCAGACATATGGCCATTTTTGGGCCTGGCGCGGCGCCAAGTGGGAAAGGGTGGTTTTGAGGCTGAAGGCAGCAGGAAAGCCTGCAGCCCCCAGGTGTGTGGGGCTACGCAAGCGGTTCCCAAAGAGCTTTAGAACAAGGCATAGTTTTCCCTGCTGGCTCTTTGGGCGTGGGACCAATCTCCAGACATATGGCCATTTTTGGGCCTGGCGTGGCGCCAAGTGGGAAAGCGTGCTTTTGAGGCTGAAGAGAGCGAGGAAAGCCTGCAGCCCCCAGGTGTGTGGGGCTACGCAAGCCGTTCCCAAAGAGCTTTAGAACAAGGCATAGTTTTCCCTGCTGGCTCTTTGGGCGTGGAACCAATCTCCAGACATATGGCCATTTTTGGGCCTGGTGCGGCGCCAAGTGGGAAAGGGTGCTTTTGAGGCTGAAGAGAGCAGGAAAGCCTGCAGCCCCCAGGTGTGTGGGGCTACGCAAGCGGTTCCCAAAGAGCTTTAGAACAAGGCATAGTTTTCCCTGCTGGCTCTTTGGGCGTGGAACCAATCTCCAGACATATGGCTATTTTTGGGCGTGGCGCACCTCCAAGTGCGAAAGGTTTCTTCTGAGGATGAAGAGAGCAGGAAAGCCTGCAGCCCCCAGGTGTGTGGGGCTACGCAAGCGGTTCCCAAAGAGCTTTAGAACAAGGCATAGTTTTCCCTGCTGGCTCTTTGGGAAAGGGACCAATCTCCAGACATATGGCCATTTTTGGGCCTGGCGCGGCGCCAAGTGGGAAAGCGTGCTTTTGAGGCTGAAGGCAGCAGGAAAGCCTGCAGCCCCCAGGTGTGTGGGGCTACGCAAGCGGTTCCCAAAGAGCTTTAGAACAAGGCATAGTTTTCCCTGCTGGCTCTTTGGGCGTGGGACCAACCTCCAGACATATGGCCATTTTTGGGCCTGGCGCGGCGCCAATTGCGAAAGGGTTCTTCTGACGCTGAAAGCGCGAGAAAAGCCTGCAGCCCCCAGTTTGTGTGGGGCTACGCAAGCGGTTCCCAAAGAGCTTTAGAACAAGGCATAGTTTTCCCTGCTGGCTCTTTGGGCGTGGGACCAGTCTCCAGACATATGGCCATTTTTGGGCCTGGCGCGGCGCCAAGTGGGAAAGGGTGCTTTTGAGGCTGAAGGCAGCAGGAAAGCCTGCAGCCCCCAGGTGTGTGGGGCTACGCAAGCGGTTCCCAAAGAGCTTTAGAACAAGGCATAGTTTTCCCTGCTGGCTCTTTGGGCGTGGAACCAATCTCCAGACATATGGCCATTTTTGTGCCTGGCGCGGCGCCAAGTGGGAAAGCATGCTTTTGAGGCTGAAGAGAGCAGGAAAGCCTGCAGCCCCCAGGTGTGTGGGGCTACGCAAGCCGTTCCCAAAGAGCTTTAGAACAAGGCATAGTTTTCCCTGCTGGCTCTTTGGGCGTGGAAAAAATCTCCAGACATATGGCCATTTTTGTGCCTGGCGTGGCGCCAAGTGCGAAAGGGTTCTTCTGAGGCTGAAGAGAGCAGGAAAGCCTGCAGCCCCCAGGTCTGTGGGGCTACGCAAGCGGTTCCCAAAGAGCTTTAGAACAAGGCATAGTTTTCCCTGCTGGCTCTTTGGGCGTGGAACCATCTCCAGACATATGGCCATTTTTGTGCCTGGCGCGGCGCCAAGTGGGAAAGCGTGCTTTTGAGGCTGAAGGCAGCAGGAAAGCCTGCAGCCCCCAGGTGTGTGGGGCTACGCAAGCCGTTCCCAAAGAGCTTTAGAACAAGGCATAGTTTTCCCTGCTGGCTCTTTGGGCGTGGGACCAGTCTCCAGCCATATGGCCATTTTTGGGCCTGGCGCGGCGCCAAGTGGGAAAGGGTGCTTTTGAGGCTGAAGAGAGCAGGAAAGCCTGCAGCCCCCAGGTGTGTGGGGCTACGCAAGCGGTTCCCAAAGAGCTTTAGAACAAGGCATAGTTTTCCCTGCTGGCTCTTTGGGCGTAGAACAAATCTCCAGACATATGGCCATTTTTGTGCCTGGCGTGGCGCCAAGTGCGAAAGGGTTCTTCTGAGGCTAAAGAGAGCAGGAAAGCCTGCAGCCCCCAGGTGTGTGGGGCTACGCAAGCGGTTCCCAAAGAGCTTTAGAACAAGGCATAGTTTTCCCTGCTGGCTCTTTGGGCGTGGGACCAGTCTCCAGCCATATGGCCATTTTTGTGCCTGGCGTGACGCCAAGTGGGAAAGGGTGGTTTTGAGGCTGAAGGCAGCAGGAAAGCCTGCAGCCCCCAGGTGTGTGGGGCTTCGCAAGCGGTTCCCAAAGAGCTTTAGAACAAGGCATAGTTTTCCCTGCTGGCTCTTTGGGCGTGGGACCAGTCTCCAGCCATATGGCTATTTTTGGGCATGGCGCGGCGCGAAGTGGGAAATGGTGGTTTTGAGGCAGAAGGCAGCAGGAAAGCCTGCAGCCCCCAGGTCTGTGGGGCTACGCAAGCGGTTCCCAAAGAGCTTTAGAACAAGGCATAGTTTTCCCTGCTGGCTCTTTGGGCGTGGGACCAGTCTCCAGACATATGGCCATTTTTGGGCCTGGCGCGGCGCCAAGTGGGAAAGGGTGGTTTTGAGGCTGAAGGCAGCAGGAAAGCCTGCAGCCCCCAGGTGTGTGGGGCTACGCAAGCGGTTCCCAAAGAGCTTTAGAACAAGGCATAGTTTTCCCTGCTGGCTCTTTGGGCGTGGGACCAGTCTCCAGACATATGGCCATTTTTCTGCCTGGCGTGACGCCATGTGGGAAAGGGTGGTTTTGAGGCTGAAGGCAGCAGGAAAGCCTGCAGCCCCCAGGTGTGTGGGGCTACGCAAACGGTTCCCAAAGAGCTTTAGAACAAGGCATAGTTTTCCCTGCTGGCTCTTTGGGCGTGGGACCAACCTCCAGACATATGGCCATTTTTGGGCCTGGCGCGGCGCCAAGTGCGAAAGGGTTCTTCTGAGGCTGAAAGCGCGAGGAAAGCCTGCAGCCCCCATGTGTGTGGGGCTACGCAAGCGGTTCCCAAAGAGCTTTAGAACAAGGCATAGTTTTCCCTGCTGGCTCTTTGGGAAAGGGACCAATCTCCAGACATATGGCCATTTTTGGGCCTGGCGTGACGCCATGTGGGAAAGGGTGGTTTTGAGGCTGAAGGCAGCAGGAAAGCCTGCAGCCCCCAGGTGTGTGGGGCTACGCAAGTGGTTCTCAAAGAGCTTTAGAACAAGGCATAGTTTTCCCTGCTGGCTCTTTGGGCGTGGCACCAGTCTCCAGACATATGGCCATTTCTGTGGCTGGCGTGACGCCAAGTGGGAAAGGGTGGTTTTGAGGCTGAAGGCAGCAGGAAAGCCTGCAGCCCCCAGGTGTGTGGGGCTACGCAAACGGTTCCCAAAGAGCTTTAGAACAAGGCATAGTTTTCCCTGCTGGCTCTTTGGGCGTGGGACCAACCTCCAGACATATGGCCATTTTTGGGCCTGGCGCGGCGCCAATTGCGAAAGGGTTCTTCTGACGCTGAAAGCGCGAGAAAAGCCTGCAGCCCCCAGTTTGTGTGGGGCTACGCAAGCGGTTCCCAAAGAGCTTTAGAACAAGGCATAGTTTTCCCTGCTGGCTCTTTGGGCGTGGGACCAGTCTCCAGACATATGGCCATTTTTGGGCCTGGCGCGGCGCCAAGTGGGAAAGGGTGGTTTTGAGGCTGAAGGCAGCAGGAAAGCCTGCAGCCCCCAGGTGTGTGGGGCTACGCAAGCGGTTCCCAAAGAGCTTTAGAACAAGGCATAGTTTTCCCTGCTGGCTCTTTGGGCGTGGAACCATCTCCAGACATATGGCCATTTTTGTGCCTGGCGCGGCGCCAAGTGGGAAAGCGTGCTTTTGAGGCTGAAGAGAGCAGGAAAGCCTGCAGCCCCCAGGTGTGTGGGGCTACGCAAGCGGTTCCCAAAGAGCTTTAGAACAAGGCATAGTTTTCCCTGCTGGCTCTTTGGGCGTGGCACCAGTCTCCAGACATATGGCCATTTTTGTGCCTGGCGTGGCGCCAAGTGCGAAAGGGTTCTTATGAGGCTGAAGAGAGCAGGAAAGCCTGCAGCCCCCAGGTGTGTGGGGCTACGCAAGCGGTTCCCCAACAGCTTTAGAACAAGGCATAGTTTTCCCTGCTGGCTCTTTGGGCGTGGGACCAGTCTCCAGACATATGGCCATTTTTGGGCCTGGCGTGACGCCATGTGGGAAAGGATGGTTTTGAGGCTGAAGGCAGCAGGAAAGCCTGCAGCCCCCAGGTCTGTAGGGCTACGCAAGTGGTTCCCAAAGAGCTTCAGAACAAGGCATAGTTTTCCCTGCTGGCTCTTTGGGCGTGGGACCAGTCTCCAGCCATATGGCTATTTTTGGGCCTGGCGCGGCGCCAAGTCGGAAAGGGTGCTTTTGAGACTGAAGGCAGCAGGAAAGCCTGCAGACCCCAGGTCTGTGGGGCTACGCAGGCGGTTCCCAAAGAGCTTTAGAACAAGGCATAGTTTTCCCTGCTGGCTCTTTGGGCGTGGGACCAATCTCCAGACATATGGCCATTTTTGGGCCTGGCGCGGCGCCAAGTGCGAAAGGGTTCTTCTGAGGCTGAAGAGAGCAGGAAAGCCTGCAGCCCCCAGGTGTGTGGGGCTACGCAAGCGGTTCCCAAAGAGCTTTAGAACAAGGCATAGTTTTCCCTGCTGGCTCTTTGGGCGTGGGACCAGTCTCCAGACATATGGCCATTTTTGGGCCTGGCGCGGCGCCAAGTGGGAAAGGGTGGTTTTGAGGCTGAAGGCAGCAGGAAAGCCTGCAGCCCCCAGGTGTGTGGGGCTACGCAAGCCGTTCCCAAAGAGCTTTAGAACAAGGCATAGTTTTCCCTGCTGGCTCTTTGGGCGTGGAACCAATCTCCAGACATATGGCCATTTTTGTGCCTGGCGCGGCGCCAAGTGGGAAAGCGTGCTTTTGAGGCTGAAGAGAGCAGGAAAGCCTGCAGCCCCCAGGTGTGTGGGGCTACGCAAGCGGTTCCCAAAGAGCTTTAGAACAAGGCATAGTTTTCCCTGCTGGCTCTTTGGGCGTGGGACCAGTCTCCAGACATATGGCCATTTTTGGGCCTGGCGTGACGCCATGTGGGAAAGGATGGTTTTGAGACTGAAGGCAGCAGGAAAGCCTGCAGACCCCAGGTCTGTAGGGCTACGCAAGTGGTTCCCAAAGAGCTTTAGAACAAGGCATAGTTTTCCCTGCTGGCTCTTTGGGCGTGGGACCAGTCTCCAGCCATATGGATATTTTTGGGCCTGGCGCGGCGCCAAGTGGGAAAGGGTGCTTTTGAGACTGAAGGCAGCAGGAAAGCCTGCAGCCCCCAGGTCTGTGGGGCTACGCAAGCGGTTCCCAAAGAGCTTTAGAACAAGGCATAGTTTTCCCTGCTGGCTCTTTGGGCGTGGGACCAGTCTCCAGACATATGGCCATTTTTGTGCCTGGCGCGGCGCCAAGTGCGAAAGGGTTCTTCTGAGGCTGAAAGCGCGAGAAAAGCCTGCAGCCCCCAGGTGTGTGGGGCTACGCAAGCGGTTCCCCAAGAGCTTTAGAACAAGGCATAGTTTTCCCTGCTGGCTCTTTGGGCGTGGGACCAATCTCCAGACATATGGCCATTTTTGTGCCTGGTGCGGCGCCAAGTGGGAAAGGGTGCTTTTGAGGCTGAAGGCAGCAGGAAAGCCTGTAACGCCCAGGTGTGTGGGGCTACGCAAGCGGTTCCCAAAGAGCTTTAGAACAAGGCATAGTTTTCCCTGCTGGCTCTTTGGGCGTGGGACCAGTCTCCAGACATATGGCCATTTTTGGGCCTGGCGCGGCGCCAAGTGCGAAAGGGTTCTTCTGAGGCTGAAGAGAGCAGGAAAGCCTGTAACCCCCAGGTGTGTGGGGCTACGCAAGCAGTTCCCAAAGAGCTTTAGAACAAGGCATAGTTTTCCCTGCTGGCTCTTTGGGCGTGGGACCAGTCTCCAGACATATGGCCATTTTTGGGCCTGGCGTGACGCCATGTGGGAAAGGGTGGTTTTGAGGCTGAAGGCAGCAGGAAAGCCTGCAGCCCCCAGGTGTGTGGGGCTACGCAAACGGTTCCCAAAGAGCTTTAGAACAAGGCATAGTTTTCCCTGCTGGCTCTTTGAGCGTGGGACCAACCTCCAGACATATGGCCATTTTTGGGCCTGGCGCGGCGCCAATTGCGAAAGGGTTCTTCTGACGCTGAAAGCGCGAGAAAAGCCTGCAGCCCCCAGTTTGTGTGGGGCTACGCAAGCGGTTCCCAAAGAGCTTTAGAACAAGGCATAGTTTTCCCTGCTGGCTCTTTGGGCGTGGGACCAGTCTCCAGACATATGGCCATTTTTGGGCCTGGCGCGGCGCCAAGTGGGAAAGGGTGGTTTTGAGGCTGAAGGCAGCAGGAAAGCCTGCAGCCCCCAGGTGTGTGGGGCTACGCAAGCGGTTCCCAAAGAGCTTTAGAACAAGGCATAGTTTTCCCTGCTGGCTCTTTGGGCGTGGAACCAATCTCCAGACATATGGCCATTTTTGTGCCTGGCGCGGCGCCAAGTGGGAAAGCGTGCTTTTGAGGCTGAAGAGAGCAGGAAAGCCTGCAGCCCCCAGGTGTGTGGGTCTACGCAAGCCGTTCCCAAAGAGCTTTAGAACAAGGCATAGTTTTCCCTGCTGGCTCTTTGGGCGTGGAACAAATCTCCAGACATATGGCCATTTTTGTGCCTGGCGTGGCGCCAAGTGCGAAAGGGTTCTTCTGAGGCTGAAGAGAGCAGGAAAGCCTGCAGCCCCCAGGTGTGTGGGGCTACGCAAGCGGTTCCCCAAGAGCTTTAGAACAAGGCATAGTTTTCCCTGCTGGCTCTTTGGGCGTGGGACCAGTCTCCAGACATATGGCCATTTTTGGGCCTGGCGCGGCGCCAAGTGGGAAAGCGTGCTTTTGAGGCTGAAGGCAGCAGGAAAGCCTGCAGCCCCCACGTGTGTGGGGCTACGCAAGCCGTTCCCAAAGAGCTTTAGAACAAGGCATACTTTTCCCTGCTGGCTCTTTGGGCGTGGGACCAGTCTCCAGACATATGGCCATTTTTGGGCCTGGCGCGGCGCCAAGTGCGAAAGGGTTCTTCTGAGGCTGAAAGCGCGAGAAAAGCCTGCAGCCCCCAGGTGTGTGGGGCTACGCAAGCGGTTCCCCAAGAGCTTTAGAACAAGGCATAGTTTTCCCTGCTGGCTCTTTGGGCGTGGGACCAGTCTCCAGCCATATGGCCATTTTTGTGCCTGGTGCGGCGCCAAGTGGGAAAGGGTGCTTTTGAGGCTGAAGGCAGCAGGAAAGCCTGTAACCCCCAGGTGTGTGGGGCTACGCAAGCGGTTCCCAAAGAGCTTTAGAACAAGGCATAGTTTTCCCTGCTGGCTCTTTGGGCGTGGGACCAATCTCCAGACATATGGCCATTTTTGGGCCTGGCGCGGCGCCAAGTGCGAAAGGGTTCTTCTGAGGCTGAAGAGAGCAGGAAAGCCTGTAACCCCCAGGTGTGTGGGGCTACGCAAGCGGTTCCCAAAGAGCTTTAGAACAAGGCATAGTTTTCCCTGCTGGCTCTTTGGGCGTGGGACCAACCTCCAGACATATGGCCATTTTTGGGCCTGGCGCGGCGCCAAGTGCGAAAGGGTTCTTCTCAGGCTGAAAGCGCGAGGAAAGCCTGCAGCCCCCAGGTGTGTGGGGCTACGCAAGCGGTTCCCAAAGAGCTTTAGAACAAGGCATAGTTTTCCCTGCTGGCTCTTTGGGCGTGGGACCAGTCTCCAGACATATGGCCATTTTTGTGCCTGGCGTGACGCCATGTGGGAAAGGGTGGTTTTGAGGCTGAAGGCAGCAGGAAAGCCTGCAGCCCCCAGGTGTGTGGGGCTACGCAAGCGGTTCCCAAAGAGCTTTAGAACAAGGCATAGTTTTCCCTGCTGGCTCTTTGGGCGTGGGACCAGTCTCCAGACATATGGCCATTTTTGTGCCTGGCGCGGCGCCAAGTGGGAAAGCGTGCTTTTGAGGCTGAAGAGAGCAGGAAAGCCTGCAGCCCCCAGGTGTGTGGGGCTACGCAAGCCGTTCCCAAAGAGCTTTAGAACAAGGCATAGTTTTCCCTGCTGGCTCTTTGGGCGTGGAACAAATCTCCAGACATATGGCCATTTTTGTGCCTGGCGTGGCGCCAAGTGCGAAAGGGTTCTTCTGAGGCTGAAGAGAGCAGGAAAGCCTGCAGCCCCCAGGTGTGTGGGGCTACGCAAGCGGTTCCCCAAGAGCTTTAGAACAAGGCATAGTTTTCCCTGCTGGCTCTTTGGGCGTGGGACCAGTCTCCAGACATATGGCCATTTTTGGGCCTGGCGTGACGCCATGTGGGAAAGGATGGTTTTGAGGCTGAAGGCAGCAGGAAAGCCTGCAGCCCCCAGGTCTGTAGGGCTACGCAAGTGGTTCCTAAAGAGCTTTAGAACAAGGCATAGTTTTCCCTGCTGGCTCTTTGGGCATGGGACCAGTCTCCAGCCATATGGCTATTTTTGGGCCTGGCGCGGCGCCAAGTGGGAAAGGGTGCTTTTGAGGCTGAAGAGAGCAGGAAAGCCTGCAGCCCCCAGGTGTGTGGGGCTACGCAAGCGGTTCCCAAAGAGCTTTAGAACAAGGCATAGTTTTCCCTGCTGGCTCTTTGGGCGTGGGACCAGTCTCCAGCCATATGGCTATTTTTGGGCCTGGCGCGGCGCCAAGTGGGAAAGGGTGCTTTTGAGACTGAAGGCAGCAGGAAAGCCTGCAGCCCCCAGGTCTGTGGGGCTACGCAAGCGGTTCCCAAAGAGCTTTAGAACAAGGCATAGTTTTCCCTGCCGGCTCTTTGGGCGTGGGACCAGTCTCCAGACATATGGCCATTTTTAGGCCTGGTGCGGCGCCAAGTGGGAAAGGGTGGTTTTGAGGCTGAAGGCAGCAGGAAAGCCTGTAGCCCCCAGGTGTGTGGGGCTACGCAAGCGGTTCCCAAAGAGCTTTAGAACAAGGCATAGTTTTCCCTGCTGGCTCTTTGGGCGTGGAACAAATCTCCAGACATACGGCCATTTTTGTGCCTGGCGTGGCGCCAAGTGGGAAAGGGTGGTTTTGAGGCTGAAGGCAGCAGGAAAGCCTGCAGCCCCCAGGTGTGTGGGGCTACGCAAGTGGTTCCCAAAGAGCTTTAGAACAAGGCATAGTTTTCCCTGCTGGCTCTTTGGGCGTGGCACCAGTCTCCAGACATATGGCCATTTTTGTGCCTGGCGTGACGCCATGTGGGAAAGGGTGGTTTTGAGGCTGAAGGCAGCAGGAAAGCCTGCAGCCCCCAGGTGTGTGGGGCTACGCAAACGGTTCCCAAAGAGCTTTAGAACAAGGCATAGTTTTCCCTGCTGGCTCTTTGAGCGTGGGACCAACCTCCAGACATATGGCCATTTTTGGGCCTGGCGCGGCGCCAATTGCGAAAGGGTTCTTCTGACGCTGAAAGCACGAGAATAGCCTGAAGCCCCCAGTTTGTGTGGGGCTACGCAAGCGGTTCCCAAAGAGCTTTAGAACAAGGCATAGTTTTCCCTGCTGGCTCTTTGGGCGTGGGACCAGTCTCCAGACATATGGCCATTTTTGGGCCTGGCGCGGCGCCAAGTGGGAAAGGGTGGTTTTGAGGCTGAAGGCAGCAGGAAAGCCTGCAGCCCCCAGGTGTGTGGGGCTACGCAAGCGGTTCCCAAAGAGCTTTAGAACAAGGCATAGTTTTCCCTGCTGGCTCTTTGGGCGTGGAACCAATCTCCAGACATATGGCCATTTTTGTGCCTGGCGCGGCGCCAAGTGGGAAAGCGTGCTTTTGAGGCTGAAGAGAGCAGGAAAGCCTGCAGCCCCCAGGTGTGTGGGGCTACGCAAGCCGTTCCCAAAGAGCTTTAGAACAAGGCATAGTTTTCCCTGCTGGCTCTTTGGGCGTGGAACCAATCTCCAGACATATGGCTATTTTTGGGCCTGGCGCGGCGCCAAGTGGGAAAGGGTGCTTTTGAGGCTGAAAGCAGCAGGAAAGCCTGCAGCCCCCAGGTGTGTGGGGCTACGCAAGCGGTTCCCAAAGAGCTTTAGAACAAGGCATAGTTTTCCCTGCTGGCTCTTTGGGCGTGGGACCAGTCTCCAGCCATATGGCTATTTTTGGGCATGGCGCGGCGCGAAGTGGGAAATGGTGGTTTTGAGGCAGAAGGCAGCAGGAAAGCCTGCAGCCCCCAGGTGTGTGGGGCTACGCAAGCGGTTCCCAAAGAGCTTTAGAACAAGGCATAGTTTTCCCTGCTGGCTCTTTGGGCGTGGAACAAATCTCCAGACATACGGCCATTTTTGTGCCTGGCGTGGCGCCAAGTGGGAAAGGGTGGTTTTGAGGCTGAAGGCAGCAGGAAAGCCTGCAGCCCCCAGGTGTGTGGGGCTACGCAAGTGGTTCCCAAAGAGCTTTAGAACAAGGCATAGTTTTCCCTGCTGGCTCTTTGGGCGTGGCACCAGTCTCCAGACATATGGCCATTTTTGTGCCTGGCGTGACGCCATGTGGGAAAGGGTGGTTTTGAGGCTGAAGGCAGCAGGAAAGCCTGCAGCCCCCAGGTGTGTGGGGCTACGCAAACGGTTCCCAAAGAGCTTTAGAACAAGGCATAGTTTTCCCTGCTGGCTCTTTGAGCGTGGGACCAACCTCCAGACATATGGCCATTTTTGGGCCTGGCGCGGCGCCAATTGCGAAAGGGTTCTTCTGACGCTGAAAGCACGAGAATAGCCTGAAGCCCCCAGTTTGTGTGGGGCTACGCAAGCGGTTCCCAAAGAGCTTTAGAACAAGGCATAGTTTTCCCTGCTGGCTCTTTGGGCGTGGGACCAGTCTCCAGACATATGGCCATTTTTGGGCCTGGCGCGGCGCCAAGTGGGAAAGGGTGGTTTTGAGGCTGAAGGCAGCAGGAAAGCCTGCAGCCCCCAGGTGTGTGGGGCTACGCAAGCGGTTCCCAAAGAGCTTTAGAACAAGGCATAGTTTTCCCTGCTGGCTCTTTGGGCGTGGAACCAATCTCCAGACATATGGCCATTTTTGTGCCTGGCGCGGCGCCAAGTGGGAAAGCGTGCTTTTGAGGCTGAAGAGAGCAGGAAAGCCTGCAGCCCCCAGGTGTGTGGGGCTACGCAAGCCGTTCCCAAAGAGCTTTAGAACAAGGCATAGTTTTCCCTGCTGGCTCTTTGGGCGTGGAACCAATCTCCAGACATATGGCTATTTTTGGGCCTGGCGCGGCGCCAAGTGGGAAAGGGTGCTTTTGAGGCTGAAAGCAGCAGGAAAGCCTGCAGCCCCCAGGTGTGTGGGGCTACGCAAGCGGTTCCCAAAGAGCTTTAGAACAAGGCATAGTTTTCCCTGCTGGCTCTTTGGGCGTGGGACCAGTCTCCAGCCATATGGCTATTTTTGGGCATGGCGCGGCGCGAAGTGGGAAATGGTGGTTTTGAGGCAGAAGGCAGCAGGAAAGCCTGCAGCCCCCAGGTGTGTGGGGCTACGCAAGCGGTTCCCAAAGAGCTTTAGAACAAGGCATAGTTTTCCCTGCTGGCTCTTTGGGCGTGGGACCAGTCTCCAGACATATGGCCATTTTTGGGCCTGGCGCGGCGCCAAGTGGGAAAGGGTGGTTTTGAGGCTGAAGGCAGCAGGAAAGCCTGCAGCCCCCAGGTGTGTGGGGCTACGCAAGCGGTTCCCAAAGAGCTTTAGAACAAGGCATAGTTTTCCCTGCTGGCTCTTTGGGCGTGGGACCAATCTCCAGACATATGGCCATTTTTGGGCCTGGCGTGGCGCCAAGTGGGAAAGCGTGCTTTTGAGGCTGAAGAGAGCGAGGAAAGCCTGCAGCCCCCAGGTGTGTGGGGCTACGCAAGCGGTTCCCAAAGAGCTTTAGAACAAGGCATAGTTTTCCCTGCTGGCTCTTTGGGCGTGGAACAAATCTCCAGACATATGGCCATTTTTGTGCCTGGCGCGGCGCCAAGTGCGAAAGGGTTCTTCTGAGGCTGAAAGCGCGAGAAAAGCCTGCAGCCCCCAGGTGTGTGGGGCTACGCAAGCGGTTCCCCAAGAGCTTTAGAACAAGGCATAGTTTTCCCTGCTGGCTCTTTGGGCGTGGACCAATCTCCAGACATATGGCCATTTTTGGGCCTGGTGCGGCGCCAAGTGGGAAAGGGTGCTTTTGAGGCTGAAGAGAGCAGGAAAGCCTGCAGCCCCCAGGTGTGTGGGGCTACGCAAGCGGTTCCCAAAGAGCTTTAGAACAAGGCATAGTTTTCCCTGCTGGCTCTTTGGGCGTGGAACCAATCTCCAGACATATGGCTATTTTTGGGCGTGGCGCACCTCCAAGTGCGAAAGGTTTCTTCTGAGGATGAAGAGAGCAGGAAAGCCTGCAGCCCCCAGGTGTGTGGGGCTACGCAAGCGGTTCCCAAAGAGCTTTAGAACAAGGCATAGTTTTCCCTGCTGGCTCTTTGGGAAAGGGACCAATCTCCAGACATATGGCCATTTTTGGGCCTGGCGCGGCGCCAAGTGGGAAAGGGTGCTTTTGAGTCTGAAGGCAGCAGGAAAGCCTGCAGCCCCCAGGTGTGTGGGGCTACGCAAGCGGTTCCCAAAGAGCTTTAGAACAAGGCATAGTTTTCCCTGCTGGCTCTTTGGGAAAGGGACCAACCTCCAGACATATGGCCATTTTTGGGCCTGGCGCGGCGCCAATTGCGAAAGGGTTCTTCTGACGCTGAAAGCGCGAGAAAAGCCTGCAGCCCCCAGTTTGTGTGGGGCTACGCAAGCGGTTCCCAAAGAGCTTTAGAACAAGGCATAGTTTTCCCTGCTGGCTCTTTGGGCGTGGAACCAATCTCCAGACATATGGCCATTTTTGTGCCTGGCGCGGCGCCAAGTGGGAAAGCATGCTTTTGAGGCTGAAGAGAGCAGGAAAGCCTGCAGCCCCCAGGTGTGTGGGGCTACGCAAGCCGTTCCCAAAGAGCTTTAGAACAAGGCATAGTTTTCCCTGCTGGCTCTTTGGGCGTGGAAAAAATCTCCAGACATATGGCCATTTTTGTGCCTGGCGTGGCGCCAAGTGTGAAAGGGTTCTTCTGAGGCTGAAGAGAGCAGGAAAGCCTGCAGCCCCCAGGTCTGTGGGGCTACGCAAGCGGTTCCCAAAGAGCTTTAGAACAAGGCATAGTTTTCCCTGCTGGCTCTTTGGGCGTGGGACCAGTCTCCAGACATATGGCCCTTTTTGGTCCTGGTGCGGTGCCAAGTGGGAAAGGGTGGTTTTGAGGCTGAAGGCAGCAGGAAAGCCTGTAGCCCCCAGGTGTGTGGGGCTACGCAAGCGGTTCCCAAAGAGCTTTAGAACAAGGCATAGTTTTCCCTGCTGGCTCTTTGGGCGTGGGACCAGTCTCCAGCCATATGGCTATTTTTGGGCCTGGCGCGGCGCCAAGTGGGAAAGGGTGCTTTTGAGGCTGAAGGCAGCAGGAAAGCCTGCAGCCCCCAGGTGTGTGGGGCTACGCAAGCCGTTCCCAAAGAGCTTTAGAACAAGGCATAGTTTTCCCTGCTGGCTCTTTGGGCGTGGGACCAGTCTCCAGACATATGGCCATTTTTGTGCCTGGCGCGGCGCCAAGTGCGAAAGGGTTCTTCTGAGGCTGAAAGCGCGAGAAAAGCCTGCAGCCCCCAGGTGTGTGGGGCTACGCAAGCGGTTCCCCAAGAGCTTTAGAACAAGGCATAGTTTTCCCTGCTGGCTCTTTGGGCGCGGGACCAGTCTCCAGACATATGGCCATTTTTGTGCCTGGTGCGGCGCCAAGTGGGAAAGGGTGCTTTTGAGGCTGAAGAGAGCAGGAAAGCCTGCAGCCCCCAGGTGTGTGGGGCTACGCAAGCGGTTCCCAAAGAGCTTTAGAACAAGGCATAGTTTTCCCTGCTGGCTCTTTGGGCGTGGAATCAATCTCCAGACATATGGCTATTTTTGGGCGTGGCGCACCTCCAAGTGCGAAAGGGTTCTTCTGATGCTGAAGAGAGCAGGAAAGCCTGCAGCCCCCAGGTGTGTGGGGCTACGCAAGCGGTTCCCAAAGAGCTTTAGAACAAGGCATAGTTTTCCCTGCTGGCTCTTTGGGCGTGGGACCAGTCTCCAGACATATGGCCATTTTTGGGCCTGGCGTGACGCCATGTGGGAAAGGGTGGTTTTGAGGCTGAAGGCAGCAGGAAAGCCTGCAGCCCCCAGGTGTGTGGGGCTACGCAAGTGGTTCCCAAAGAGCTTTAGAACAAGGCATAGTTTTCCCTGCTGGCTCTTTGGGCGTGGCACCAGTCTCCAGACATATGGCCATTTTTGTGCCTGGCGTGACGCCATGTGGGAAAGGGTGGTTTTGAGGCTGAAGGCAGCAGGAAAGCCTGCAGCCCCCAGGTGTGTGGGTCTACGCAAACGGTTCCCAAAGAACTTTAGAACAAGGCATAGTTTTCCCTGCTGGCTCTTTGGGCGTGGGACCAACCTCCAGCCATATGGCCATTTTTGGGCCTGGCGCGGCGCCAATTGCGAAAGGGTTCTTCTGACGCTGAAAGCGCGAGAAAAGCCTGCAGCCCCCAGTTTGTGTGGGGCTACGCAAGCGGTTCCCAAAGAGCTTTAGAACAAGGCATAGTTTTCCCTGCTGGCTCTTTGGGCGTGGGACCAGTCTCCAGACATATGGCCATTTTTGGGCCTGGCGCGGCGCCAAGTGGGAAAGGGTGGTTTTGAGGCTGAAGGCAGCAGGAAAGCCTGCAGCCCCCAGGTGTGTGGGGCTACGCAAGCGGTTCCCAAAGAGCTTTAGAACAAGGCATAGTTTTACCTGCTGGCTCTTTGGGCGTGGAACCATCTCCAGACATATGGCCATTTTTGTGCCTGGCGCGGCGCCAAGTGGGAAAGCGTGCTTTTGAGGCTGAAGAGAGCAGGAAAGCCTGCAGCCCCCAGGTGTGTGGGGCTACGCAAGCCGTTCCCAAAGAGCTTTAGAACAAGGCATAGTTTTCCCTGCTGGCTCTTTGGGCGTGGGACCAGTCTCCAGCCATATGGCCATTTTTGGGCCTGGCGCGGCGCCAAGTGGGAAAGGGTGCTTTTGAGGCTGAAGAGAGCAGGAAAGCCTGCAGCCCCCAGGTGTGTGGGGCTACGCAAGCGGTTCCCAAAGAGCTTTAGAACAAGGCATAGTTTTCCCTGCTGGCTCTTTGGGCGTAGAACAAATCTCCAGACATATGGCCATTTTTGTGCCTGGCGTGGCGCCAAGTGCGAAAGGGTTCTTCTGAGGCTGAAGAGAGCAGGAAAGCCTGCAGCCCCCAGGTGTGTGGGGCTACGCAAGCGGTTCCCAAAGAGCTTTAGAACAAGGCATAGTTTTCCCTGCTGGCTCTTTGGGCGTGGGACCAGTCTCCAGCCATATGGCCATTTTTGTGCCTGGCGTGACGCCAAGTGGGAAAGGGTGGTTTTGAGGCTGAAGAGAGCAGGAAAGCCTGCAGCCCCCAGGTGTGTGGGGCTTCGCAAGCGGTTCCCAAAGAGCTTTAGAACAAGGCATAGTTTTCCCTGCTGGCTCTTTGGGCGTGGGACCAGTCTCCAGCCATATGGCTATTTTTGGGCATGGCGCGGCGCGAAGTGGGAAATGGTGGTTTTGAGGCAGAAGGCAGCAGGAAAGCCTGCAGCCCCCAGGTCTGTGGGGCTACGCAAGCGGTTCCCAAAGAGCTTTAGAACAAGGCATAGTTTTCCCTGCTGGCTCTTTGGGCGTGGGACCAGTCTCCAGACATATGGCCATTTTTGGGCCTGGCGCGGCGCCAAGTGGGAAAGGGTGGTTTTGAGGCTGAAGGCAGCAGGAAAGCCTGCAGCCCCCAGGTGTGTGGGGCTACGCAAGCGGTTCCCAAAGAGCTTTAGAACAAGGCATAGTTTTCCCTGCTGGCTCTTTGGGCGTGGGACCAGTCTCCAGACATATGGCCATTTTTCTGCCTGGCGTGACGCCATGTGGGAAAGGGTGGTTTTGAGGCTGAAGGCAGCAGGAAAGCCTGCAGCCCCCAGGTGTGTGGGGCTACGCAAACGGTTCCCAAAGAGCTTTAGAACAAGGCATAGTTTTCCCTGCTGGCTCTTTGGGCGTGGGACCAACCTCCAGACATATGGCCATTTTTGGGCCTGGCGCGGCGCCAAGTGCGAAAGGGTTCTTCTGAGGCTGAAAGCGCGAGGAAAGCCTGCAGCCCCCATGTGTGTGGGGCTACGCAAGCGGTTCCCAAAGAGCTTTAGAACAAGGCATAGTTTTCCCTGCTGGCTCTTTGGGAAAGGGACCAATCTCCAGACATATGGCCATTTTTGGGCCTGGCGTGACGCCATGTGGGAAAGGGTGGTTTTGAGGCTGAAGGCAGCAGGAAAGCCTGCAGCCCCCAGGTGTGTGGGGCTACGCAGGTGGTTCACAAAGAGCTTTAGAACAAGGCATAGTTTTCCCTGCTGGCTCTTTGGGCGTGGCACCAGTCTCCAGACATATGGCCATTTCTGTGGCTGGCGTGACGCCAAGTGGGAAAGGGTGGTTTTGAGGCTGAAGGCAGCAGGAAAGCCTGCAGCCCCCAGGTGTGTGGGGCTACGCAAACGGTTCCCAAAGAGCTTTAGAAGAAGGCATAGTTTTCCCTGCTGGCTCTTTGGGCGTGGGACCAACCTCCAGACATATGGCCATTTTTGGGCCTGGCGAGGCGCCAATTGCGAAAGGGTTCTTCTGACGCTGAAAGCGCGAGAAAAGCCTGCAGCCCCCAGTTTGTGTGGGGCTACGCAAGCGGTTCCCAAAGAGCTTTAGAACAAGGCATAGTTTTCCCTGCTGGCTCTTTGGGCGTGGGACCAGTCTCCAGACATATGGCCATTTTTGGGCCTGGCGCGGCGCCAAGTGGGAAAGGGTGCTTTTGAGGCTGAAGGCAGCAGGAAAGCCTGCAGCCCCCAGGTGTGTGGGGCTACGCAAGCCGTTCCCAAAGAGCTTTAGAACAAGGCATAGTTTTCCCTGCTGGCTCTTTGGGCGTGGAACCATCTCCAGACATATGGCCATTTTTGTGCCTGGCGCGGCGCCAAGTGGGAAAGCGTGCTTTTGAGGCTGAAGAGAGCAGGAATGCCTGCAGCCCCCAGGTGTGTGGGGCTACGCAAGCGGTTCCCAAAGAGCTTTAGAACAAGGCATAGTTTTCCCTGCTGGCTCTTTGGGCGTGGCACCAGTCTCCAGACATATGGCCATTTTTGTGCCTGGCGTGGCGCCAAGTGCGAAAGGGTTCTTCTGAGGCTGAAGAGAGCAGGAAAGCCTGCAGCCCCCAGGTGTGTGGGGCTACGCAAGCGGTTCCCCAACAGCTTTAGAACAAGGCATAGTTTTCCCTGCTGGCTCTTTGGGCGTGGGACCAGTCTCCAGACATATGGCCATTTTTGGGCCTGGCGTGACGCCATGTGGGAAAGGATGGTTTTGAGGCTGAAGGCAGCAGGAAAGCCTGCAGCCCCCAGGTCTGTAGGGCTACGCAAGTGGTTCCCAAAGAGCTTCAGAACAAGGCATAGTTTTCCCTGCTGGCTCTTTGGGCGTGGGACCAGTCTCCAGCCATATGGCTATTTTTGGGCCTGGCGCGGCGCCAAGTGGGAAAGGGTGCTTTTGAGACTGAAGGCAGCAGGAAAGCCTGCAGACCCCAGGTCTGTGGGGCTACGCAGGCGGTTCCCAAAGAGCTTTAGAACAAGGCATAGTTTTCCCTGCTGGCTCTTTGGGCGTGGGACCAATCTCCAGACATATGGCCATTTTTGGGCCTGGCGCGGCGCCAAGTGCGAAAGGGTTCTTCTGAGGCTGAAGAGAGCAGGAAAGCCTGCAGCCCCCAGGTGTGTGGGGCTACGCAAGCGGTTCCCAAAGAGCTTTAGAACAAGGCATAGTTTTCCCTGCTGGCTCTTTGGGCGTGGGACCAGTCTCCAGACATATGGCCATTTTTGTGCCTGGCGCGGCGCCAAGTGGGAAAGGGTGGTTTTGAGGCTGAAGGCAGCAGGAAAGCCTGCAGCCCCCAGGTCTGTGGGGCTACGCAAGCCGTTCCCAAAGAGCTTTAGAACAAGGCATAGTTTTCCCTGCTGGCTCTTTGGGCGTGGAACCAATCTCCAGCCATATGGCCATTTTTGTGCCTGGCGCGGCGCCAAGTGGGAAAGCGTGCTTTTGAGGCTGAAGAGAGCAGGAAAGCCTGCAGCCCCCAGGTGTGTGGGGCTACGCAAGCGGTTCCCAAAGAGCTTTAGAACAAGGCATAGTTTTCCCTGCTGGCTCTTTGGGCGTGGGACCAGTCTCCAGACATATGGCCATTTTTGGGCCTGGCGTGACGCCATGTGGGAAAGGATGGTTTTGAGGCTGAAGGCAGCAGGAAAGCCTGCAGCCCCCAGGTCTGTAGGGCTACGCAAGTGGTTCCCAAAGAGCTTTAGAACAAGGCATAGTTTTCCCTGCTGGCTCTTTGGGCGTGGGACCAGTCTCCAGACATATGGCCATTTTTGGGCCTGGCGCGGCGCCAAGTGGGAAAGGGTGCTTTTGAGACTGAAGGCAGCAGGAAAGCCTGCAGCCCCCAGGTCTGTGGGGCTACGCAAGCGGTTCCCAAAGAGCTTTAGAACAAGGCATAGTTTTCCCTGCTGGCTCTTTGGGCGTGGGACCAATCTCCAGACATATGGCCATTTTTGTGCCTGGTGCGGCGCCAAGTGGGAAAGGGTGCTTTTGAGGCTGAAGGCAGCAGGAAAGCCTGTAACGCCCAGGTGTGTGGGGCTACGCAAGCGGTTCCCAAAGAGCTTTAGAACAAGGCATAGTTTTCCCTGCTGGCTCTTTGGGCGTGGGACCAGTCTCCAGACATATGGCCATTTTTGGGCCTGGCGCGGCGCCAAGTGCGAAAGGGTTCTTCTGAGGCTGAAGAGAGCAGGAAAGCCTGTAACCCCCAGGTGTGTGGGTCTACGCAAGCAGTTCCCAAAGAGCTTTAGAACAAGGCATAGTTTTCCCTGCTGGCTCTTTGGGCGTGGGACCAGTCTCCAGACATATGGCCATTTTTGGGCCTGGCGCGGCGCCAAGTGCGAAAGGGTTCTTCTGAGGCTGAAAGCGCGAGGAAAGCCTGCAGCCCCCAGGTGTGTGGGGCTACGCAAGCGGTTCCCAAAGAGCTTTAGAACAAGGCATAGTTTTCCCTGCTGGCTCTTTGGGCGTGGGACCAGTCTCCAGACATATGGCCATTTTTGTGCCTGGCGTGACGCCATGTGGGAAAGGGTGGTTTTGAGGCTGAAGGCAGCAGGAAAGCCTGCAGCCCCCAGGTGTGTGGGGCTACGCAAGTGGTTCCCAAAGAGCTTTAGAACAAGGCATAGTTTTCCCTGCTGGCTCTTTGGGCGTGGGACCAGTCTCCAGACATATGGCCATTTTTGTGCCTGGCGTGACGCCATGTGGGAAAGGGTGGTTTTGAGGCTGAAGGCAGCAGGAAAGCCTGCAGCCCCCAGGTGTGTGGGGCTACGCAAACGGTTCCCAAAGAGCTTTAGAACAAGGCATAGTTTTCCCTGCTGGCTCTTTGAGCGTGGGACCAACCTCCAGACATATGGCCATTTTTGGGCCTGGCGCGGCGCCAATTGCGAAAGGGTTCTTCTGACGCTGAAAGCGCGAGAAAAGCCTGCAGCCCCCAGTTTGTGTGGGGCTACGCAAGCGGTTCCCAAAGAGCTTTAGAACAAGGCATAGTTTTCCCTGCTGGCTCTTTGGGCGTGGGACCAGTCTCCAGACATATGGCCATTTTTGGGCCTGGCGCGGCGCCAAGTGGGAAAGGGTGGTTTTGAGGCTGAAGGCAGCAGGAAAGCCTGCAGCCCCCAGGTGTGTGGGGCTACGCAAGCGGTTCCCAAAGAGCTTTAGAACAAGGCATAGTTTTCCCTGCTGGCTCTTTGGGCGTGGAACCAATCTCCAGACATATGGCCATTTTTGTGCCTGGCGCGGCGCCAAGTGGGAAAGCGTGCTTTTGAGGCTGAAGAGAGCAGGAAAGCCTGCAGCCCCCAGGTGTGTGGGGCTACGCAAGCGGTTCCCCAAGAGCTTTAGAACAAGGCATAGTTTTCCCTGCTGGCTCTTTGGGCGTGGGACCAGTCTCCAGACATATGGCCATTTTTGGGCCTGGCGCGGCGCCAAGTGGGAAAGGGTGCTTTTGAGGCTGAAGGCAGCAGGAAAGCCTGTAGCCCCCAGGTGTGTGGGGCTACGCAAGCGGTTCCCAAAGAGCTTTAGAACAAGGCATAATTTTCCGTGCTGGCTCTTTGGGCGTGGGACCAGTCTCCAGCCATATGGCTATTTTTGGGCCTGGCGCGGCGCCAAGTGGGAAAGGGTGCTTTTGAGGCTGAAGAGAGCAGGAAAGCCTGCAGCCCCCAGGTGTGTGGGGCTACGCAAGCGGTTCCCAAAGAGCTTTAGAACAAGGCATAGTTTTCCCTGCTGGCTCTTTGGGCGTTGGACCAGTCTCCAGACATATGGCCATTTTTGGGCCTGGCGCGGCGCCAAGTGCGAAAGGGTTCTTCTGAGGCTGAAAGCGCGAGAAAAGCCTGCAGCCCCCAGGTGTGTGGGGCTACGCAAGCGGTTCCCCAAGAGCTTTAGAACAAGGCATAGTTTTCCCTGCTGGCTCTTTGGGCGTGTGACCAGTCTCCAGCCATATGGCCATTTTTGTGCCTGGTGCGGCGCCAAGTGGGAAAGGGTGCTTTTGAGGCTGAAGGCAGCAGGAAAGCCTGTAACCCCCAGGTGTGTGGGGCTACGCAAGCGGTTCCCAAAGAGCTTTAGAACAAGGCATAGTTTTCCCTGCTGGCTCTTTGGGCGTGGGACCAATCTCCAGACATATGGCCATTTTTGGGCCTGGCGCGGCCCAAGTGCGAAAGGGTTCTTCTGAGGCTGAAGAGAGCAGGAAAGCCTGTAACCCCCAGGTGTGTGGGGCTACGCAAGCGGTTCCCAAAGAGCTTTAGAACAAGGCATAGTTTTCCCTGCTGGCTCTTTGGGCGTGGGACCAGTCTCCAGACATATGGCCATTTTTGGGCCTGGCGCGGCGCCAAGTGCGAAAGGGTTCTTCTGAGGCTGAAAGCGCGAGGAAAGCCTGCAGCCCCCAGGTGTGTGGGGCTACGCAAGCGGTTCCCAAAGAGCTTTAGAACAAGGCATAGTTTTCCCTGCTGGCTCTTTGGGCGTGGGACCAGTCTCCAGACATATGGCCATTTTTGTGCCTGGCGTGACGCCATGTGGGAAAGGGTGGTTTTGAGGCTGAAGGCAGCAGGAAAGCCTGCAGCCCCCAGGTGTGTGGGGCTACGCAAGCGGTTCCCAAAGAGCTTTAGAACAAGGCATAGTTTTCCCTGCTGGCTCTTTGGGCGTGGGACCAGTCTCCAGACATATGGCCATTTTTGTGCCTGGCGCGGCGCCAAGTGGGAAAGCGTGCTTTTGAGGCTGAAGAGAGCAGGAAAGCCTGCAGCCCCCAGGTGTGTGGGGCTACGCAAGCCGTTCCCAAAGAGCTTTAGAACAAGGCATAGTTTTCCCTGCTGGCTCTTTGGGCGTGGAACAAATCTCCAGACATATGGCCATTTTTGTGCCTGGCGTGGCGCCAAGTGCGAAAGGGTTCTTCTGAGGCTGAAGAGAGCAGGAAAGCCTGCAGCCCCCAGGTGTGTGGGGCTACGCAAGCGGTTCCCCAACAGCTTTAGAACAAGGCATAGTTTTCCCTGCTGGCTCTTTGGGCGTGGGACCAGTCTCCAGACATATGGCCATTTTTGGGCCTGGCGTGACGCCATGTGGGAAAGGATGGTTTTGAGGCTGAAGGCAGCAGGAAAGCCTGCAGCCCCCAGGTCTGTAGGGCTACGCAAGTGGTTCCTAAAGAGCTTTAGAACAAGGCATAGTTTTCCCTGCTGGCTCTTTGGGCATGGGACCAGTCTCCAGCCATATGGCTATTTTTGGGCCTGGCGCGGCGCCAAGTGGGAAAGGGTGCTTTTGAGACTGAAGGCAGCAGGAAAACCTGCAGCCCCCAGGTCTGTGGGGCTACGCACGCGGTTCCCAAAGAGCTTTAGAACAAGGCATAGTTTTCCCTGCTGGCTCTTTGGGCGTGGGACCAGTCTCCAGACATATGGCCATTTTTGGGCCTGGTGCGGCGCCAAGTGGGAAAGGGTGCTTTTGAGGCTGAAGGCAGCAGGAAAGCCTGTAGCCCCCAGGTGTGTGGGGCTACGCAAGCGGTTCCCAAAGAGCTTTAGAACAAGGCATAGTTTTCCCTGCTGGCTCTTTGGGAAAGGGACCAGTCTCCAGACATATGGCCATTTTTGGGCCTGGCGCGGCGCCAAGTGGGAAAGGGTGGTTTTGAGGCTGAAGGCAGCAGGAAAGCCTGCAGCCCCCAGGTGTGTGGGGCTACGCAAGTGGTTCACAAAGAGCTTTAGAACAAGGCATAGTTTTCCCTGCTGGCTCTTTGGGCGTGGCACCAGTCTCCAGACATATGGCCATTTCTGTGGCTGGCGTGACGCCAAGTGGGAAAGGGTGGTTTTGAGGCTGAAGGCAGCAGGAAAGCCTGCAGCCCCCAGGTGTGTGGGGCTACGCAAGTGGTTCCCAAAGAGCTTTAGAACAAGGCATAGTTTTCCCTGCTGGCTCTTTGGGCGTGGGACCAACCTCCAGACATATGGCCATTTTTGGGCCTGGCGCGGCGCCAATTGCGAAAGGGTTCTTCTGACGCTGAAAGCGCGAGAAAAGCCTGCAGCCCCCAGTTTGTGTGGGGCTACGCAAGCGGTTCCCAAAGAGCTTTAGAACAAGGCATAGTTTTCCCTGCTGGCTCTTTGGGCGTGGGACCAGTCTCCAGACATATGGCCATTTTTGGGCCTGGCGCGGCGCCAAGTGGGAAAGGGTGCTTTTGAGGCTGAAGGCAGCAGGAAAGCCTGCAGCCCCCAGGTGTGTGGGGCTACGCAAGCCGTTCCCAAAGAGCTTTAGAACAAGGCATAGTTTTCCCTGCTGGCTCTTTGGGCGTGGAACCATCTCCAGACATATGGCCATTTTTGTGCCTGGCGCGGCGCCAAGTGGGAAAGCGTGCTTTTGAGGCTGAAGAGAGCAGGAAAGCCTGCAGCCCCCAGGTGTGTGGGGCTACGCAAGCGGTTCCCAAAGAGCTTTAGAACAAGGCATAGTTTTCCCTGCTGGCTCTTTGGGCGTGGCACCAGTCTCCAGACATATGGCCATTTTTGTGCCTGGCGTGGCGCCAAGTGCGAAAGGGTTCTTATGAGGCTGAAGAGAGCAGGAAAGCCTGCAGCCCCCAGGTGTGTGGGGCTACGCAAGCGGTTCCCCAACAGCTTTAGAACAAGGCATAGTTTTCCCTGCTGGCTCTTTGGGCGTGGGACCAGTCTCCAGACATATGGCCATTTTTGGGCCTGGCGTGACGCCATGTGGGAAAGGATGGTTTTGAGGCTGAAGGCAGCAGGAAAGCCTGCAGCCCCCAGGTCTGTAGGGCTACGCAAGTGGTTCCCAAAGAGCTTCAGAACAAGGCATAGTTTTCCCTGCTGGCTCTTTGGGCGTGGGACCAGTCTCCAGCCATATGGCTATTTTTGGGCCTGGCGCGGCGCCAAGTGGGAAAGGGTGCTTTTGAGACTGAAGGCAGCAGGAAAGCCTGCAGACCCCAGGTCTGTGGGGCTACGCAGGCGGTTCCCAAAGAGCTTTAGAACAAGGCATAGTTTTCCCTGCTGGCTCTTTGGGCGTGGGACCAATCTCCAGACATATGGCCATTTTTGGGCCTGGCGCGGCGCCAAGTGCGAAAGGGTTCTTCTGAGGCTGAAGAGAGCAGGAAAGCCTGCAGCCCCCAGGTGTGTGGGGCTACGCAAGCGGTTCCCAAAGAGCTTTAGAACAAGGCATAGTTTTCCCTGCTGGCTCTTTGGGCGTGGGACCAGTCTCCAGACATATGGCCATTTTTGTGCCTGGCGCGGCGCCAAGTGGGAAAGGGTGGTTTTGAGGCTGAAGGCAGCAGGAAAGCCTGCAGCCCCCAGGTCTGTGGGGCTACGCAAGCCGTTCCCAAAGAGCTTTAGAACAAGGCATAGTTTTCCCTGCTGGCTCTTTGGGCGTGGAACCAATCTCCAGCCATATGGCCATTTTTGTGCCTGGCGCGGCGCCAAGTGGGAAAGCGTGCTTTTGAGGCTGAAGAGAGCAGGAAAGCCTGCAGCCCCCAGGTCTGTAGGGCTACGCAAGTGGTTCCCAAAGAGCTTTAGAACAAGGCATAGTTTTCCCTGCTGGCTCTTTGGGCGTGGGACCAGTCTCCAGCCATATGGATATTTTTGGGCCTGGCGCGGCGCCAAGTGGGAAAGGGTGCTTTTGAGACTGAAGGCAGCAGGAAAGCCTGCAGCCCCCAGGTCTGTGGGGCTACGCAAGCGGTTCCCAAAGAGCTTTAGAACAAGGCATAGTTTTCCCTGCTGGCTCTTTGGGCGTGGGACCAGTCTCCAGACATATGGCCATTTTTGTGCCTGGCGCGGCGCCAAGTGCGAAAGGGTTCTTCTGAGGCTGAAAGCGCGAGAAAAGCCTGCAGCCCCCAGGTGTGTGGGGCTACGCAAGCGGTTCCCCAAGAGCTTTAGAACAAGGCATAGTTTTCCCTGCTGGCTCTTTGGGCGTGGGACCAATCTCCAGACATATGGCCATTTTTGTGCCTGGTGCGGCGCCAAGTGGGAAAGGGTGCTTTTGAGGCTGAAGGCAGCAGGAAAGCCTGCAGCCCCCAGGTGTGTGGGGCTACGCAAGCGGTTCCCAAAGAGCTTTAGAACAAGGCATAGTTTTCCCTGCTGGCTCTTTGGGCGTGGGACCAGTCTCCAGACATATGGCCATTTTTGGGCCTGGCGCGGCGCCAAGTGCGAAAGGGTTCTTCTGAGGCTGAAGAGAGCAGGAAAGCCTGTAACCCCCAGGTGTGTGGGTCTACGCAAGCAGTTCCCAAAGAGCTTTAGAACAAGGCATAGTTTTCCCTGCTGGCTCTTTGGGCGTGGGACCAGTCTCCAGACATATGGCCATTTTTGGGCCTGGCGCGGCGCCAAGTGCGAAAGGGTTCTTCTGAGGCTGAAAGCGCGAGGAAAGCCTGCAGCCCCCAGGTGTGTGGGGCTACGCAAGCGGTTCCCAAAGAGCTTTAGAACAAGGCATAGTTTTCCCTGCTGGCTCTTTGGGCGTGGGACCAGTCTCCAGACATATGGCCATTTTTGTGCCTGGCGTGACGCCATGTGGGAAAGGGTGGTTTTGAGGCTGAAGGCAGCAGGAAAGCCTGCAGCCCCCAGGTGTGTGGGGCTACGCAAGTGGTTCCCAAAGAGCTTTAGAACAAGGCATAGTTTTCCCTGCTGGCTCTTTGGGCGTGGGACCAGTCTCCAGACATATGGCCATTTTTGTGCCTGGCGTGACGCCATGTCGGAAAGGGTGGTTTTGAGGCTGAAGGCAGCAGGAAAGCCTGCAGCCCCCAGGTGTGTGGGGCTACGCAAACGGTTCCCAAAGAGCTTTAGAACAAGGCATAGTTTTCCCTGCTGGCTCTTTGAGCGTGGGACCAACCTCCAGACATATGGCCATTTTTGGGCCTGGCGCGGCGCCAATTGCGAAAGGGTTCTTCTGACGCTGAAAGCGCGAGAAAAGCCTGCAGCCCCCAGTTTGTGTGGGGCTACGCAAGCGGTTCCCAAAGAGCTTTAGAACAAGGCATAGTTTTCCCTGCTGGCTCTTTGGGCGTGGGACCAGTCTCCAGACATATGGCCATTTTTGGGCCTGGCGCGGCGCCAAGTGGGAAAGGGTGGTTTTGAGGCTGAAGGCAGCAGGAAAGCCTGCAGCCCCCAGGTGTGTGGGGCTACGCAAGCGGTTCCCAAAGAGCTTTAGAACAAGGCATAGTTTTCCCTGCTGGCTCTTTGGGCGTGGAACCAATCTCCAGACATATGGCCATTTTTGTGCCTGGCGCGGCGCCAAGTGGGAAAGCGTGCTTTTGAGGCTGAAGAGAGCAGGAAAGCCTGCAGCCCCCAGGTGTGTGGGGCTACGCAAGCGGTTCCCCAAGAGCTTTAGAACAAGGCATAGTTTTCCCTGCTGGCTCTTTGGGCGTGGGACCAGTCTCCAGACATATGGCCATTTTTGGGCCTGGCGCGGCGCCAAGTGGGAAAGGGTGCTTTTGAGGCTGAAGGCAGCAGGAAAGCCTGTAGCCCCCAGGTGTGTGGGGCTACGCAAGCGGTTCCCAAAGAGCTTTAGAACAAGGCATAATTTTCCGTGCTGGCTCTTTGGGCGTGGGACCAGTCTCCAGCCATATGGCTATTTTTGGGCCTGGCGCGGCGCCAAGTGGGAAAGGGTGCTTTTGAGGCTGAAGGCAGCAGGAAAGCCTGCAGCCCCCAGGTCTGTGGGGCTACGCAAGCGGTTCCCAAAGAGCTTTAGAACAAGGCATAGTTTTCCCTGCTGGCTCTTTGGGCGTGGGACCAGTCTCCAGACATATGGCCATTTTTGGGCCTGGCGCGGCGCCAAGTGCGAAAGGGTTCTTCTGAGGCTGAAAGCGCGAGAAAAGCCTGCAGCCCCCAGGTGTGTGGGGCTACGCAAGCGGTTCCCCAAGAGCTTTAGAACAAGGCATAGTTTTCCCTGCTGGCTCTTTGGGCGTGTGACCAGTCTCCAGCCATATGGCCATTTTTGTGCCTGGCGCGGCGCCAAGTGGGAAAGCGTGCTTTTGAGGCTGAAGAGAGCAGGAAAGCCTGCAGCCCCCAGGTGTGTGGGGCTACGCAAGCCGTTCCCAAAGAGCTTTAGAACAAGGCATAGTTTTCCCTGCTGGCTCTTTGGGCGTGGGACCAATCTCCAGACATATGGCCATTTTTGGGCCTGGCGCGGCCCAAGTGCGAAAGGGTTCTTCTGAGGCTGAAGAGAGCAGGAAAGCCTGTAACCCCCAGGTGTGTGGGGCTACGCAAGCGGTTCCCAAAGAGCTTTAGAACAAGGCATAGTTTTCCCTGCTGGCTCTTTGGGCGTGGGACCAATCTCCAGACATATGGCCATTTTTGGGCCTGGCGCGGCCCAAGTGCGAAAGGGTTCTTCTGAGGCTGAAGAGAGCAGGAAAGCCTGTAACCCCCAGGTGTGTGGGGCTACGCAAGCGGTTCCCAAAGAGCTTTAGAACAAGGCATAGTTTTCCCTGCTGGCTCTTTGGGCGTGGGACCAGTCTCCAGACATATGGCCATTTTTGGGCCTGGCGCGGCGCCAAGTGCGAAAGGGTTCTTCTGAGGCCGAAAGCGCGAGGAAAGCCTGCAGCCCCCAGGTGTGTGGGGCTACGCAAGCGGTTCCCAAAGAGCTTTAGAACAAGGCATAGTTTTCCCTGCTGGCTCTTTGGGCGTGGGACCAGTCTCCAGACATATGGCCATTTTTGTGCCTGGCGTGACGCCATGTGGGAAAGGGTGGTTTTGAGGCTGAAGGCAGCAGGAAAGCCTGCAGCCCCCAGGTGTGTGGGGCTACGCAAGCGGTTCCCAAAGAGCTTTAGAACAAGGCATAGTTTTCCCTGCTGGCTCTTTGGGCGTGGGACCAGTCTCCAGACATATGGCCATTTTTGTGCCTGGCGCGGCGCCAAGTGGGAAAGCGTGCTTTTGAGGCTGAAGAGAGCAGGAAAGCCTGCAGCCCCCAGGTGTGTGGGGCTACGCAAGCCGTTCCCAAAGAGCTTTAGAACAAGGCATAGTTTTCCCTGCTGGCTCTTTGGGCGTGGAACAAATCTCCAGACATATGGCCATTTTTGTGCCTGGCGTGGCGCCAAGTGCGAAAGGGTTCTTCTGAGGCTGAAGAGAGCAGGAAAGCCTGCAGCCCCCAGGTGTGTGGGGCTACGCAAGCGGTTCCCCAACAGCTTTAGAACAAGGCATAGTTTTCCCTGCTGGCTCTTTGGGCGTGGGACCAGTCTCCAGACATATGGCCATTTTTGGGCCTGGCGTGACGCCATGTGGGAAAGGATGGTTTTGAGGCTGAAGGCAGCAGGAAAGCCTGCAGCCCCCAGGTCTGTAGGGCTACGCAAGTGGTTCCTAAAGAGCTTTAGAACAAGGCATAGTTTTCCCTGCTGGCTCTTTGGGCATGGGACCAGTCTCCAGCCATATGGCTATTTTTGGGCCTGGCGCGGCGCCAAGTGGGAAAGGGTGCTTTTGAGACTGAAGGCAGCAGGAAAGCCTGCAGCCCCCAGGTCTGTGGGGCTACGCACGCGGTTCCCAAAGAGCTTTAGAACAAGGCATAGTTTTCCCTGCTGGCTCTTTGGGCGTGGGACCAGTCTCCAGACATATGGCCATTTTTGGGCCTGGTGCGGCGCCAAGTGGGAAAGGGTGGTTTTGAGGCTGAAGGCAGCAGGAAAGCCTGTAGCCCCCAGGTGTGTGGGGCTACGCAAGCGGTTCCCAAAGAGCTTTAGAACAAGGCATAGTTTTCCCTGCTGGCTCTTTGGGCGTGGAACCAATCTCCAGACATATGGCCATTTTTGTGCCTGGCGCGGCGCCAAGTGGGAAAGGGTGCTTTTGAGGCTGAAGAGAGCAGGAAAGCCTGCAGCCCCCAGGTGTGTGGGGCTACGCAAGCGGTTCCCAAAGAGCTTTAGAACAAGGCATAGTTTTCCCTGCTGGCTCTTTGGGCGTGGGACCAGTCTCCAGCCATATGGCTATTTTTGGGCCTGGCGCGGCGCCAAGTGGGAAAGGGTGCTTTTGAGACTGAAGGCAGCAGGAAAGCCTGCAGTCCCCAGGTCTGTGGGGCTACGCAAGCCGTTCCCAAAGAGCTTTAGAACAAGGCATAGTTTTCCCTGCTGGCTCTTTGGGCGTGGGACCAGTCTCCAGACATATGGCCATTTTTGGGCCTGGCGCGGCGCCAAGTGGGAAAGGGTGGTTTTGAGGCTGAAGGCAGCAGGAAAGCCTGCAGCCGCCAGGTGTGTGGGGCTACGCAAGCGGTTCCCAAAGAGCTTTAGAACAAGGCATAGTTTTCCCTGCTGGCTCTTTGGGCGTGGAACCAATCTCCAGACATATGGCCATTTTTGTGCCTGGCGCGGCGCCAAGTTGGAAAGCGTGCTTTTGAGGCTGAAGAGAGCAGGAAAGCCTGCAGCCCCCAGGTGTGTGGGGCTACGCAAGCCGTTCCCAAAGAGCTTTAGAACAAGGCATAGTTTTCCCTGCTGGCTCTTTGGGCGTGGGACCAATCTCCAGACATATGGCCATTTTTGGGCCTGGCGCGGCCCAAGTGCGAAAGGGTTCTTCTGAGGCTGAAGAGAGCAGGAAAGCCTGTAACCCCCAGGTGTGTGGGGCTACGCAAGCGGTTCCCAAAGAGCTTTAGAACAAGGCATAGTTTTCCCTGCTGGCTCTTTGGGCGTGGGACCAGTCTCCAGACATATGGCCATTTTTGGGCCTGGCGCGGCGCCAAGTGCGAAAGGGTTCTTCTGACGCTGAAAGCACGAGAATAGCCTGAAGCCCCCAGTTTGTGTGGGGCTACGCAAGCGGTTCCCAAAGAGCTTTAGAACAAGGCATAGTTTTCCCTGCTGGCTCTTTGGGCGTGGGACCAGTCTCCAGACATATGGCCATTTTTGGGCCTGGCGCGGCGCCAAGTGGGAAAGGGTGGTTTTGAGGCTGAAGGCAGCAGGAAAGCCTGCAGCCGCCAGGTGTGTGGGGCTACGCAAGCGGTTCCCAAAGAGCTTTAGAACAAGGCATAGTTTTCCCTGCTGGCTCTTTGGGCGTGGAACCAATCTCCAGACATATGGCCATTTTTGTGCCTGGCGCGGCGCCAAGTGGGAAAGCGTGCTTTTGAGGCTGAAGAGAGCAGGAAAGCCTGCAGCCCCCAGGTGTGTGGGGCTACGCAAGCCGTTCCCAAAGAGCTTTAGAACAAGGCATAGTTTTCCCTGCTGGCTCTTTGGGCGTGGAACAAACCTCCAGACATATGGCCATTTTTGTGCCTGGCGTGGCGCCAAGTGCGAAAGGGTTCTTCTGAGGCTGAAGAGAGCAGGAAAGCCTGCAGCCCCCAGGTGTGTGGGGCTACGCAAGCGGTTCCCCAAGAGCTTTAGAACAAGGCATAGTTTTCCCTGCTGGCTCTTTGGGCGTGGGACCAGTCTCCAGACATATGGCCATTTTTGGGCCTGGCGTGACGCCATGTGGGAAAGGATGGTTTTGAGGCTGAAGGCAGCAGGAAAGCCTGCAGCCCCCAGGTCTGTAGGGCTACGCAAGTGGTTCCCAAAGAGCTTTAGAACAAGGCATAGTTTTCCCTGCTGGCTCTTTGGGCGTGGGACCAGTCTCCAGCCATATGGCTATTTTTGGGCCTGGCGCGGCGCCAAGTGGGAAAGGGTGGTTTTGAGGCTGAAGGCAGCAGGAAAGCCTGTAGCCCCCAGGTGTGTGGGGCTATGCAAGCGGTTCCCAAAGAGCTTTAGAACAAGGCATAGTTTTCCCTGCTGGCTCTTTGGGCGTGGAACAAATCTCCAGACATATGGCCATTTTTGGGCCTGGCGCGGCGCCAAGTGGGAAAGGGTGCTTTTGAGGCTGAAGAGAGCAGGAAAGCCTGCAGCCCCCAGGTGTGTGGGGCTACGCAAGCGGTTCCCAAAGAGCTTTAGAACAAGGCATAGTTTTCCCTGCTGGCTCTTTGGGCGTGGGACCAGTCTCCAGACATATGGCCATTTTTGGGCCTGGCGTGACGCCATGTGGGAAAGGATGGTTTTGAGGCTGAAGGCAGCAGGAAAGCCTGCAGCCCCCAGGTCTGTAGGGCTACGCAAGTGGTTCCCAAAGAGCTTTAGAACAAGGCATAGTTTTCCCTGCTGGCTCTTTGGGCGTGGGACCAGTCTCCAGCCATATGGCTATTTTTGGGCCTGGCGCGGCGCCAAGTGGGAAAGGGTGGTTTTGAGGCTGAAGGCAGCAGGAAAGCCTGTAGCCCCCAGGTGTGTGGGGCTATGCAAGCGGTTCCCAAAGAGCTTTAGAACAAGGCATAGTTTTCCCTGCTGGCTCTTTGGGCGTGGAACAAATCTCCAGACATATGGCCATTTTTGGGCCTGGCGCGGCGCCAAGTGGGAAAGGGTGCTTTTGAGGCTGAAGAGAGCAGGAAAGCCTGCAGCCCCCAGGTGTGTGGGGCTACGCAAGCGGTTCCCAAAGAGCTTTAGAACAAGGCATAGTTTTCCCTGCTGGCTCTTTGGGCGTGGGACCAGTCTCCAGACATATGGCCATTTTTGGGCCTGGCGTGACGCCATGTGGGAAAGGATGGTTTTGAGGCTGAAGGCAGCAGGAAAGCCTGCAGCCCCCAGGTCTGTAGGGCTACGCAAGTGGTTCCCAAAGAGCTTTAGAACAAGGCATAGTTTTCCCTGCTGGCTCTTTGGGCGTGGGACCAGTCTCCAGCCATATGGCTATTTTTGGGCCTGGCGCGGCGCCAAGTGGGAAAGGGTGGTTTTGAGGCTGAAGGCAGCAGGAAAGCCTGTAGCCCCCAGGTGTGTGGGGCTATGCAAGCGGTTCCCAAAGAGCTTTAGAACAAGGCATAGTTTTCCCTGCTGGCTCTTTGGGCGTGGAACAAATCTCCAGACATATGGCCATTTTTGGGCCTGGCGCGGCGCCAAGTGGGAAAGGGTGCTTTTGAGGCTGAAGAGAGCAGGAAAGCCTGCAGCCCCCAGGTGTGTGGGGCTACGCAAGCGGTTCCCAAAGAGCTTTAGAACAAGGCATAGTTTTCCCTGCTGGCTCTTTGGGCGTGGGACCAGTCTCCAGCCATATGGCTATTTTTGGGCCTGGCGCGGCGCCAAGTGGGAAAGGGTGCTTTTGAGACTGAAGGCAGCAGGAAAGCCTGCAGCCCCCAGGTCTGTGGGGCTACGCAAGCGGTTCCCAAAGAGCTTTAGAACAAGGCATAGTTTTCCCTGCTGGCTCTTTGGGCGTGGGACCAACCTCCAGACATATGGCCATTTTTGGGCCTGGTGCGGCGCCAAGTGGGAAAGGGTGGTTTTGAGGCTGAAGGCAGCAGGAAAGCCTGTAGCCCCCAGGTGTGTGGGGCTACGCAAGCGGTTCCCAAAGAGCTTTAGAACAAGGCATAGTTTTCCCTGCTGGCTCTTTGGGCGTGGAACAAATCTCCAGACATATGGCCATTTTTGTGCCTGGCGTGGCGCCAAGTGAGAAAGGGTGGTTTTGAGGCTGAAGGCAGCAGGAAAGCCTGCAGCCCCCAGGTCTGTGGGGCTACGCAAGCGGTTCCCCAAGAGCTTTAGAACAAGGCATAGTTTTCCCTGCTGGCTCTTTGGGCGTGGGACCAGTCTCCAGACATATGGCCATTTTTGGGCCTGGCGTGACGCCATGTGGGAAAGGATGGTTTTGAGGCTGAAGGCAGCAGGAAAGCCTGCAGCCCCCAGGTCTGTACGGCTACGCAAGCGGTTCCCAAAGAGCTTTAGAACAAGGCATAGTTTTCCCTGCTGGCTCTTTGGGCGTGGGACCAGTCTCCAGCCATATGGCTATTTTTGGGCCTGGCGCGGCGCCAAGTGTCAAAGGGTGCTTTTGAGACTGAAGGCAGCAGGAAAGCCTGCAGCCCCCAGGTGTGTGGGGCTACGCAAGCGGTTCCCCAAGAGCTTTAGAACAAGGCATAGTTTTCCCTGCTGGCTCTTTGGGCGTGGGACCAGTCTCCAGACATATGGCCATTTTTGGGCCTGGCGTGACGCCATGTGGGAAAGGATGGTTTTGAGGCTGAAGGCAGCAGGAAAGCCTGCAGCCCCCAGGTCTGTAGGGCTACGCAAGTGGTTCCCAAAGAGCTTTAGAACAAGGCATAGTTTTCCCTGCTGGCTCTTTGGGCGTGGGACCAGTCTCCAGCCATATGGCTATTTTTGGGCCTGGCGCGGCGCCAAGTGGGAAAGGGTGGTTTTGAGGCTGAAGGCAGCAGGAAAGCCTGTAGCCCCCAGGTGTGTGGGGCTATGCAAGCGGTTCCCAAAGAGCTTTAGAACAAGGCATAGTTTTCCCTGCTGGCTCTTTGGGCGTGGAACAAATCTCCAGACATATGGCCATTTTTGGGCCTGGCGCGGCGCCAAGTGGGAAAGGGTGCTTTTGAGGCTGAAGAGAGCAGGAAAGCCTGCAGCCCCCAGGTGTGTGGGGCTACGCAAGCGGTTCCCAAAGAGCTTTAGAACAAGGCATAGTTTTCCCTGCTGGCTCTTTGGGCGTGGGACCAGTCTCCAGACATATGGCCATTTTTGGGCCTGGCGTGACGCCATGTGGGAAAGGATGGTTTTGAGGCTGAAGGCAGCAGGAAAGCCTGCAGCCCCCAGGTCTGTAGGGCTACGCAAGTGGTTCCCAAAGAGCTTTAGAACAAGGCATAGTTTTCCCTGCTGGCTCTTTGGGCGTGGGACCAGTCTCCAGCCATATGGCTATTTTTGGGCCTGGCGCGGCGCCAAGTGGGAAAGGGTGGTTTTGAGGCTGAAGGCAGCAGGAAAGCCTGTAGCCCCCAGGTGTGTGGGGCTATGCAAGCGGTTCCCAAAGAGCTTTAGAACAAGGCATAGTTTTCCCTGCTGGCTCTTTGGGCGTGGAACAAATCTCCAGACATATGGCCATTTTTGGGCCTGGCGCGGCGCCAAGTGGGAAAGGGTGCTTTTGAGGCTGAAGAGAGCAGGAAAGCCTGCAGCCCCCAGGTGTGTGGGGCTACGCAAGCGGTTCCCAAAGAGCTTTAGAACAAGGCATAGTTTTCCCTGCTGGCTCTTTGGGCGTGGGACCAGTCTCCAGCCATATGGCTATTTTTGGGCCTGGCGCGGCGCCAAGTGGGAAAGGGTGCTTTTGAGACTGAAGGCAGCAGGAAAGCCTGCAGCCCCCAGGTCTGTGGGGCTACGCAAGCGGTTCCCAAAGAGCTTTAGAACAAGGCATAGTTTTCCCTGCTGGCTCTTTGGGCGTGGGACCAACCTCCAGACATATGGCCATTTTTGGGCCTGGTGCGGCGCCAAGTGGGAAAGGGTGGTTTTGAGGCTGAAGGCAGCAGGAAAGCCTGTAGCCCCCAGGTGTGTGGGGCTACGCAAGCGGTTCCCAAAGAGCTTTAGAACAAGGCATAGTTTTCCCTGCTGGCTCTTTGGGCGTGGAACAAATCTCCAGACATACGGCCATTTTTGTGCCTGGCGTGGCGCCAAGTGAGAAAGGGTGGTTTTGAGGCTGAAGGCAGCAGGAAAGCCTGCAGCCCCCAGGTCTGTGGGGCTACGCAAGCGGTTCCCCAAGAGCTTTAGAACAAGGCATAGTTTTCCCTGCTGGCTCTTTGGGCGTGGGACCAGTCTCCAGACATATGGCCATTTTTGGGCCTGGCGTGACGCCATGTGGGAAAGGATGGTTTTGAGGCTGAAGGCAGCAGGAAAGCCTGCAGCCCCCAGGTCTGTACGGCTACGCAAGCGGTTCCCAAAGAGCTTTAGAACAAGGCATAGTTTTCCCTGCTGGCTCTTTGGGCGTGGGACCAGTCTCCAGCCATATGGCTATTTTTGGGCCTGGCGCGGCGCCAAGTGTCAAAGGGTTCTTCTGAGACTGAAGGCAGCAGGAAAGCCTGCAGCCCCCAGGTGTGTGGGGCTACGCAAGCGGTTCCCAAAGAGCTTTAGAACAAGGCATAGTTTTCCCTGCTGGCTCTTTGGGCGTGGGACCAGTCTCCAGCCATATGGCTATTTTTGGGCCTGGCGCGGCGCCAAGTGGGAAAGGGTGCTTTTGAGACTGAAGGCAGCAGGAAAGCCTGCAGCCCCCAGGTCTGTGGGGCTACGCAAGCGGTTCCCAAAGAGCTTTAGAACAAGGCATAGTTTTCCCTGCTGGCTCTTTGGGCGTGGGACCAGTCTGCAGACATATGGCCATTTTTGGGCCTGGTGCGGCGCCAAGTGGGAAAGGGTGGTTTTGAGGCTGAAGGCAGCAGGAAAGCCTGTAGCCCCCAGGTGTGTGGGGCTACGCAAGCAGTTCCCAAAGAGCTTTAGAACAAGGCATAGTTTTCCCTGCTGGCTCTTTGGGCGTGGAACAAATCTCCAGACATACGGCCATTTTTGTGCCTGGCGTAGCGCCAAGTGCGAAAGGGTTCTTCTGAGGCTGAAGAGAGCAGGAAAGCCTGCAGCCCCCAGGTGTGTGGGGCTACGCAAGCGGTTCCCAAAGAGCTTTAGAACAAGGCATAGTTTTCCCTGCTGGCTCTTTGGGCATGGGAACAATATCCAGACATATGGCCATTTTTGGGCCTGGCGCGGCGCCAAGTGGGAAAGCGTGCTTTTCAGGCTGAAGAGAGCAGGAAAGCCTGCAGCCCCCAGGTGTGTGGGGCTACGCAAGCCGTTCCCAAAGAGCTTTAGAACAAGGCATAGTTTTCCCTGCTGGCTCTTTGGGCGTGGGACCAGTCTCCAGACATATGGCCATTTTTGTGCCTGGCGTGGCGCCAAGTGCGAAAGGGTTCTTCTGAGGCTGAAGAGAGCAGGAAAGCCTGCAGCCCCCAGGTGTGTGGGGCTACGCAAGCCGTTCCCAAAGAGCTTTAGAACAAGGCATAGTTTTCCCTGCTGGCTCTTTGGGTGTGGGACCAGTCTGCAGACATATGGCCATTTTAATGCCTGGCGTGACGCCATGTGGGAAAGGGTGGTTTTGAGGCTGAAGAGAGCAGGAAAGCCTGCAGCCCCCAGGTGTGTGGGGCTACGCAAGCGGTTCCCAAAGAGCTTTAGAACAAGGCATAGTTTTCCCTGCTGGCTCTTTGGGCGTGGAACAAATCTCCAGACATATGGCCATTTTTGTGCCTGGCGTGGCGCCAAGTGCGAAAGGGTTCTTCTGAGGCTGAAGAGAGCAGGAAAGCCTGCAACCCCCAGGTGTGTGGGGCTACGCAAGCGGTTCCCAAAGAGCTTTAGAACAAGGCATAGTTTTCCCTGCTGGCTCTTTGGGCGTGGGACCAGTCTCCAGACATATGGCCATTTTTGGGCCTGGCGTGACGCCATGTGGGAAAGGGTGCTTTTGAGGCTGAAGAGAGCAGGAAAGCCTGCAGCCCCCAGGTGTGTGGGGCTACGCAAGCGGTTCCCAAAGAGCTTTAGAACAAGGCATAGTTTTCCCTGCTGGCTCTTTGGGCGTGGGACCAGTCTCCAGCCATATGGCTATTTTTGGGCCTGGCGCGGCGCCAAGTGGGAAAGGGTGGTTTTGAGGCTGAAGGCAGCAGGAAAGCCTGCAGCCCCCAGGCCTGTGGGGCTACGCAAGCGGTTCCCAAAGAGCTTTAGAACAAGGCATAGTTTTCCCTGCTGGCTCTTTGGGCGTGGGACCAGTCTCCAGACATATGGCCATTTTTAGGCCTGGTGCGGCGCCAAGTGGGAAAGGGTGGTTTTGAGGCTGAAGGCAGCAGGAAAGCCTGTAGCCCCCAGGTGTGTGGGGCTACGCAAGCAGTTCCCAAAGAGCTTTAGAACAAGGCATAGTTTTCCCTGCTGGCTCTTTGGGCGTGGAACAAATCTCCAGACATACGGCCATTTTTGTGCCTGGCGTGGCGCCAAGTGCGAAAGGGTTCTTCTGAGGCTGAAGAGAGCAGGAAAGCCTGCAGCCCCCAGGTGTGTGGGGCTACGCAAGCGGTTCCCAAAGAGCTTTAGAACAAGGCATAGTTTTCCCTGCTGGCTCTTTGGGCGTGGGACCAGTCTCCAGCCATATGGCCATTTTTGGGCCTGGCGCGGCGCCAAGTGGGAAAGGGTGCTTTTGAGGCTGAAGAGAGCAGGAAAGCCTGCAGCCCCCAGGTGTGTGGGGCTACGCAAGCGGTTCCCAAAGAGCTTTAGAACAAGGCATAGTTTTCCCTGCTGGCTCTTTGGGCGTAGAACAAATCTCCAGACATATGGCCATTTTTGTGCCTGGCGTGGCGCCAAGTGCGAAAGGGTTCTTCTGAGGCTGAAGAGAGCAGGAAAGCCTGCAGCCCCCAGGTGTGTGGGGCTACGCAAGCGGTTCCCAAAGAGCTTTAGAACAAGGCATAGTTTTCCCTGCTGGCTCTTTGGGCGTGGGACCAGTCTCCAGCCAATGGCCATTTTTGTGCCTGTCGTGACGCCAAGTGGGAAAGGGTGGTTTTGAGGCTGAAGGCAGCAGGAAAGCCTGCAGCCCCCAGGTGTGTGGGGCTTCGCAAGCGGTTCCCAAAGAGCTTTAGAACAAGGCATAGTTTTCCCTGCTGGCTCTTTGGGCGTGGGACCAGTCTCCAGCCACATGGCTATTTTTGGGCATGGCGCGGCGCGAAGTGGGAAATGGTGGTTTTGAGGCAGAAGGCAGCAGGAAAGCCTGTAGCCCCCAGGTGTGTGGGGCTACGCAAGCGGTTCCCAAAGAGCTTTAGAACAAGGCATAGTTTTCCCTGCTGGCTCTTTGGGCGTAGAACAAATCTCCAGACATATGGCCATTTTTGTGCCTGGCGTGGCGCCAAGTGCGAAAGGGTGGTTTTGAGGCTGAAGGCAGCAGGAAAGCCTGCAGCCCCCAGGTGTGTGGGGCTACGCAAGCCGTTCCCAAAGAGCTTTAGAACAAGGCATAGTTTTCCCTGCTGGCTCTTTGGGCGTGGGACCAATCTCCAGACATATGGCCATTTTTGGGCCTGGCGCGGCGCCAAGTGGGAAAGCATGCTTTTGAGGCTGAAGAGAGCAGGAAAGCCTGCAGCCCCCAGGTGTGTGGGGCTACGCAAGCCGTTCCCAAAGAGCTTTAGAACAAGGCATAGTTTTCCCTGCTGGCTCTTTGGGCGTGGAACAAATCTCCAGACATATGGCCATTTTTGTGCCTGGCGTGGCGCCAAGTGCGAAAGGGTTCTTCTGAGGCTGAAGGCAGCAGGAAAGCCTGCAGCCCCCAGGTGTGTGGGGCTACGCAAGCGGTTCCCAAAGAGCTTTAGAACAAGGCATAGTTTTCCCTGCTGGCTCTTTGGGCGTGGGACCAGTCTCCAGACATATGGCCATTTTTGGGCCTGGCGCGGCGCCAAGTGCGAAAGGGTTCTTCTGAGGCTGAAAGCGCGAGAAAAGCCTGCAGCCCCCAGGTGTGTGGGGCTAAGCAAGTGGTTCCCAAAGAGCTTTAGAACAAGGCATAGTTTTCCCTGCTGGCTCTTTGGGCGTGGGTCCTATCTCCATACATATGGCCATTTTTGTGCCTGGTGCGGCGCCAAGTGGGAAAGGGTGGTTTTGAGGCTGAAGAGAGCAGGAAAGCCTGCAGCCCCCAGGTGTGTGGGGCTACGCAAGCGGTTCCCAAAGAGCTTTAGAACAAGGCATAGTTTTCCCTGCTGGCTCTTTGGGCGTGGGACCAGTCTCCAGACATATGGCCATTTTTGTGCCTGGCGTGACGCCAAGTGGGAAAGGGTGGTTTTGAGGCTGAAGGCAGCAGGAAAGCCTGCAGCCCCCAGGTGTGTGGGGCTACGCAAGCGGTTCCCAAAGAGCTTTAGAACAAGGCATAGTTTTCCCTGCTGGCTCTTTGGGCGTGGGACCAGTCTCCAGACATATGGCCATTTTTGGGCCTGGCGCGGCGCCAAGTGGGAAAGGGTGCTTTTGAGGCTGAAGAGAGCAGGAAAGCCTGCAGCCCCCAGGTGTGTGGGGCTACGCAATCGGTTCCCAAAGAGCTTTAGAACAAGGCATAGTTTTCCCTGCTGGCTCTTTGGGCGTGGGACCAGTCTCCACACATATGGCCATTTTTGGGCCTGGCGCGGCGCCAAGTGAGAAAGGGTTCTTCTGAGGCTGAAAGCGCGAGAAAAGTCTGCAGCCCCCAGTTTGTGTGGGGCTACGCAAGCGGTTCCCAAAGCGCTTTAGAACAAGGCATAGTTTTCCCTGCTGGCTCTTTGGGCGTGGGACCAGTCTCCAGCCATATGGCCATTTTTGTGCCTGGCGCGGCGCCAAGTGGGAAAGGGTGGTTTTGAGGCTGAAGGCAGCAGGAAAGCCTGCAGCCCCCAGGTGTGTGGGGCTACGCAAGCGGTTCCCAAAGAGCTTTAGAACAAGGCATAGTTTTCCCTGCTGGCTCTTTGGGCGTGGGGCCAACCTCCAGACATATGGCCATTTTTGGGCCTGGCGCGGCGCCAATTGCGAAAGGGTTCTTCTGAGGCTGAAAGCGCGAGAAAAGCCTGCAGCCCCCAGTTTGTGTGGGGCTACGCAAGCGGTTCCCCAAGAGCTTTAGAACAAGGCATAGTTTTCCCTGCTGGCTCTTTGGGCGTGGGACCAATCTCCAGACATATGGCCATTTTTGTGCCTGGCGCGGCGCCAAGTGGGAAAGGGTGGTTTTGAGGCTGAAGGCAGCAGGAAAGCCTGCAGCCCCCAGGTGTGTGGGGCTACGCAAGCGGTTCCCAAAGAGCTTTAGAACAAGGCATAGTTTTCCCTGCTGGCTCTTTGGGCGTGGGACCAATCTCCAGACATATGGCCATTTTTGTGCCTGGCGCGGCGCCAAGTGGGAAAGCGTGCTTTTGAGGCTGAAGAGAGCAGGAAAGCCTGCAGCCCCCAGGTGTGTGGGGCTACGCAAGCCGTTCCCAAAGAGCTTTAGAACAAGGCATAGTTTTCCCTGCTGGCTCTTTGGGCGTGGAACAAATCTCCAGACATATGGCCATTTTTGTGCCTGGCGTGGCGCCAAGTGCGAAAGGGTTTTTCTGAGGCTGAAGAGAGCAGGAAAGCCTGCAGCCCCCAGGTGTGTGGGGCTACGCAAGTGGTTCCCAAAGAGCTTTAGAACAAGGCATAGTTTTCCCTGCTGGCTCTTTGGGCGTGGGACCAGTCTCCAGATATATGGCCATTTTTGGGCCTGACGCGGCGCCAAGTGGGAAAGGGTGGTTTTGAGGCTGAAGGCAGCAGGAAAGCCTGCAGCCCCCAGGTGTGTGGCGCTACGCAAGCCGTTCCCAAAGAGCTTTACAACAAGGCATAGTTTTCCCTGCTGGCTCTTTGGGCGTGGGACCAGTCTCCAGCCATATGGCCATTTTTGGGCGTGACGCGGCGCCAAGTGGGAAAGGGTGCTTTTGAGGCTGAAGAGAGCAGGAAAGCCTGCAGCCCCCAGGTGTGTGGGGCTACGCAAGCGGTTCCCAAAGCGCTTTAGAACAAGGCATAGTTTTCCCTGCTGGCTCTTTGGGCGTGGGACCAGTCTCCAGCCATATGGCCATTTTTGGGCCTGGCGCGGCGCCAAGTGGGAAAGGGTGGTTTTGAGGCTGAAGGCAGCAGGAAAGCCTGCAGCCCCCAGGTGTGTGGGGCTACGCAAGCGGTTCCCAAAGAGCTTTAGAACAAGGCATAGTTTTCCCTGCTGGCTCTTTGGGCGTGGGGCCAACCTCCAGACATATGGCCATTTTTGGGCCTGGCGCGGCGCCAATTGCGAAAGGGTTCTTCTGACGCTGAAAGCGCGAGAAAAGCCTGCAGCCCCCAGTTTGTGTGGGGCTACGCAAGCGGTTCCCCAAGAGCTTTAGAACAAGGCATAGTTTTCCCTGCTGGCTCTTTGGGCGTGGGACCAATCTCCAGACATATGGCCATTTTTGTGCCTGGCGCGGCGCCAAGTGGGAAAGGGTGGTTTTGAGGCTGAAGGCAGCAGGAAAGCCTGCAGCCCCCAGGTGTGTGGGGCTACGCAAGCCGTTCCCAAAGAGCTTTAGAACAAGGCATAGTTTTCCCTGCTGGCTCTTTGGGCGTGGGTCAATCTCCAGACATATGGCCATTTTTGTGCCTGGCGCGGCGCCAAGTGGGAAAGCGTGCTTTTGAGGCTGAAGAGAGCAGGAAAGCCTGCAGCCCCCAGGTGTGTGGGGCTACGCAAGCCGTTCCCAAAGAGCTTTAGAACAAGGCATAGTTTTCCCTGCTGGCTCTTTGGGCGTGGAACAAATCTCCAGACATATGGCCATTTTTGTGCCTGGCGTGGCGCCAAGTGCGAAAGGGTTTTTCTGAGGCTGAAGAGAGCAGGAAAGCCTGCAGCCCCCAGGTGTGTGGGGCTACGCAAGTGGTTCCCAAAGAGCTTTAGAACAAGGCATAGTTTTCCCTGCTGGCTCTTTGGGCGTGGGACCAGTCTCCAGACATATGGCCATTTTTGTGCCTGGCGTGACGCCATGTGGGAAAGGGTGGTTTTGAGGCTGAAGGCAGCAGGAAAGCCTGCAGCCCCCAGGTGTGTGGGGCTACGCAAGCCGTTCCCAAAGAGCTTTAGAACAAGGCATAGTTTTCCCTGCTGGCTCTTTGGGCGTAGAACAAATCTCCAGACATATGGCCATTTTTGTGCCTGGCGTGACGCCATATGGGAAAGGGTGGTTTTGAGGCTGAAGGCAGCAGGAAAGCCTGCAGCCCCCAGGTGTGTGGGGCTACGCAAACGGTTCCCAAAGAGCTTTAGAACAAGGCATAGTTTTCCCTGCTGGCTCTTTGAGCGTGGGACCAACCTCCAGACATATGGCCATTTTTGGGCCTGGCGCGGCGCCAATTGCGAAAGGGTTCTTCTGACGCTGAAAGCGCGAGAAAAGCCTGCAGCCCCCAGTTTGTGTGGGGCTACGCAAGCGGTTCCCAAAGAGCTTTAGAACAAGGCATAGTTTTCCCTGCTGGCTCTTTGGGCGTGGGACCAGTCTCCAGACATATGGCCATTTTTGGGCCTGGCGCGGCGCCAAGTGGGAAAGGGTGGTTTTGAGGCTGAAGGCAGCAGGAAAGCCTGCAGCCCCCAGGTGTGTGGGGCTACGCAAGCCGTTCCCAAAGAGCTTTAGAACAAGGCATAGTTTTCCCTGCTGGCTCTTTGGGCGTGGAACAAATCTCCAGACATATGGCCATTTTTGTGCCTGGCGCGGCGCCAAGTGGGAAAGCGTGCTTTTGAGGCTGAAGAGAGCAGGAAAGCCTGCAGCCCCCAGGTGTGTGGGGCTACGCAAGCTGTTCCCAAAGAGCTTTAGAACAAGGCATAGTTTTCCCTGCTGGCTCTTTGGGCGTGGGACCAGTCTCCAGACATATGGCCATTTTTGTGCCTGGCGTGGCGCCAAGTGCGAAAGGGTTCTTCTGAGGCTGAAGAGAGCAGGAAAGCCTGCAGCCCCCAGGTGTGTGGGGCTACGCAAGCGGTTCCCCAAGAGCTTTAGAACAAGGCATAGTTTTCCCTGCTGGCTCTTTGGGCGTGGGACCAGTCTCCAGACATATGGCCATTTTTGGGCCTGGCGTGACGCCATGTGGGAAAGGATGGTTTTGAGGCTGAAGGCAGCAGGAAAGCCTGCAGCCCCCAGGTCTGTAGGGCTACACAAGTGGTTCCCAAAGAGCTTTAGAACAAGGCATAGTTTTCCCTGCTGGCTCTTTGGGCGTGGGACCAGTCTCCAGCCATATGGCTATTTTTGGGCCTGGCGCGGCGCCAAGTGGGAAAGGGTGGTTTTGAGGCTGAAGGCAGCAGGAAAGCCTGTAGCCCCCAGGTGTGTGGGGCTACGCAAGCGGTTCCCAAAGAGCTTTAGAACAAGGCATAGTTTTCCCTGCTGGCTCTTTGGGCGTGGAACAAATCTCCAGACATATGGCCATTTTTGTGCCTGGCGCGGCGCCAAGTGGGAAAGGGTGGTTTTGAGGCTGAAGAGAGCAGGAAAGCCTGCAGCCCCCAGGTGTGTGGGGCTACGCAAGCGGTTCCCAAAGAGCTTTAGAACAAGGCATAGTTTTCCCTGCTGGCTCTTTGGGCGTGGGACCAGTCTCCAGCCATATGGCTATTTTTGGGCCTGGCGCGGCGCCAAGTGGGAAAGGGTGCTTTTGAGACTGAAGGCAGCAGGAAAGCCTGCAGCCCCCAGGTCTGTGGGGCTACGCAAGCGGTTCCCAAAGAGCTTTAGAACAAGGCATAGTTTTCCCTGCTGGCTCTTTGGGCGTGGGACCAGTCTCCAGACATATGGCAATTTTTGGGCCTGGTGCGGCGCCAAGTGGGAAAGGGTGGTTTTGAGGCTGAAGAGAGCAGGAAAGCCTGTAGCCCCCAGGTGTGTGGGGCTACGCAAGCGGTTCCCAAAGAGCTTTAAAACAAGGCATAGTTTTCCCTGCTGGCTCTTTGGGCGTGGAACAAATCTCCAGACATACGGACATTTTTGTGCCTGGCGTGGCGCCAAGTGGGAAAGGGTGGTTTTGAGGCTGAAGGCAGCAGGAAAGCCTGCAGCCCCCAGGTCTGTGGGGCTACGCAAGCGGTTCCCAAAGAGCTTTAGAACAAGGCATAGTTTTCCCTGCTGGCTCTTTGGGCGTGGGACCAACCTCCAGACATATGGCCATTTTTGGGCCTGGCGCGGCGCCAATTGCGAAAGGGTTCTTCTGACGCTGAAAGCACGAGAAAAGCCTGCAGCCCCCAGTTTGTGTGGGGCTACGCAAGCGGTTCCCAAAGAGCTTTAGAACAAGGCATAGTTTTCCCTGCTGGCTCTTTGGGCGTGGGACCAGTCTCCAGACATATGGCCATTTTTGGGCCTGGCGCGGCGCCAAGTGGGAAAGGGTGGTTTTGAGGCTGAAGGCAGCAGGAAAGCCTGCAGCCCCCAGGTGTGTGGGGCTACGCAAGCCGTTCCCAAAGAGCTTTAGAACAAGGCATAGTTTTCCCTGCTGGCTCTTTGGGCGTGGAACAAATCTCCAGACATATGGCCATTTTTGTGCCTGGCGCGGCGCCAAGTGGGAAAGCGTGCTTTTGAGGCTGAAGAGAGCAGGAAAGCCTGCAGCCCCCAGGTGTGTGGGGCTACGCAAGCCGTTCCCAAAGAGCTTTAGAACAAGGCATAGTTTTCCCTGCTGGCTCTTTGGGCGTGGAACAAATCTCCAGACATATGGCCATTTTTGTGCCTGGCGTGGCGCCAAGTGCGAAAGGGTTCTTCTGAGGCTGAAGAGAGCAGGAAAGCCTGCAGCCCCCAGGTGTGTGGGGCTACGCAAGCGGTTCCCCAAGAGCTTTAGAACAAGGCATAGTTTTCCCTGCTGGCTCTTTGGGCGTGGGACCAGTCTCCAGACATATGGCCATTTTTGGGCCTGGCGTGACGCCATGTGGGAAAGGATGGTTTTGAGGCTGAAGGCAGCAGGAAAGCCTGCAGCCCCCAGGTCTGTAGGGCTACACAAGTGGTTCCCAAAGAGCTTTAGAACAAGGCATAGTTTTCCCTGCTGGCTCTTTGGGCGTGGGACCAGTCTCCAGCCATATGGCTATTTTTGGGCCTGGCGCGGCGCCAAGTGGGAAAGGGTGGTTTTGAGGCTGAAGGCAGCAGGAAAGCCTGTAGCCCCCAGGTGTGTGGGGCTACGCAAGCGGTTCCCAAAGAGCTTTAGAACAAGGCATAGTTTTCCCTGCTGGCTCTTTGGGCGTGGAACAAATCTCCAGACATATGGCCATTTTTGTGCCTGGCGCGGCGCCAAGTGGGAAAGGGTGGTTTTGAGGCTGAAGAGAGCAGGAAAGCCTGCAGCCCCCAGGTGTGTGGGGCTACGCAAGCGGTTCCCAAAGAGCTTTAGAACAAGGCATAGTTTTCCCTGCTGGCTCTTTGGGCGTGGGACCAGTCTCCAGCCATATGGCCATTTTTGTGCCTGGCACGGCGCCAAGTGGGAAAGCGTGCTTTTGAGGCTGAAGAGAGCAGGAAAGCCTGCAGCCCCCAGGTGTGTGGGGCTACGCAAGCCGTTCCCAAAGAGCTTTAGAACAAGGCATAGTTTTCCCTGCTGGCTCTTTGGGCGTAGAACAAATCTCCAGACATATGGCCATTTTTGGGCCTGGCGTGACGCCATGTGGGAAAGGGTGCTTTTGAGGCTGAAGAGAGCAGGAAAGCCTGCAGCCCCCAGGTGTGTGGGGCTACGCAAGCGGTTCCCAAAGAGCTTTAGAACAAGGCATAGTTTTCCCTGCTGGCTCTTTGGGCGTGGGACCAGTCTCCAGCCATATGGCTATTTTTGGGCCTGGCGCGGCGCCAAGTGGGAAAGGGTGCTTTTGAGACTGAAGGCAGCAGGAAAGCCTGCAGCCCCCAGGCCTGTGGGGCTACGCAAGCGGTTCCCAAAGAGCTTTAGAACAAGGCATAGTTTTCCCTGCTGGCTCTTTGGGCGTGGGACCAGTCTCCAGACATATGGCCATTTTTAGGCCTGGTGCGGCGCCAAGTGGGAAAGGGTGGTTTTGAGGCTGAAGGCAGCAGGAAAGCCTGTAGCCCCCAGGTGTGTGGGGCTACGCAAGCAGTTCCCAAAGAGCTTTAGAACAAGGCATAGTTTTCCCTGCTGGCTCTTTGGGCGTGGAACAAATCTCCAGACATACGGCCATTTTTGTGCCTGGCGTGGCGCCAAGTGCGAAAGGGTTCTTCTGAGGCTGAAGAGAGCAGGAAAGCCTGCAGCCACCAGGTGTGTGGGGCTACGCAAGCGGTTCCCAAAGAGCTTTAGAACAAGGCATAGTTTTCCCTGCTGGCTCTTTGGGCGTGGAACAAATCTCCAGACATATGGCCATTTTTGTGCCTGGCGTGGCGCCAAGTGCGAAAGGGTTCTTCTGAGGCTGAAGAGAGCAGGAAAGCCTGCAGCCCCCAGGTGTGTGGGGCTACGCAAGCGGTTCCCAAAGAGCTTTAGAACAAGGCATATTTTTCCCTGCTGGCTCTTTGGGCGTGGGACCAGTCTGCAGACATATGGCCATTTTTGTGCCTGACGTGACGCCATGTGGGAAAGGGTGGTTTTGAGGCTGAAGGCAGCAGGAAAGCCTGCAGCCCCCAGGTCTGTAGGGCTACGCAAGCGGTTCCCAAAGAGCTTTAGAACAAGGCATAGTTTTCCCTGCTGGCTCTTTGGGCGTGGGACCAGTCTCCAGACATATGGCCATTTTTAGGCCTGGTGCGGCGCCAAGTGGGAAAGGGTGGTTTTGAGGCTGAAGGCAGCAGGAAAGCCTGTAGCCCCCAGGTGTGTGGGGCTACGCAAGCAGTTCCCAAAGAGCTTTAGAACAAGGCATAGTTTTCCCTGCTGGCTCTTTGGGCGTGGAACAAATCTCCCGACATACGGCCATTTTTGTGCCTGGCGTGGCGCCAAGTGCGAAAGGGTTCTTCTGAGGCTGAAGAGAGCAGGAAAGCCTGCAGCCACCAGGTGTGTGGGGCTACGCAAGCGGTTCCCAAAGAGCTTTAGAACAAGGCATAGTTTTCCCTGCTGGCTCTTTGGGCGTGGGACCAGTCTCCAGCCATATGGCCATTTTTGGGCCTGGCGCGGCGCCAAGTGGGAAAGGGTGCTTTTGAGGCTGAAGAGAGCAGGAAAGCCTGCAGCCCCCAGGTGTGTGGGGCTACGCAAGCGGTTCCCAAAGAGCTTTAGAACAAGGCATAGTTTTCCCTGCTGGCTCTTTGGGCGTAGAACAAATCTCCAGACATATGGCCATTTTTGTGCCTGGCGTGGCGCCAAGTGCGAAAGGGTTCTTCTGAGGCTGAAGAGAGCAGGAAAGCCTGCAGCCCCCAGGTGTGTGGGGCTACGCAAGCGGTTCCCAAAGAGCTTTAGAACAAGGCATAGTTTTCCCTGCTGGCTCTTTGGGCGTGGGACCAGTCTCCAGCCATATGGCCATTTTTGTGCCTGGCGTGACGCCAAGTGGGAAAGGGTGGTTTTGAGGCTGAAGGCAGCAGGAAAGCCTGCAGCCCCCAGGTGTGTGGGGCTTCGCAAGCGGTTCCCAAAGAGCTTTAGAACAAGGCATAGTTTTCCCTGCTGGCTCTTTGGGCGTGGGACCAGTCTCCAGCCATATGGCTATTTTTGGGCATGGCGCGGCGCGAAGTGGGAAATGGTGGTTTTGAGGCAGAAGGCAGCAGGAAAGCCTGCAGCCCCCAGGTCTGTGGGGCTACGCAAGCGGTTCCCAAAGAGCTTTAGAACAAGGCATAGTTTTCCCTGCTGGCTCTTTGGGCGTGGGACCAGTCTCCAGACATATGGCCATTTTTGGGCCTGGCGCGGCGCCAAGTGGGAAAGGGTGGTTTTGAGGCTGAAGGCAGCAGGAAAGCCTGCAGCCCCCAGGTGTGTGGGGCTACGCAAGCCGTTCCCAAAGAGCTTTAGAACAAGGCATAGTTTTCCCTGCTGGCTCTTTGGGCGTGGGACCAATCTCCAGACATATGGCCATTTTTGGGCCTGGCGCGGCGCCAAGTGGGAAAGCGTGCTTTTGAGGCTGAAGAGAGCAGGAAAGCCTGCAGCCCCCAGGTGTGTGGGGCTACGCAAGCCGTTCCCAAAGAGCTTTAGAACAAGGCATAGTTTTCCCTGCTGGCTCTTTGGGCGTGGAACAAATCTCCAGCCATATGGCCATTTTTGTGCCTGGCGTGGCGCCAAGTGCGAAAGGGTTCTTCTGAGGCTGAAGAGAGCAGGAAAGCCTGCAGCCCCCAGGTGTGTGGGGCTACGAAAGCGGTTCCCAAAGAGCTTTAGAACAAGGCATATTTTTCCCTGCTGGCTCTTTGGGCGTGGGACCAGTCTGCAGACATATGGCCATTTTTGTGCCTGGCGTGACGCCATGTGGGAAAGGGTGGTTTTGAGGCTGAAGGCAGCAGGAAAGCCTGCAGCCCCCAGGTCTGTAGGGCTACGCAAGCGGTTCCCAAAGAGCTTTAGAACAAGGCATAGTTTTCCCTGCTGGCTCTTTGGGCGTGGGACCAGTCTCCAGACATATGGCCATTTTTGGGCCTGGCGCGGCGCCAAGTGCGAAAGGGTTCTTCTGAGGCTGAAAGCGCGAGAAAAGCCTGCAGCCCCCAGGTGTGTGGGGCTAAGCCAGTGGTTCCCAAAGAGCTTTAGAACAAGGCATAGTTTTCCCTGCTGGCTCTTTGGGCGTGGGTCCAATCTCCATACATATGGCCATTTTTGTGCCTGGTGCGGCGCCAAGTGGGAAAGGGTGGTTTTGAGGCTGAAGAGAGCAGGAAAGCCTGCAGCCCCCAGGTGTGTGGGGCTACGCAAGCGGTTCCCAAAGCGCTTTAGAACAAGGCATAGTTTTCCCTGCTGGCTCTTTGGGCGTGGGACCAGTCTCCAGACATATGGCCATTTTTGTGCCTGGCGTGACGCCAAGTGGGAAAGGGTGGTTTTGAGGCTGAAGGCAGCAGGAAGGCCTGCAGCCCCCAGGTGTGTGGGGCTACGCAAGCGGTTCCCAAAGAGCTTTAGAACAAGGCATAGTTTTCCCTGCTGGCTCTTTGGGCGTGGGACCAGTCTCCACACATATGGCCATTTTTGGGCCTGGCGCGGCGCCAATTGCGAAAGGGTTCTTCTGAGGCTGAAAGCGCGAGAAAAGCATGCAGCCCCCAGTTTGTGTGGGGCTACGCAAGCCGTTCCCCAAGAGCTTTAGAACAAGGCATAGTTTTCCCTGCTGGCTCTTTGGGCGTGGGACCAATCTCCAGACATATGGCCATTTTTGTGCCTGGCGCGGCGCCAAGTGGGAAAGCGTGCTTTTGAGGCTGAAGGCAGCAGGAAAGCCTGCAGCCCCCAGGTGTGTGGGGCTACGCAAGCGGTTCCCAAAGAGCTTTAGAACAAGGCATAGTTTTCCCTGCTGGCTCTTTGGGCGTGGGACCAATCTCCAGACATATGGCCATTTTTGTGCCTGGCGCGGCGCCAAGTGGGAAAGCGTGCTTTTGAGGCTGAAGAGAGCAGGAAAGCCTGCAGCCCCCAGGTGTGTGGGGCTACGCAAGCCGTTCCCAAAGAGCTTTAGAACAAGGCATAGTTTTCCCTGCTGGCTCTTTGGGCGTGGAACAAATCTCCAGACATATGGCCATTTTTGTGCCTGGCGCGGCGCTAAGTGGGAAAGGGTGGTTTTGAGGCTGAAGGCAGCAGGAAAGCCTGCAGCCCCCAGGTGTGTGGGGCTACGCAAGCGGTTCCCAAAGAGCTTTAGAACAAGGCATAGTTTTCCCTGCTGGCTCTTTGGGCGTGGGACCAGTCTCCAGACATATGGCCATTGTTGTGCCTGGCATGACGCCAAGTGGGAAAGGGTGGTTTTGAGGCTGAAGGCAGCAGGAAAGCCTGCAGCCCCCAGGTGTGTGGGGCTACGCAAGCCGTTCCCAAAGAGCTTTAGAACAAGGCATAGTTTTCCCTGCTGGCTCTTTGGGCGTGGGACCAGTCTCCAGACATATGGCCATTTTTGGGCCTGGCGCGGCGCCAAGTGGGAAAGGGTGCTTTTGAGGCTGAAGGCAGCAGGAAAGCCTGCAGCCCCCAGGTCTGTAGGGCTACGTAAGTGGTTCCCAAAGAGCTTTAGAACAAGGCATAGTTTTCCCTGCTGGCTCTTTGGGCGTGGGACCAGTCTCCAGCCATATGGCCATTTTTGGGCCTGGCGCGGCGCCAAGTGGGAAAGGGTGCTTTTGAGGCTGAAGGCAGCAGGAAAGCCTGTAGCCCCCAGGTGTGTGGGGCTACGCAAGCGGTTCCCAAAGAGCTTTAGAACAAGGCATAGTTTTCCCTGCTGGCTCTTTGGGCGTGGAACAAATCTCCAGACATATGGCCATTTTTGTGCCTGGCGCGGCGCCAAGTGGGAAAGGGTGCTTTTGAGGCTGAAGAGAGCAGGAAAGCCTGCAGCCCCCAGGTGTGTGGGGCTAAGCAAGCGGTTCCCAAAGAGCTTTAGAACAAGGCATAGTTTTCCCTGCTGGCTCTTTGGGCGTGGGACCAGTCTCCAGCCATATGGCTATTTTTGGGCCTGGCGCGGCGCCAAGTGGGAAAGGGTGCTTTTGAGACTGAAGGCAGCAGGAAAGCCTGCAGCCCCCAGGTCTGTGGGGCTACGCAAGCGGTTCCCAAAGAGCTTTAGAACAAGGCATAGTTTTCCCTGCTGGCTCTTTGGGCGTGGGACCAGTCTCCAGACATATGGCCATTTTTGGGCCTGGTGCGGCGCCAAGTGGGAAAGGGTGGTTTTGAGGCTGAAGGCAGCAGGAAAGCCTGTAGCCCCCAGGTGTGTGGGGCTACGCAAGCGGTTCCCAAAGAGCTTTAGAACAAGGCATAGTTTTCCCTGCTGGCTCTTTGGGCGTGGAACAAATCTCCAGACATACGGCCATTTTTGTGCCTGGCCTGGCGCCAAGTGAGAAAGGGTGGTTTTGAGGCTGAAGGCAGCAGGAAAGCCTGCAGCCCCCAGGTCTGTGGGGCTACGCAAGCGGTTCCCAAAGAGCTTTAGAACAAGGCATAGTTTTCCCTGCTGGCTCTTTGGGCGTGGAACAAATCTCCAGACATATGGCCATTTTTGTGCCTGGCGCGGCGCCAAGTGGGAAAGCGTGCTTTTGAGGCTGAAGAGAGCAGGAAAGCCTGCAGCCCCCAGGTGAGTGGGGCTACGCAAGCCGTTCCCAAAGAGCTTTAGAACAAGGCATAGTTTTCCCTGCTGGCTCTTTGGGCGTGGAACAAATCTCCAGACATATGGCCATTTTTGTGCCTGGCGTGGCGCCAAGTGCGAAAGGGTTCTTCTGAGGCTGAAGAGAGCAGGAAAGCCTGCAACCCCCAGGTGTGTGGGGCTACGCAAGCGGTTCCCAAAGAGCTTTAGAACAAGGCATAGTTTTCCCTGCTGGCTCTTTGGGCGTGGGACCAGTCTCCAGACATATGGCCATTTTTGGGCCTGGCGTGACGCCATGTGGGAAAGGATGGTTTTGAGGCTGAAGGCAGCAGGAAAACCTGCAGCCCCCAGGTCTGTGGGGCTACGCAAGTGGTTCCCAAAGAGCTTTAGAACAAGGCATAGTTTTCCCTGCTGGCTCTTTGGGCGTGGGACCAGTCTCCAGCCATATGGCTATTTTTGGGCCTGGCGCGGCGCCAAGTGTCAAAGGGTGCTTTTGAGACTGAAGGCAGCAGGAAAGCCTGCAGCCCCCAGGTCTGTGGGGCTACGCAAGCGGTTCCCAAAGAGCTTTAGAACAAGGCATAGTTTTCCCTGCTGGCTCTTTGGGCGTGGGACCAATCTCCAGACATATGGCCATTTTTGTGCCTGGTGCGGCGCCAAGTGGGAAAGGGTGGTTTTGAGGCTGAAGGCAGCAGGAAAGCCTGTAGCCCCCAGGTGTGTGGGGCTACGCAAGCGGTTCCCAAAGAGCTTTAGAACAAGGCATAGTTTTCCCTGCTGGCTCTTTGGGCGTGGAACAAATCTCCAGACATATGGCCATTTTTGTGCCTGGCGCGTCGCCAAGTGCGAAAGGGTGCTTTTGAGGCTGAAGAGAGCAGGAAAGCCTGCAGCCCCCAGGTGTGTGGGGCTACGCAAGCGGTTCCCAAAGAGCTTTAGAACAAGGCATAGTTTTCCCTGCTGGCTCTTTGGGCGTGGGACCAGTCTCCAGCCATATGGCTATTTTTGGGCCTGGCGCGGCGCCAAGTGGGAAAGGGTGCTTTTGAGACTGAAGGCAGCAGGAAAGCCTGCAGCCCCCAGGTCTGTGGGGCTACGCAAGCGGTTCCCAAAGAGCTTTAGAACAAGGCATAGTTTTCCCTGCTGGCTCTTTGGGCGTGGGACCAGTCTCCAGCCATATGGCTATTTTTGGGCATGGCGCGGCGCGAAGTGGGAAATTGTGGTTTTGAGGCAGAAGGCAGCAGGAAAGCCTGCAGCCCCCAGGTCTGTGGGGCTACGCAAGCGGTTCCCAAAGAGCTTTAGAACAAGGCATAGTTTTCCCTGCTGGCTCTTTGGGCGTGGGACCAGTCTCCAGACATATGGCCATTTTTGTGCCTGGCGCGGCGCCAAGTGGGAAAGGGTGGTTTTGAGGCTGAAGGCAGCAGGAAAGCCTGCAGCCCCCAGGTGTGTGGGGCTACGCAAGCGGTTCCCAAAGAGCTTTAGAACAAGGCATAGTTTTCCCTGCTGGCTCTTTGGGCGTGGGACCAATCTCCAGACATATGGCCATTTTTGGGCCTGGTGCGGCGCCAAGTGGGAAAGCGTGCTTTTCAGGCTGAAGAGAGCAGGAAAGCCTGCAGCCCCCAGGTGTGTGGGGCTACGCAAGCCGTTCCCAAAGAGCTTTAGAACAAGGCATAGTTTTCCCTGCTGGCTCTTTGGGCGTGGGACCAATCTCCAGACATATGGCCATTTTTGTGCCTGGCGTGGCGCCAAGTGCGAAAGGGTTCTTCTGAGGCTGAAGAGAGCAGGAAAGCCTGCAGCCCCCAGGTGTGTGGGGCTACGCAAGCCGTTCCCAAAGAGCTTTAGAACAAGGCATAGTTTTCCCTGCTGGCTCTTTGGGCGTGGGACCAGTCTGCAGACATATGGCCATTTTAATGCCTGGCGTGACGCCATGTGGGAAAGGGTGGTTTTGAGGCTGAAGAGAGCAGGAAAGCCTGCAGCCCCCAGGTGTGTGGGGCTACGCAAGCCGTTCCCAAAGAGCTTTAGAACAAGGCATAGTTTTCCCTGCTGGCTCTTTGGGCGTGGAACAAATCTCCAGACATATGGCCATTTTTGTGCCTGGCGTGGCGCCAAGTGCGAAAGGGTTCTTCTGAGGCTGAAGAGAGCAGGAAAGCCTGCAACCCCCAGGTGTGTGGGGCTACGCAAGCGGTTCCCCAAGAGCTTTAGAACAAGGCATAGTTTTCCCTGCTGGCTCTTTGGGCGTGGGACCAGTCTCCAGACATATGGCCATTTTTGGGCCTGGCGTGACGCCATGTGGGAAAGGGTGCTTTTGAGGCTGAAGAGAGCAGGAAAGCCTGCAGCCCCCAGGTGTGTGGGGCTACGCAAGCGGTTCCCAAAGAGCTTTAGAACAAGGCATAGTTTTCCCTGCTGGCTCTTTGGGCGTGGGACCAGTCTCCAGCCATATGGCTATTTTTGGGCCTGGTGCGGCGCCAAGTGGGAAAGGGTGCTTTTGAGACTGAAGGCAGCAGGAAAGCCTGCAGCCCCTAGGCCTGTGGGGCTACGCAAGCGGTTCCCAAAGAGCTTTAGAACAAGGCATAGTTTTCCCTGCTGGCTCTTTGGGCGTGGGACCAGTCTCCAGACATATGGCCATTTTTAGGCCTGGTGCGGCGCCAAGTGGGAAAGGGTGGTTTTGAGGCTGAAGGCAGCAGGAAAGCCTGTAGCCCCCAGGTGTGTGGGGCTACGCAAGCAGTTCCCAAAGAGCTTTAGAACAAGGCATAGTTTTCCCTGCTGGCTCTTTGGGCGTGGAACAAATCTCCAGACATACGGCCATTTTTGTGCCTGGCGTGGCGCCAAGTGCGAAAGGGTTCTTCTGAGGCTGAAGAGAGCAGGAAAGCCTGCAGCCACCAGGTGTGTGGGGCTACGCAAGCGGTTCCCAAAGAGCTTTAGAACAAGGCATAGTTTTCCCTGCTGGCTCTTTGGGCGTGGGACCAGTCTCCAGCCATATGGCCATTTTTGGGCCTGGCGCGGCGCCAAGTGGGAAAGGGTGCTTTTGAGGCTGAAGAGAGCAGGAAAGCCTGCAGCCCCCAGGTGTGTGGGGCTATGCAAGCGGTTCCCAAAGAGCTTTAGAACAAGGCATAGTTTTCCCTGCTGGCTCTTTGGGCGTGGAACAAATCTCCAGACATATGGCCATTTTTGTGCCTGGCGTGGCGCCAAGTGCGAAAGGGTTCTTCTGAGGCTGAAGAGAGCAGGAAAGCCTGCAGCCCCCAGGTGTGTGGGGCTACGCAAGCGGTTCCCAAAGAGCTTTAGAACAAGGCATAGTTTTCCCTGCTGGCTCTTTGGGCGTGGGACCAGTCTCCAGCCATATGGCCATTTTTGTGCCTGGCGTGACGCCAAGTGGGAAAGGGTGGTTTTGAGGCTGAAGGAAGCAGGAAAGCCTGCAGCCCCCAGGTGTGTGGGGCTACGCAAGCGGTTCCCAAAGAGCTTTAGAACAAGGCATAGTTTTCCCTGCTGGCTCTTTGGGCGTGAGACCAGTCTCCAGACATATGGCCATTTTTGGGCCTGGCGCGGCGCCAAGTGGGAAGGGGTGCTTTTGAGGCTGAAGAGAGCAGGAAAGCCTGCAGCCCCCAGGTGCGTGGGGCTACGCAAGCCGTTCCCCAAGAGCTTTAGAACAAGGCATATTTTTCCCTGCTGGCTCTTTGGGCGTGGGACCAGTCTGCGGACATATGGCCATTTTTGTGCCTGGCGTGACGCCATGTGGGAAAGGGTGGTTTTGAGGCTGAAGGCAGCAGGAAAGCCTGCAGCCCCCAGGTGTGTGGGGCTACGCAAGCGGTTCCCAAAGAGCTTTAGAACAAGGCATAGTTTTCCCTGCTGGCTCTTTGGGCGTGGGACCAGTCTCCAGACATATGGCCATTTTTGGGCCTGGCGCGGCGCCAAGTGCGAAAGGGTTCTTCTGAGGCTGAAAGCGCGAGAAAAGCCTGCAGCCCCCAGGTCTGTGGGGCTAAGCCAGTGGTTCCCAAAGAGCTTTAGAACAAGGCATAGTTTTCCCTGCTGGCTCTTTGGGCGTGGGTCCAATCTCCATACATATGGCCATTTTTGTGCCTGGTGCGGCGCCAAGTGGGAAAGGGTGGTTTTGAGGCTGAAGAGAGCAGGAAAGCCTGCAGCCCCCAGGTGTCTGGGGCTACGCAAGCGGTTCCCAAAGCGCTTTAGAACAAGGCATAGTTTTCCCTGCTGGCTCTTTGGGCGTGGGACCAGTCTCCAGACATATGGCCATTTTTGTGCCTGGCGTGACGCCAAGTGGGAAAGGGTGGTTTTGAGGCTGAAGGCAGCAGGAAGGCCTGCAGCCCCCAGGTGTGTGGGGCTACGCAAGCGGTTCCCAAAGAGCTTTAGAACAAGGCATAGTTTTCCCTGCTGGCTCTTTGGGCGTGGGACCAGTCTCCACATATATGGCCATTTTTGGGCCTGGCGCGGCGCCAATTGCGAAAGGGTTCTTCTGAGGCTGAAAGCGCGAGAAAAGCATGCAGCCCCCAGTTTGTGTGGGGCTACGCAAGCCGTTCCCCAAGAGCTTTAGAACAAGGCATAGTTTTCCCTGCTGGCTCTTTGGGCGTGGGACCAATCTCCAGACATATGGCCATTTTTGTGCCTGGCGCGGCGCCAAGTGGGAAAGCGTGCTTTTGAGGCTGAAGGCAGCAGGAAAGCCTGCAGCCCCCAGGTGTGTGGGGCTACGCAAGCGGTTCCCAAAGAGCTTTAGAACAAGGCATAGTTTTCCCTGCTGGCTCTTTGGGCGTGGGACCAATCTCCAGACATATGGCCATTTTTGTGCCTGGCGCGGCGCCAAGTGGGAAAGCGTGCTTTTGAGGCTGAAGAGAGCAGGAAAGCCTGCAGCCCCCAGGTGTGTGGGGCTACGCAAGCCGTTCCCAAAGAGCTTTAGAACAAGGCATAGTTTTCCCTGCTGGCTCTTTGGGCGTGGAACAAATCTCCAGACATATGGCCATTTTTGTGCCTGGCGCGGCGCCAAGTGCAAAAGGGTTTTTCTGAGGCTGAAGAGAGCAGGAAAGCCTGCAGCCCCCAGGTGTGTGGGGCTACGCAAGTGGTTCCCAAAGAGCTTTAGAACAAGGCATAGTTTTCCCTGCTGGCTCTTTGGGCGTGGGACCAGTCTCCAGATATATGGCCATTTTTGGGCCTGACGCGGCGCCAAGTGGGAAAGGGTGGTTTTGAGGCTGAAGGCAGCAGGAAAGCCTGCAGCCCCCAGGTGTGTGGCGCTACGCAAGCCGTTCCCAAAGAGCTTTACAACAAGGCATAGTTTTCCCTGCTGGCTCTTTGGGCGTGGGACCAGTCTCCAGCCATATGGCCATTTTTGGGCGTGACGCGGCGCCAAGTGGGAAAGGGTGCTTTTGAGGCTGAAGAGAGCAGGAAAGCCTGCAGCCCCCAGGTGTGTGGGGCTACGCAAGCGGTTCCCAAAGAGCTTTAGAACAAGGCATAGTTTTCCCTGCTGGCTCTTTGGGCGTGGAACAAATCTCCAGACATATGGCCATTTTTGTGCCTGGCGTGACGCTAAGTGGGAAAGGGTGGTTTTGAGGCTGAAGGCAGCAGGAAAGCCTGCAGCCCCCAGGTGTGTGGGGCTACGCAAGCGGTTCCCAAAGAGCTTTAGAACAAGGCATAGTTTTCCCTGCTGGCTCTTTGGGCGTGGGACCAGTCTCCAGACATATGGCCATTGTTGTGCCTGGCATGACGCCAAGTGGGAAAGGGTGGTTTTGAGGCTGAAGGCAGCAGGAAAGCCTGCAGCCCCCAGGTGTGTGGGGCTACGCAAGCGGTTCCCAAAGAGCTTTAGAACAAGGCATAGTTTTCCCTGCTGGCTCTTTGGGCGTGGGACCAGTCTCCAGACATATGGCCATTTTTGGGCCTGGCGCGGCGCCAAGTGGGAAAGGGTGCTTTTGAGGCTGAAGGCAGCAGGAAAGCCTGCAGCCCCCAGGTCTGTAGGGCTACGTAAGTGGTTCCCAAAGAGCTTTAGAACAAGGCATAGTTTTCCCTGCTGGCTCTTTGGGCGTGGGACCAGTCTCCAGCCATATGGCTATTTTTGGGCCTGGCGCGGCGCCAAGTGGGAAAGGGTGGTTTTGAGGCTAGAAGGCAGCAGGAAAGCCTGTAGCCCCCAGGTGTGTGGGGCTACGCAAGCGGTTCCCAAAGAGCTTTAGAACAAGGCATAGTTTTCCCTGCTGGCTCTTTGGGCGTGGAACAAATCTCCAGACATATGGCCATTTTTGTGCCTGGCGCGGCGCCAAGTGGGAAAGGGTGCTTTTGAGGCTGAAGAGAGCAGGAAAGCCTGCAGCCCCCAGGTGTGTGGGGCTACGCAAGCGGTTCCCAAAGAGCTTTAGAACAAGGCATAGTTTTCCCTGCTGGCTCTTTGGGCGTGGGACCAGTCTCCAGCCATATGGCTATTTTTGGGCCTGGCGCGGCGCCAAGTGGGAAAGGGTGCTTTTGAGACTGAAGGCAGCAGGAAAGCCTGCAGCCCCCAGGTCTGTGGGGCTACGCAAGCGGTTCCCAAAGAGCTTTAGAACAAGGCATAGTTTTCCCTGCTGGCTCTTTGGGCGTGGGACCAGTCTCCAGACATATGGCCATTTTTGGGCCTGGTGCGGCGCCAAGTGGGAAAGGGTGGTTTTGAGGCTGAAGGCAGCAGGAAAGCCTGTAGCCCCCAGGTGTGTGGGGCTACGCAAGCGGTTCCCAAAGAGCTTTAGAACAAGGCATAGTTTTCCCTGCTGGCTCTTTGGGCGTGGAACAAATCTCCAGACATACGGCCATTTTTGTGCCTGGCGTGGCGCCAAGTGAGAAAGGGTGGTTTTGAGGCTGAAGGCAGCAGGAAAGCCTGCAGCCCCCAGGTCTGTGGGGCTACGCAAGCGGTTCCCAAAGAGCTTTAGAACAAGGCATAGTTTTCCCTGCTGGCTCTTTGGGCGTGGAACAAATCTCCAGACATATGGCCATTTTTGTGCCTGGCGCGGCGCCAAGTGGGAAAGCGTGCTTTTGAGGCTGAAGAGAGCAGGAAAGCCTGCAGCCCCCAGGTGAGTGGGGCTACGCAAGCCGTTCCCAAAGAGCTTTAGAACAAGGCATAGTTTTCCCTGCTGGCTCTTTGGGCGTGGAACAAATCTCCAGACATATGGCCATTTTTGTGCCTGGCGTGGCGCCAAGTGCGAAAGGGTTCTTCTGAGGCTGAAGAGAGCAGGAAAGCCTGCAGCCCCCAGGTGTGTGGGGCTACGCAAGCGGTTCCCCAAGAGCTTTAGAACAAGGCATAGTTTTCCCTGCTGGCTCTTTGGGCGTGGGACCAGTCTCCAGACATATGGCCATTTTTGGGCCTGGCGTGACGCCATGTGGGAAAGGATGGTTTTGAGGCTGAAGGCAGCAGGAAAACCTGCAGCCCCCAGGTCTGTGGGGCTACGCAAGTGGTTCCCAAAGAGCTTTAGAACAAGGCATAGTTTTCCCTGCTGGCTCTTTGGGCGTGGGACCAGTCTCCAGCCATATGGCTATTTTTGGGCCTGGCGCGGCGCCAAGTGTCAAAGGGTGCTTTTGAGACTGAAGGCAGCAGGAAAGCCTGCAGCCCCCAGGTCTGTGGGGCTACGCAAGCGGTTCCCAAAGAGCTTTAGAACAAGGCATAGTTTTCCCTGCTGGCTCTTTGGGCGTGGGACCAATCTCCAGACATATGGCCATTTTTGTGCCTGGTGCGGCGCCAAGTGGGAAAGGGTGGTTTTGAGGCTGAAGGCAGCAGGAAAGCCTGTAGCCCCCAGGTGTGTGGGGCTACGCAAGCGGTTCCCAAAGAGCTTTAGAACAAGGCATAGTTTTCCCTGCTGGCTCTTTGGGCGTGGAACAAATCTCCAGACATATGGCCATTTTTGTGCCTGGCGCGTCGCCAAGTGCGAAAGGGTGCTTTTGAGGCTGAAGAGAGCAGGAAAGCCTGCAGCCCCCAGGTGTGTGGGGCTACGCAAGCGGTTCCCAAAGAGCTTTAGAACAAGGCATAGTTTTCCCTGCTGGCTCTTTGGGCGTGGGACCAGTCTCCAGCCATAAGGCTATTTTTGGGCCTGGCGCGGCGCCAAGTGGGAAAGGGTGCTTTTGAGACTGAAGGCAGCAGGAAAGCCTGCAGCCCCCAGGTGTGTGGGGCTACGCAAGCGGTTCCCAAAGAGCTTTAGAACAAGGCATAGTTTTCCCTGCTGGCTCTTTGGGCGTGGGACCAGTCTGCAGACATATGGCCATTTTTGGGCCTGGTGCGGCGCCAAGTGGGAAAGGGTGGTTTTGAGGCTGAAGGCAGCAGGAAAGCCTGTAGCCCCCAGGTGTGTGGGGCTACGCAAGCAGTTCCCAAAGAGCTTTAGAACAAGGCATAGTTTTCCCTGCTGGCTCTTTGGGCGTGGAACAAATCTCCAGACATACGGCCATTTTTGTGCCTGGCGTGGCGCCAAGTGCGAAAGGGTTCTTCTGAGGCTGAAGAGAGCAGGAAAGCCTGCAGCCCCCAGGTGTGTGGGGCTACGCAAGCGGTTCCCAAAGAGCTTTAGAACAAGGCATAGTTTTCCCTGCTGGCTCTTTGGGCGTGGAACAAATCTCCAGACATATGGCCATTTTTGTGCCTGGCGCGGCGCCAAGTGGGAAAGCGTGCTTTTGAGGCTGAAGAGAGCAGGAAAGCCTGCAGCCCCCAGGTGTGTGGGGCTACGCAAGCCGTTCCCAAAGAGCTTTAGAACAAGGCATAGTTTTCCCTGCTGGCTCTTTGGGCGTGGAACAAACCTCCAGACATATGGCCATTTTTGTGCCTGGCGTGGCGCCAAGTGCGAAAGGGTTCTTCTGAGGCTGAAGAGAGCAGGAAAGCCTGCAGCCCCCAGGTGTGTGGGGCTACGCAAGCGGTTCCCAAAGAGCTTTAGAACAAGGCATAGTTTTCCCTGCTGGCTCTTTGGGCGTGGGACCAGTCTCCAGCCATATGGCCATTTTTGTGCCTGGCGTGACGCCAAGTGGGAAAGGGTGGTTTTGAGGCTGAAGGCAGCAGGAAAGCCTGCAGCCCCCAGGTGTGTGGGGCTTCGCAAGCGGTTCCCAAAGAGCTTTAGAACAAGGCATAGTTTTCCCTGCTGGCTCTTTGGGCGTGGGACCAGTCTCCAGCCATATGGCTATTTTTGGGCATGGCGCGGCGCGAAGTGGGAAATTGTGGTTTTGAGGCAGAAGGCAGCAGGAAAGCCTGCAGCCCCCAGGTCTGTGGGGCTACGCAAGCGGTTCCCAAAGAGCTTTAGAACAAGGCATAGTTTTCCCTGCTGGCTCTTTGGGCGTGGGACCAGTCTCCAGACATATGGCCATTTTTGGGCCTGGCGCGGCGCCAAGTGGGAAAGGGTGGTTTTGAGGCTGAAGGCAGCAGGAAAGCCTGCAGCCCCCAGGTGTGTGGGGCTACGCAAGCGGTTCCCAAAGAGCTTTAGAACAAGGCATAGTTTTCCCTGCTGGCTCTTTGGGCGTGGGACCAATCTCCAGACATATGGCCATTTTTGGGCCTGGTGCGGCGCCAAGTGGGAAAGCGTGCTTTTCAGGCTGAAGAGAGCAGGAAAGCCTGCAGCCCCCAGGTGTGTGGGGCTACGCAAGCCGTTCCCAAAGAGCTTTAGAACAAGGCATAGTTTTCCCTGCTGGCTCTTTGGGCGTGGGACCAATCTCCAGACATATGGCCATTTTTGTGCCTGGCGTGGCGCCAAGTGCGAAAGGGTTCTTCTGAGGCTGAAGAGAGCAGGAAAGCCTGCAGCCCCCAGGTGTGTGGGGCTACGCAAGCCGTTCCCAAAGAGCTTTAGAACAAGGCATAGTTTTCCCTGCTGGCTCTTTGGGCGTGGGACCAGTCTGCAGACATATGGCCATTTTAATGCCTGGCGTGACGCCATGTGGGAAAGGGTGGTTTTGAGGCTGAAGAGAGCAGGAAAGCCTGCAGCCCCCAGGTGTGTGGGGCTACGCAAGCCGTTCCCAAAGAGCTTTAGAACAAGGCATAGTTTTCCCTGCTGGCTCTTTGGGCGTGGAACAAATCTCCAGACATATGGCCATTTTTGTGCCTGGCGTGGCGCCAAGTGCGAAAGGGTTCTTCTGAGGCTGAAGAGAGCAGGAAAGCCTGCAACCCCCAGGTGTGTGGGGCTACGCAAGCGGTTCCCCAAGAGCTTTAGAACAAGGCATAGTTTTCCCTGCTGGCTCTTTGGGCGTGGGACCAGTCTCCAGACATATGGCCATTTTTGGGCCTGGCGTGACGCCATGTGGGAAAGGGTGCTTTTGAGGCTGAAGAGAGCAGGAAAGCCTGCAGCCCCCAGGTGTGTGGGGCTACGCAAGCGGTTCCCAAAGAGCTTTAGAACAAGGCATAGTTTTCCCTGCTGGCTCTTTGGGCGTGGGACCAGTCTCCAGCCATATGGCTATTTTTGGGCCTGGCGCGGCGCCAAGTGGGAAAGGGTGCTTTTGAGACTGAAGGCTGCAGGAAAGCCTGCAGCCCCCAGGCCTGTGGGGCTACGCAAGCGGTTCCCAAAGAGCTTTAGAACAAGGCATAGTTTTCCCTGCTGGCTCTTTGGGCGTGGGACCAGTCTCCAGACATATGGCCATTTTTAGGCCTGGTGCGGCGCCAAGTGGGAAAGGGTGGTTGTGAGGCTGAAGGCAGCAGGAAAGCCTGTAGCCCCCAGGTGTGTGGGGCTACGCAAGCAGTTCCCAAAGAGCTTTAGAACAAGGCATAGTTTTCCCTGCTGGCTCTTTGGGCGTGGAACAAATCTCCAGACATACGGCCATTTTTGTGCCTGGCGTGGCGCCAAGTGCGAAAGGGTTCTTCTGAGGCTGAAGAGAGCAGGAAAGCCTGCAGCCACCAGGTGTGTGGGGCTACGCAAGCGGTTCCCAAAGAGCTTTAGAAAAAGGCATAGTTTTCCCTGCTGGCTCTTTGGGCGTGGGACCAGTCTCCAGCCATATGGCCATTTTTGGGCCTGGCGCGGCGCCAAGTGGGAAAGGGTGCTTTTGAGGCTGAAGAGAGCAGGAAAGCCTGCAGCCCCCAGGTGTGTGGGGCTATGCAAGCGGTTCCCAAAGAGCTTTAGAACAAGGCATAGTTTTCCCTGCCGGCTCTTTGGGCGTGGAACAAATCTCCAGACATATGGCCATTTTTGTGCCTGGCGTGGCGCCAAGTGCGAAAGGGTTCTTCTGAGGCTGAAGAGAGCAGGAAAGCCTGCAGCCCCCAGGTGTGTGGGGCTACGCAAGCGGTTCCCAAAGAGCTTTAGAACAAGGCATAGTTTTCCCTGCTGGCTCTTTGGGCGTGGGACCAGTCTGCAGACATATGGCCATTTTTGTGCCTGGCGTGACGCCAAGTGGGAAAGGGTGGTTTTGAGGCTGAAGGCAGCAGGAAAGCCTGCAGCCCCCAGGTGTGTGGGGCTACGCAAGCGGTTCCCAAAGAGCTTTAGAACAAGGCATAGTTTTCCCTGCTGGCTCTTTGGGCGTGAGACCAGTCTCCAGACATATGGCCATTTTTGGGCCTGGCGCGGCGCCAAGTGGGAAAGGGTGCTTTTGAGGCTGAAGAGAGCAGGAAAGCCTGCAGCCCCCAGGTGCGTGGGGCTACGCAAGCCGTTCCCCAAGAGCTTTAGAACAAGGCATAGTTTTCCCTGCTGGCTCTTTGGGCGTGGGACCAATCTCCAGACATATGGCCATTTTTGGGCCTGGCGCGGCGCCAATTGGGAAAGCGTGCTTTTGAGGCTGAAGAGAGCAGGAAAGCCTGCAGCCCCCAGGTGTGTGGGGCTACGCAAGCCGTTCCCAAAGAGCTTTAGAACAAGGCATAGTTTTCCCTGCTGGCTCTTTGGGCGTGGAACAAATCTCCAGACATATGGCCATTTTTGTGCCTGGCGTGGCGCCAAGTGCGAAAGGGTTCTTCTGAGGCTGAAGAGAGCAGGAAAGCCTGCAGCCCCCAGGTGTGTGGGGCTACGCAAGCCGTTCCCAAAGAGCTTTAGAACAAGGCATAGTTTTCCCTGCTGGCTCTTTGGGCGTGGGACCAGTCTGCAGACATATGGCCATTTTTGTGCCTGGCGTGACGCCATGTGGGAAAGGGTGGTTTTGAGGCTGAAGAGAGCAGGAAAGCCTGCAGCCCCCAGGTGTGTGGGGCTACGCAAGCGGTTCCCAAAGAGCTTTAGAACAAGGCATAGTTTTCCCTGCTGGCTCTTTGGGCGTGGAACAAATCTCCAGACATACGGCCATTTTTGTGCCTGGCGTGGCGCCAAGTGCGAAAGGGTTCTTCTGAGGCTGAAGAGAGCAGGAAAGCCTGCAGCCCCCAGGTGTGTGGGGCTACGCAAGCGGTTCCCAAAGAGCTTTAGAACAAGGCATAGTTTTCCCTGCTGGCTCTTTGGGCGTGGAACAAATCTCCAGACATATGGCCATTTTTGTGCCTGGCGCGGCGCCAAGTGGGAAAGCGTGCTTTTGAGGCTGAAGAGAGCAGGAAAGCCTGCAGCCCCCAGGTGTGTGGGGCTACGCAAGCAGTTCCCAAAGAGCTTTAGAACAAGGCATAGTTTTCCCTGCTGGCTCTTTGGGCGTGGAACAAACCTCCAGACATATGGCCATTTTTGTGCCTGGCGTGGCGCCAAGTGCGAAAGGGTTCTTCTGAGGCTGAAGAGAGCAGGAAAGCCTGCAGCCCCCAGGTGTGTGGGGCTACGCAAGCCGTTCCCAAAGAGCTTTAGAACAAGGCATAGTTTTCCCTGCTGGCTCTTTGGGCGTGGGACCAGTCTCCAGCCATATGGCCATTTTTGTGCCTGGCGTGACGCCAAGTGGGAAAGGGTGGTTTTGAGGCTGAAGGCAGCAGGAAAGCCTGCAGCCCCCAGGTGTGTGGGGCTTCGCAAGCGGTTCCCAAAGAGCTTTAGAACAAGGCATAGTTTTCCCTGCTGGCTCTTTGGGCGTGGGACCAGTCTCCAGCCATATGGCTATTTTTGGGCATGGCGCGGCGCGAAGTGGGAAATTGTGGTTTTGAGGCAGAAGGCAGCAGGAAAGCCTGCAGCCCCCAGGTCTGTGGGGCTACGCAAGCGGTTCCCAAAGAGCTTTAGAACAAGGCATAGTTTTCCCTGCTGGCTCTTTGGGCGTGGGACCAGTCTCCAGACATATGGCCATTTTTGGGCCTGGCGCGGCGCCAAGTGGGAAAGGGTGGTTTTGAGGCTGAAGGCAGCAGGAAAGCCTGCAGCCCCCAGGTGTGTGGGGCTACGCAAGCGGTTCCCAAAGAGCTTTAGAACAAGGCATAGTTTTCCCTGCTGGCTCTTTGGGCGTGGGACCAATCTCCAGACATATGGCCATTTTTGGGCCTGGTGCGGCGCCAAGTGGGAAAGCGTGCTTTTCAGGCTGAAGAGAGCAGGAAAGCCTGCAGCCCCCAGGTGTGTGGGGCTACGCAAGCCGTTCCCAAAGAGCTTTAGAACAAGGCATAGTTTTCCCTGCTGGCTCTTTGGGCGTGGAACAAATCTCCAGACATATGGCCATTTTTGTGCCTGGCGTGGCGCCAAGTGCGAAAGGGTTCTTCTGAGGCTGAAGAGAGCAGGAAAGCCTGCAACCCCCAGGTGTGTGGGGCTACGCAAGCGGTTCCCCAAGAGCTTTAGAACAAGGCATAGTTTTCCCTGCTGGCTCTTTGGGCGTGGGACCAGTCTCCAGACATATGGCCATTTTTGGGCCTGGCGTGACGCCATGTGGGAAAGGGTGCTTTTGAGGCTGAAGAGAGCAGGAAAGCCTGCAGCCCCCAGGTGTGTGGGGCTACGCAAGCGGTTCCCAAAGAGCTTTAGAACAAGGCATAGTTTTCCCTGCTGGCTCTTTGGGCGTGGGACCAGTCTCCAGCCATATGGCTATTTTTGGGCCTGGCGCGGCGCCAAGTGGGAAAGGGTGCTTTTGAGACTGAAGGCTGCAGGAAAGCCTGCAGCCCCCAGGCCTGTGGGGCTACGCAAGCGGTTCCCAAAGAGCTTTAGAACAAGGCATAGTTTTCCCTGCTGGCTCTTTGGGCGTGGGACCAGTCTCCAGACATATGGCCATTTTTAGGCCTGGTGCGGCGCCAAGTGGGAAAGGGTGGTTTTGAGGCTGAAGGCAGCAGGAAAGCCTGTAGCCCCCAGGTGTGTGGGGCTACGCAAGCAGTTCCCAAAGAGCTTTAGAACAAGGCATAGTTTTCCCTGCTGGCTCTTTGGGCGTGGAACAAATCTCCAGACATACGGCCATTTTTGTGCCTGGCGTGGCGCCAAGTGCGAAAGGGTTCTTCTGAGGCTGAAGAGAGCAGGAAAGCCTGCAGCCACCAGGTGTGTGGGGCTACGCAAGCGGTTCCCAAAGAGCTTTAGAAAAAGGCATAGTTTTCCCTGCTGGCTCTTTGGGCGTGGGACCAGTCTCCAGCCATATGGCCATTTTTGGGCCTGGCGCGGCGCCAAGTGGGAAAGGGTGCTTTTGAGGCTGAAGAGAGCAGGAAAGCCTGCAGCCCCCAGGTGTGTGGGGCTATGCAAGCGGTTCCCAAAGAGCTTTAGAACAAGGCATAGTTTTCCCTGCCGGCTCTTTGGGCGTGGAACAAATCTCCAGACATATGGCCATTTTTGTGCCTGGCGTGGCGCCAAGTGCGAAAGGGTTCTTCTGAGGCTGAAGAGAGCAGGAAAGCCTGCAGCCCCCAGGTGTGTGGGGCTACGCAAGCGGTTCCCAAAGAGCTTTAGAACAAGGCATAGTTTTCCCTGCTGGCTCTTTGGGCGTGGGACCAGTCTGCAGACATATGGCCATTTTTGTGCCTGGCGTGACGCCAAGTGGGAAAGGGTGGTTTTGAGGCTGAAGGCAGCAGGAAAGCCTGCAGCCCCCAGGTGTGTGGGGCTACGCAAGCGGTTCCCAAAGAGCTTTAGAACAAGGCATAGTTTTCCCTGCTGGCTCTTTGGGCGTGAGACCAGTCTCCAGACATATGGCCATTTTTGGGCCTGGCGCGGCGCCAAGTGGGAAAGGGTGCTTTTGAGGCTGAAGAGAGCAGGAAAGCCTGCAGCCCCCAGGTGCGAGGGGCTACGCAAGCCGTTCCCCAAGAGCTTTAGAACAAGGCATAGTTTTCCCTGCTGGCTCTTTGGGCGTGGGACCAATCTCCAGACATATGGCCATTTTTGGGCCTGGCGCGGCGCCAATTGGGAAAGCGTGCTTTTGAGGCTGAAGAGAGCAGGAAAGCCTGCAGCCCCCAGGTGTGTGGGGCTACGCAAGCGGTTCCCAAAGAGCTTTAGAACAAGGCATAGTTTTCCCTGCTGGCTCTTTGGGCGTGGAACAAATCTCCAGACATATGGCCATTTTTGTGCCTGGCGTGGCGCCAAGTGCGAAAGGGTTCTTCTGAGGCTGAAGAGAGCAGGAAAGCCTGCAGCCCCCAGGTGTGTGGGGCTACGCAAGCCGTTCCCAAAGAGCTTTAGAACAAGGCATAGTTTTCCCTGCTGGCTCTTTGGGCGTGGGACCAGTCTGCAGACATATGGCCATTTTTGTGCCTGGCGTGACGCCATGTGGGAAAGGGTGGTTTTGAGGCTGAAGAGAGCAGGAAAGCCTGCAGCCCCCAGGTGTGTGGGGCTACGCAAGCGGTTCCCAAAGAGCTTTAGAACAAGGCATAGTTTTCCCTGCTGGCTCTTTGGGCGTGGGACCAGTCTCCAGACATATGGCCATTTTTGGGCCTGGCGCGGCGCCAAGTGAGAAAGGGTTCTTCTGAGGCTGAAAGCGCGAGAAAAGCCTGCAGCCCCCAGGTCTGTGGGGCTAAGCAAGTGGTTCCCAAAGAGCTTTAGAACAAGGCATAGTTTTCCCTGCTGGCTCTTTGGGCGTGGGTCCAATCTCCATACATATGGCCATTTTTGTGCCTGGTGCGGCGCCAAGTGGGAAAGGGTGGTTTTGAGGCTGAAGAGAGCAGGAAAGCCTGCAGCCCCCAGGTGTGTGGGGCTACGCAAGCGGTTCCCAAAGAGCTTTAGAACAAGGCATAGTTTTCCCTGCTGGCTCTTTGGGCGTGGGACCAGTCTCCAGACATATGGCCATTTTTGTGCCTGGCGTGACGCCAAGTGGGAAAGGGTGGTTTTGAGGCTGAAGGCAGCAGGAAAGCCTGCAGCCCCCAGGTGTGTGGGGCTACGCAAGCGGTTCCCAAAGAGCTTTAGAACAAGGCATAGTTTTCCCTGCTGGCTCTTTGGGCGTGGGACCAGTCTCCAGACATATGGCCATTTTTGGGCCTGGCGCGGCGCCAAGTGGGAAAGCGTGCTTTTGAGGCTGAAGAGAGCAGGAAAGCCTGCAGCCCCCAGGTGTGTGGGGCTACGCAAGCGGTTCCCAAAGAGCTTTAGAACAAGGCATAGTTTTCCCTGCTGGCTCTTTGGGCGTGGGACCAGTCTCCACACATATGGCCATTTTTGGGCCTGGCGTGGCGCCAAGTGCGAAAGGGTTCTTCTGAGGCTGAAGAGAGCAGGAAAGCCTGCAGCCCCCAGGTGTGTGGGGCTACGCAAGCCGTTCCCAAAGAGCTTTAGAACAAGGCATAGTTTTCCCTGCTGGCTCTTTGGGCGTGGGACCAGTCTGCAGACATATGGCCATTTTAATGCCTGGCGTGACGCCATGTGGGAAAGGGTGGTTTTGAGGCTGAAGAGAGCAGGAAAGCCTGCAGCCCCCAGGTGTGTGGGGCTACGCAAGCCGTTCCCAAAGAGCTTTAGAACAAGGCATAGTTTTCCCTGCTGGCTCTTTGGGCGTGGAACAAATCTCCAGACATATGGCCATTTTTGTGCCTGGCGTGGCGCCAAGTGCGAAAGGGTTCTTCTGAGGCTGAAGAGAGCAGGAAAGCCTGCAACCCCCAGGTGTGTGGGGCTACGCAAGCGGTTCCCCAAGAGCTTTAGAACAAGGCATAGTTTTCCCTGCTGGCTCTTTGGGCGTGGGACCAGTCTCCAGACATATGGCCATTTTTGGGCCTGGCGTGACGCCATGTGGGAAAGGGTGCTTTTGAGGCTGAAGAGAGCAGGAAAGCCTGCAGCCCCCAGGTGTGTGGGGCTACGCAAGCGGTTCCCAAAGAGCTTTAGAACAAGGCATAGTTTTCCCTGCTGGCTCTTTGGGCGTGGGACCAGTCTCCAGCCATATGGCTATTTTTGGGCCTGGCGCGGCGCCAAGTGGGAAAGGGTGCTTTTGAGACTGAAGGCTGCAGGAAAGCCTGCAGCCCCCAGGCCTGTGGGGCTACGCAAGCGGTTCCCAAAGAGCTTTAGAACAAGGCATAGTTTTCCCTGCTGGCTCTTTGGGCGTGGGACCAGTCTCCAGACAGATGGCCATTTTTAGGCCTGGTGCGGCGCCAAGTGGGAAAGGGTGGTTTTGAGGCTGAAGGCAGCAGGAAAGCCTGTAGCCCCCAGGTGTGTGGGGCTACGCAAGCAGTTCCCAAAGAGCTTTAGAACAAGGCATAGTTTTCCCTGCTGGCTCTTTGGGCGTGGAACAAATCTCCAGACATACGGCCATTTTTGTGCCTGGCGTGGCGCCAAGTGCGAAAGGGTTCTTCTGAGGCTGAAGAGAGCAGGAAAGCCTGCAGCCACCAGGTGTGTGGGGCTACGCAAGCGGTTCCCAAAGAGCTTTAGAACAAGGCATAGTTTTCCCTGCTGGCTCTTTGGGCGTGGGACCAGTCTCCAGCCATATGGCCATTTTTGGGCCTGGCGCGGCGCCAAGTGGGAAAGGGTGCTTTTGAGGCTGAAGAGAGCAGGAAAGCCTGCAGCCCCCAGGTGTGTGGGGCTATGCAAGCGGTTCCCAAAGAGCTTTAGAACAAGGCATAGTTTTCCCTGCCGGCTCTTTGGGCGTGGAACAAATCTCCAGACATATGGCCATTTTTGTGCCTGGCGTGGCGCCAAGTGCGAAAGGGTTCTTCTGAGGCTGAAGAGAGCAGGAAAGCCTGCAGCCCCCAGGTGTGTGGGGCTACGCAAGCGGTTCCCAAAGAGCTTTAGAACAAGGCATAGTTTTCCCTGCTGGCTCTTTGGGCGTGGGACCAGTCTGCAGACATATGGCCATTTTTGTGCCTGGCGTGACGCCAAGTGGGAAAGGGTGGTTTTGAGGCTGAAGGCAGCAGGAAAGCCTGCAGCCCCCAGGTGTGTGGGGCTACGCAAGCGGTTCCCAAAGAGCTTTAGAACAAGGCATAGTTTTCCCTGCTGGCTCTTTGGGCGTGAGACCAGTCTCCAGACATATGGCCATTTTTGGGCCTGGCGCGGCGCCAAGTGGGAAAGGGTGCTTTTGAGGCTGAAGAGAGCAGGAAAGCCTGCAGCCCCCAGGTGCGTGGGGCTACGCAAGCCGTTCCCCAAGAGCTTTAGAACAAGGCATAGTTTTCCCTGCTGGCTCTTTGGGCGTGGGACCAATCTCCAGACATATGGCCATTTTTGGGCCTGGCGCGGCGCCAATTGGGAAAGCGTGCTTTTGAGGCTGAAGAGAGCAGGAAAGCCTGCAGCCCCCAGGTGTGTGGGGCTACGCAAGCCGTTCCCAAAGAGCTTTAGAACAAGGCATAGTTTTCCCTGCTGGCTCTTTGGGCGTGGAACAAATCTCCAGACATATGGCCATTTTTGTGCCTGGCGTGGCGCCAAGTGCGAAAGGGTTCTTCTGAGGCTGAAGAGAGCAGGAAAGCCTGCAGCCCCCAGGTGTGTGGGGCTACGCAAGCCGTTCCCAAAGAGCTTTAGAACAAGGCATATTTTTCCCTGCTGGCTCTTTGGGCGTGGGACCAGTCTGCAGACATATGGCCATTTTTGTGCCTGGCGTGACGCCATGTGGGAAAGGGTGGTTTTGAGGCTGAAGAGAGCAGGAAAGCCTGCAGCCCCCAGGTGTGTGGGGCTACGCAAGCGGTTCCCAAAGAGCTTTAGAACAAGGCATAGTTTTCCCTGCTGGCTCTTTGGGCGTGGGACCAGTCTCCAGACATATGGCCATTTTTGGGCCTGGCGCGGCGCCAAGTGAGAAAGGGTTCTTCTGAGGCTGAAAGCGCGAGAAAAGCCTGCAGCCCCCAGGTCTGTGGGGCTAAGCAAGTGGTTCCCAAAGAGCTTTAGAACAAGGCATAGTTTTCCCTGCTGGCTCTTTGGGCGTGGGTCCAATCTCCATACATATGGCCATTTTTGTGCCTGGTGCGGCGCCAAGTGGGAAAGGGTGGTTTTGAGGCTGAAGAGAGCAGGAAAGCCTGCAGCCCCCAGGTGTGTGGGGCTACGCAAGCGGTTCCCAAAGAGCTTTAGAACAAGGCATAGTTTTCCCTGCTGGCTCTTTGGGCGTGGGACCAGTCTCCAGACATATGGCCATTTTTGTGCCTGGCGTGACGCCAAGTGGGAAAGGGTGGTTTTGAGGCTGAAGGCAGCAGGAAAGCCTGAAGCCCCCAGGTGTGTGGGGCTACGCAAGCGGTTCCCAAAGAGCTTTAGAACAAGGCATAGTTTTCCCTGCTGGCTCTTTGGGCGTGGGACCAGTCTCCAGACATATGGCCATTTTTGGGCCTGGCGCGGCGCCAAGTGGGAAAGCGTGCTTTTGAGGCTGAAGAGAGCAGGAAAGCCTGCAGCCCCCAGGTGTGTGGGGCTACGCAAGCGGTTCCCAAAGAGCTTTAGAACAAGGCATAGTTTTCCCTGCTGGCTCTTTGGGCGTGGGACCAGTCTCCACACATATGGCCATTTTTGGGCCTGGCGCGGCGCCAAGTGAGAAAGGGTTCTTCTGAGGCTGAAAGCGCGAGAAAAGTCTTCAGCCCCCAGTTTGTGTGGGGCTACGCAAGCGGTTCCCAAAGCGCTTTAGAACAAGGCATAGTTTTCCCTGCTGGCTCTTTGGGCGTGGGACCAGTCTCCAGCCATATGGCCATTTTTGGGCCTGGCGCGGCGCCAAGTGGGAAAGGGTGGTTTTGAGGCAGAAGGCAGCAGGAAAGCCTGCAGCCCCCAGGTGTGTGGGGCTACGCAAGCGGTTCCCAAAGAGCTTTAGAACAAGGCATAGTTTTCCCTGCTGGCTCTTTGGGCGTGGGACCAACCTCCAGACATATGGCCATTTTTGGGCCTGGCGCGGCGCCAATTGCGAAAGGGTTCTTCTGAGGCTGAAAGCGCGAGAAAAGCCTGCAGCCCCCAGTTTGTGTGGGGCTACGCAAGCGGTTCCCCAAGAGCTTTAGAACAAGGCATAGTTTTCCCTGCTGGCTCTTTGGGCGTGGGACCAATCTCCAGACATATGGCCATTTTTGTGCCTGGCGCGGCGCCAAGTGGGAAAGGGTGGTTTTGAGGCTGAAGGCAGCAGGAAAGCCTGCAGCCCCCAGGTGTGTGGGGCTACGCAAGCGGTTCCCAAAGAGCTTTAGAACAAGGCATAGTTTTCCCTGCTGGCTCTTTGGGCGTGGGACCAATCTCCAGACATATGGCCATTTTTGTGCCTGGCGCGGCGCCAAGTGGGAAAGCGTGCTTTTGAGGCTGAAGAGAGCAGGAAAGCCTGCAGCCCCCAGGTGTGTGGGGCTACGCAAGCCGTTCCCAAAGAGCTTTAGAACAAGGCATAGTTTTCCCTGCTGGCTCTTTGGGCGTGGAACAAATCTCCAGACATATGGCCATTGTTGTGCCTGGCGTGGCGCCAAGTGCGAAAGGGTTTTTCTGAGGCTGAAGAGAGCAGGAAAGCCTGCAGCCCCCAGGTGTGTGGGGCTACGCAAGTGGTTCCCAAAGAGCTTTAGAACAAGGCATAGTTTTCCCTGCTGGCTCTTTGGGCGTGGGACCAGTCTCCAGATATATGGCCATTTTTGGGCCTGACGCGGCGCCAAGTGGGAAAGGGTGGTTTTGAGGCTGAAGGCAGCAGGAAAGCCTGCAGCCCCCAGGTGTGTGGCGCTACGCAAGCCGTTCCCAAAGAGCTTTACAACAAGGCATAGTTTTCCCTGCTGGCTCTTTGGGCGTGGGACCAGTCTCCAGCCATATGGCCATTTTTGGGCGTGACGCGGCGCCAAGTGGGAAAGGGTGCTTTTGAGGCTGAAGAGAGCAGGAAAGCCTGCAGCCCCCAGGTGTGTGGGGCTACGCAAGCGGTTCCCAAAGAGCTTTAGAACAAGGCATAGTTTTCCCTGCTGGCTCTTTGGGCGTGGAACAAATCTCCAGACATATGGCCATTTTTGTGCCTGGCGTGACGCTAAGTGGGAAAGGGTGGTTTTGAGGCTGAAGGCAGCAGGAAAGCCTGCAGCCCCCAGGTGTGTGGGGCTACGCAAGCGGTTCCCAAAGAGCTTTAGAACAAGGCATAGTTTTCCCTGATGGCTCTTTGGGCGTGGGACCAGTCTCCAGACATATGGCCATTGTTGTGCCTGGCATGACGCCAAGTGGGAAATAGTGGTTTTGAGGCTGAAGGCAGCAGGAAAGCCTGCAGCCCCCACGTGTGTGGGGCTACGCAAGCGGTTCCCAAAGAGCTTTAGAACAAGGCATAGTTTTCCCTGCTGGCTCTTTGGGCGTGGGACCAGTCTCCAGCCATATGGCCATTTTTGGGCCTGGCGCGGCGCCAAGTGGGAAAGGGTGCTTTTGAGGCTGAAGAGAGCAGGAAAGCCTGCAGCCCCCAGGTGTGTGGGGCTACGCAAGCCGTTCCCAAAGAGCTTTAGAACAAGGCATAGTTTTCCCTGCTGGCTCTTTGGGCGTGGAACAAATCTCCAGACATATGGCCATTTTTGTGCCTGGCGTGGCGCCAAGTGCGAAAGGGTTCTTCTGAGGCTGAAGAGAGCAGGAAAGCCTGCAGCCCCCAGGTGTGTGGGGCTACGCAAGCGGTTCCCAAAGAGCTTTAGAACAAGGCATAGTTTTCCCTGCTGGCTCTTTGGGCGTGGGACCAGTCTCCAGCCATATGGCCATTTTTGTGCCTGGCGTGACGCCAAGTGGGAAAGGGTGGTTTTGAGGCTGAAGGCAGCAGGAAAGCCTGCAGCCCCCAGGTCTGTGGGGCTATGCAAGCGGTTCCCCAAGAGCTTTAGAACAAGGCATAGTTTTCCCTGCTGGCTCTTTGGGCGTGGGACCAATCTCCAGACATATGGCCATTTTTGGGCCTGGCGCAGCGCCAAGTGGGAAAGCGTGCTTTTGAGGCTGAAGAGAGCAGGAAAGCCTGCAGCCCCCAGGTGTGTGGGGCTACGCAAGCGGTTCCCAAAGAGCTTTAGAACAAGGCATAGTTTTCCCTCCTGGCTTTTTGGGCATGGAACAAATCTCCAGACATATGGCCATTTTTGTGCCTGGCGTGGCGCCAAGTGCAAAAGGGTTCTTCTGAGGCTGAAGAGAGCAGGAAAGCCTGCAGCCCCCAGGTCTGTAGGGCTACGCAAGTGGTTCCCAAAGAGGTTTAGAACAAGGCATAGTTTTCCCTGCTGGCTCTTTGGGCGTGGGACCAGTCTCCACACATATGGCCATTTTTGGGCCTGGCGCGGCGCCAAGTGCGAAAGGGTTCTTCTGAGGCTGAAAGCGCGAGAAAAGCCTGCAGCCCCCAGGTGTGTGGGGCTACGCAAGCGGTTCCCAAAGAGCTTTAGAACAAGGCATAGTTTTCCCTGCTGGCTCTTTGGGCGTGGGACCAATCTCCAGACATATGGCCATTTTTGTGCCTGGTGCGGCGCCAAGTGGGAAAGGGTGGTTTTGAGGCTGAAGGCAGCAGGAAAGCCTGCAGCCCCCAGGTCTGTGGGGCTACGCCAGCCGTTCCCAAAGAGCTTTAGAACAAGGCATAGTTTTCCCTGCTGGCTCTTTGGGCGTGGGACCAGTCTCCAGACATATGGCCATTTTTGGGCCTGGCGCGGCGCCAATTGGGAAAGCGTGCTTTTGAGGCTGAAGAGAGCAGGAAAGCCTGCAGCCCCCAGGTGTGTGGGGCTACGCAAGCGGTTCCCAAAGAGCTTTAGAACAAGGCATAGTTTTCCCTGCTGGCTCTTTGGGCGTGGGACCAGTCTCCAGCCATATGGCCATTTTTGTGCCTGGCGCGGCGCCAAGTGAGAAAGGGTTCTTCTGAGGCTGAAAGCGCGAGAAAAGTCTGCAGCCCCCAGTTTGTGTGGGGCTACGCAAGCGGTTCCCAAAGCGCTTTAGAACAAGGCATAGTTTTCCCTGCTGGCTCTTTGGGCGTGGGACCAGTCTCCAGACATATGGCCATTTTTGGGCCTGGCGCGGCGCCAAGTGCGAAAGGGTGGTTTTGAGGCTGAAGGCAGCAGGAAAGCCTGCAGCCCCCAGGTGTGTGGGGCTACGCAAGCGGTTCCCAAAGAGCTTTAGAACAAGGCATAGTTTTCCCTGCTGGCTCTTTGGGCGTGGGACCAACCTCCAGACATATGGCCATTTTTGGGCCTGGCGCGGCGCCAATTGCGAAAGGGTTCTTCTGAGGCTGAAAGCGCGAGAAAAGCCTGCAGCCCCCAGTTTGTGTGGGGCTACGCAAGCGGTTCCCCAAGACCTTTAGAACAAGGCATAGTTTTCCCTGCTGGCTCTTTGGGCGTGGGACCAATCTCCAGACATATGGCCATTTTTGTGCCTGGCGCGGCGCCAAGTGGGAAAGCGTGCTTTTGAGGCTGAAGGCAGCAGGAAAGCCTGCAGCCCCCAGGTGTGTGGGGCTACGCAAGCGGTTCCCAAAGAGCTTTAGAACAAGGCATAGTTTTCCCTGCTGGCTCTTTGGGCGTGGAACCAATCTCCAGACATATGGCCATTTTTGTGCCTGGCGCGGCGCCAAGTGGGAAAGGGTGGTTTTGAGGCTGAAGGCAGCAGGAAAGCCTGCAGCCCCCAGGTGTGTGGGGCTACGCAAGCCGTTCCCAAAGAGCTTTAGAACAAGGCATAGTTTTCCCTGCTGGCTCTTTGGGCGTGGAACAAATCTCCAGACATATGGCCATTTTTGTGCCTGGCGTGGCGCCAAGTGCGAAAGGGTTTTTCTGAGGCTGAAGAGAGCAGGAAAGCCTGCAGCCCCCAGGTGTGTGGGGCTACGCAAGCGGTTCCCAAAGAGCTTTAGAACAAGGCATAGTTTTCCCTGCTGGCTCTTTGGGCGTGGGACCAGTCTCCAGACATATGGCCATTTTTGGGCCTGGCGCGGCGCCAAGTGGGAAAGCGTGCTTTTGAGGCTGAAGAGAGCAGGAAAGCCTGCAGCCCCCAGGTGTGTGGGGCTACGCAAGCCGTTCCCAAAGAGCTTTAGAACAAGGCATAGTTTTCCCTGCTGGCTCTTTGGGCGTGGAACAAATCTCCAGACATATGCCATTTTTGTGCCTGGCGTGGCGCCAAGTGCGAAAGGGTTTTTCTGAGGCTGAAGAGAGCAGGAAAGCCTGCAGCCCCCAGGTGTGTCGGGCTACGCAAGTGGTTCCCAAAGAGCTTTAGAACAAGGCATAGTTTTCCCTGCTGGCTCTTTGGGCGTGGGTCCAGTCTCCAGATATATGGCCATTTTTGGGCCTGACGCGGCGCCAAGTGGGAAAGGGTGGTTTTGAGGCTGAAGGCAGCAGGAAAGCCTGCAGCCCCCAGGTGTGTGGGGCTACGCAAGCCGTTCCCAAAGAGCTTTACAACAAGGCATAGTTTTCCCTGCTGGCTCTTTGGGCGTGGGACCAGTCTCCAGCCATATGGCCATTTTTGGGCGTGACGCGGCGCCAAGTGGGAAAGGGTGCTTTTGAGGCTGAAGAGAGCAGGAAAGCCTGCAGCCCCCAGGTGTGTGGGGCTACGCAAGCGGTTCCCAAAGAGCTTTAGAACAAGGCATAGTTTTCCCTGCTGGCTCTTTGGGCGTGGGACCAATCTCCAGACATATGGCCATTTTTGGGCCTGGCGTGACGCTAAGTGGGAAAGGGTGGTTTTGAGGCTGAAGGCAGCAGGAAAGCCTGCAGCCCCCAGGTGTGTGGGGCTACGCAAGCGGTTCCCAAAGAGCTTTAGAACAAGGCATAGTTTTCCCTGCTGGCTCTTTGGGCGTGGGACCATTCTCCAGACATATGGCCATTGTTGTGCCTGGCATGACGCCAAGTGGGAAAGGGTGGTTTTGAGGCTGAAGGCAGCAGGAAAGCCTGCAGCCCCCAGGTGTGTGGGGCTACGCAAGCGGTTCCCAAAGAGCTTTAGAACAAGGCATAGTTTTCCCTGCTGGCTCTTTGGGCGTGGGACCAGTCTCCAGACATATGGCCATTTTTGGGACTGGCGCGGCGCCAAGTGGGAAAGGGTGCTTTTGAGGCTGAAGAGAGCAGGAAAGCCTGCAGCCCCCAGGTGTGTGGGGCTACGCAAGCGGTTCCCAAAGAGCTTTAGAACAAGGCATAGTTTTCCCTGCTGGCTCTTTGGGCGTGGAACAAATCTCCAGACATATGGCCATTTTTGTGCCTGGCGTGGCGCCAAGTGCGAAAGGGTTCTTCTGAGGCTGAAGAGAGCAGGAAAGCCTGCAGCCCCCAGGTGTGTGGGGCTACGCAAGCGGTTCCCAAAGAGCTTTAGAACAAGGCATAGTTTTCCCTGATGGCTCTTTGGGCGTGGGACCAGTCTCCAGCCATATGGCCATTTTTGTGCCTGGCGTGACGCCAAGTGGGAAAGGGTGGTTTTGAGGCTGAAGGCAGCAGGAAAGCCTGCAGCCCCCAGGTGTGTGGGGCTACGCAAGCGGTTCCCAAAGAGCTTTAGAACAAGGCATAGTTTTCCCTGCTGGCTCTTTGGGCGTGGGACCAGTCTCCAGCCATATGGCTATTTTTGGGCATGGCGAGGCGCGAAGTGGGAAATGGTGGTTTTGAGGCAGAAGGCAGCAGGAAAGCCTGCAGCCCCCAGGTGTGTGGGGCTACGCAAGCGGTTCCCAAAGAGCTTTAGAACAAGGCATAGTTTTCCCTGCTGGCTCTTTGGGCGTGGGACCAATCTCCAGACATATGGCCATATTTGGGCCTGGCGCAGCGCCAAGTGGGAAAGCGTGCTTTTGAGGCTGAAGAGAGCAGGAAAGCCTGCAGCCCCCAGGTGTGTGGGGCTACGCAAGCGGTTCCCAAAGAGCTTTAGAACAAGGCATAGTTTTCCCTGCTGGCTCTTTGGGCATGGAACAAATCTCCAGACATATGGCCATTTTTGGGCCTGGCGTGGCGCCAAGTGCAAAAGGGTTCTTCTGAGGCTGAAGAGAGCAGGAAAGCCTGCAGCCCCCAGGTCTGTAGGGCTACGCAAGTGGTTCCCAAAGAGCTTTAGAACAAGGCATAGTTTTCCCTGCTGGCTCTTTGGGCGTGGGACCAGTCTCCAGACATATGGCCATTTTTGGGCCTGGCGCGGCGCCAAGTGCGAAAGGGTTCTTCTGAGGCTGAAAGCGCGAGAAAAGCCTGCAGCCCCCAGGTGTGTGGGGCTACGCAAGCGGTTCCCAAAGAGCTTTAGAACAAGGCATAGTTTTCCCTGCTGGCTCTTTGGGCGTGGGACCAATCTCCAGACATATGGCCATTTTTGTGCCTGGTGCGGCGCCAAGTGGGAAAGGGTGGTTTTGAGGCTGAAGGCAGCAGGAAAGCCTGCAGCCCCCAGGTGTGTGGGGCTACGCCAGCCGTTCCCAAAGAGCTTTAGAACAAGGCATAGTTTTCCCTGCTGGCTCTTTGGGCGTGGGACCAGTCTCCAGACATATGGCCATTTTTGTGCCTGGCGTGACGCCAAGTGGGAAAGGGTGGTTTTGAGGCTGAAGGCAGCAGGAAAGCCTGCAGCCCCCAGGTGTGTGGGGCTACGCAAGCGGTTCCCAAAGAGCTTTAGAACAAGGCATAGTTTTCCCTGCTGGCTCTTTGGGCGTGGGACCAATCTCCAGACATATGGCCATTTTTGGGCCTGGCGCGGCGCCAAGTGGGAAAGCGTGCTTTTGAGGCTGAAGAGAGCAGGAAAGCCTGCAGCCCCCAGGTGTGTGGGGCTACGCAAGCGGTTCCCAAAGAGCTTTAGAACAAGGCATAGTTTTCCCTGCTGGCTCTTTGGGCGTGGGACCAGTCTCCAGACATATGGCCATTTTTGTGCCTGGCGCGGCGCCAAGTGGGAAAGGGTGGTTTTGAGGCTGAAGGCAGCAGGAAAGCCTGCAGCCCCCAGGTGTGTGGGGCTACGCAAGCGGTTCCCAAAGAGCTTTAGAACAAGGCATAGTTTTCCCTGCTGGCTCTTTGGGCGTGGGACCAACCTCCAGAGATATGGCCATTTTTGGGCCTGGCGCGGCGCCAATTGCGAAAGGGTTCTTCTGAGGCTGAAAGCGCGAGAAAAGCCTGCAGCCCCCAGTTTGTTAGAACAAGGTATAGTTTTCCCTGCTGGCTCTTTGGGCATGGGACCACTCTCCAGCCATATGGCCATTTTTGGGCATGGCGCGGCGCCAAGTGGGAAAGGGTGGTTTTGAGGCTGAAGGCAGCAGGAAAGCCTGCAGCCCCCAGGTGTGTGGGGCTACGCAAGCGGTTCCCAAAGAGCTTTAGAACAAGGCATAATTTTCCCTGCTGGCTCTTTGGGCGTGGGACCAATCTCCAGACATATGGCCATTTTTGGGCCTGGCGCGGCGCCAAGTGCGAAAGGGTTCTTCTGAGGCTGAAAGCGCGAGAAAAGCCTGCAGCCCCCAGTTTGTGTGGGGCTACGCAAGCGGTTCCCCAAGAGCTTTAGAACAAGGCATAGTTTTCCCTGCTGGCTCTTTGGGCGTGGGACCAGTCTCCAGACATATGGCCATTTTTGGGCCTGGCGCGGCACCAACTGGGAAAGGGTGGTTTTGAGGCTGAAAGCAGCAGGAAAGCCTGCAGCCCCCAGGTGTGTGGGGCTACGCAAGCGGTTCCCAAAGAGCTTTAGAACAAGGCATAGTTTTCCCTGCTGGCTCTTTGGGCGTAGGACCAATCTCCAGACATATGGCCATTTTTGTGCCTGGCGCGGCGCCAAGTGGGAAAGCGTGCTTTTGAGGCTGAAGAGAGCAGGAAAGCCTGCAGCCCCCAGGTGTGTGGGGCTACGCAAGCCGTTCCCAAAGAGCTTTAGAACAAGGCATAGTTTTCCCTGCTGGCTCTTTGGGCGTGGGACCAATCTCCAGACATATGGCCATTTTTGTGCCTGGTGCGGCGCCAAGTGGGAAAGGGTGGTTTTGAGGCTGAAGGCAGCAGGAAAGCCTGCAGCCCCCAGGTGTGTGGGGCTACGCCAGCCGTTCCCAAAGAGCTTTAGAACAAGGCATAGTTTTCCCTGCTGGCTCTTTGGGCGTGGGACCAGTCTCCAGACATATGGCCATTTTTGTGCCTGGCGTGACGCCATGTGGGAAAGGGTGGTTTTGAGGCTGAAGGCAGCAGGAAAGCCTGCAGCCCCCAGGTGTGTGGGGCTACGCAAGCGGTTCCCAAAGAGCTTTAGAACAAGGCATAGTTTTCCCTGCTGGCTCTTTGGGCGTGGGACCAATCTCCAGACATATGGCCATTTTTGGGCCTGGCGCGGCGCCAAGTGGGAAAGGGTGGTTTTGAGGCTGAAGGCAGCAGGAAAGCCTGCAGCCCCCAGGTGTGTGGGGCTACGCAAGCGGTTCCCAAAGAGCTTTAGAACAAGGCATAGTTTTCCCTGCTGGCTCTTTGGGCGTGGGACCAGTCTCCAGACATATGGCCATTTTTAGGCCTGGCGCGGCGCCAAGTGAGAAAGGGTTCTTCTGAGGCTGAAAGCGCGAGAAAAGCCTGTAGCCCCCAATTTGTGTGGGGCTACGCAAGCGGTTCCCAAAGAGCTTTAGAACAAGGCATAGTTTTCCCTGCTGGCTCTTTGGGCGTGGGACCAGTCTCCAGCCATATGGCCATTTTTGTGCCTGGCGCGGCGCCAAGTGGGAAAGGGTGGTTTTGAGGCTGAAGGCAGCAGGAAAGCCTGCAGCCCCCAGGTGTGTGGGGCTACGCAAGCGGTTCCCAAAGAGCTTTAGAACAAGGCATAGTTTTCCCTGCTGGCTCTTTGGGCATGGGACCAACCTCCAGACATATGGCCATTTTTGGGCCTGGCGCGGCGCCAATTGCGAAAGGGTTCTTCTGAGGCTGAAAGCGCGAGAAAAGCCTGCAGCCCCCAGTTTGTTAGAACAAGGCATAGTTTTCCCTGCTGGCTCTTTGGGCGTGGGACCAGTCTCCAGACATATGGCCATTTTTGGGCCTGGCGCGGCACCAAGTGGGAAAGGGTGGTTTTGAGGCTGAAAGCAGCAGGAAAGCCTGCAGCCCCCAGGTGTGTGGGGCTACGCAAGCGGTTCCCAAAGAGCTTTAGAACAAGGCATAGTTTTCCCTGCTGGCTCTTTGGGCGTGGGACCAATCTCCAGACATATGGCCATTTTTGTGCCTGGCGCGGCGCCAAGTGGGAAAGCGTGCTTTTGAGGCTGAAGAGAGCAGGAAAGCCTGCAGCCCCCAGGTCTGTGGGGCTACGCAAGCGGTTCCCAAAGAGCTTTAGAACAAGGCATAGTTTTCCCTGCTGGCTCTTTGGGCGTGGGACCAGTCTCCAGCCATATGGCCATTTTTGGGCCTGGCGTGGCGCCAAGTGGGAAAGCGTGCTTTTGAGGCTGAAGGCAGCAGGAAAGCCTGCAGCCCCCAGGTGTGTGGGGCTACGCAAGCGGTTCCCAAAGAGCTTTAGAACAAGGCATAGTTTTCCCTGCTGGCTCTTTGGGCGTGGGACCAACCTCCAGACATATGGCCATTTTTGGGCCTGGCGCGGCGCCAATTGCGAAAGGGTTCTTATGAGGCTGAAAGCGCGAGAAAAGCCTGCAGCCCCCAGTTTGTGTGGGGCTACGCAAGCGGTTCCCCAAGAGCTTTAGAACAAGGCATAGTTTTCCCTGCTGGCTCTTTGGGCGTGGGACCAATCTCCAGACTTATGGCCATTTTTGTGCCTGGCGCGGCGCCAAGTGGGAAAGCGTGCTTTTGAGGCTGAAGGCAGCAGGAAAGCCTGCAGCCCCCAGGTGTGTGGGGCTACGCAAGCGGTTCCCAAAGAGCTTTAGAACAAGGCATAGTTTTCCCTGCTGGCTCTTTGGGCGTGGGACCAATCTCCAGACATATGGCCATTTTTGTGCCTGGCGCGGCGCCAAGTGGGAAAGCGTGCTTTTGAGGCTGAAGGCAGCAGGAAAGCCTGCAGCCCCCAGGTGTGTGGGGCTACGCAAGCCGTTCCCAAAGAGCTTTAGAACAAGGCATAGTTTTCCCTGCTGGCTCTTTGGGCGTGGGACCAGTCTCCAGCCATATGGCCATTTTTGGGCGTGACGCGGCGCCAAGTGGGAAAGGGTGCTTTTGAGGCTGAAGAGAGCAGGAAAGCCTGCAGCCCCCAGGTGTGTGGGGCTACGCAAGCGGTTCCCAAAGAGCTTTAGAACAAGGCATAGTTTTCCCTGCTGGCTCTTTGGGCGTGGAACAAATCTCCAGATATATGGCCATTTTTGTGCCTGGCGTGACGCTAAGTGGGAAAGGGTGGTTTTGAGGCTGAAGGCAGCAGGAAAGCCTGCAGCCCCCAGGTGTGTGGGGCTACGCAAGCGGTTCCCAAAGAGCTTTAGAACAAGGCATAGTTTTCCCTGCTGGCTCTTTGGGCGTGGGACCAGTCTCCAGACATATGGCCATTGTTGTGCCTGGCATGACGCCAAGTGGGAAAGGGTGGTTTTGAGGCTGAAGGCAGCAGGAAAGCCTGCAGCCCCCAGGTGTGTGGGGCTACGCAAGCGGTTCCCAAAGAGCTTTAGAACAAGGCATAGTTTTCCCTGCTGGCTCTTTGGGCGTGGGACCAGTCTCCAGACATATGGCCATTTTTGGGCCTGGCGCGGCGCCAAGTGGGAAAGGGTGCTTTTGAGGCTGAAGGCAGCAGGAAAGCCTGCAGCCCCCAGGTCTGTAGGGCTACGCAAGTGGTTCCCAAAGAGCTTTAGAACAAGGCATAGTTTTCCCTGCTGGCTCTTTGGGCGTGGGACCAGTCTCCAGACATATGGCTATTTTTGGGCCTGGCGCGGCGCCAAGTGGGAAAGGGTGGTTTTGAGGCTGAAGGCAGCAGGAAAGCCTGTAGCCCCCAGGTGTGTGGGGCTACGCAAGCGGTTCCCAAAGAGCTTTAGAACAAGGCATAGTTTTCCCTGCTGGCTCTTTGGGCGTGGAACAAATCTCCAGACATATGGCCATTTTTGTGCCTGGCGCGGCGCCAAGTGGGAAAGGGTGCTTTTGAGGCTGAAGAGAGCAGGAAAGCCTGCAGCCCCCAGGTGTGTGGGGCTACGCAAGCGGTTCCCAAAGAGCTTTAGAACAAGGCATAGTTTTCCCTGCTGGCTCTTTGGGCGTGGGACCAGTCTCCAGCCATATGGCTATTTTTGGGCCTGGCGCGGCGCCAAGTGGGAAAGGGTGCTTTTGAGACTGAAGGCAGCAGGAAAGCCTGCAGCCCCCAGGTCTGTGGGGCTACGCAAGCGGTTCCCAAAGAGCTTTAGAACAAGGCATAGTTTTCCCTGCTGGCTCTTTGGGCGTGGGACCAGTCTCCAGACATATGGCCATTTTTGGGCCTGGTGCGGCGCCAAGTTGGAAAGGGTGGTTTTGAGGCTGAAGGCAGCAGGAAAGCCTGCAGCCCCCAGGTGTGTGGGGCTACGCAAGCGGTTCCCAAAGAGCTTTAGAACAAGGCATAGTTTTCCCTGCTGGCTCTTTGGGCGTGGGACCAATCTCCAGACATATGGCCATTTTTGGGCCTGGTGCGGCGCCAAGTGGGAAAGGGTGGTTTTGAGGCTGAAGGCAGCAGGAAAGCCTGTAGCCCCCAGGTGTGTGGGGCTACGCAAGCGGTTCCCAAAGAGCTTTAGAACAAGGCATAGTTTTCCCTGCTGGCTCTTTGGGCGTGGAACAAATCTCCAGACATATGGCCATTTTTGTGCCTGGCGCGTCGCCAAGTGCGAAAGGGTGCTTTTGAGGCTGAAGAGAGCAGGAAAGCCTGCAGCCCCCAGGTGTGTGGGGCTACGCAAGCGGTTCCCAAAGAGCTTTAGAACAAGGCATAGTTTTCCCTGCTGGCTCTTTGGGCGTGGGACCAGTCTCCAGCCATATGGCTATTTTTGGGCCTGGCGCGGCGCCAAGTGGGAAAGGGTGCTTTTGAGACTGAAGGCAGCAGGAAAGCCTGCAGCCCCCAGGTCTGTGGGGCTACGCAAGCGGTTCCCAAAGAGCTTTAGAACAAGGCATAGTTTTCCCTGCTGGCTCTTTGGGCGTGGGACCAGTCTGCAGACATATGGCCATTTTTGGGCCTGGTGCGGCGCCAAGTGGGAAAGGGTGGTTTTGATGCTGAAGGCAGCAGGAAAGCCTGTAGCCCCCAGGTGTGTGGGGCTACGCAAGCAGTTCCCAAAGAGCTTTAGAACAAGGCATAGTTTTCCCTGCTGGCTCTTTGGGCGTGGAACAAATCTCCAGACATACGGCCATTTTTGTGCCTGGCGTGGCGCCAAGTGCGAAAGGGTTCTTCTGAGGCTGAAGAGAGCAGGAAAGCCTGCAGCCCCCAGGTGTGTGGGGCTACGCAAGCGGTTCCCAAAGAGCTTAGAACAAGGCATAGTTTTCCCTGCTGGCTCTTTGGGCGTGGAACAAATCTCCAGACATATGGCCATTTTTGTGCCTGGCGCGGCGCCAAGTGGGAAAGCGTGCTTTTGAGGCTGAAGAGAGCAGGAAAGCCTGCAGCCCTCAGGTGTGTGGGGCTACGCAAGCCGTTCCCAAAGAGCTTTAGAACAAGGCATAGTTTTCCCTGCTGGCTCTTTGGGCGTGGAACAAACCTCCAGACATATGGCCATTTTTGTGCCTGGCGTGGCGCCAAGTGCGAAAGGGTTCTTCTGAGGCTGAAGAGAGCAGGAAAGCCTGCAGCCCCCAGGTGTGTGGGGCTACGCAAGCGGTTCCCAAAGAGCTTTAGAACAAGGCATAGTTTTCCCTGCTGGCTCTTTGGGCGTGGGACCAGTCTCCAGCCATATGGCCATTTTTGGGCCTGGCGTGACGCCAAGTGGGAAAGGGTGGTTTTGAGGCTGAAGGCAGCAGGAAAGCCTGCAGCCCCCAGGTGTGTGGAGCTTCGCAAGCGGTTCCCAAAGAGCTTTAGAACAAGGCATAGTTTTCCCTGCTGGCTCTTTGGGCGTGGGACCAGTCTCCAGCCATATGGCTATTTTTGGGCATGGCGCGGCGCGAACTGGGAAATGGTGGTTTTGAGGCTGAAGGCAGCAGGAAAGCCTGCAGCCCCCAGGTCTGTGGGGCTACGCAAGCGGTTCCCAAAGAGCTTTAGAACAAGGCATAGTTTTCCCTGCTGGCTCTTTGGGCGTGGGACCAGTCTCCAGACATATGGCCATTTTTGGGCCTGGCGCGGCGCCAAGTGGGAAAGGGTGGTTTTGAGGCTGAAGGCAGCAGGAAAGCCTGCAGCCCCCAGGTGTGTGGGGCTACGCAAGCGGTTCCCAAAGAGCTTTAGAACAAGGCATAGTTTTCCGTGCTGGCTCTTTGGGCGTGGGACCAATCTCCAGACATATGGCCATTTTTGGGCCTGGCGCGGCGCCAAGTGGGAAAGCGTGCTTTTCAGGCTGAAGAGAGCAGGAAAGCCTGCAGCCCCCAGGTGTGTGGGGCTACGCAAGCCGTTCCCAAAGAGCTTTAGAACAAGGCATAGTTTTCCCTGCTGGCTCTTTGGGCGTGGGACCAATCTCCAGACATATGGCCATTTTTGTGCCTGGCGTGGCGCCAAGTGCGAAAGGGTTCTTCTGAGGCTGAAGAGAGCAGGAAAGCCTGCAGCCCCCAGGTGTGTGGGGCTACGCAAGCCGTTCCCAAAGAGCTTTAGAACAAGGCATAGTTTTCCCTGCTGGCTCTTTGGGCGTGGGACCAGTCTGCAGACATATGGACATTTTAATGCCTGGCGTGACGCCATGTGGGAAAGGGTGGTTTTGAGGCTGAAGAGAGCAGGAAAGCCTGCAGCCCCCAGGTGTGTGGGGCTACGCAAGCCGTTCCCAAAGAGCTTTAGAACAAGGCATAGTTTTCCCTGCTGGCTCTTTGGGCGTGGAACAAATCTCCAGACATATGGCCATTTTTCTGCCTGGCGTGGCGCCAAGTGCGAAAGGGTTCTTCTGAGGCTGAAGAGAGCAGGAAAGCCTGCAACCCCCAGGTGTGTGGGGCTACGCAAGCGGTTCCCCAAGAGCTTTAGAACAAGGCATAGTTTTCCCTGCTGGCTCTTTGGGCGTGGGACCAGTCTCCAGCCATATGGCTATTTTTGGGCCTGGCGCGGCGCCAAGTGGGAAAGGGTGCTTTTGAGACTGAAGGCAGCAGGAAAGCCTGCAGCCCCCAGGCCTGTGGGGCTACGCAAGCGGTTCCCAAAGAGCTTTAGAACAAGGCATAGTTTTCCCTGCTGGCTCTTTGGGCGTGGGACCAATCTCCAGACATATGGCCATTTTTGGGCCTGGCGCGGCGCCAAGTGGGAAAGCGTGCTTTTGAGGCTGAAGAGAGCAGGAAAGCCTGCAGCCCCCAGGTGTGTGGGGCTACGCAAGCCGTTCCCAAAGAGCTTTAGAACAAGGCATAGTTTTCCCTGCTGGCTCTTTGGGCGTGGAACAAATCTCCAGACATATGGCCATTTTTGTGCCTGGCGTGGCGCCAAGTGCGAAAGGGTTCTTCTGATGCTGAAGAGAGCAGGAAAGCCTGCAGCCCCCAGGTGTGTGGGGCTACGCAAGCGGTTCCCAAAGAGCTTTAGAACAAGGCATATTTTTCCCTGCTGGCTCTTTGGGCGTGGGACCAGTCTCCAGACATATGGCCATTTTTGTGCCTGGCGTGACGCCATGTGGGAAATGGTGGTTTTGAGGCTGAAGGCAGCAGGAAAGCCTGCAGCCCCCAGGTGTGTGGGGCTACGCAAGCGGTTCCCAAAGAGCTTTAGAACAAGGCAGAGTTTTCCCTGCTGGCTCTTTGGGCGTGGAACAAATCTCCAGACATATGGCCATTTTTGTGCCTGGCGCGGCGCCAAGTGGGAAAGCGTGCTTTTGAGGCTGAAGAGAGCAGGAAAGCCTGCAGCCCCCAGGTGTGTGGGGCTACGCAAGCCGTTCCCAAAGAGCTTTAGAACAAGGCATAGTTTTCCCTGCTGGCTCTTTGGGCGTGGAACAAATCTCCAGACATATGGCCATTTTTGTGCCTGGCGTGGCGCCAAGTGCGAAAGGGTTCTTCTGAGGCTGAAGAGAGCAGGAAAGCCTGCAACCCCCAGGTGTGTGGGGCTACGCAAGCGGTTCCCAAAGAGCTTTAGAACAAGGCATAGTTTTCCCTGCTGGCTCTTTGGGCGTGGGACCAGTCTCCAGACATATGGCCATTTTTGTGCCTGGCGTGACGCCAAGTGGGAAAGGGTGGTTTTGAGGCTGAAGGCAGCAGGAAAGCCTGCAGCCCCCAGGTGTGTGGGGCTACGCAAGCGGTTCCCAAAGAGCTTTAGAACAAGGCATAGTTTTCCCTGCTGGCTCTTTGGGCGTGGGACCAACCTCCAGACATATGGCCATTTTTGGGCCTGGCGCGGCGCCAATTGCGAAAGGGTTCTTCTGAGGCTGAAAGCGCGAGAAAAGCCTGCAGCCCCCAGTTTGTGTGGGGCTACGCAAGCGGTTCCCCAAGAGCTTTAGAACAAGGCATAGTTTTCCCTGCTGGCTCTTTGGGCGTGGGACCAATCTCCAGACATATGGCCATTTTTGTGCCTGGCGCGGCGCCAAGTGGGAAAGGGTGGTTTTGAGGCTGAAGGCAGCAGGAAAGCCTGCAGCCCCCAGGTGTGTGGGGCTACGCAAGCGGTTCCCAAAGAGCTTTAGAACAAGGCATAGTTTTCCCTGCTGGCTCTTTGGGCGTGGGACCAATCTCCAGACATATGGCCATTTTTGTGCCTGGCGCGGCGCCAAGTGGGAAAGCGTGCTTTTGAGGCTGAAGAGAGCAGGAAAGCCTGCAGCCCCCAGGTGTGTGGGGCTACGCAAGCCGTTCCCAAAGAGCTTTAGAACAAGGCATAGTTTTCCCTGCTGGCTCTTTGGGCGTGGAACAAATCTCCAGACATATGGCCATTTTTGTGCCTGGCGTGGCGCCAAGTGCGAAAGGGTTTTTCTGAGGCTGAAGAGAGCAGGAAAGCCTGCAGCCCCCAGGTGTGTGGGGCTACGCAAGTGGTTCCCAAAGAGCTTTAGAACAAGGCATAGTTTTCCCTGCTGGCTCTTTGGGCGTGGGACCAGTCTCCAGATATATGGCCATTTTTGGGCCTGACGCGGCGCCAAGTGGGAAAGGGTGGTTTTGAGGCTGAAGGCAGCAGGAAAGCCTGCAGCCCCCAGGTGTGTGGCGCTACGCAAGCCGTTCCCAAAGAGCTTTACAACAAGGCATAGTTTTCCCTGCTGGCTCTTTGGGCGTGGGACCAGTCTCCAGCCATATGGCCATTTTTGGGCGTGACGCGGCGCCAAGTGGGAAAGGGTGCTTTTGAGGCTGAAGAGAGCAGGAAAGCCTGCAGCCCCCAGGTGTGTGGGGCTACGCAAGCGGTTCCCAAAGAGCTTTAGAACAAGGCATAGTTTTCCCTGCTGGCTCTTTGGGCGTGGAACAAATCTCCAGACATATGGCCATTTTTGTGCCTGGCGTGACGCTAAGTGGGAAAGGGTGGTTTTGAGGCTGAAGGCAGCAGGAAAGCCTGCAGCCCCCAGGTGTGTGGGGCTACGCAAGCGGTTCCCAAAGAGCTTTAGAACAAGGCATAGTTTTCCCTGCTGGCTCTTTGGGCGTGGGACCAGTCTCCAGACATATGGCCATTGTTGTGCCTGGCATGACGCCAAGTGGGAAATAGTGGTTTTGAGGCTGAAGGCAGCAGGAAAGCCTGCAGCCCCCAGGTGTGTGGGGCTACGCAAGCGGTTCCCAAAGAGCTTTAGAACAAGGCATAGTTTTCCCTGCTGGCTCTTTGGGCGTGGGACCAGTCTCCAGCCATATGGCCATTTTTGGGCCTGGCGCGGCGCCAAGTGGGAAAGGGTGCTTTTGATGCTGAAGAGAGCAGGAAAGCCTGCAGCCCCCAGGTGTGTGGGGCTACGCAAGCCGTTCCCAAAGAGCTTTAGAACAAGGCATAGTTTTCCCTGCTGGCTCTTTGGGCGTGGAACAAATCTCCAGACATATGGCCATTTTTGTGCCTGGCGTGGCGCCAAGTGCGAAAGGGTTTTTCTGAGGCTGAAGAGAGCAGGAAAGCCTGCAGCCCCCAGGTGTGTGGGGCTACGCAAGTGGTTCCCAAAGAGCTTTAGAACAAGGCATAGTTTTCCCTGCTGGCTCTTTGGGCGTGGGACCAGTCTCCAGATATATGGCCATTTTTGGGCCTGACGCGGCGCCAAGTGGGAAAGGGTGGTTTTGAGGCTGAAGGCAGCAGGAAAGCCTGCAGCCCCCAGGTGTGTGGCGCTACGCAAGCCGTTCCCAAAGAGCTTTAGAACAAGGCATAGTTTTCCCTGCTGGCTCTTTGGGCGTGGGACCAGTCTCCAGACATATGGCCATTTTTGGGCGTGACGCGGCGCCAAGTGGGAAAGGGTGCTTTTGAGGCTGAAGAGAGCAGGAAAGCCTGCAGCCCCCAGGTGTGTGGGGCTACGCAAGCGGTTCCCAAAGAGCTTTAGAACAAGGCATAGTTTTCCCTGCTGGCTCTTTGGGCGTGGAACAAATCTCCAGACATATGGCCATTTTTGTGCCTGGCGTGACGCTAAGTGGGAAAGGGTGGTTTTGAGGCTGAAGGCAGCAGGAAAGCCTGCAGCCCCCAGGTGTGTGGGGCTACGCAAGCGGTTCCCAAAGAGCTTTAGAACAAGGCATAGTTTTCCCTGCTGGCTCTTTGGGCGTGGGACCAGTCTCCAGCCATATGGCCATTTTTGGGCCTGGCGCGGCGCCAAGTGGGAAAGGGTGCTTTTGAGGCTGAAGAGAGCAGGAAAGCCTGCAGCCCCCAGGTGTGTGGGGCTACGCAAGCCGTTCCCAAAGAGCTTTAGAACAAGGCATAGTTTTCCCTGCTGGCTCTTTGGGCGTGGAACAAATCTCCAGACATATGGCCATTTTTGTGCCTGGCGTGGCGCCAAGTGCGAAAGGGTTTTTCTGAGGCTGAAGAGAGCAGGAAAGCCTGCAGCCCCCAGGTGTGTGGGGCTACGCAAGTGGTTCCCAAAGAGCTTTAGAACAAGGCATAGTTTTCCCTGCTGGCTCTTTGGGCGTGGGACCAGTCTCCAGATATATGGCCATTTTTGGGCCTGACGCGGCGCCAAGTGGGAAAGGGTGGTTTTGAGGCTGAAGGCAGCAGGAAAGCCTGCAGCCCCCAGGTGTGTGGGGCTACGCAAGCCGTTCCCAAAGAGCTTTAGAACAAGGCATAGTTTTCCCTGCTGGCTCTTTGGGCGTGGGACCAGTCTCCAGCCATATGGCCATTTTTGGGCGTGACGCGGCGCCAAGTGGGAAAGGGTGCTTTTGAGGCTGAAGAGAGCAGGAAAGCCTGCAGCCCCCAGGTGTGTGGGGCTACGCAAGCGGTTCCCAAAGAGCTTTAGAACAAGGCATAGTTTTCCCTGCTGGCTCTTTGGGCGTGGAACAAATCTCCAGACATATGGCCATTTTTGTGCCTGGCGTGACGCCAAGTGGGAAAGGGTGGTTTTGAGGCTGAAGGCAGCAGGAAAGCCTGCAGCCCCCAGGTCTGTGGGGCTACGCAAGCGGTTCCCAAAGAGCTTTAGAACAAGGCATAGTTTTCCCTGCTGGCTCTTTGGGCGTGGGACCAGTCTCCAGACATATGGCCATTGTTGTGCCTGGCATGACGCCAAGTGGGAAAGGGTGGTTTTGAGGCTGAAGGCAGCAGGAAAGCCTGCAGCCCCCAGGTGTGTGGGGCTACGCAAGCGGTTCCCAAAGAGCTTTAGAACAAGGCATAGTTTTCCCTGCTGGCTCTTTGGGCGTGGGACCAGTCTCCAGACATATGGCCATTTTTGGGCCTGGCGCGGCGCCAAGTGGGAAAGGGTGCTTTTGAGGCTGAAGAGAGCAGGAAAGCCTGCAGCCCCCAGGTGTGTGGGGCTACGCAAGCGGTTCCCAAAGAGCTTTAGAACAAGGCATAGTTTTCCCTGCTGGCTCTTTGGGCGTGGAACAAATCTCCAGACATATGGCCATTTTTGTGCCTGGCGTGGCGCCAAGTGCGAAAGGGTTCTTCTGAGGCTGAAGAGAGCAGGAAAGCCTGCAGCCCCCAGGTGTGTGGGGCTACGCAAGCGGTTCCCAAAGAGCTTTAGAACAAGGCATAGTTTTCCCTGCTGGCTCTTTGGGCGTGGGACCAGTCTCCAGCCATATGGCCATTTTTGTGCCTGGCGTGACGCCAAGTGGGAAAGGGTGGTTTTGAGGCTGAAGGCAGCAGGAAAGCCTGCAGCCCCCAGGTGTGTGGGGCTACGCAAGCGGTTCCCAAAGAGCTTTAGAACAAGGCATAGTTTTCCCTGCTGGCTCTTTGGGCGTGGGACCAGTCTCCAGCCATATGGCTATTTTTGGGCATGGCGCGGCGCGAAGTGGGAAATGGTGGTTTTGAGGCAGAAGGCAGCAGGAAAGCCTGCAGCCCCCAGGTGTGTGGGGCTACGCAAGCGGTTCCCAAAGAGCTTTAGAACAAGGCATAGTTTTCCCTGCTGGCTCTTTGGGCGTGGGACCAATCTCCAGACATATGGCCATTTTTGGGCCTGGCGCAGCGCCAAGTGGGAAAGCGTGCTTTTGAGGCTGAAGAGAGCAGGAAAGCCTGCAGCCCCCAGGTCTGTAGGGCTACGCAAGTGGTTCCCAAAGAGCTTTAGAACAAGGCATAGTTTTCCCTGCTGGCTCTTTGGGCGTGGGACCAGTCTCCAGACATATGGCCATTTTTGGGCCTGGTGCGGCGCCAAGTGCGAAAGGGTTCTTCTGAGGCTGAAAGCGCGAGAAAAGCCTGCAGCCCCCAGGTGTGTGGGACTACGCAAGCGGTTCCCAAAGAGCTTTACAACAAGGCATAGTTTTCCCTGCTGGCTCTTTGGGCGTGGGACCAATCTCCAGACATATGGCCATTTTTGTGCCTGGTGCGGCGCCAAGTGGGAAAGGGTGCTTTTGAGGCTGAAGAGAGCAGGAAAGCCTGCAGCCCCCAGGTGTGTGGGGCTACGCCAGCCGTTCCCAAAGAGCTTTAGAACAAGGCATAGTTTTCCCTGCTGGCTCTTTGGGCGTGGGACCAGTCTCCAGACATATGGCCATTTTTGTGCCTGGCGTGACGCCAAGTGGGAAAGGGTGGTTTTGAGGCTGAAGGCAGCAGGAAAGCCTGCAGCCCCCAGGTGTGTGGGGCTACGCAAGCGGTTCCCAAAGAGCTTTAGAACAAGGCATAGTTTTCCCTGCTGGCTCTTTGGGCGTGGGACCAATCTCCAGACATATGGCCATTTTTGGGCCTGGCGCGGCGCCAAGTGGGAAAGCGTGCTTTTGAGGCTGAAGAGAGCAGGAAAGCCTGCAGCCCCCAGGTGTGTGGGGCTACGCAAGCGGTTCCCAAAGAGCTTTAGAACAAGGCATAGTTTTCCCTGCTGGCTCTTTGGGCGTGGGACCAGTCTCCAGACATATGGCCATTTTTAGGCCTGGCGCGGCGCCAAGTGAGAAAGGGTTCTTCTGAGGCTGAAAGCGCGAGAAAAGCCTGTAGCCCCCAATTTGTGTGGGGCTACGCAAGCGGTTCCCAAAGAGCTTTAGAACAAGGCATAGTTTTCCCTGCTGGCTCTTTGGGCGTGGGACCAGTCTCCAGCCATATGGCCATTTTTGTGCCTGGCGCGGCGCCAAGTGGGAAAGGGTGCTTTTGAGGCTGAAGGCAGCAGGAAAGCCTGCAGCCCCCAGGTGTGTGGGGCTACGCAAGCCGTTCCCAAAGAGCTTTAGAACAAGGCATAGTTTTCCCTGCTGGCTCTTTGGGCGTGGGACCAATCTCCAGACATATGGCCATTTTTGTGCCTGGTGCGGCGCCAAGTGGGAAAGGGTGCTTTTGAGGCTGAAGAGAGCAGGAAAGCCTGCAGCCCCCAGGTGTGTGGGGCTACGCCAGCCGTTCCCAAAGAGCTTTAGAACAAGGCATAGTTTTCCCTGCTGGCTCTTTGGGCGTGGGACCAGTCTCCAGACATATGGCCATTTTTGTGCCTGGCGTGACGCCAAGTGGGAAAGGGTGGTTTTGAGGCTGAAGGCAGCAGGAAAGCCTGCAGCCCCCAGGTGTGTGGGGCTACGCAAGCGGTTCCCAAAGAGCTTTAGAACAAGGCATAGTTTTCCCTGCTGGCTCTTTGGGCGTGGGACCAATCTCCAGACATATGGCCATTTTTGGGCCTGGCGCGGCGCCAAGTGGGAAAGCGTGCTTTTGAGGCTGAAGAGAGCAGGAAAGCCTGCAGCCCCCAGGTGTGTGGGGCTACGCAAGCCGTTCCCAAAGAGCTTTAGAACAAGGCATAGTTTTCCCTGCTGGCTCTTTGGGCGTGGGACCAGTCTCCAGACATATGGCCATTTTTAGGCCTGGCGCGGCGCCAAGTGAGAAAGGGTTCTTCTGAGGCTGAAAGCGCGAGAAAAGCCTGTAGCCCCCAATTTGTGTGGGGCTACGCAAGCGGTTCCCAAAGAGCTTTGGAACAAGGCATAGTTTTCCCTGCTGGCTCTTTGGGCGTGGGACCAGTCTCCAGCCATATGGCCATTTTTGTGCCTGGCGCGGCGCCAAGTGGGAAAGGGTTCTTCTGAGGCTGAAAGCGCGAGAAAAGCCTGCAGCCCCCAGTTTGTTAGAACAAGGCATAGTTTTCCCTGCTGGCTCTTTGGGCGTGGGACCAGTCTCCAGACATATGGCCATTTTTGGGCCTGGCGCGGCACCAAGTGGGAAAGGGTGGTTTTGAGGCTGAAAGCAGCAGGAAAGCCTGCAGCCCCCAGGTGTGTGGGGCTACGCAAGCGGTTCCCAAAGAGCTTTAGAACAAGGCATAGTTTTCCCTGCTGGCTCTTTGGGCGTGGGACCAATCTCCAGACATATGGCCATTTTTGTGCCTGGCGCGGCGCCAAGTGGGAAAGCGTGCTTTTGAGGCTGAAGAGAGCAGGAAAGCCTGCAGCCCCCAGGTCTGTGGGGCTACGCAAGCGGTTCCCAAAGAGCTTTAGAACAAGGCATAGTTTTCCCTGCTGGCTCTTTGGGCGTGGGACCAGTCTCCAGCCATATGGCCATTTTTGGGCCTGGCGCGGCGCCAAGTGGTAAAGGGTGCTTTTGAGGCTGAAGGCAGCAGGAAAGCCTGCAGCCCCCAGGTGTGTGGGGCTACGCAAGCGGTTCCCAAAGAGCTTTAGAACAAGGCATAGTTTTCCCTGCTGGCTCTTTGGGCGTGGGACCAACCTCCAGACATATGGCCATTTTTGGGCCTGGCGCGGCGCCAATTGCGAAAGGGTTCTTATGAGGCTGAAAGCGCGAGAAAAGCCTGCAGCCCCCAGTTTGTGTGGGGCTACGCAAGCGGTTCCCCAAGAGCTTTAGAACAAGGCATAGTTTTCCCTGCTGGCTCTTTGGGCGTGGGACCAGTCTCCAGACATATGGCCATTTTTGTGCCTGGCGTGACGCCAAGTGGGAAAGGGTGGTTTTGAGGCTGAAGGCAGCAGGAAAGCCTGCAGCCCCCAGGTGTGTGGGGCTACGCAAGCGGTTCCCAAAGAGCTTTAGAACAAGGCATAGTTTTCCCTGCTGGCTCTTTGGGCGTGGGACCAATCTCCAGACATATGGCCATTTTTGGGCCTGGCGCGGCGCCAAGTGGGAAAGCGTGCTTTTGAGGCTGAAGAGAGCAGGAAAGCCTGCAGCCCCCAGGTGTGTGGGGCTACGCAAGCGGTTCCCAAAGAGCTTTAGAACAAGGCATAGTTTTCCCTGCTGGCTCTTTGGGCGTGGGACCAGTCTCCAGACATATGGCCATTTTTAGGCCTGGCGCGGCGCCAAGTGAGAAAGGGTTCTTCTGAGGCTGAAAGCGCGAGAAAAGCCTGCAGCCCCCAGTTTGTGTGGGGCTACGCAAGCGGTTCCCCAAGAGCTTTAGAACAAGGCATAGTTTTCCCTGCTGGCTCTTTGGGCGTGGGACCAGTCTCCAGACATATGGCCATTTTTGTGCCTGGCGTGACGCCAAGTGGGAAAGGGTGGTTTTGAGGCTGAAGGCAGCAGGAAAGCCTGCAGCCCCCAGGTGTGTGGGGCTACGCAAGCGGTTCCCAAAGAGCTTTAGAACAAGGCATAGTTTTCCCTGCTGGCTCTTTGGGCGTGGGACCAATCTCCAGACATATGGCCATTTTTGGGCCTGGCGCGGCGCCAAGTGGGAAAGCGTGCTTTTGAGGCTGAAGAGAGCAGGAAAGCCTGCAGCCCCCAGGTGTGTGGGGCTACGCAAGCCGTTCCCAAAGAGCTTTAGAACAAGGCATAGTTTTCCCTGCTGGCTCTTTGGGCGTGGAACAAATCTCCAGACATATGGCCATTTTTGTGCCTGGCGTGGCGCCAAGTGCGAAAGGGTTCTTCTGAGGCTGAAGAGAGCAGGAAAGCCTGCAACCCCCAGGTGTGTGGGGCTACGCAAGCCGTTCACAAAGAGCTTTAGAACAAGGCATAGTTTTCCCTGCTGGCTCTTTGGGCGTGGGACCAGTCTCCAGACATATGGCCATTTTTGGGCCTGGCGTGACGCCATGTGGGAAAGGATGGTTTTGAGGCTGAAGGCAGCAGGAAAGCCTGCAGCCCCCAGGTCTGTAGGGCTACGCAAGTGGTTCCCAAAGAGCTTTAGAACAAGGCATAGTTTTCCCTGCTGGCTCTTTGGGCGTGGGACCAGTCTCCAGCCATATGGCTATTTTTGGGCCTGGCGCGGCGCCAAGTGTCAAAGGGTGCTTTTGAGACTGAAGGCAGCAGGAAAGCCTGCAGCCCCCAGGTCTGTGGGGCTACGCAAGCGGTTCCCAAAGAGCTTTAGAACAAGGCATAGTTTTCCCTGCTGGCTCTTTGGGCGTGGGACCAGTCTCCAGACATATGGCCATTTTTGGGCCTGGTGCGGCGCCAAGTGGGAAAGGGTGGTTTTGAGGCTGAAGGCAGCAGGAAAGCCTGTAGCCCCCAGGTGTGTGGGGCTACGCAAGCGGTTCCCAAAGAGCTTTAGAACAAGGCATAGTTTTCCCTGCTGGCTCTTTGGGCGTGGAACAAATCTCCAGACATATGGCCATTTTTGTGCCTGGCGCGTCGCCAAGTGCGAAAGGGTGGTTTTGAGGCTGAAGGCAGCAGGAAAGCCTGCAGCCCCCAGGTGTGTGGGGCTACGCAAGCGGTTCCCAAAGAGCTTTAGAACAAGGCATAGTTTTCCCTGCTGGCTCTTTGGGCGTGGGACCAGTCTGCAGACATATGGCCATTTTTGGGCCTGGCGCGGCGCCAAGTGGGAAAGGGTTCTTCTGAGGCTGAAGAGAGCAGGAAAGCCTGCAGCCCCCAGGTGTGTGGGGCTACGCAAGCGGTTCCCAAAGAGCTTTAGAACAAGGCATAGTTTTCCCTGCTGGCTCTTTGGGCGTGGGACCAGTCTCCAGACATACGGCCATTTTTGTGCCTGGCGTGGCGCCAAGTGCGAAAGGGTTCTTCTGAGGCTGAAGAGAGCAGGAAAGCCTGCAGCCCCCAGGTGTGTGGGGCTACGCAAGCGGTTCCCAAAGAGCTTTAGAACAAGGCATAGTTTTCCCTGCTGGCTCTTTGGGCGTGGGACCAGTCTCCAGACATATGGCCATTTTTGTGCCTGGCGTGGCGCCAAGTGCAAAAGGGTTCTTCTGAGGCTGAAGAGAGCAGGAAAGCCTGCAGCCCCCAGGTGTGTGGGGCTACGCAAGCCGTTCCCAAAGAGCTTTAGAACAAGGCATAGTTTTCCCTGCTGGCTCTTTGGGCGTGGGACCAGTCTCCAGCCATATGGCTATTTTTGGGCCTGGCGCGGCGCCAAGTGGGAAAGGGTGCTTTTGAGACTGAAGGCAGCAGGAAAGCCTGCAGCCCCCAGGTCTGTGGGGCTACGCAAGCGGTTCCCAAAGAGCTTTAGAACAAGGCATAGTTTTCCCTGCTGGCTCTTTGGGCGTGGGACCAGTCTCCAGACATATGGCCATTTTTGGGCCTGGTGCGGCGCCAAGTGGGAAAGGGTGGTTTTGAGGCTGAAGGCAGCAGGAAAGCCTGTAGCCCCCAGGTGTGTGGGGCTACGCAAGCGGTTCCCAAAGAGCTTTAGAACAAGGCATAGTTTTCCCTGCTGGCTCTTTGGGCGTGGAACAAATCTCCAGACATACGGCCATTTTTGTGCCTGGCGTGGCGCCAAGTGGGAAAGGGTGGTTTTGAGGCTGAAGGCAGCAGGAAAGCCTGCAGCCCCCAGGTGTGTGGGGCTACGCAAGCGGTTCCCAAAGAGCTTTAGAACAAGGCATAGTTTTCCCTGCTGGCTCTTTGGGCGTGGAACAAATCTCCAGACATATGGCCATTTTTGTGCCTGGCGCGGCGCCAAGTGGGAAAGCGTGCTTTTGAGGCTGAAGAGAGCAGGAAAGCCTGCAGCCCCCAGGTGTGTGGGGCTACGCAAGCCGTTCCCAAAGAGCTTTAGAACAAGGCATAGTTTTCCCTGCTGGCTCTTTGGGCGTGGAACAAATCTCCAGACATATAGCCATTTTTGTGCCTGGCGTGGCGCCAAGTGCGAAAGGGTTCTTCTGAGGCTGAAGAGAGCAGGAAAGCCTGCAACCCCCAGGTGTGTGGGGCTACGCAAGCCGTTCACAAAGAGCTTTAGAACAAGGCATAGTTTTCCCTGCTGGCTCTTTGGGCGTGGGACCAGTCTCCAGACATATGGCCATTTTTGGGCCTGGCGTGACGCCATGTGGGAAAGGATGGTTTTGAGGCTGAAGGCAGCAGGAAAGCCTGCAGCCCCCAGGTCTGTAGGGCTACGCAAGTGGTTCCCAAAGAGCTTTAGAACAAGGCATAGTTTTCCCTGCTGGCTCTTTGGGCGTGGGACCAGTCTCCAGCCATATGGCTATTTTTGGGCCTGGCGCGGCGCCAAGTGTCAAAGGGTGCTTTTGAGACTGAAGGCAGCAGGAAAGCCTGCAGCCCCCAGGTCTGTGGGGCTACGCAAGCGGTTCCCAAAGAGCTTTAGAACAAGGCATAGTTTTCCCTGCTGGCTCTTTGGGCGTGGGACCAGTCTCCAGACATATGGCCATTTTTGGGCCTGGTGCGGCGCCAAGTGGGAAAGGGTGGTTTTGAGGCTGAAGGCAGCAGGAAAGCCTGTAGCCCCCAGGTGTGTGGGGCTACGCAAGCGGTTCCCAAAGAGCTTTAGAACAAGGCATAGTTTTCCCTGCTGGCTCTTTGGGCGTGGAACAAATCTCCAGACATATGGCCATTTTTGTGCCTGGCGCGTCGCCAAGTGCGAAAGGGTGGTTTTGAGGCTGAAGGCAGCAGGAAAGCCTGCAGCCCCCAGGTGTGTGGGGCTACGCAAGCGGTTCCCAAAGAGCTTTAGAACAAGGCATAGTTTTCCCTGCTGGCTCTTTGGGCGTGGGACCAGTCTGCAGACATATGGCCATTTTTGGGCCTGGCGCGGCGCCAAGTGGGAAAGGGTTCTTCTGAGGCTGAAGAGAGCAGGAAAGCCTGCAGCCCCCAGGTGTGTGGGGCTACGCAAGCGGTTCCCAAAGAGCTTTAGAACAAGGCATAGTTTTCCCTGCTGGCTCTTTGGGCGTGGGACCAGTCTCCAGACATACGGCCATTTTTGTGCCTGGCGTGGCGCCAAGTGCGAAAGGGTTCTTCTGAGGCTGAAGAGAGCAGGAAAGCCTGCAGCCCCCAGGTGTGTGGGGCTACGCAAGCCGTTCCCAAAGAGCTTTAGAACAAGGCATAGTTTTCCCTGCTGGCTCTTTGGGCGTGGGACCAGTCTCCAGACATACGGCCATTTTTGTGCCTGGCGTGACGCCAAGTGGGAAAGGGTGGTTTTGAGGCTGAAGGCAGCAGGAAAGCCTGCAGCCCCCAGGTGTGTGGGTCTTCGCAAGCGGTTCCCAAAGAGCTTTAGAACAAGGCATAGTTTTCCCTGCTGGCTCTTTGGGCGTGGGACCAGTCTCCAGCCATATGGCTATTTTTGGGCATGGCGCGGCGCGAAGTGGGAAATGGTGGTTTTGAGGCAGAAGGCAGCAGGAAAGCCTGCAGCCCCCAGGTGTGTGGGGCTACGCAAGCGGTTCCCAAAGAGCTTTAGAAAAAGGCATAGTTTTCCCTGCTGGCTCTTTGGGCGTGGGACCAGTCTCCAGCCATATGGCCATTTTTGGGCCTGGCGCGGCGCCAAGTGGGAAAGGGTGCTTTTGAGGCTGAAGAGAGCAGGAAAGCCTGCAGCCCCCAGGTGTGTGGGGCTACGCAAGCGGTTCCCAAAGAGCTTTAGAACAAGGCATAGTTTTCCCTGCTGGCTCTTTGGGCGTAGAACAAATCTCCAGACATATGGCCATTTTTGTGCCTGGCGTGGCGCCAAGTGCGAAAGGGTTCTTCTGAGGCTGAAGAGAGCAGGAAAGCCTGCAGCCCCCAGGTGTGTGGGGCTACGCAAGCGGTTCCCAAAGAGCTTTAGAACAAGGCATAGTTTTCCCTGCTGGCTCTTTGGGCGTGGGACCAGTCTCCAGCCATATGGCCATTTTTGTGCCTGGCGTGACGCCAAGTGGGAAAGGGTGGTTTTGAGGCTGAAGGCAGCAGGAAAGCCTGCAGCCCCCAGGTGTGTGGGGCTTCGCAAGCGGTTCCCAAAGAGCTTTAGAACAAGGCATAGTTTTCCCTGCTGGCTCTTTGGGCGTGGGACCAGTCTCCAGCCATATGGCTATTTTTGGGCATGGCGCGGCGCGAAGTGGGAAATGGTGGTTTTGAGGCAGAAGGCAGCAGGAAAGCCTGCAGCCCCCAGGTCTGTGGGGCTACGCAAGCGGTTCCCAAAGAGCTTTAGAACAAGGCATAGTTTTCCCTGCTGGCTCTTTGGGCGTGGGACCAGTCTCCAGACATATGGCCATTTTTGGGCCTGGCGCGGCGCCAAGTGGGAAAGGGTGGTTTTGAGGCTGAAGGCAGCAGGAAAGCCTGCAGCCCCCAGGTGTGTGGGGCTACGCAAGCCGTTCCCAAAGAGCTTTAGAACAAGGCATAGTTTTCCCTGCTGGCTCTTTGGGCGTGGGACCAATCTCCAGACATATGGCCATTTTTGTGCCTGGCGCGGCGCCAAGTGGGAAAGCGTGCTTTTGAGGCTGAAGAGAGCAGGAAAGCCTGCAGCCCCCAGGTGTGTGGGGCTACGCAAGCGGTTCCCAAAGAGCTTTAGAACAAGGCATAGTTTTCCCTGCTGGCTCTTTGGGCGTGGAACAAATCTCCAGACATATGGCCATTTTTGTGCCTGGCGTGGCGCCAAGTGCGAAAGGGTTCTTCTGAGGCTGAAGAGAGCAGGAAAGCCTGCAGCCCCCAGGTGTGTGGGGCTACGCAAGCGGTTCCCAAAGAGCTTTAGAACAAGGCATAGTTTTCCCTGCTGGCTCTTTGGGCGTGGGACCAGTCTGCAGACATATGGCCATTTTTGTGCCTGGCGTGACGCCATGTGGGAAAGGGTGGTTTTGAGGCTGAAGGCAGCAGGAAAGCCTGCAGCCCCCAGGTCTGTAGGGCTACGCAAGCGGTTCCCAAAGAGCTTTAGAACAAGGCATAGTTTTCCCTGCTGGCTCTTTGGGCGTGGGACCAGTCTCCAGACATATGGCCATTTTTGGGCCTGGCGCGGCGCCAAGTGCGAAAGGGTTCTTCTGAGGCTGAAAGCGCGAGAAAAGCCTGCAGCCCCCAGGTGTGTGGGGCTAAGCCAGTGGTTCCCAAAGAGCTTTAGAACAAGGCATAGTTTTCCCTGCTGGCTCTTTGGGCGTGGGTCCAATCTCCAGACATATGGCCATTTTTGTGCCTGGTGCGGCGCCAAGTGGGAAAGGGTGGTTTTGAGGCTGAAGAGAGCAGGAAAGCCTGCAGCCCCCAGGTGTGTGGGGCTACGCAAGCGGTTCCCAAAGAGCTTTAGAACAAGGCATAGTTTTCCCTGCTGGCTCTTTGGGCGTGGGACCAACCTCCAGACATATGGCCATTTTTGTGCCTGGCGTGACGCCAAGTGGGAAAGGGTGGTTTTGAGGCTGAAGGCAGCAGGAAAGCCTGCAGCCCCCAGGTGTGTGGGGCTACGCAAGCGGTTCCCAAAGAGCTTTAGAACAAGGCATAGTTTTCCCTGCTGGCTCTTTGGGCGTGGGACCAGTCTCCAGCCATATGGCCATTTTTGGGCCTGGCGCGGCGCCAAGTGGGAAAGGGTGGTTTTGAGGCTGAAGGCAGCAGGAAAGCCTGCAGCCCCCAGGTGTGTGGGGCTACGCAAGCGGTTCCCAAAGAGCTTTAGAACAAGGCATAGTTTTCCCTGCTGGCTCTTTGGGCGTGGGACCAACCTCCAGACATATGGCCATTTTTGGGCCTGGCGCGGCGCCAATTGCGAAAGGGTTCTTCTGAGGCGGAAAGCGCGAGAAAAGCCTGCAGCCCCCAGTTTGTGTGGGGCTACGCAAGCCGTTCCCCAAGAGCTTTAGAACAAGGCATAGTTTTCCCTGCTGGCTCTTTGGGCGTGGGACCAGTCTCCAGACATATGGCCATTTTTGGGCCTGGCGCGGCGCCAAGTGCGAAAGGGTTCTTCTGAGGCTGAAAGCGCGAGAAAAGCCTGCAGCCCCCAGGTGTGTGGGGCTAAGCCAGTGGTTCCCAAAGAGCTTTAGAACAAGGCATAGTTTTCCCTGCTGGCTCTTTGGGCGTGGGTCCAATCTCCATACATATGGCCATTTTTGTGCCTGGTGCGGCGCCAAGTGGGAAAGGGTGGTTTTGAGGCTGAAGAGAGCAGGAAAGCCTGCAGCCCCCAGGTGTGTGGGGCTACGCAAGCGGTTCCCAAAGAGCTTTAGAACAAGGCATAGTTTTCCCTGCTGGCTCTTTGGGCGTGGGACCAACCTCCAGACATATGGCCATTTTTGTGCCTGGCGTGACGCCAAGTGGGAAAGGGTGGTTTTGAGGCTGAAGGCAGCAGGAAAGCCTGCAGCCCCCAGGTGTGTGGGGCTACGCAAGCGGTTCCCAAAGAGCTTTAGAACAAGGCATAGTTTTCCCTGCTGGCTCTTTGGGCGTGGGACCAGTCTCCAGACATATGGCCATTTTTGGGCCTGGCGCGGCGCCAAGTGGGAAAGCGTGCTTTTGAGGCTGAAGAGAGCAGGAAAGCCTGCAGCCCCCAGGTGTGTGGGGCTACGCAAGCGGTTCCCAAAGAGCTTTAGAACAAGGCATAGTTTTCCCTGCTGGCTCTTTGGGCGTGGGACCAACCTCCAGACATATGGCCATTTTTGGGCCTGGCGCGGCGCCAATTGCGAAAGGGTTCTTCTGAGGCTGAAAGCGCGAGAAAAGCCTGCAGCCCCCAGTTTGTGTGGGGCTACGCAAGCCGTTCCCCAAGAGCTTTAGAACAAGGCATAGTTTTCCCTGCTGGCTCTTTGGGCGTGGGACCAATCTCCAGACATATGGCCATTTTTGTGCCTGGCGCGGCGCCAAGTGGGAAAGCGTGCTTTTGAGGCTGAAGAGAGCAGGAAAGCCTGCAGCCCCCAGGTGTGTGGGGCTACGCAAGCGGTTCCCAAAGAGCTTTAGAACAAGGCATAGTTTTCCCTGCTGGCTCTTTGGGCGTGGAACAAATCTCCAGACATATGGCCATTTTTGTGCCTGGCGTGGCGCCAAGTGCGAAAGGGTTCTTCTGAGGCTGAAGAGAGCAGGAAAGCCTGCAGCCCCCAGGTGTGTGGGGCTACGCAAGCGGTTCCCAAAGAGCTTTAGAACAAGGCATAGTTTTCCCTGCTGGCTCTTTGGGCGTGGGACCAGTCTGCAGACATATGGCCATTTTTGTGCCTGGCGTGACGCCATGTGGGAAAGGGTGGTTTTGAGGCTGAAGGCAGCAGGAAAGCCTGCAGCCCCCAGGTCTGTAGGGCTACGCAAGCGGTTCCCAAAGAGCTTTAGAACAAGGCATAGTTTTCCCTGCTGGCTCTTTGGGCGTGGGACCAGTCTCCAGACATATGGCCATTTTTGGGCCTGGCGCGGCGCCAAGTGCGAAAGGGTTCTTCTGAGGCTGAAAGCGCGAGAAAAGCCTGCAGCCCCCAGGTGTGTGGGGCTAAGCCAGTGGTTCCCAAAGAGCTTTAGAACAAGGCATAGTTTTCCCTGCTGGCTCTTTGGGCGTGGGTCCAATCTCCAGACATATGGCCATTTTTGTGCCTGGTGCGGCGCCAAGTGGGAAAGGGTGGTTTTGAGGCTGAAGAGAGCAGGAAAGCCTGCAGCCCCCAGGTGTGTGGGGCTACGCAAGCGGTTCCCAAAGAGCTTTAGAACAAGGCATAGTTTTCCCTGCTGGCTCTTTGGGCGTGGGACCAACCTCCAGACATATGGCCATTTTTGTGCCTGGCGTGACGCCAAGTGGGAAAGGGTGGTTTTGAGGCTGAAGGCAGCAGGAAAGCCTGCAGCCCCCAGGTGTGTGGGGCTACGCAAGCGGTTCCCAAAGAGCTTTAGAACAAGGCATAGTTTTCCCTGCTGGCTCTTTGGGCGTGGGACCAGTCTCCAGCCATATGGCCATTTTTGGGCCTGGCGCGGCGCCAAGTGGGAAAGGGTGGTTTTGAGGCTGAAGGCAGCAGGAAAGCCTGCAGCCCCCAGGTGTGTGGGGCTACGCAAGCGGTTCCCAAAGAGCTTTAGAACAAGGCATAGTTTTCCCTGCTGGCTCTTTGGGCGTGGGACCAACCTCCAGACATATGGCCATTTTTGGGCCTGGCGCGGCGCCAATTGCGAAAGGGTTCTTCTGAGGCGGAAAGCGCGAGAAAAGCCTGCAGCCCCCAGTTTGTGTGGGGCTACGCAAGCCGTTCCCCAAGAGCTTTAGAACAAGGCATAGTTTTCCCTGCTGGCTCTTTGGGCGTGGGACCAGTCTCCAGACATATGGCCATTTTTGGGCCTGGCGCGGCGCCAAGTGCGAAAGGGTTCTTCTGAGGCTGAAAGCGCGAGAAAAGCCTGCAGCCCCCAGGTGTGTGGGGCTAAGCCAGTGGTTCCCAAAGAGCTTTAGAACAAGGCATAGTTTTCCCTGCTGGCTCTTTGGGCGTGGGTCCAATCTCCATACATATGGCCATTTTTGTGCCTGGTGCGGCGCCAAGTGGGAAAGGGTGGTTTTGAGGCTGAAGAGAGCAGGAAAGCCTGCAGCCCCCAGGTGTGTGGGGCTACGCAAGCGGTTCCCAAAGAGCTTTAGAACAAGGCATAGTTTTCCCTGCTGGCTCTTTGGGCGTGGGACCAACCTCCAGACATATGGCCATTTTTGTGCCTGGCGTGACGCCAAGTGGGAAAGGGTGGTTTTGAGGCTGAAGGCAGCAGGAAAGCCTGCAGCCCCCAGGTGTGTGGGGCTACGCAAGCGGTTCCCAAAGAGCTTTAGAACAAGGCATAGTTTTCCCTGCTGGCTCTTTGGGCGTGGGACCAGTCTCCAGACATATGGCCATTTTTGGGCCTGGCGCGGCGCCAAGTGGGAAAGCGTGCTTTTGAGGCTGAAGAGAGCAGGAAAGCCTGCAGCCCCCAGGTGTGTGGGGCTACGCAAGCGGTTCCCAAAGAGCTTTAGAACAAGGCATAGTTTTCCCTGCTGGCTCTTTGGGCGTGGGACCAACCTCCAGACATATGGCCATTTTTGGGCCTGGCGCGGCGCCAATTGCGAAAGGGTTCTTCTGAGGCTGAAAGCGCGAGAAAAGCCTGCAGCCCCCAGTTTGTGTGGGGCTACGCAAGCCGTTCCCCAAGAGCTTTAGAACAAGGCATAGTTTTCCCTGCTGGCTCTTTGGGCGTGGGACCAATCTCCAGACATATGGCCATTTTTGGGCCTGGCGCGGCGCCAAGTGGGAAAGGGTGGTTTTGAGGCTGAAGGCAGCAGGAAAGCCTGCAGCCCCCAGGTGTGTGGGGCTACGCAAGCGGTTCCCAAAGAGCTTTAGAACAAGGCATAGTTTTCCCTGCTGGCTCTTTGGGCGTGGGACCAATCTCCAGACATATGGCCATTTTTGTGCCTGGCGCGGCGCCAAGTGCGAAAGGGTTCTTCTGAGGCTGAAGAGAGCAGGAAAGCCTGCAGCCCCCAGGTGTGTGGGGCTACGCAAGTGGTTCCCAAAGAGCTTTAGAACAAGGCATAGTTTTCCCTGCTGGCTCTTTGGGCGTGGGACCAGTCTCCAGATATATGGCCATTTTTGGGCCTGACGCGGCGCCATGTGGGAAAGGGTGGTTTTGAGGCTGAAGGCAGCAGGAAAGCCTGCAGCCCCCAGGTGTGTGGCGCTACGCAAGCCGTTCCCAAAGAGCTTTACAACAAGGCATAGTTTTCCCTGCTGGCTCTTTGGGCGTGGGACCAGTCTCCAGCCATATGGCCATTTTTGGGCGTGACGCGGCGCCAAGTGGGAAAGGGTGCTTTTGAGGCTGAAGAGAGCAGGAAAGCCTGCAGCCCCCAGGTGTGTGGGGCTACGCAAGCGGTTCCCAAAGAGCTTTAGAACAAGGCATAGTTTTCCCTGCTGGCTCTTTGGGCGTGGAACAAATCTCCAGACATATGGCCATTTTTGTGCCTGGCGTGACGCTAAGTGGGAAAGGGTGGTTTTGAGGCTGAAGGCAGCAGGAAAGCCTGCAGCCCCCAGGTGTGTGGGGCTACGCAAGCGGTTCCCAAAGAGCTTTAGAACAAGGCATAGTTTTCCCTGCTGGCTCTTTGGGCGTGGGACCAGTCTCCAGACATATGGCCATTGTTGTGCCTGGCATGACGCCAAGTGGGAAAGGGTGGTTTTGAGGCTGAAGGCAGCAGGAAAGCCTGCAGCCCCCAGGTGTGTGGGGCTACGCAAGCGGTTCCCAAAGAGCTTTAGAACAAGGCATAGTTTTCCCTGCTGGCTCTTTGGGCGTGGGACCAGTCTCCAGACATATGGCCATTTTTGGGCCTGGCGCGGCGCCAAGTGGGAAAGGGTGCTTTTGAGGCTGAAGGCAGCAGGAAAGCCTGCAGCCCCCAGGTCTGTAGGGCTACGCAAGTGGTTCCCAAAGGGCTTTAGAACAAGGCATAGTTTTCCCTGCTGGCTCTTTGGGCGTGGGACCAGTCTCCAGCCATATGGCTATTTTTGGGCCTGGCGCGGCGCCAAGTGGGAAAGGGTGGTTTTGAGGCTGAAGGCAGCAGGAAAGCCTGTAGCCCCCAGGTGTGTGGGGCTACGCAAGCGGTTCCCAAAGAGCTTTAGAACAAGGCATAGTTTTCCCTGCTGGCTCCTTGGGCGTGGAACAAATCTCCAGACATATGGCCATTTTTGTGCCTGGCGCGGCGCCAAGTGGGAAAGGGTGCTTTTGAGGCTGAAGAGAGCAGGAAAGCCTGCAGCCCCCAGGTGTGTGGGGCTACGCAAGCGGTTCCCAAAGAGCTTTAGAACAAGGCATAGTTTTCCCTGCTGGCTCTTTGGGCGTGGGACCAGTCTCCAGCCATATGGCTATTTTTGGGCCTGGCGCGGCGCCAAGTGGGAAAGGGTGCTTTTGAGACTGAAGGCAGCAGGAAAGCCTGCAGCCCCCAGGTCTGTGGGGCTACGCAAGCGGTTCCCAAAGAGCTTTAGAACAAGGCATAGTTTTCCCTGCTGGCTCTTTGGGCGTGGGACCAGTCTCCAGACATATGGCCATTTTTGGGCCTGGTGCGGCGCCAAGTGGGAAAGGGTGGTTTTGAGGCTGAAGGCAGCAGGAAAGCCTGTAGCCCCCAGGTGTGTGGGGCTACGCAAGCGGTTCCCAAAGAGCTTTAGAACAAGGCATAGTTTTCCCTGCTGGCTCTTTGGGCGTGGAACAAATCTCCAGACATACGGCCATTTTTGTGCCTGGCGTGGCGCCAAGTGAGAAAGGGTGGTTTTGAGGCTGAAGGCAGCAGGAAAGCCTGCAGCCCCCAGGTCTGTGGGGCTACGCAAGCGGTTCCCAAAGAGCTTTAGAACAAGGCATAGTTTTCCCTGCTGGCTCTTTGGGCGTGGAACAAATCTCCAGACATATGGCCATTTTTGTGCCTGGCGCGGCGCCAAGTGGGAAAGCGTGCTTTTGAGGCTGAAGAGAGCAGGAAAGCCTGCAGCCCCCAGGTGTGTGGGGCTACGCAAGCCGTTCCCAAAGAGCTTTAGAACAAGGCATAGTTTTCCCTGCTGGCTCTTTGGGCGTGGAACAAATCTCCAGACATATGGCCATTTTTGTGCCTGGCGTGGCGCCAAGTGCGAAAGGGTTCTTCTGAGGCTGAAGAGAGCAGGAAAGCCTGCAACCCCCAGGTGTGTGGGGCTACGCAAGCGGTTCCCCAAGAGCTTTAGAACAAGGCATAGTTTTCCCTGCTGGCTCTTTGGGCGTGGGACCAGTCTCCAGACATATGGCCATTTTTGGGCCTGGCGTGACGCCATGTGGGAAAGGATGGTTTTGAGGCTGAAGGCAGCAGGAAAGCCTGCAGCCCCCAGGTGTGTGGGGCTACGCAAGCGGTTCCCAAAGAGCTTTAGAACAAGGCATAGTTTTCCCTGCTGGCTCTTTGGGCGTGGGACCAGTCTCCAGACATATGGCTATTTTTGGGCCTGGCGCGGCGCCAAGTGTGAAAGGGTGCTTTTGAGACTGAAGGCAGCAGGAAAGCCTGCAGCCCCCAGGTCTGTGGGGCTACGCAAGCGGTTCCCAAAGAGATTTAGAACAAGGCATAGTTTTCCCTGCTGGCTCTTTGGGCGTGGGACCAGTCTGCAGACATATGGCCATTTTTGGGCCTGGTGCGGCGCCAAGTGGGAAAGGGTGGTTTTGAGGCTGAAGGCAGCAGGAAAGCCTGTAGCCCCCAGGTGTGTGGGGCTACGCAAGCAGTTCCCAAAGAGCTTTAGAACAAGGCATAGTTTTCCCTGCTGGCTCTTTGGGCGTGGAACAAATCTCCAGACATACGGCCATTTTTGTGCCTGGCGTGGCGCCAAGTGCGAAAGGGTTCTTCTGAGGCTGAAGAGAGCAGGAAAGCCTGCAGCCCCCAGGTGTGTGGGGCTACGCAAGCGGTTCCCAAAGAGCTTTAGAACAAGGCATAGTTTTCCCTGCTGGCTCTTTGGGCGTGGAACAAATCTCCAGACATATGGCCATTTTTGTGCCTGGCGCGGCGCCAAGTGGGAAAGCGTGCTTTTGAGGCTGAAGAGAGCAGGAAAGCCTGCAGCCCCCAGGTGTGTGGGGCTACGCAAGCGGTTCCCAAAGAGCTTTAGAACAAGGCATAGTTTTCCCTGCTGGCTCTTTGGGCGTGGAACAAACCTCCAGACATATGGCCATTTTTGTGCCTGGCGTGGCGCCAAGTGCGAAAGGGTTCTTCTGAGGCTGAAGAGAGCAGGAAAGCCTGCAGCCCCCAGGTGTGTGGGGCTACGCAAGCGGTTCCCAAAGAGCTTTAGAACAAGGCATAGTTTTCCCTGCTGGCTCTTTGGGCGTGGGACCAGTCTCCAGCCATATGGCCATTTTTGTGCCTGGCGTGACGCCAAGTGGGAAAGGGTGGTTTTGAGGCTGAAGGCAGCAGGAAAGCCTGCAGCCCCCAGGTGTGTGGGGCTTCGCAAGCGGTTCCCAAAGAGCTTTAGAACAAGGCATAGTTTTCCCTGCTGGCTCTTTGGGCGTGGGACCAGTCTCCAGCCATATGGCTATTTTTGGGCATGGCGCGGCGCGAACTGGGAAATGGTGGTTTGAGGCAGAAGGCAGCAGGAAAGCCTGCAGCCCCCAGGTCTGTGGGGCTACGCAAGCGGTTCCCAAAGAGCTTTAGAACAAGGCATAGTTTTCCCTGCTGGCTCTTTGGGCGTGGGACCAGTCTCCAGACATATGGCCATTTTTGGGCCTGGCGCGGCGCCAAGTGGGAAAGGGTGGTTTTGAGGCTGAAGGCAGCAGGAAAGCCTGCAGCCCCCAGGTGTGTGGGGCTACGCAAGCGGTTCCCAAAGAGCTTTAGAACAAGGCATAGTTTTCCCTGCTGGCTCTTTGGGCGTGGGACCAATCTCCAGACATATGGCCATTTTTGGGCCTGGCGCGGCGCCAAGTGGGAAAGCATGCTTTTCAGGCTGAAGAGAGCAGGAAAGCCTGCAGCCCCCAGGTGTGTGGGGCTACGCAAGCCGTTCCCAAAGAGCTTTAGAACAAGGCATAGTTTTCCGTGCTGGCTCTTTGGGCGTGGGACCAATCTCCAGACATATGGCCATTTTTGTGCTTGGCGTGGCGCCAAGTGCGAAAGGGTTCTTCTGAGGCTGAAGAGAGCAGGAAAGCCTGCAGCCCCCAGGTGTGTGGGGCTACGCAAGCGGTTCCCAAAGAGCTTTAGAACAAGGCATAGTTTTCCCTGCTGGCTCTTTGGGCGTGGGACCAGTCTCCAGACATATGGCCATTTTAATGCCTGGCGTGACGCCATGTGGGAAAGGGTGGTTTTGAGGCTGAAGAGAGCAGGAAAGCCTGCAGCCCCCAGGTGTGTGGGGCTACGCAAGCCGTTCCCAAAGAGCTTTAGAACAAGGCATAGTTTTCCCTGCTGGCTCTTTGGGCGTGGAACAAATCTCCAGACATATGGCCATTTTTGTGCCTGGCGTGGGGCCAAGTGCGAAAGGGTTCTTCTGAGGCTGAAGAGAGCAGGAAAGCCTGCAACCCCCAGGTGTGTGGGGCTACGCAAGCGGTTCCCCAAGAGCTTTAGAACAAGGCATAGTTTTCCCTGCTGGCTCTTTGGGCGTGGGACCAGTCTCCAGACATATGGCCATTTTTTGGCCTGGCGTGACGCCATGTGGGAAAGGGTGCTTTTGAGGCTGAAGAGAGCAGGAAAGCCTGCAGCCCCCAGGTGTGTGGGGCTACGCAAGCGGTTCCCAAAGAGCTTTAGAACAAGGCATAGTTTTCCCTGCTGGCTCTTTGGGCGTGGGACCAGTCTCCAGCCATATGGCTATTTTTGGGCCTGGCGCTGCGCCAAGTGGGAAAGGGTGCTTTTGAGACTGAAGGCAGCAGGAAAGCCTGCAGCCCCCAGGCCTGTGGGGCTACGCAAGCGGTTCCCAAAGAGCTTTAGAACAAGGCATAGTTTTCCCTGCTGGCTCTTTGGGCGTGGGACCAGTCTCCAGACATATGGCCATTTTTAGGCCTGGTGCGGCGCCAAGTGGGAAAGGGTGGTTTTGAGGCTGAAGGCAGCAGGAAAGCCTGTAGCCCCCAGGTGTGTGGGGCTACGCAAGCAGTTCCCAAAGAGCTTTAGAACAAGGCATAGTTTTCCCTGCTGGCTCTTTGGGCGTGGAACAAATCTCCAGACATACGGCTATTTTTGTGCCTGGCGTGGCGCCAAGTGCGAAAGGGTTCTTCTGAGGCTGAAGAGAGCAGGAAAGCCTGCAGCCACCAGGTGTGTGGGGCTACGCAAGCGGTTCCCAAAGAGCTTTAGAACAAGGCATAGTTTTCCCTGCTGGCTCTTTGGGCGTGGGACCAGTCTCCAGCCATATGGCCATTTTTGGGCCTGGCGCGGCGCCAAGTGGGAAAGGGTGCTTTTGAGGCTGAAGAGAGCAGGAAAGCCTGCAGCCCCCAGGTGTGTGGGGCTATGCAAGCGGTTCCCAAAGAGCTTTAGAACAAGGCATAGTTTTCCCTGCTGGCTCTTTGGGCGTAGAACAAATCTCCAGACATATGGCCATTTTTGTGCCTGGCGTGGCGCCAAGTGCGAAAGGGTTCTTCTGAGGCTGAAGAGAGCAGGAAAGCCTGCAGCCCCCAGGTGTGTGGGGCTACGCAAGCGGTTCCCAAAGAGCTTTAGAACAAGGCATAGTTTTCCCTGCTGGCTCTTTGGGCGTGGGACCAGTCTCCAGCCATATGGCCATTTTTGTGCCTGGCGTGACGCCAAGTGGGAAAGGGTGGTTTTGAGGCTGAAGGCAGCAGGAAAGCCTGCAGCCCCCAGGTGTGTGGGGCTTCGCAAGCGGTTCCCAAAGAGCTTTAGAACAAGGCATAGTTTTCCCTGCTGGCTCTTTGGGCGTGGGACCAGTCTCCAGCCATATGGCCATTTTTGGGCCTGGCGCGGCGCCAAGTGGGAAAGCGTGCTTTTGAGGCTGAAGGCAGCAGGAAAGCCTGCAGCCCCCAGGTGTGTGGGGCTACGCAAGCCGTTCCCAAAGAGCTTTAGAACAAGGCATAGTTTTCCCTGCTGGCTCTTTGGGCGTGGAACAAATCTCCAGACATATGGCCATTTTTGTGCCTGGCGTGGCGCCAAGTGCGAAAGGGTTCTTCTGAGGCTGAAGAGAGCAGGAAAGCCTGCAGCCCCCAGGTGTGTGGGGCTACGCAAGCGGTTCCCAAAGAGCTTTAGAACAAGGCATATTTTTCCCTGCTGGCTCTTTGGGCGTGGGACCAGTCTGCAGACACATGGCCATTTTTGTGCCTGGCGTGACGCCATGTGGGAAAGGGTGGTTTTGAGGCTGAAGGCAGCAGGAAAGCCTGCAGCCCCCACGTGTGTGGGGCTACGCAAGCGGTTCCCAAAGAGCTTTAGAACAAGGCATAGTTTTCCCTGCTGGCTCTTTGGGCGTGGGACCAGTCTCCAGACATATGGCCATTTTTGGGCCTGGCGCGGCGCCAAGTGAGAAAGGGTTCTTCTGAGGCTGAAAGCGCGAGAAAAGCCTGCAGCCCCCAGGTGTGTGGGGCTAAGCAAGTGGTTCCCAAAGAGCTTTAGAACAAGGCATAGTTTTCCCTGCTGGCTCTTTGGGCGTGGGTCCAATCTCCATACATATGGCCATTTTTGTGCCTGGTGCGGCGCCAAGTGGGAAAGCGTGCTTTTGAGGCTGAAGAGAGCAGGAAAGCCTGCAGCCCCCAGGTGTGTGGGGCTACGCAAGCGGTTCCCAAAGAGCTTTAGAACAAGGCATAGTTTTCCCTGCTGGCTCTTTGGGCGTGGGACCAGTCTCCAGACATATGGCCATTTTTGGGCCTGGCGTGACGCTAAGTGGGAAAGGGTGGTTTTGAGGCTGAAGGCAGCAGGAAAGCCTGCAGCCCCCAGGTGTGTGGGGCTACGCAAGCGGTTCCCAAAGAGCTTTAGAACAAGGCATAGTTTTCCCTGCTGGCTCTTTGGGCGTGGGACCAGTCTCCAGACATATGGCCATTTTTGGGCCTGGCGCGGCGCCAAGTGGGAAAGCGTGCTTTTGAGGCTGAAGAGAGCAGGAAAGCCTGCAGCCCCCAGGTGTGTGGGGCTACGCAAGCGGTTCCCAAAGAGCTTTAGAACAAGGCATAGTTTTCCCTGCTGGCTCTTTGGGCGTGGGACCAGTCTCCACACATATGGCCATTTTTGGGCCTGGCGCGGCGCCAAGTGAGAAAGGGTTCTTCTGAGGCTGAAAGCGCGAGAAAAGTCTGCAGCCCCCAGTTTGTGTGGGGCTACGCAAGCGGTTCCCAAAGCGCTTTAGAACAAGGCATAGTTTTCCCTGCTGGCTCTTTGGGCGTGGGACCAGTCTCCAGCCATATGGCCATTTTTGGGCCTGAGGCGGCGCCAAGTGGGAAAGGGTGGTTTTGAGGCTGAAGGCAGCAGGAAAGCCTGCAGCCCCCAGGTGTGTGGGGCTACGCAAGCGGTTCCCAAAGAGCTTTAGAACAAGGCATAGTTTTCCCTGCTGGCTCTTTGGGCGTGGGACCAACCTCCAGACATATGGCCATTTTTGGGCCTGGCGCGGCGCCAATTGCGAAAGGGTTCTTCTGAGGCTGAAAGCGCGAGAAAAGCCTGCAGCCCCCAGTTTGTGTGGGGCTACGCAAGCGGTTCCCCAAGAGCTTTAGAACAAGGCATAGTTTTCCCTGCTGGCTCTTTGGGCGTGGGACCAATCTCCAGACATATGGCCATTTTTGTGCCTGGCGCGGCGCCAAGTGGGAAAGGGTGGTTTTGAGGCTGAAGGCAGCAGGAAAGCCTGCAGCCCCCAGGTGTGTGGGGCTACGCAAGCCGTTCCCAAAGAGCTTTAGAACAAGGCATAGTTTTCCCTGCTGGCTCTTTGGGCGTGGGACCAATCTCCAGACATATGGCCATTTTTGTGCCTGGCGTGGCGCCAAGTGCGAAAGGGTTCTTCTGAGGCTGAAGAGAGCAGGAAAGCCTGCAGCCCCGAGGTGTGTGGGGCTACGCAAGCGGTTCCCAAAGAGCTTTAGAACAAGGCATAGTTTTCCCTGCTGGCTCTTTGGGCGTGGGACCAGTCTGCAGACATATGGCCATTTTATTGCCTGGCGTGACGCCATGTGGGAAAGGGTGCTTTTGAGGCTGAAGAGAGCAGGAAAGCCTGCAGCCCCCAGGTGTGTGGGGCTACGCAAGCCGTTCCCAAAGAGCTTTAGAACAAGGCATAGTTTTCCCTGCTGGCTCTTTGGGCGTGGAACAAATCTCCAGACATATGGCCATTTTTGTGCCTGGCGTGGCGCCAAGTGCGAAAGGGTTCTTCTGAGGCTGAAGAGAGCAGGAAAGCCTGCAACCCCCAGGTGTGTGGGGCTAAGCAAGCGGTTCCCCAAGAGCTTTAGAACAAGGCATAGTTTTCCCTGCTGGCTCTTTGGGCGTGGGACCAGTCTCCAGACATATGGCCATTTTTGGGCCTGGCGTGACGCCATGTGGGAAAGGGTGCTTTTGAGGCTGAAGAGAGCAGGAAAGCCTGCAGCCCCCAGGTGTGTGGGGCTACGCAAGCGGTTCCCAAAGAGCTTTAGAACAAGGCATAGTTTTCCCTGCTGGCTCTTTGGGCGTGGGACCAGTCTCCAGCCATATGGCTATTTTTGGGCCTGGCGCGGCGCCAAGTGGGAAAGGGTGCTTTTGAGACTGAAGGCAGCAGGAGAGCCTGCAGCCCCCAGGCCTGTGGGGCTACGCAAGCGGTTCCCAAAGAGCTTTAGAACAAGGCATAGTTTTCTTTGCTGGCTCTTTGGGCGTGGGACCAGTCTCCAGACATATGGCCATTTTTAGGCCTGGTGCGGCGCCAAGTGGGAAAGGGTGGTTTTGAGGCTGAAGGCAGCAGGAAAGCCTGTAGCCCCCAGGTGTGTGGGGCTACGCAAGCAGTTCCCAAAGAGCTTTAGAACAAGGCATAGTTTTCCCTGCTGGCTCTTTGGGCGTGGAACAAATCTCCAGACATACGGCCATTTTTGTGCCTGGCGTGGCGCCAAGTGCGAAAGGGTTCTTCTGAGGCTGAAGAGAGCAGGAAAGCCTGCAGCCCCCAGGTGTGTGGGGCTACGCAAGCGGTTCCCAAAGAGCTTTAGAACAAGGCATAGTTTTCCCTGCTGGCTCTTTGGGCGTGGGACCAGTCTCCACACATATGGCCATTTTTGGGCCTGGCGCGGCGCCAAGTGAGAAAGGGTTCTTCTGAGGCTGAAAGCGCGAGAAAAGTCTGCAGCCCCCAGTTTGTGTGGGGCTACGCAAGCGGTTCCCAAAGCGCTTTAGAACAAGGCATAGTTTTCCCTGCTGGCTCTTTGGGCGTGGGACCAGTCTCCAGCCATATGGCCATTTTTGGGCCTGGCGCGGCGCCAAGTGGGAAAGGGTGGTTTTGAGGCTGAAGGCAGCAGGAAAGCCTGCAGCCCCCAGGTGTGTGGGGCTACGCAAGCGGTTCCCAAAGAGCTTTAGAACAAGGCATAGTTTTCCCTGCTGGCTCTTTGGGCGTGGGACCAACCTCCAGACATATGGCCATTTTTGGGCCTGGCGCGGCGCCAATTGCGAAAGGGTTCTTCTGAGGCTGAAAGCGCGAGAAAAGCCTGCAGCCCCCAGTTTGTGTGGGGCTACGCAAGCGGTTCCCCAAGAGCTTTAGAACAAGGCATAGTTTTCCCTGCTGGCTCTTTGGGCGTGGGACCAATCTCCAGACATATGGCCATTTTTGTGCCTGGCGCGGCGCCAAGTGGGAAAGGGTGGTTTTGAGGCTGAAAGCAGCAGGAAAGCCTGCAGCCCCCAGGTGTGTGGGGCTACGCAAGCGGTTCCCAAAGAGCTTTAGAACAAGGCATAGTTTTCCCTGCTGGCTCTTTGGGCGTGGGACCAATCTCCAGACATATGGCCATTTTTGTGCCTGGCGTGGCGCCAAGTGCGAAAGGGTTCTTCTGAGGCTGAAGAGAGCAGGAAAGCCTGCAGCCCCGAGGTGTGTGGGGCTACGCAAGCGGTTCCCAAAGAGCTTTAGAACAAGGCATAGTTTTCCCTGCTGGCTCTTTGGGCGTGGGACCAGTCTGCAGACATATGGCCATTTTAATGCCTGGCGTGACGCCATGTGGGAAAGGGTGCTTTTGAGGCTGAAGAGAGCAGGAAAGCCTGCAGCCCCCAGGTGTGTGGGGCTACGCAAGCCGTTCCCAAAGAGCTTTAGAACAAGGCATAGTTTTCCCTGCTGGCTCTTTGGGCGTGGAACAAATCTCCAGACATATGGCCATTTTTGTGCCTGGCGTGGCGCCAAGTGCGAAAGGGTTCTTCTGAGGCTGAAGAGAGCAGGAAAGCCTGCAACCCCCAGGTGTGTGGGGCTACGCAAGCGGTTCCCCAAGAGCTTTAGAACAAGGCATAGTTTTCCCTGCTGGCTCTTTGGGCGTGGGACCAGTCTCCAGACATATGGCCATTTTTGGGCCTGGCGTGACGCCATGTGGGAAAGGGTGCTTTTGAGGCTGAAGAGAGCAGGAAAGCCTGCAGCCCCCAGGTGTGTGGGGCTACGCAAGCGGTTCCCAAAGAGCTTTAGAACAAGGCATAGTTTTCCCTGCTGGCTCTTTGGGCGTGGGACCAGTCTCCAGCCATATGGCTATTTTTGGGCCTGGCGCGGCGCCAAGTGGGAAAGGGTGCTTTTGAGACTGAAGGCAGCAGGAGAGCCTGCAGCCCCCAGGCCTGTGGGGCTACGCAAGCGGTTCCCAAAGAGCTTTAGAACAAGGCATAGTTTTCTTTGCTGGCTCTTTGGGCGTGGGACCAGTCTCCAGACATATGGCCATTTTTAGGCCTGGTGCGGCGCCAAGTGGGAAAGGGTGGTTTTGAGGCTGAAGGCAGCAGGAAAGCCTGTAGCCCCCAGGTGTGTGGGGCTACGCAAGCAGTTCCCAAAGAGCTTTAGAACAAGGCATAGTTTTCCCTGCTGGCTCTTTGGGCGTGGAACAAATCTCCAGACATACGGCCATTTTTGTGCCTGGCGTGGCGCCAAGTGCGAAAGGGTTCTTCTGAGGCTGAAGAGAGCAGGAAAGCCTGCAGCCACCAGGTGTGTGGGGCTACGCAAGCGGTTCCCAAAGAGCTTTAGAACAAGGCATAGTTTTCCCTGCTGGCTCTTTGGGCGTGGGACCAGTCTCCAGCCATATGGCCATTTTTGGGCGTGACGCGGCGCCAAGTGGGAAAGGGTGCTTTTGAGGCTGAAGAGAGCAGGAAAGCCTGCAGCCCCCAGGTGTGTGGGGCTATGCAAGCGGTTCCCAAAGAGCTTTAGAACAAGGCATAGTTTTCCCTGCTGGCTCTTTGGGCGTGGGACCAGTCTCCAGCCATATGGCCATTTTTGTGCCTGGCGTGACGCCAAGTGGGAAAGGGTGGTTTTGAGGCTGAAGGCAGCAGGAAAGCCTGCAGCCCCCAGGTGTGTGGGGCTTCGCAAGCAGTTCCCAAAGAGCTTTAGAACAAGGCATAGTTTTCCCTGCTGGCTCTTTGGGCGTGGGACCAGTCTCCAGACATATGGCCATTTTTGGGCCTGGCGCGGCGCCAAGTGGGAAAGGGTGGTTTTGAGGCTGAAGGCAGCAGGAAAGCCTGCAGCCCCCAGGTGCGTGGGGCTACGCAAGCCGTTCCCAAAGAGCTTTAGAACAAGGCATAGTTTTCCCTGCTGGCTCTTTGGGTGTGGGACCAATCTCCAGACATATGGCCATTTTTGGGCCTGGCGCGGCGCCAAGTGGGAAAGCGTGCTTTTGAGGCTGAAGAGAGCAGGAAAGCCTGCAGCCCCCAGGTGTGTGGGGCTACGCAAGCGGTTCCCAAAGAGCTTTAGAACAAGGCATAGTTTTCCCTGCTGGCTCTTTGGGCGTGGAACAAATCTCCAGACATATGGCCATTTTTGTGCCTGGCGTGGCACCAAGTGCGAAAGGGTTCTTCTGAGGCTGAAGAGAGCAGGAAAGCCTGCAGCCCCCAGGTGTGTGGGGCTACGCAAGCGGTTCCCAAAGAGCTTTAGAACAAGGCATATTTTTCCCTGCTGGCTCTTTGGGCGTGGGACCAGTCTGCAGACATATCGCCATTTTTGTGCCTGGCGTGACGCCATGTGGGAAAGGGTGGTTTTGAGGCTGAAGGCAGCAGGAAAGCCTGCAGCCCCCAGGTGTGTGGGGCTAGGCAAGCGGTTCCCAAAGAGCTTTAGAACAAGGCATAGTTTTCCCTGCTGGCTCTTTGGGCGTGGGACCAGTCTCCAGACATATGGCCATTTTTGGGCCTGGCGCGGCGCCAAGTGAGAAAGGGTTCTTCTGAGGCTGAAAGCGCGAGAAAAGCCTGCAGCCCCCAGGTGTGTGGGGCTAAGCAAGTGGTTCCCAAAGAGCTTTAGAACAAGGCATAGTTTTCCCTGCTGGCTCTTTGGGCGTGGGTCCAATCTCCATACATATGGCCATTTTTGTGCCTGGTGCGGCGCCAAGTGGGAAAGGGTGGTTTTGCGGCTGAAGAGAGCAGGAAAGCCTGCAGCCCCCAGGTGTGTGGGGCTACGCAAGCGGTTCCCAAAGAGCTTTAGAACAAGGCATAGTTTTCCCTGCTGGCTCTTTGGGCGTGGGACCAGTCTCCAGACATATGGCCATTTTTGTGCCTGGCGTGACGCCAAGTGGGAAAGGGTGGTTTTGAGGCTGAAGGCAGCAGGAAAGCCTGCAGCCCCCAGGTGTGTGGGGCTACGCAAGCGGTTCCCAAAGAGCTTTAGAACAAGGCATAGTTTTCCCTGCTGGCTCTTTGGGCGTGGGACCAGTCTCCAGACATATGGCCATTTTTGGGCCTGGCGCGGCGCCAAGTGGGAAAGCGTGCTTTTGAGGCTGAAGAGAGCAGGAAAGCCTGCAGCCCCCAGGTGTGTGGGGCTACGCAAGCGGTTCCCAAAGAGCTTTAGAACAAGGCATAGTTTTCCCTGCTGGCTCTTTGGGCGTGGGACCAGTCTCCACACATATGGCCATTTTTGGGCCTGGCGCGGCGCCAAGTGAGAAAGGGTTCTTCTGAGGCTGAAAGCGCGAGAAAAGTCTGCAGCCCCCAGTTTGTGTGGGGCTACGCAAGCGGTTCCCAAAGCGCTTTAGAACAAGGCATAGTTTTCCCTGCTGGCTCTTTGGGCGTGGGACCAGTCTCCAGCCATATGGCCATTTTTGGGCCTGGCGCGGCGCCAAGTGGGAAAGGGTGGTTTTGAGGCTGAAGGCAGCAGGAAAGCCTGCAGCCCCCAGGTGTGTGGGGCTACGCAAGCGGTTCCCAAAGAGCTTTAGAACAAGGCATAGTTTTCCCTGCTGGCTCTTTGGGCGTGGGACCAACCTCCAGACATATGGCCATTTTTGTGCCTGGCGCGGCGCCAATTGCGAAAGGGTTCTTCTGAGGCTGAAAGCGCGAGAAAAGCCTGCAGCCCCCAGTTTGTGTGGGGCTACGCAAGCGGTTCCCCAAGAGCTTTAGAACAAGGCATAGTTTTCCCTGCTGGCTCTTTGGGCGTGGGACCAGTCTCCAGACATATGGCCATTTTTGGGCCTGGCGCGGCGCCAAGTGGGAAAGGGTGGTTTTGAGGCTGAAGGCAGCAGGAAAGCCTGCAGCCCCCAGGTGTGTGGGGCTACGCAAGCGGTTCCCAAAGAGCTTTAGAACAAGGCATAGTTTTCCCTGCTGGCTCTTTGGGCGTGGGACCAATCTCCAGACATATGGCCATTTTTGTGCCTGGCGCGGCGCCAAGTGGGAAAGCGTGCTTTTGAGGCTGAAGAGAGCAGGAAAGCCTGCAGCCCCCAGGTGTGTGGGGCTACGCAAGCGGTTCCCCAAGAGCTTTAGAACAAGGCATAGTTTTCCCTGCTGGCTCTTTGGGCGTGGAACAAATCTCCAGACATATGGCCATTTTTGTGCCTGGCGTGGCGCCAAGTGCGAAAGGGTTCTTCTGAGGCTGAAGAGAGCAGGAAAGCCTGCAGCCCCCAGGTGTGTGGGGCTACGCAAGTGGTTCCCAAAGAGCTTTAGAACAAGGCATAGTTTTCCCTGCTGGCTCTTTGGGCGTGGGACCAGTCTCCAGATATATGGCCATTTTTGGGCCTGACGCGGCGCCAAGTGGGAAAGGGTGGTTTTGAGGCTGAAGGCAGCAGGAAAGCCTGCAGCCCCCAGGTGTGTGGCGCTACGCAAGCGGTTCCCAAAGAGCTTTACAACAAGGCATAGTTTTCCCTGCTGGCTCTTTGGGCGTGGGACCAGTCTCCAGCCATATGGCCATTTTTGGGCGTGACGCGGCGCCAAGTGGGAAAGGGTGCTTTTGAGGCTGAAGAGAGCAGGAAAGCCTGCAGCCCCCAGGTGTGTGGGGCTACGCAAGCGGTTCCCAAAGAGCTTTAGAACAAGGCATAGTTTTCCCTGCTGGCTCTTTGGGCGTGGAACAAATCTCCAGACATATGGCCATTTTTGTGCCTGGCGTGACGCTAAGTGGGAAAGGGTGGTTTTGAGGCTGAAGGCAGCAGGAAAGCCTGCAGCCCCCAGGTGTGTGGGGCTACGCAAGCGGTTCCCAAAGAGCTTTAGAACAAGGCATAGTGTTCCCTGCTGGCTCTTTGGGCGTGGGACCAGTCTCCAGACATATGGCCATTGTTGTGCCTGGCATGACGCCAAGTGGGAAATAGTGGTTTTGAGGCTGAAGGCAGCAGGAAAGCCTGCAGCCCCCAGGTGTGTGGGGCTACGCAAGCGGTTCCCAAAGAGCTTTAGAACAAGGCATAGTTTTCCCTGCTGGCTCTTTGGGCGTGGGACCAGTCTCCAGCCATATGGCCATTTTTGGGCCTGGCGCGGCGCCAAGTGGGAAAGGGTGGTTTTGAGGCTGAAGAGAGCAGGAAAGCCTGCAGCCCCCAGGTGTGTGGGGCTACGCAAGCGGTTCCCAAAGAGCTTTAGAACAAGGCATAGTTTTCCCTGCTGGCTCTTTGGGCGTGGAACAAATCTCCAGACATATGGCCATTTTTGTGCCTGGCGTGGCGCCAAGTGCGAAAGGGTTCCTCTGAGGCTGAAGAGAGCAGGAAAGCCTGCAGCCCCCAGGTGTGTGGGGCTACGCAAGCGGTTCCCAAAGAGCTTTAGAACAAGGCATAGTTTTCCCTGCTGCCTCTTTGGGTGTGGGACCAGTCTCCAGCCATATGGCCATTTTTGTGCCTGGCGTGACGCCAAGTGGGAAAGGGAGGTTTTGAGGCTGAAGGCAGCAGGAAAGCCTGCAGCCCCCAGGTGTGTGGGGCTACGCAAGCGGTTCCCAAAGAGCTTTAGAACAAGGCATAGTTTTCCCTGCTGGCTCTTTGGGCGTGGGACCAATCTCCAGACATATGGCCATTTTTGGGCCTGGCGCGGCGCCAAGTGGGAAAGCGTGCTTTTGAGGCTGAAGAGAGCAGGAAAGCCTGCAGCCCCCAGGTGTGTGGGGCTACGCAAGCGGTTCCCAAAGAGCTTTAGAACAAGGCATAGTTTTCCCTGCTGGCTCTTTGGGCGTGGGACCAGTCTCCAGACATATGGCCATTTTTGGGCCTGGCGTGGCGCCAAGTGCGAAAGGGTTTTTCTGAGGCTGAAGAGAGCAGGAAAGCTTGCAGCCCCCAGGTGTGTGGGGCTACGCAAGTGGTTCCCAAAGAGCTTTAGAACAAGGCATAGTTTTCCCTGCTGGCTCTTTGGGCGTGGGACCAGTCTCCAGATATATGGCCATTTTTGGGCCTGGCGCGGCGCCAAGTGGGAAAGCGTGCTTTTCAGGCTGAAGAGAGCAGGAAAGCCTGCAGCCCCCAGGTGTGTGGGGCTACGCAAGCCGTTCCCAAAGAGCTTTAGAACAAGGCATAGTTTTCCCTGCTGGCTCTTTGGGCGTGGAACAAATCTCCAGACATATGGCCATTTTTGTGCCTGGCGTGGCGCCAAGTGCGAAAGGGTTTTTCTGAGGCTGAAGAGAGCAGGAAAGCCTGCAGCCCCCAGGTGTGTGGGGCTACGCAAGTGGTTCCCAAAGAGCTTTAGAACAAGGCATAGTTTTCCCTGCTGGCTCTTTGGGCGTGGGACCAGTCTCCAGATATATGGCCATTTTTGGGCCTGACGCGGCGCCAAGTGGGAAAGGGTGGTTTTGAGGCTGAAGGCAGCAGGAAAGCCTGCAGCCCCCAGGTGTGTGGGGCTACGCAAGCCGTTCCCAAAGAGCTTTACAACAAGGCATAGTTTTCCCTGCTGGCTCTTTGGGCGTGGGACCAGTCTCCAGCCATATGGCCATTTTTGGGCCTGGCGCGGCGCCAAGTGGGAAAGGGTGCTTTTGAGGCTGAAGAGAGCAGGAAAGCCTGCAGCCCCCAGGTGTGTGGGGCTACGCAAGCGGTTCCCAAAGAGCTTTAGAACAAGGCATAGTTTTCCCTGCTGGCTCTTTGGGCGTGGAACAAATCTCCAGACATATGGCCATTTTTGTGCCTGGCGTGACGCTAAGTGGGAAAGGGTGGTTTTGAGGCTGAAGGCAGCAGGAAAGCCTGCAGCCCCCAGGTGTGTGGGGCTACGCAAGCGGTTCCCAAAGAGCTTTAGAACAAGGCATAGTTTTCCCTGCTGGCTCTTTGGGCGTGGCACCAGTTTCCAGACATATGGCCATTTTTGGGCCTGGCGCGGCGCCAAGTGGGAAAGGGTGCTTTTGAGGCTGAAGAGAGCAGGAAAGCCTGCAGCCCCCAGGTGTGTGGGGCTACGCAAGCGGTTCCCAAAGAGCTTTAGAACAAGGCATAGTTTTCCCTGCTGGCTCTTTGGGCGTGGGACCAATCTCCATACATATGGCCATTTTTGGGCCTGGCGCAGCGCCAAGTGGGAAAGCGTGCTTTTGAGGCTGAAGAGAGCAGGAAAGCTTGCAGCCCCCAGGTGTGTGGGGCTACGCAAGCGGTTCCCAAAGAGCTTTAGAACAAGGCATAGTTTTCCCTGCTGGCTCTTTGGGCATGGAACAAATCTCCAGACATATGGCCATTTTTGTGCCTGGCGTGGCGCCAAGTGCAAAAGGGTTCTTCTGAGGCTGAAGAGAGCAGGAAAGCCTGCAGCCCCCAGGTCTGTAGGGCTACGCAAGTGGTTCCCAAAGAGCTTTAGAACAAGGCATAGTTTTCCCTGCTGGCTCTTTGGGCGTGGGACCAGTCTCCAGACATATGGCCATTTTTGGGCCTGGCGTGGCGCCAAGTGCGAAAGGGTTCTTCTGAGGCTGAAAGCGCGAGAAAAGCCTGCAGCCCCCAGGTGTGTGGGGCTACGCAAGCGGTTCCCAAAGAGCTTTAGAACAAGGCATAGTTTTCCCTGCTGGCTCTTTGGGCGTGGGACCAATCTCCAGACATATGGCCATTTTTGTGCCTGGTGCGGCGCCAAGTGGGAAAGGGTGGTTTTGAGGCTGAAGGCAGCAGGAAAGCCTGCAGCCCCCAGGTGTGTGGGGCTACGCCAGCCGTTCCCAAAGAGCTTTAGAACAAGGCATAGTTTTCCCTGCTGGCTCTTTGGGCGTGGGACCAGTCTCCAGACATATGGCCATTTTTGTGCCTGGCGTGACGCCAAGTGGGAAAGGGTGGTTTTGAGGCTGAAGGCAGCAGGAAAGCCTGCAGCCCCCAGGTGTGTGGGGCTACGCAAGCGGTTCCCAAAGAGCTTTAGAACAAGGCATAGTTTTCCCTGCTGGCTCTTTGGGCGTGGGACCAATCTCCAGACATATGGCCATTTTTGGGCCTGGCGCGGCGCCAAGTGCGAAAGGGTTTTTCTGAGGCTGAAGAGAGCAGGAAAGCCTGCAGCCCCCAGGTGTGTGGGGCTACGCAAGTGGTTCCCAAAGAGCTTTAGAACAAGGCATAGTTTTCCCTGCTGGCTCTTTGGGCGTGGGACCAGTCTCCAGATATATGGCCATTTTTGGGCCTGACGCGGCGCCAAGTGGGAAAGGGTGGTTTTGAGGCTGAAGGCAGCAGGAAAGCCTGCAGCCCCCAGGTGTGTGGGGCTACGCAAGCCGTTCCCAAAGAGCTTTACAACAAGGCATAGTTTTCCCTGCTGGCTCTTTGGGCGTGGGACCAGTCTCCAGCCATATGGCCATTTTTGGGCCTGGCGCGGCGCCAAGTGGGAAAGGGTGCTTTTGAGGCTGAAGAGAGCAGGAAAGCCTGCAGCCCCCAGGTGTGTGGGGCTACGCAAGCGGTTCCCAAAGAGCTTTAGAACAAGGCATAGTTTTCCCTGCTGGCTCTTTGGGCGTGGAACAAATCTCCAGACATATGGCCATTTTTGTGCCTGGCGTGACGCTAAGTGGGAAAGGGTGGTTTTGAGGCTGAAGGCAGCAGGAAAGCCTGCAGCCCCCAGGTGTGTGGGGCTACGCAAGCGGTTCCCAAAGAGCTTTAGAACAAAACATAGTTTTCCCTGCTGGCTCTTTGGGCGTGGCACCAGTCTCCAGACATATGGCCATTGTTGTGCCTGGCATGACGCCAAGTGGGAAAGGGTGGTTTTGAGGTTGAAGGCAGCAGGAAAGCCTGCAGCCCCCAGGTGTGTGGGGCTACGCAAGCGGTTCCCAAAGAGCTTTAGAACAAGGCATAGTTTTCCCTGCTGGCTCTTTGGGCGTGGGACCAGTCTCCAGACATATGGCCATTTTTGGGCCTGGCGCGGCGCCAAGTGGGAAAGGGTGCTTTTGAGGCTGAAGAGAGCAGGAAAGCCTGCAGCCCCCAGGTGTGTGGGGCTACGCAAGCGGTTCCCAAAGAGCTTTAGAACAAGGCATAGTTTTCCCTGCTGGCTCTTTGGGCGTGGGACCAATCTCCATACATATGGCCATTTTTGGGCCTGGCGCAGCGCCAAGTGGGAAAGCGTGCTTTTGAGGCTGAAGGCAGCAGGAAAGCCTGCAGCCCCCAGGTGTGTGGGGCTACGCAAGCGGTTCCCAAAGAGCTTTAGAACAAGGCATAGTTTTCCCTGCTGGCTCTTTGGGCATGGAACAAATCTCCAGACATATGGCCATTTTTGTGCCTGGCGTGGTGCCAAGTGCAAAAGGGTTCTTCTGAGGCTGAAGAGAGCAGGAAAGCCTGCAGCCCCCAGGTCTGTAGGGCTACGCAAGTGGTTCCCAAAGAGCTTTAGAACAAGGCATAGTTTTCCCTGCTGGCTCTTTGGGCGTGGGACCAGTCTCCAGACATATGGCCATTTTTGGGCCTGGCGTGGCGCCAAGTGCGAAAGGGTTCTTCTGAGGCTGAAAGCGCGAGAAAAGCCTGCAGCCCCCAGGTGTGTGGGGCTACGCAAGCGGTTCCCAAAGAGCTTTAGAACAAGGCATAGTTTTCCCTGCTGGCTCTTTGGGCGTGGGACCAATCTCCAGACATATGGCCTTTTTTGTGCCTGGTGCGGCGCCAAGTGGGAAAGGGTGGTTTTGAGGCTGAAGGCAGCAGGAAAGCCTGCAGCCCCCAGGTGTGTGGGGCTACGCCAGCCGTTCCCAAAGAGCTTTAGAACAAGGCATAGTTTTCCCTGCTGGCTCTTTGGGTGTGGGACCAGTCTCCAGACATATGGCCATTTTTGTGCCTGGCGTGACGCCAAGTGGGAAAGGGTGATTTTGAGGCTGAAGGCAGCAGGAAAGCCTGCAGCCCCCAGGTGTGTGGGGCTACGCAAGCGGTTCCCAAAGAGCTTTAGAACAAGGCATAGTTTTCCCTGCTGGCTCTTTGGGCGTGGGACCAATCTCCAGACATATGGCCATTTTTGGGCCTGGCGCGGCGCCAAGTGGGAAAGCGTGCTTTTGAGGCTGAAGAGAGCAGGAAAGCCTGCAGCCCCCAGGTGTGTGGGGCTACGCAAGCGGTTCCCAAAGAGCTTTAGAACAAGGCATAGTTTTCCCTGCTGGCTCTTTGGGCGTGGGACCAGTCTCCAGACATATGGCCATTTTTGGGCCTGGCGCGGCGCCAAGTGAGAAAGGGTTCTTCTGAGGCTGAAAGCGCGAGAAAAGCCTGTAGCCCCCAGTTTGTGTGGGGCTACGCAAGCGGTTCCCAAAGAGCTTTAGAACAAGGCATAGTTTTCCCTGCTGGCTCTTTGGGCATGGGACCAGTCTCCAGACATATGGCCATTTTTGTGCCTGGCGCGGCGCCAAGTGGGAAAGGGTGGTTTTGAGGCTGAAGGCAGCAGGAAAGCCTGCAGCCCCCAGGTCTGTGGGGCTACGCAAGCGGTTCCCAAAGAGCTTTAGAACAAGGCATAGTTTTCCCTGCTGGCTCTTTGGGCGTGGGACCAACCTCCAGAGATATGGCCATTTTTGGGCCTGGCGCGGCGCCAATTGCGAAAGGGTTCTTCTGAGGCTGAAAGCGCGAGAAAAGCCTGCAGCCCCCACTTTGTTAGAACAAGGCATAGTTTTCCCTGCTGGCTCTTTGGGCGTGGGACCAGTCTCCAGCCATATGGCCATTTTTGGGCATGGCGCGGCGCCAAGTGGGAAAGGGTGGTTTTGAGGCTGAAGGCAGCAGGAAAGCCTGCAGCCCCCAGGTGTGTGGGGCTACGCAAGCGGTTCCCAAAGAGCTTTAGAACAAGGCATAATTTTCCCTGCTGGCTCTTTGGGCGTGGAACCAATCTCCAGACATATGGCCATTTTTGGGCCTGGCGCGGCGCCAAGTGCGAAAGGGTTCTTCTGAGGCTGAAAGCGCGAGAAAAGCCTGCAGCCCCCAGTTTGTGTGGGGCTACGCAAGCGGTTCCCCAAGAGCTTTAGAACAAGGCATAGTTTTCCCTGCTGGCTCTTTGGGCGTGGGACCAGTCTCCAGACATATGGCCATTTTTGGGCCTGGCGCGGCACCAAGTGGGAAAGGGTGGTTTTGAGGCTGAAAGCAGCAGGAAAGCCTGCAGCCCCCAGGTGTGTGGGGCTACGCAAGCGGTTCCCAAAGAGCTTTAGAACAAGGCATAGTTTTCCCTGCTGGCTCTTTGGGCGTGGGACCAATCTCCAGACATATGGCCATTTTTGGGCCTGGCGTGGCGCCAAGTGGGAAAGCGTGCTTTTGAGGCTGAAGAGAGCAGGAAAGCCTGCAGCCCCCAGGTGTGTGGGGCTACGCAAGCCGTTCCCAAAGAGCTTTAGAACAAGGCATAGTTTTCCCTGCTGGCTCTTTGGGCGTGGGACCAATCTCCAGACATATGGCCATTTTTGTGCCTGGTGCGGCGCCAAGTGGGAAAGGGTGGTTTTGAGGCTGAAGGCAGCAGGAAAGCCTGCAGCCCCCAGGTGTGTGGGGCTAGGCCAGCCGTTCCCAAAGAGCTTTAGAACAAGGCATAATTTTCCCTGCTGGCTCTTTGGGCGTGGGACCAGTCTCCAGACATATGGCCATTTTTGTGCCTGGCGTGACGCCAAGTGGGAAAGGGTGGTTTTGAGGCTGAAGGCAGCAGGAAAGCCTGCAGCCCCCAGGTCTGTGGGGCTACGCAAGCGGTTCCCAAAGAGCTTTAGAACAAGGCATAGTTTTCCCTGCTGGCTCTTTGGGCGTGGGACCAGTCTCCAGCCATATGGCCATTTTTGGGCCTGGCGCGGCGCCAAGTGGGAAAGCGTGCTTTTGAGGCTGAAGGCAGCAGGAAAGCCTGCAGCCCCCAGGTGTGTGGGGCTACGCAAGCGGTTCCCAAAGAGCTTTAGAACAAGGCATAGTTTTCCCTGCTGGCTCTTTGGGCGTGGGACCAGTCTCCAGACATATGGCCATTTTTAGGCCTGGCGCGGCGCCAAGTGAGAAAGGGTTCTTCTGAGGCTGAAAGCGCGAGAAAAGCCTGTAGCCCCCAATTTGTGTGGGGCTACGCAAGCGGTTCCCAAAGAGCTTTAGAACAAGGCATAGTTTTCCCTGCTGGCTCTTTGGGCGTGGGACCAGTCTCCAGCCATATGGCCATTTTTGTGCCTGGCGCGGCGCCAAGTGGGAAAGGGTGGTTTTGAGGCTGAAGGCAGCAGGAAAGCCTGCAGCCCCCAGGTGTGTGGGGCTACGCAAGCGGTTCCCAAAGAGCTTTAGAACAAGGCATAGTTTTCCCTGCTGGCTCTTTGGGCGTGGGACCAACCTCCAGACATATGGCCATTTTTGGGCCTGGCGCGGCGCCAATTGCGAAAGGGTTCTTCTGAGGCTGAAAGCGCGAGAAAAGCCTGCAGCCCCCAGTTTGTTAGAACAAGGCATAGTTTTCCCTGCTGGCTCTTTGGGCGTGGGACCAGTCTCCAGACATATGGCCATTTTTGGGCCTGGCGCGGCACCAAGTGGGAAAGGGTGGTTTTGAGGCTGAAAGCAGCAGGAAAGCCTGCAGCCCCCAGGTGTGTGGGGCTACGCAAGCGGTTCCCAAAGAGCTTTAGAACAAGGCATAGTTTTCCCTGCTGGCTCTTTGGGCGTGGGACCAATCTCCAGACATATGGCCATTTTTGGGCCTGGCGCGGCGCCAAGTGGGAAAGCGTGCTTTTGAGGCTGAAGGCAGCAGGAAAGCCTGCAGCCCCCAGGTCTGTGGGGCTACGCAAGCGGTTCCCAAAGAGCTTTAGAACAAGGCATAGTTTTCCCTGCTGGCTCTTTGGGCGTGGGACCAGTCTCCAGCCATATGGCCATTTTTGGGCCTGGCGCGGCGCCAAGTTGGAAAGGGTGCTTTTGAGGCTGAAGGCAGCAGGAAAGCCTGCAGCCCCCAGGTGTGTGGGGCTACGCAAGCGGTTCCCAAAGAGCTTTAGAACAAGGCATAGTTTTCCCTGCTGGCTCTTTGGGCGTGGGACCAACCTCCAGACATATGGCCATTTTTGGGCCTGGCGCGGCGCAAATTGCGAAAGGGTTCTTATGAGGCTGAAAGCGCGAGAAAAGCCTGCAGCCCCCAGTTTGTGTGGGGCTACGCAAGCGGTTCCCAAAGAGCTTTAGAACAAGGCATAGTTTTCCCTGCTGGCTCTTTGGGCGTGGGACCAATCTCCAGACTTATGGCCATTTTTGTGCCTGGCGCGGCGCCAAGTGGGAAAGCGTGCTTTTGAGGCTGCAGGCAGCAGGAAAGCCTGCAGCCCCCAGGTGTGTGGGGCTACGCAAGCGGTTCCCAAAAGCTTTAGAACAAGGCATAGTTTTCCCTGCTGGCTCTTTGGGCGTGGGACCAATCTCCAGACATATGGCCATTTTTGGGCCTGGCGCGGCGCCAAGTGGGAAAGCGTGCTTTTGAGGCTGAAGGCAGCAGGAAAGCCTGCAGCCCCCAGGTGTGTGGGGCTACGCAAGCCGTTCCCAAAGAGCTTTAGAACAAGGCATAGTTTTCCCTGCTGGCTCTTTGGGCGTGGAACAAATCTCCAGACATATGGCCATTTTTGTGCCTGGCGTGGCGCCAAGTGCAAAAGGGTTCTTCTGAGGCTGAAGAGAGCAGGAAAGCCTGCAGCCCCGAGGTGTGTGGGGCTACGCAAGCCGTTCCCAAAGAGCTTTAGAACAAGGCATAGTTTTCCCTGCTGGCTCTTTGGCCGTGGGACCAGTCTCCAGATATATGGCCATTTTTGGGCCTGACGCGGCGCCAAGTGGGAAAGGGTGGTTTTGAGGCTGAAGGCAGCAGGAAAGCCTGTAGCCCCCAGGTGTGTGGGGCTACGCAAGCGGTTCCCAAAGAGCTTTAGAACAAGGCATAGTTTTCCCTGCTGGCTCTTTGGGCGTGGAACAAATCTCCAGACATATGGCCATTTTTGTGCCTGGCGTGACGCTAAGTGGGAAAGGGTGGTTTTGAGGCTGAAGGCAGCAGGAAAGCCTGCAGCCCCCAGGTGTGTGGGGCTACGCAAGCCGTTCCCAAAGAGCTTTAGAACAAGGCATAGTTTTCCCTGCTGGCTCTTTGGGCGTGGGACCAGTCTCCAGACATATGGCCATTTTTGTGACTGGCGTGACGCCAAGTGGGAAAGGGTGGTTTTGAGGCTGAAGGCAGCAGGAAAGCCTGCAGCCCCCAGGTGTGTGGGGCTACGCAAGCGGTTCCCAAAGAGCTTTAGAACAAGGCATAGTTTTCCCTGCTGGCTCTTTGGGCGTGGGACCAACCTCCAGACATATGGCCATTTTTGGGCCTGGCGCGGCGCCAATTGCGAAAGGGTTCTTCTGAGGCTGAAAGTGCGAGAAAAGCCTGCAGCCCCCAGTTTGTGTGGGACTACGCAAGCGGTTCCCCAAGAGCTTTAGAACAAGGCATAGTTTTCCCTGCTTGATCTTTGGGCGTGGGACCAATCTCCAGACATATGGCCATTTTTGGGCCTGGCGCGGCGCCAAGTGGGAAAGGGTGCTTTTGAGGCTGAAGAGAGCAGGAAAGCCTGCAGCCCCCAGGTGTGTGGGGCTACGCAAGCGGTTCCCAAAGAGCTTTAGAACAAGGCATAGTTTTCCCTGCTGGCTCTTTGGGCGTGGGACCAATCTCCAGACATATGGCCATTTTTGTGCCTGGCGCGGCACCAAGTGGGAAAACGTGCTTTTGAGGCTGAAGAGAGCAGGAAAGCCTGCAGCCCCCAGGTGTGTGGGGCTACGCAAGCCATTCCCAAAGAGCTTTAGAACAAGGCATAGTTTTCCCTGCTGGCTCTTTGGGCGTGGGACCAGTCTCCAGCCATATGGCCATTTTTGGGCCTGGCGCGGCGCCAAGTGGGAAAGGGTGCTTTTGAGGCTGAAGAGAGCAGGAAAGCCTGCAGCCCCCAGGTGTGTGGGGCTACGCAAGCGGTTCCCAAAGAGCTTTAGAACAAGGCATAGTTTTCCCTGCTGGCTCTTTGGGCGTGGAACAAATCTCCAGACATATGGCCATTTTTGTGCCTGGCGTGACGCCAAGTTGGAAAGGGTGCTTTTGAGGCTGAAGACAGCAGGAAAGCCTGCAGCCCCCAGGTGTGTGGGGCTACGCAAGCGGTTCCCAAAGAGCTTTAGAACAAGGCATAGTTTTCCCTGCTGGCTCTTTGGGCGTGGGACCAGTCTCCAGCCATATGGCCATTTTTGTGCCTGGCGTGACGCCAAGTGGGAAAGGGTGGTTTTGAGGCTGAAGGCAGCAGGAAAGCCTGCAGCCCCCAGGTGTGTGGGGCTACGCAAGCGGTTCCCAAAGAGCTTTAGAACAAGGCATAGTTTTCCCTGCTGGCTCTTTGGGCGTGGGACCAGTCTCCAGCCATATGGCTATTTTTGGGCATGGCGCGGCGCGAAGTGGGAAATGGTGGTTTTGAGGCTGAAGAGAGCAGGAAAGCCTGCAGCCCCCAGGTGTGTGGGGCTACGCAAGCGGTTCCCAAAGAGCTTTAGAACAAGGCATAGTTTTCCCTGCTGGCTCTTTGGGCGTGGGACCAGTCTCCAGCCATATGGCCATTTTTGTGCCTGGCGCGGCGCCAAGTGGGAAAGGGTGCTTTTGAGTCTGAAGGCAGCAGGAAAGCCTGCAGCCCCCAGGTGTGTGGGGCTACGCAAGCGGTTCCCAAAGGAACCGCCAAAAGAACAAAACTGCAGCTCTGAAGAGAATGTTAGCAAAGAGGTAATCGGGACAGTGCAAACAGTACTCAAAGACAGGGAGAGCAAGCTCTCTCTTGGCACTTTGGATGTGGGACATACAGCGAGATGTTTGCTGCTTTTACGTTTGGCTGTTGGGAGATTTACAGCACAAAGATATCTAGTTGATTTGAAGCAGTTCCGAGAAAGTCTAAACATAATCCTCACTTTTCCCTCCTGGCACTTTCCCTGTAGGAGATACCGCAAGACGTTTCTGTATATTGGGCACAGCGCTCTGCAGGGTGTTAGCAGAGAGTTTCCCGGGACAGTGAAACCCTATATCAGAGACACTGAGAAGAAGCCCCAACGTTCCTTCCAGGCACTTTCAGTGTGGGTGCCTTCTCCACGTGGTTCCTGGTTTCACTGCAGCTCTGAAGAGAATGTTAGCAAAGAGGTAATCGGGACAGTGCAAACAGTACTCAAAGACATGGAGAGCAAGCTCTCTCTTGGCACTTTGGATGTGGGACATACAGCGAGATGTTTGCTGCTTTTACATTTGGCTGTTGGGAGATTTACAGCACAAAGATATCTAGTTGATTTGAAGCAGTTCCGAGAAAGTCTAAGCATAATCCTCACTTTTCCCTCCTGGCACTTTCCCTGTAGGGGATATTGCAAGACATTTCTGTATATTGGGCACAGCGCTGTGCAGGGTGTTAGCAGAGAGTTTCCCGGGACAGTGAAACCCTATGTCAGAGACACTGAGAAGAAGCCCCAATGTTCCCTCCAGGCACTTTCAGTGTGGGTGCCTTCTCCACGTGGTTCCTGGTTTCACTGCAGCTCTGAAGAGAATGTTAGCAAAGAGGTAATCGGGACAGTGCAAACAGTACTCAAAGACAGGGAGAGCAAGCTCTCTCTTGGCACTTTGGATGTGGGACATACAGCGAGATGTTTGCTGCTTTTACATTTGGCTGTTGGGAGATTTACAGCACAAAGATATCTAGTTGATTTGAAGCAGTTCCGAGAAAGTCTAAGCATAATCCTCACTTTTCCCTCCTGGCACTTTCCCTGTAGGAGATACCGCAAGACGTTTCTGTATATTGGGCACAGCGCTCTGCAGGGTGTTAGCAGAGAGTTTCCCGGGACAGTGAAACCCTATATCAGAGACACTGAGAAGAAGCCCCAATGTTCCCTCCAGGCACTTTCAGTGTGGGTGCCTTCTCCACGTGGTTCCTGGTTTCACTGCAGCTCTGAAGAGAATGTTAGCAAAGAGGTAATCGGGACAGCGCAAACAGTACTCAAAGACAGGGAGAGCAAGCTCTACATTACTCTCTTGGCACTTTGGATGTGGGACATACAGCGAGATGTTTGCTGCTTTTGCGTTTGGCTGTTGGGAGATTTACAGCACAAAGATATCTAGTTGATTTGAAGCAGTTCCGAGAAAGTCTAAGCATAATCCTCACTTTTCCCTCCTGGCACTTTCCCTGTAGGGGATACCGCAAGACATTTCTGTATATTGGGCACAGCGCTGTGCAGGGTGTTAGCAGAGAGTTTCCCGGGACAGTGAAACCCTATGTCAGAGACACTGAGAAGAAGCCCCAATGTTCCCTCCAGGCACTTTCAGTGTGGGTGCCTTCTCCACGTGGTTCCTGGTTTCACTGCAGCTCTGAAGAGAATGTTAGCAAAGAGGTAATCGGGACAGCGCAAACAGTACTCAAAGACAGGGAGAGCAAGCTCTCTCTTGGCACTTTGGATGTGGGACATACAGCGAGATGTTTGCTGCTTTTACATTTGGCTGTTGGGAGATTTACAGCACAAAGATATCTAGTTGATTTGAAGCAGTTCCGAGAAAGTCTAAACATAATCCTCACTTTTCCCTCCTGGCACTTTCCCTGTAGGAGATACCGCAAGACGTTTCTGTATATTGGGCACAGCGCTCTGCAGGGTGTTAGCAGAGAGTTTCCCGGGACAGTGAAACCCTATATCAGAGACACTGAGAAGAAGCCCCAATGTTCCCTCCAGGCACTTTCAGTGTGGGTGCCTTCTCCACGTGGTTCCTGGTTTCACTGCAGCTCTGAAGAGAATGTTAGCAAAGAGGTAATCGGGACAGCGCAAACAGTACTCAAAGACAGGGAGAGCAAGCTCTACATTACTCTCTTGGCACTTTGGATGTGGGACATACAGCGAGATGTTTGCTGCTTTTGCGTTTGGCTGTTGGGAGATTTACAGCACAAAGATATCTAGTTGATTTGAAGCAGTTCCGAGAAAGTCTAAGCATAATCCTTACTTTTCCCTCCTGGCACTTTCCCTGTAGGGGATACCGCAAGACATTTCTGTATTTTGGGCACAGCGCTGTGCAGGGTGTTAGCAGAGAGTTTCCCGGGACAGTGAAACCCTATATCAGAGACACTGAGAAGAAGCCCCAACGTTCCTTCCAGGCACTTTCAGTGTGGGTGCCTTCTCCACGTGGTTCCTGGTTTCACTGCAGCTCTGAAGAGAATGTTAGCAAAGAGGTAATCGGGACAGTGCAAACAATACTCAAAGACAGGGAGAGCAAGCTCTCTCTTGGCACTTTGGATGTGGGACATACAGCGAGATGTTTGCTGCTTTTACATTTGGCTGTTGGGAGATTTACAGCACAAAGATATCTAGTTGATTTGAAGCAGTTCCGAGAAAGTCTAAACATAATCCTCACTTTTCCCTCCTGGCACTTTCCCTGTAGGAGATACCGCAAGACGTTTCTGTATATTGGGCACAGCGCTCTGCAGGGTGTTAGCAGAGAGTTTCCCGGGACAGTGAAACCCTATATCAGAGACACTGAGAAGAAGCCCCAACGTTCCCTCCAGGCACTTTCAGTGTGGGTGCCTTCTCCACGTGGTTCCTGGTTTCACTGCAGCTCTGAAGAGAATGTTAGCAAAGAGGTAATCGGGACAGTGCAAACAGTACTCAAAGACAGGGAGAGCAAGCTCTCTCTTGGCACTTTGGATGTGGGACATACAGCGAGATGTTTGCTGCTTTTACATTTGGCTGTTGGGAGATTTACAGCACAAAGATATCTAGTTGATTTGAAGCAGTTCCGAGAAAGTCTAAACATAATCCTCACTTTTCCCTCCTGGCACTTTCCCTGTAGGAGATACCGCAAGACGTTTCTGTATATTGGGCACAGCGCTCTGCAGGGTGTTAGCAGAGAGTTTCCCGGGACAGTGAAACCCTATGTCAGAGACACTGAGAAGAAGCCCCAATATTCCCTCCAGGCACTTTCAGTGTGGGTGCCTTCTCCACGTGGTTCCTGGTTTCACTGCAGCTCTGAAGAGAATGTTAGCAAAGAGGTAATCGGGACAGTGCAAACAGTACTCAAAGACAGGGAGAGCAAGCTCTCTCTTGGCACTTTGGATGTGGGACATACAGCGAGATGTTTGCTGCTTTTGCATTTGGCTGTTGGGAGATTTACAGCACAAAGATATCTAGTTGATTTGAAGCAGTTCCGAGAAAGTCTAAACATAATCCTCACTTTTCCCTCCTGGCACTTTCCCTGTAGGAGATACCGCAAGACGTTTCTGTATATTGGGCACAGCGCTCTGCAGGGTGTTAGCAGAGAGTTTCCCGGGACAGTGAAACCCTATATCAGAGACACTGAGAAGAAGCCCCAACGTTCCTTCCAGGCACTTTCAGTGTGGGTGCCTTCTCCACGTGGTTCCTGGTTTCACTGCAGCTCTGAAGAGAATGTTAGCAAAGAGGTAATCGGGACAGTGCAAACAGTACTCAAAGACAGGGAGAGCAAGCTCTCTCTTGGCACTTTGGATGTGGGACATACAGCGAGATGTTTGCTGCTTTTGCGTTTGGCTGTTGGGAGATTTACAGCACAAAGATATCTAGTTGATTTGAAGCAGTTCCGAGAAAGTCTAAACATAATCCTCACTTTTCCCTCCTGGCACTTTCCCTGTAGGAGATACCGCAAGACGTTTCTGTATATTGGGCACAGCGCTCTGCAGGGTGTTAGCAGAGAGTTTCCCGGGACAGTGAAACCCTATATCGGAGACACTGAGAAGAAGCCCCAACGTTCCTTCCAGGCACTTTCAGTGTGGGTGCCTTCTCCACGTGGTTCCTGGTTTCACTGCAGCTCTGAAGAGAATGTTAGCAAAGAGGTAATCGGGACAGCGCAAACTGTACTCAAAGACAGGGAGAGCAAGCTCTCTCTTGGCACTGTGGATGTGGGACTTACAGCGAGATGTTTGCTGCTTTTACATTTGGCTGTTGGGAGATTTACAGCACAAAGATATCTAGTTGATTTGAAGCAGTTCCGAGAAAGTCTAAACATAATCCTCACTTTTCCCTCCTGGCACTTTCCCTGTAGGAGATACCGCAAGACGTTTCTGTATATTGGGCACAGCGCTCTGCAGGGTGTTAGCAGAGAGTTTCCCGGGACAGTGAAACCCTATATCAGAGACACTGAGAAGAAGCCCCAATGTTCCCTCCAGGCACTTTCAGTGTGGGTGCCTTCTCCACGTGGTTCCTGGTTTCACTGCAGCTCTGAAGAGAATGTTAGCAAAGAGGTAATCGGGACAGCGCAAACAGTACTCAAAGACAGGGAGAGCAAGCTCTACATTACTCTCTTGGCACTTTGGATGTGGGACATACAGCGAGATGTTTGCTGCTTTTACATTTGGCTGTTGGGAGATTTACAGCGCAAAGATATCTAGTTGATTTGAAGCAGTTCCGAGAAAGTCTAAGCATAATCCTCACTTTTCCCTCCTGGCACTTTCCCTGTAGGGGACACCGCAAGACATTTCTGTATATTGGGCACAGCGCTCTGCAGGGTGTTAGCAGAGAGTTTCCCGGGACAGTGAAACCCTATGTCAGAGACACTGAGAAGAAGCCCCAATGTTCCCTCCAGGCACTTTCAGTGTGGGTGCCTTCTCCACGTGGTTCCTGGTTTCACTGCAGCTCTGAAGAGAATGTTAGCAAAGAGGTAATCGGGACAGCGCAAACAGTACTCAAAGACAGGGAGAGCAAGCTCTCTCTTGGCACTTTGGATGTGGGACATACAGCGAGATGTTTGCTGCTTTTACATTTGGCTGTTGGGAGATTTACAGCACAAAGATATCTAGTTGATTTGAAGCAGTTCCGAGAAAGTCTAAACATAATCCTCACTTTTCCCTCCTGGCACTTTCCCTGTAGGAGATACCGCAAGACGTTTCTGTATATTGGGCACAGCGCTCTGCAGGGTGTTAGCAGAGAGTTTCCCGGGACAGTGAAACCCTATATCAGAGACACTGAGAAGAAGCCCCAATGTTCCCTCCAGGCACTTTCAGTGTGGGTGCCTTCTCCACGTGGTTCCTGGTTTCACTGCAGCTCTGAAGAGAATGTTAGCAAAGAGGTAATCGGGACAGTGCAAACAGTACTCAAAGACAGGGAGAGCAAGCTCTCTCTTGGCACTTTGGATGTGGGACATACAGCGAGATGTTTGCTGCTTTTACATTTGGCTGTTGGGAGATTTACAGCACAAAGATATCTAGTTGATTTGAAGCAGTTCCGAGAAAGTCTAAACATAATCCTCACTTTTCCCTCCTGGCACTTTCCCTGTAGGAGATACCGCAAGACGTTTCTGTATATTGGGCACAGCGCTCTGCAGGGTGTTAGCAGAGAGTTTCCCGGGACAGTGAAACCCTATATCAGAGACACTGAGAAGAAGCCCCAACGTTCCTTCCAGGCACTTTCAGTGTGGGTGCCTTCTCCACGTGGTTCCTGGTTTCACTGCAGCTCTGAAGAGAATGTTAGCAAAGAGGTAATCGGGACAGTGCAAACAGTACTCAAAGACAGGGAGAGCAAGCTCTCTCTTGGCACTTTGGATGTGGAACATACAGCGAGATGTTTGCTGCTTTTGCGTTTGGCTGTTGGGAGATTTACAGCACAAAGATATCTAGTTGATTTGAAGCAGTTCCGAGAAAGTCTAAACATAATCCTCACTTTTCCCTCCTGGCACTTTCCCTGTAGGAGATACCGCAAGACGTTTCTGTATATTGGGCACAGCGCTCTGCAGGGTGTTAGCAGAGAGTTTCCCGGGACAGTGAAACCCTATATCAGAGACACTGAGAAGAAGCCCCAATGTTCCCTCCAGGCACTTTCAGTGTGGGTGCCTTCTCCACGTGGTTCCTGGTTTCACTGCAGCTCTGAAGAGAATGTTAGCAAAGAGGTAATCGGGACAGTGCAAACAGTACTCAAAGACAGGGAGAGCAAGCTCTCTCTTGGCACTTTGGATGTGGGACATACAGCGAGATGTTTGCTGCTTTTACATTTGGCTGTTGGGAGATTTACAGCACAAAGATATCTAGTTGATTTGAAGCAGTTCCGAGAAAGTCTAAACATAATCCTCACTTTTCCCTCCTGGCACTTTCCCTGTAGGAGATACCGCAAGACGTTTCTGTATATTGGGCACAGCGCTCTGCAGGGTGTTAGCAGAGAGTTTCCCGGGACAGTGAAACCCTATGTCAGAGACACTGAGAAGAAGCCCCAATGTTCCCTCCAGGCACTTTCAGTGCGGGTGCCTTCTCCACGTGGTTCCTGGTTTCACTGCAGCTCTGAAGAGAATGTTAGCAAAGAGGTAATCGGGACAGTGCAAACAGTACTCAAAGACAGGGAGAGCAAGCTCTCTCTTGGCACTTTGGATGTGGGACATACAGCGAGATGTTTGCTGCTTTTACATTTGGCTGTTGGGAGATTTACAGCACAAAGATATCTAGTTGATTTGAAGCAGTTCCGAGAAAGTCTAAGCATAATCCTCACTTTTCCCTCCTGGCACTTTCCCTGTAGGAGATACCGCAAGACGTTTCTGTATATTGGGCACAGCGCTCTGCAGGGTGTTAGCAGAGAGTTTCCCGGGACAGTGAAACCCTATATCAGAGACACTGAGAAGAAGCCCCAATGTTCCCTCCAGGCACTTTCAGTGTGGGTGCCTTCTCCACGTGGTTCCTGGTTTCACTGCAGCTCTGAAGAGAATGTTAGCAAAGAGGTAATCGGGACAGCGCAAACAGTACTCAAAGACAGGGAGAGCAAGCTCTACATTACTCTCTTGGCACTTTGGATGTGGGACATACAGCGAGATGTTTGCTGCTTTTACATTTGGCTGTTGGGAGATTTACAGCGCAAAGATATCTAGTTGATTTGAAGCAGTTCCGAGAAAGTCTAAGCATAATCCTCACTTTTCCCTCCTGGCACTTTCCCTGTAGGGGACACCGCAAGACATTTCTGTATATTGGGCACAGCGCTGTGCAGGGTGTTAGCAGAGAGTTTCCCGGGACAGTGAAACCCTATGTCAGAGACACTGAGAAGAAGCCCCAATGTTCCCTCCAGGCACTTTCAGTGTGGGTGCCTTCTCCACGTGGTTCCTGGTTTCACTGCAGCTCTGAAGAGAATGTTAGCAAAGAGGTAATCGGGACAGCGCAAACAGTACTCAAAGACAGGGAGAGCAAGCTCTCTCTTGGCACTTTGGATGTGGGACATACAGCGAGATGTTTGCTGCTTTTACATTTGGCTGTTGGGAGATTTACAGCACAAAGATATCTAGTTGATTTGAAGCAGTTCCGAGAAAGTCTAAACATAATCCTCACTTTTCCCTCCTGGCACTTTCCCTGTAGGAGATACCGCAAGACGTTTCTGTATATTGGGCACAGCGCTCTGCAGGGTGTTAGCAGAGAGTTTCCCGGGACAGTGAAACCCTATATCAGAGACACTGAGAAGAAGCCCCAATGTTCCCTCCAGGCACTTTCAGTGTGGGTGCCTTCTCCACGTGGTTCCTGGTTTCACTGCAGCTCTGAAGAGAATGTTAGCAAAGAGGTAATCGGGACAGTGCAAACAGTACTCAAAGACAGGGAGAGCAAGCTCTCTCTTGGCACTTTGGATGTGGGACATACAGCGAGATGTTTGCTGCTTTTACATTTGGCTGTTGGGAGATTTACAGCACAAAGATATCTAGTTGATTTGAAGCAGTTCCGAGAAAGTCTAAACATAATCCTCACTTTTCCCTCCTGGCACTTTCCCTGTAGGAGATACCGCAAGACGTTTCTGTATATTGGGCACAGCGCTCTGCAGGGTGTTAGCAGAGAGTTTCCCGGGACAGTGAAACCCTATATCAGAGACACTGAGAAGAAGCCCCAACGTTCCTTCCAGGCACTTTCAGTGTGGGTGCCTTCTCCACGTGGTTCCTGGTTTCACTGCAGCTCTGAAGAGAATGTTAGCAAAGAGGTAATCGGGACAGTGCAAACAGTACTCAAAGACAGGGAGAGCAAGCTCTCTCTTGGCACTTTGGATGTGGAACATACAGCGAGATGTTTGCTGCTTTTGCGTTTGGCTGTTGGGAGATTTACAGCACAAAGATATCTAGTTGATTTGAAGCAGTTCCGAGAAAGTCTAAACATAATCCTCACTTTTCCCTCCTGGCACTTTCCCTGTAGGAGATACCGCAAGACGTTTCTGTATATTGGGCACAGCGCTCTGCAGGGTGTTAGCAGAGAGTTTCCCGGGACAGTGAAACCCTATATCAGAGACACTGAGAAGAAGCCCCAATGTTCCCTCCAGGCACTTTCAGTGTGGGTGCCTTCTCCACGTGGTTCCTGGTTTCACTGCAGCTCTGAAGAGAATGTTAGCAAAGAGGTAATCGGGACAGTGCAAACAGTACTCAAAGACAGGGAGAGCAAGCTCTCTCTTGGCACTTTGGATGTGGGACATACAGCGAGATGTTTGCTGCTTTTACATTTGGCTGTTGGGAGATTTACAGCACAAAGATATCTAGTTGATTTGAAGCAGTTCCGAGAAAGTCTAAACATAATCCTCACTTTTCCCTCCTGGCACTTTCCCTGTAGGAGATACCGCAAGACGTTTCTGTATATTGGGCACAGCGCTCTGCAGGGTGTTAGCAGAGAGTTTCCCGGGACAGTGAAACCCTATGTCAGAGACACTGAGAAGAAGCCCCAATGTTCCCTCCAGGCACTTTCAGTGCGGGTGCCTTCTCCACGTGGTTCCTGGTTTCACTGCAGCTCTGAAGAGAATGTTAGCAAAGAGGTAATCGGGACAGTGCAAACAGTACTCAAAGACAGGGAGAGCAAGCTCTCTCTTGGCACTTTGGATGTGGGACATACAGCGAGATGTTTGCTGCTTTTACATTTGGCTGTTGGGAGATTTACAGCACAAAGATATCTAGTTGATTTGAAGCAGTTCCGAGAAAGTCTAAGCATAATCCTCACTTTTCCCTCCTGGCACTTTCCCTGTAGGAGATACCGCAAGACGTTTCTGTATATTGGGCACAGCGCTCTGCAGGGTGTTAGCAGAGAGTTTCCCGGGACAGTGAAACCCTATATCAGAGACACTGAGAAGAAGCCCCAATGTTCCCTCCAGGCACTTTCAGTGTGGGTGCCTTCTCCACGTGGTTCCTGGTTTCACTGCAGCTCTGAAGAGAATGTTAGCAAAGAGGTAATCGGGACAGCGCAAACAGTACTCAAAGACAGGGAGAGCAAGCTCTACATTACCCTCTTGGCACTTTGGATGTGGGACATACAGCGAGATGTTTGCTGCTTTTGCGTTTGGCTGTTGGGAGATTTACAGCACAAAGATATCTAGTTGATTTGAAGCAGTTCCGAGAAAGTCTAAGCATAATCCTCACTTTTCCCTCCTGGCACTTTCCCTGTAGGGGATACCGCAAGACATTTCTGTATATTGGGCACAGCGCTGTGCAGGGTGTTAGCAGAGAGTTTCCCGGGACAGTGAAACCCTATGTCAGAGACACTGAGAAGAAGCCCCAATGTTCCCTCCAGGCACTTTCAGTGTGGGTGCCTTCTCCACGTGGTTCCTGGTTTCACTGCAGCTCTGAAGAGAATGTTAGCAAAGAGGTAATCGGGACAGCGCAAACAGTACTCAAAGACAGGGAGAGCAAGCTCTCTCTTGGCACTTTGGATGTGGGACATACAGCGAGATGTTTGCTGCTTTTACATTTGGCTGTTGGGAGATTTACAGCACAAAGATATCTAGTTGATTTGAAGCAGTTCCGAGAAAGTCTAAACATAATCCTCACTTTTCCCTCCTGGCACTTTCCCTGTAGGAGATACCGCAAGACGTTTCTGTATATTGGGCACAGCGCTCTGCAGGGTGTTAGCAGAGAGTTTCCCGGGACAGTGAAACCCTATATCAGAGACACTGAGAAGAAGCCCCAATGTTCCCTCCAGGCACTTTCAGTGTGGGTGCCTTCTCCACGTGGTTCCTGGTTTCACTGCAGCTCTGAAGAGAATGTTAGCAAAGAGGTAATCGGGACAGCGCAAACAGTACTCAAAGACAGGGAGAGCAAGCTCTACATTACTCTCTTGGCACTTTGGATGTGGGACATACAGCGAGATGTTTGCTGCTTTTGCGTTTGGCTGTTGGGAGATTTACAGCACAAAGATATCTAGTTGATTTGAAGCAGTTCCGAGAAAGTCTAAGCATAATCCTTACTTTTCCCTCCTGGCACTTTCCCTGTAGGGGATACCGCAAGACATTTCTGTATATTGGGCACAGCGCTGTGCAGGGTGTTAGCAGAGAGTTTCCCGGGACAGTGAAACCCTATATCAGAGACACTGAGAAGAAGCCCCAACGTTCCTTCCAGGCACTTTCAGTGTGGGTGCCTTCTCCACGTGGTTCCTGGTTTCACTGCAGCTCTGAAGAGAATGTTAGCAAAGAGGTAATCGGGACAGTGCAAACAATACTCAAAGACAGGGAGAGCAAGCTCTCTCTTGGCACTTTGGATGTGGGACATACAGCGAGATGTTTGCTGCTTTTACATTTGGCTGTTGGGAGATTTACAGCACAAAGATATCTAGTTGATTTGAAGCAGTTCCGAGAAAGTCTAAACATAATCCTCACTTTTCCCTCCTGGCACTTTCCCTGTAGGAGATACCGCAAGACGTTTCTGTATATTGGGCACAGCGCTCTGCAGGGTGTTAGCAGAGAGTTTCCCGGGACAGTGAAACCCTATATCAGAGACACTGAGAAGAAGCCCCAATGTTCCTTCCAGGCACTTTCAGTGTGGGTGCCTTCTCCACGTGGTTCCTGGTTTCACTGCAGCTCTGAAGAGAATGTTAGCAAAGAGGTAATCGGGACAGTGCAAACAGTACTCAAAGACAGGGAGAGCAAGCTCTCTCTTGGCACTTTGGATGTGGGACATACAGCGAGATGTTTGCTGCTTTTACATTTGGCTGTTGGGAGATTTACAGCACAAAGATATCTAGTTGATTTGAAGCAGTTCCGAGAAAGTCTAAACATAATCCTCACTTTTCCCTCCTGGCACTTTCCCTGTAGGAGATACCGCAAGACGTTTCTGTATATTGGGCACAGCGCTCTGCAGGGTGTTAGCAGAGAGTTTCCCGGGACAGTGAAACCCTATGTCAGAGACACTGAGAAGAAGCCCCAATATTCCCTCCAGGCACTTTCAGTGTGGGTGCCTTCTCCACGTGGTTCCTGGTTTCACTGCAGCTCTGAAGAGAATGTTAGCAAAGAGGTAATCGGGACAGTGCAAACAGTACTCAAAGACAGGGAGAGCAAGCTCTCTCTTGGCACTTTGGATGTGGGACATACAGCGAGATGTTTGCTGCTTTTGCGTTTGGCTGTTGGGAGATTTACAGCACAAAGATATCTAGTTGATTTGAAGCAGTTCCGAGAAAGTCTAAACATAATCCTCACTTTTCCCTCCTGGCACTTTCCCTGTAGGAGATACCGCAAGACGTTTCTGTATATTGGGCACAGCGCTCTGCAGGGTGTTAGCAGAGAGTTTCCCGGGACAGTGAAACCCTATATCGGAGACACTGAGAAGAAGCCCCAACGTTCCTTCCAGGCACTTTCAGTGTGGGTGCCTTCTCCACGTGGTTCCTGGTTTCACTGCAGCTCTGAAGAGAATGTTAGCAAAGAGGTAATCGGGACAGCGCAAACTGTACTCAAAGACAGGGAGAGCAAGCTCTCTCTTGGCACTGTGGATGTGGGACTTACAGCGAGATGTTTGCTGCTTTTACATTTGGCTGTTGGGAGATTTACAGCACAAAGATATCTAGTTGATTTGAAGCAGTTCCGAGAAAGTCTAAACATAATCCTCACTTTTCCCTCCTGGCACTTTCCCTGTAGGAGATACCGCAAGACGTTTCTGTATATTGGGCACAGCGCTCTGCAGGGTGTTAGCAGAGAGTTTCCCGGGACAGTGAAACCCTATATCAGAGACACTGAGAAGAAGCCCCAATGTTCCCTCCAGGCACTTTCAGTGTGGGTGCCTTCTCCACGTGGTTCCTGGTTTCACTGCAGCTCTGAAGAGAATGTTAGCAAAGAGGTAATCGGGACAGCGCAAACAGTACTCAAAGACAGGGAGAGCAAGCTCTACATTACTCTCTTGGCACTTTGGATGTGGGACATACAGCGAGATGTTTGCTGCTTTTACATTTGGCTGTTGGGAGATTTACAGCGCAAAGATATCTAGTTGATTTGAAGCAGTTCCGAGAAAGTCTAAGCATAATCCTCACTTTTCCCTCCTGGCACTTTCCCTGTAGGAGATACCGCAAGACGTTTCTGTATATTGGGCACAGCGCTGTGCAGGGTGTTAGCAGAGAGTTTCCCGGGACAGTGAAACCCTATGTCAGAGACACTGAGAAGAAGCCCCAATGTTCCCTCCAGGCACTTTCAGTGTGGGTGCCTTCTCCACGTGGTTCCTGGTTTCACTGCAGCTCTGAAGAGAATGTTAGCAAAGAGGTAATCGGGACAGCGCAAACAGTACTCAAAGACAGGGAGAGCAAGCTCTCTCTTGGCACTTTGGATGTGGGACATACAGCGAGATGTTTGCTGCTTTTACATTTGGCTGTCGGGAGATTTACAGCACAAAGATATCTAGTTGATTTGAAGCAGTTCCGAGAAAGTCTAAACATAATCCTCACTTTTCCCTCCTGGCACTTTCCCTGTAGGAGATACCGCAAGACGTTTCTGTATATTGGGCACAGCGCTCTGCAGGGTGTTAGCAGAGAGTTTCCCGGGACAGTGAAACCCTATATCAGAGACACTGAGAAGAAGCCCCAATGTTCCCTCCAGGCACTTTCAGTGTGGGTGCCTTCTCCACGTGGTTCCTGGTTTCACTGCAGCTCTGAAGAGAATGTTAGCAAAGAGGTAATCGGGACAGTGCAAACAGTACTCAAAGACAGGGAGAGCAAGCTCTCTCTTGGCACTTTGGATGTGGGACATACAGCGAGATGTTTGCTGCTTTTACATTTGGCTGTTGGGAGATTTACAGCACAAAGATATCTAGTTGTTTTGAAGCAGTTCCGAGAAAGTCTAAACATAATCCTCACTTTTCCCTCCTGGCACTTTCCCTGTAGGAGATACCGCAAGACGTTTCTGTATATTGGGCACAGCGCTCTGCAGGGTGTTAGCAGAGAGTTTCCCGGGACAGTGAAACCCTATATCAGAGACACTGAGAAGAAGCCCCAACGTTCCTTCCAGGCACTTTCAGTGTGGGTGCCTTCTCCACGTGGTTCCTGGTTTCACTGCAGCTCTGAAGAGAATGTTAGCAAAGAGGTAATCGGGACAGCGCAAACAGTACTCAAAGACAGGGAGAGCAAGCTCTCTCTTGGCACTTTGGATGTGGGACATACAGCGAGATGTTTGCTGCTTTTACATTTGGCTGTTGGGAGATTTACAGCACAAAGATATCTAGTTGATTTGAAGCAGTTCCGAGAAAGTCTAAACATAATCCTCACTTTTCCCTCCTGGCACTTTCCCTGTAGGAGATACCGCAAGACGTTTCTGTATATTGGGCACAGCGCTCTGCAGGGTGTTAGCAGAGAGTTTCCCGGGACAGTGAAACCCTATATCAGAGACACTGAGAAGAAGCCCCAACGTTCCTTCCAGGCACTTTCAGTGTGGGTGCCTTCTCCACGTGGTTCCTGGTTTCACTGCAGCTCTGAAGAGAATGTTAGCAAAGAGGTAATCGGGACAGTGCAAACAGTACTCAAAGACAGGGAGAGCAAGCTCTCTCTTGGCACTTTGGATGTGGGACATACAGCGAGATGTTTGCTGCTTTTACATTTGGCTGTTGGGAGATTTACAGCACAAAGATATCTAGTTGATTTGAAGCAGTTCCGAGAAAGTCTAAACATAATCCTCACTTTTCCCTCCTGGCACTTTCCCTGTAGGAGATACTGCAAGACGTTTCTGTATATTGGGCACAGCGCTCTGCAGGGTGTTAGCAGAGAGTTTCCCGGGACAGTGAAACCCTATATCAGAGACACTGAGAAGAAGCCCCAACGTTCCTTCCAGGCACTTTCAGTGTGGGTGCCTTCTCCACGTGGTTCCTGGTTTCACTGCAGCTCTGAAGAGAATGTTAGCAAAGAGGTAATCGGGACAGTGCAAACAGTACTCAAAGACAGGGAGAGCAAGCTCTCTCTTGGCACTTTGGATGTGGAACATACAGCGAGATGTTTGCTGCTTTTGCGTTTGGCTGTTGGGAGATTTACAGCACAAAGATATCTAGTTGATTTGAAGCAGTTCCGAGAAAGTCTAAACATAATCCTCACTTTTCCCTCCTGGCACTTTCCCTGTAGGAGATACCGCAAGACGTTTCTGTATATTGGGCACAGCGCTCTGCAGGGTGTTAGCAGAGAGTTTCCCGGGACAGTGAAACCCTATATCAGAGACACTGAGAAGAAGCCCCAATGTTCCCTCCAGGCACTTTCAGTGTGGGTGCCTTCTCCACGTGGTTCCTGGTTTCACTGCAGCTCTGAAGAGAATGTTAGCAAAGAGGTAATCGGGACAGTGCAAACAGTACTCAAAGACAGGGAGAGCAAGCTCTCTCTTGGCACTTTGGATGTGGGACATACAGCGAGATGTTTGCTGCTTTTACATTTGGCTGTTGGGAGATTTACAGCACAAAGATATCTAGTTGATTTGAAGCAGTTCCGAGAAAGTCTAAACATAATCCTCACTTTTCCCTCCTGGCACTTTCCCTGTAGGAGATACCGCAAGACGTTTCTGTATATTGGGCACAGCGCTCTGCAGGGTGTTAGCAGAGAGTTTCCCGGGACAGTGAAACCCTATATCAGAGACACTGAGAAGAAGCCCCAATGTTCCCTCCAGGCACTTTCAGTGTGGGTGCCTTCTCCACGTGGTTCCTGGTTTCACTGCAGCTCTGAAGAGAATGTTAGCAAAGAGGTAATCGGGACAGTGCAAACAGTACTCAAAGACAGGGAGAGCAAGCTCTCTCTTGGCACTTTGGATGTGGGACATACAGCGAGATGTTTGCTGCTTTTACATTTGGCTGTTGGGAGATTTACAGCACAAAGATATCTAGTTGATTTGAAGCAGTTCCGAGAAAGTCTAAACATAATCCTCACTTTTCCCTCCTGGCACTTTCCCTGTAGGAGATACCGCAAGACGTTTCTGTATATTGGGCACAGCGCTCTGCAGGGTGTTAGCAGAGAGTTTCCCGGGACAGTGAAACCCTATATCAGAGACACTGAGAAGAAGCCCCAACGTTCCTTCCAGGCACTTTCAGTGTGGGTGCCTTCTCCACGTGGTTCCTGGTTTCACTGCAGCTCTGAAGAGAATGTTAGCAAAGAGGTAATTGGGACAGCGCAAACAGTACTCAAAGACAGGGAGAGCAAGCTCTCTCTTGGCACTTTGGATGTGGGACATACAGCGAGATGTTTGCTGCTTTTGCGTTTGGCTGTTGGGAGATTTACAGCACAAAGATATCTAGTTGATTTGAAGAGTTTCCCGGGACAGTGAAACCCTATATCAGAGACACTGAGAAGAAGCCCCAACGTTCCTTCCAGGCACCTTCAGTGTGGGTGCCTTCTCCACGTGGTTCCTGGTTTCACTGCAGCTCTGAAGAGAATGTTAGCAAAGAGGTAATCGGGACAGTGCAAACAGTACTCAAAGACAGGGAGAGCAAGCTCTCTCTTGGCACTTTGGATGTGGGACATACAGCGAGATGTTTGCTGCTTTTACATTTGGCTGTTGGGAGATTTACAGCACAAAGATATCTAGTTGATTTGAAGCAGTTCCGAGAAAGCCTAAACATAATCCTCACTTTTCCCTCCTGGCACTTTCCCTGTAGGAGATACCGCAAGACGTTTCTGTATATTGGGCACAGCGCTGTGCAGGGTGTTAGCAGAGAGTTTCCCGGGACAGTGAAACCCTATATCAGAGACACTGAGAAGAAGCCCCAGTGTTCCCTCCAGGCACTTTCAGTGTGGGTGCCTTCTCCACGTGGTTCCTGGTTTCACTGCAGCTCTGAAGAGAATGTTAGCAAAGAGGTAATCGGGACAGTGCAAACAGTACTCAAAGACAGGGAGAGCAAGCTCTCTCTTGGCACTTTGGATGTGGGACATACAGCGAGATGTTTGCTGCTTTTACATTTGGCTGTTGGGAGATTTACAGCACAAAGATATCTAGTTGATTTGAAGCAGTTCCGAGAAAGTCTAAACATAATCCTCACTTTTCCCTCCTGGCACTTTCCCTGTAGGAGATACCGCAAGACGTTTCTGTATATTGGGCACAGCGCTCTGCAGGGTGTTAGCAGAGAGTTTCCCGGGACAGTGAAACCCTATATCAGAGACACTGAGAAGAAGCCCCAACGTTCCTTCCAGGCACTTTCAGTGTGGGTGCCTTCTCCACGTGGTTCCTGGTTTCACTGCAGCTCTGAAGAGAATGTTAGCAAAGAGGTAATCGGGACAGTGCAAACAGTACTCAAAGACAGGGAGAGCAAGCTCTCTCTTGGCACTTTGGATGTGGGACATACAGCGAGATGTTTGTTGCTTTTACATTTGGCTGTTGGGAGATTTACAGCACAAAGATATCTAGTTGATTTGAAGCAGTTCCGAGAAAGTCTAAACATAATCCTCACTTTTCCCTCCTGGCACTTTCCCTGTAGGAGATACCGCAAGACGTTTCTGTATATTGGGCACAGCGCTCTGCAGGGTGTTAGCAGAGAGTTTCCCAGGACAGTGAAACCCTATATCAGAGACACTGAGAAGAAGCCCCAACGTTCCTTCCAGGCACTTTCAGTGTGGGTGCCTTCTCCACGTGGTTCCTGGTTTCACTGCAGCTCTGAAGAGAATGTTAGCAAAGAGGTAATTGGGACAGCGCAAACAGTACTCAAAGACAGGGAGAGCAAGCTCTACATTACTCTCTTGGCACTTTGGATGTGGGACATACAGCGAGATGTTTGCTGCTTTTGCGTTTGGCTGTTGGGAGATTTACAGCACAAAGATATCTAGTTGATTTGAAGCAGTTCCGAGAAAGTCTAAGCATAATCCTCACTTTTCCCTCCTGGCACTTTCCCTGTAGGGGATACCGCAAGACATTTCTGTATATTGGGCACAGCGCTGTGCAGGGTGTTAGCAGAGAGTTTCCCGGGACAGTGAAACCCTATGTCAGAGACACTGAGAAGAAGCCCCAATGTTCCCTCCAGGCACTTTCAGTGTGGGTGCCTTCTCCACGTGGTTCCTGGTTTCACTGCAGCTCTGAAGAGAATGTTAGCAAAGAGGTAATCGGGACAGCGCAAACAGTACTCAAAGACAGGGAGAGCAAGCTCTCTCTTGGCACTTTGGATGTGGGACATACAGCGAGATGTTTGCTGCTTTTACATTTGGCTGTTGGGAGATTTACAGCACAAAGATGTCTAGTTGATTTGAAGCAGTTCCGAGAAAGTCCAAGCATAATCCTCACTTTTCCCTCCTGGCACTTTCCCTGTAGGAGATACCGCAAGACGTTTCTGTATATTGGGCACAGCGCTCTGCAGGGTGTTAGCAGAGAGTTTCCCAGGACAGTGAAACCCTATATCAGAGACACTGAGAAGAAGCCCCAATGTTCCCTCCAGGCACTTTCAGTGTGGGTGCCTTCTCCACGTGGTTCCTGGTTTCACTGCAGCTCTGAAGAGAATGTTAGCAAAGAGGTAATCGGGACAGTGCAAACAGTACTCAAAGACAGGGAGAGCAAGCTCTCTCTTGGCACTTTGGATGTGGGACATACAGCGAGATGTTTGCTGCTTTTGCGTTTGGCTGTTGGGAGATTTACAGCACAAAGATATCTAGTTGATTTGAAGCAGTTCCGAGAAAGTCTAAACATAATCCTCACTTTTCCCTCCTGGCACTTTCCCTGTAGGGGATACCGCAAGACGTTTCTGTATATTGGGCACAGCGCTGTGCAGGGTGTTAGCAGAGAGTTTCCCGGGACAGTGAAACCCTATATCAGAGACACTGAGAAGAAGCCCCAACGTTCCTTCCAGGCACTTTCAGTGTGGGTGCCTTCTCCACGTGGTTCCTGGTTTCACTGCAGCTCTGAAGAGAATGTTAGCAAAGAGGTAATTGGGACAGCGCAAACAGTACTCAAAGACAGGGAGAGCAAGCTCTACATTACTCTCTTGGCACTTTGGATGTGGGACATACAGCGAGATGTTTGCTGCTTTTGCGTTTGGCTGTTGGGAGATTTACAGCACAAAGATATCTAGTTGATTTGAAGCAGTTCCGAGAAAGTCTAAACATAATCCTCACTTTTCCCTCCTGGCACTTTCCCTGTAGGAGATACCGCAAGACGTTTCTGTATATTGGGCACAGCGCTGTGCAGGGTGTTAGCAGAGAGTTTCCCGGGACAGTGAAACCCTATGTCAGAGACACTGAGAAGAAGCCCCAATGTTCCCTCCAGGCACTTTCAGTGTGGGTGCCTTCTCCACGTGGTTCCTGGTTTCACTGCAGCTCTGAAGAGAATGTTAGCAAAGAGGTAATCGGGACAGTGCAAACAGTACTCAAAGACAGGGAGAGCAAGCTCTCTCTTGGCACTTTGGATGTGGGACATACAGCGAGATGTTTGCTGCTTTTACATTTGGCTGTTGGGAGATTTACAGCACAAAGATGTCTAGTTGATTTGAAGCAGTTCCGAGAAAGTCTAAACATAATCCTCACTTTTCCCTCCTGGCACTTTCCCTGTAGGAGATACCGCAAGACGTTTCTGTATATTGGGCACAGCGCTCTGCAGGGTGTTAGCAGAGAGTTTCCCGGGACAGTGAAACCCTATATCAGAGACACTGAGAAGAAGCCCCAATGTTCCCTCCAGGCACTTTCAGTGTGGGTGCCTTCTCCACGTGGTTCCTGGTTTCACTGCAGCTCTGAAGAGAATGTAAGCAAAGAGGTAATCGGGACAGCGCAAACAGTACTCAAAGACAGGGAGAGCAAGCTCTCTCTTGGCACTTTGGATGTGGGACATACAGCGAGATGTTTGTTGCTTTTACATTTGGCTGTTGGGAGATTTACAGCACAAAGATATCTAGTTGATTTGAAGCAGTTCCGAGAAAGTCTAAACATAATCCTCACTTTTCCCTCCTGGCACTTTCCCTGTAGGAGATACCGCAAGACGTTTCTGTATATTGGGCACAGCGCTCTGCAGGGTGTTAGCAGAGAGTTTCCCGGGACAGTGAAACCCTATATCAGAGACACTGAGAAGAAGCCCCAACGTTCCTTCCAGGCACTTTCAGTGTGGGTGCCTTCTCCACGTGGTTCCTGGTTTCACTGCAGCTCTGAAGAGAATGTTAGCAAAGAGGTAATTGGGACAGCGCAAACAGTACTCAAAGACAGGGAGAGCAAGCTCTACATTACTCTCTTGGCACTTTGGATGTGGGACATACAGCGAGATGTTTGCTGCTTTTGCGTTTGGCTGTTGGGAGATTTACAGCACAAAGATATCTAGTTGATTTGAAGCAGTTCCGAGAAAGTCTAAGCATAATCCTCACTTTTCCCTACTGGCACTTTCCCTGTAGGGGATACCGCAAGACATTTCTGTATATTGGGCACAGTGCTGTGCAGGGTGTTAGCAGAGAGTTTACCGGGACAGTGAAACCCTATATCAGAGACACTGAGAAGAAGCCCCAATGTTCCCTCCAGGCACTTTCAGTGTGGGTGCCTTCTCCACGTGGTTCCTGGTTTCACTGCAGCTCTGAAGAGAATGTTAGCAAAGAGGTAATCGGGACAGCGCAAACAGTACTCAAAGACAGGGAGAGCAAGCTCTCTCTTGGCACTTTGGATGTGGGACATACAGCGAGATGTTTGCTGCTTTTACATTTGGCTGTTGGGAGATTTACAGCACAAAGATGTCTAGTTGATTTGAAGCAGTTCCGAGAAAGTCTAAACATAATCCTCACTTTTCCCTCCTGGCACTTTCCCTGTAGGAGATACCGCAAGACGTTTCTGTATATTGGGCACAGCGCTCTGCAGGGTGTTAGCAGAGAGTTTCCCAGGACAGTGAAACCCTATATCAGAGACACTGAGAAGAAGCCCCAATGTTCCCTCCAGGCACTTTCAGTGTGGGTGCCTTCTCCACGTGGTTCCTGGTTTCACTGCAGCTCTGAAGAGAATGTTAGCAAAGAGGTAATCGGGACAGTGCAAACAGTACTCAAAGACAGGGAGAGCAAGCTCTCTCTTGGCACTTTGGATGTGGGACATACAGCGAGATGTTTGCTGCTTTTGCGTTTGGCTGTTGGGAGATTTACAGCACAAAGATATCTAGTTGATTTGAAGCAGTTCCGAGAAAGTCTAAACATAATCCTCACTTTTCCCTCCTGGCACTTTCCCTGTAGGAGATACCGCAAGACGTTTCTGTATATTGGGCACAGCGCTCTGCAGGGTGTTAGCAGAGAGTTTCCCGGGACAGTGAAACCCTATATCAGAGACACTGAGAAGAAGCCCCAACGTTCCTTCCAGGCACTTTCAGTGCGGGTGCCTTCTCCACATGGTTCCTGGTTTCACTGCAGCTCTGAAGAGAATGTTAGCAAAGAGGTAATCGGGACAGTGCAAACAGTACTCAAAGACAGGGAGAGCAAGCTCTACATTATTCTCTTGGCACTTTGGATGTGGGACATACAGCGAGATGTTTGCTGCTTTTACATTTGGCTGTTGGGAGATTTACAGCACAAAGATATCTAGTTGATTTGAAGCAGTTCCGAGAAAGTCTAAACATAATCCTCACTTTTCCCTCCTGGCACTTTCCCTGTAGGAGAAACCGCAAGACGTTTCTGTATATTGGGCACAGTGCTCTGCAGGGTGTTAGCAGAGAGTTTCCCGGGACAGTGAAACCCTATATCAGAGACACTGAGAAGAAGCCCCAACGTTCCTTCCAGGCACTTTCAGTGTGGGTGCCTTCTCCACGTGGTTCCTGGTTTCACTGCAGCTCTGAAGAGAATGTTAGCAAAGAGGTAATCGGGACAGTGCAAACAGTACTCAAAGACAGGGAGAGCAAGCTCTCTCTTGGCACTTTGGATGTGGGACATACAGCGAGATGTTTGCTGCTTTTACATTTGGCTGTTGGGAGATTTACAGCACAAAGATATCTAGTTGATTTGAAGCAGTTCCGAGAAAGTCTAAACATAATCCTCACTTTTCCCTCCTGGCACTTTCCCTGTAGGAGACACCGCAAGACGTTTCTGTATATTGGGCACAGCACTCTGCAGGGTGTTAGCAGAGAGTTTCCCGGGACAGTGAAACCCTATATCAGAGACACTGAGAAGAAGCCCCAATGTTCCCTCCAGGCACTTTCAGTGTGGGTGCCTTCTCCACGTGGTTCCTGGTTTCACTGCAGCTCTGAAGAGAATGTTAGCAAAGAGGTAATCGGGACAGTGCAAACAGTACTCAAAGACAGGGAGAGCAAGCTCTACATTACTCTCTTGGCACTTTGGATGTGGGACATACAGCGAGATGTTTGTTGCTTTTACATTTGGCTGTTGGGAGATTTACAGCACAAAGATATCTAGTTGATTTGAAGCAGTTCCGAGAAAGTCTAAACATAATCCTCACTTTTCCCTCCTGGCACTTTCCCTGTAGGGGATACCGCAAGACATTTCTGTATATTGGGCACAGCGCTCTGCAGGGTGTTAGCAGAGAGTTTACCGGGACAGTGAAACCCTATGTCAGAGACACTGAGAAGAAGCCCCAATGTTCCCTCCAGGCACTTTCAGTGTGGGTGCCTTCTCCACGTGGTTCCTGGTTTCACTGCAGCTCTGAAGAGAATGTTAGCAAAGAGGTAATCGGGACAGCGCAAACAGTACTCAAAGACAGGGAGAGCAAGCTCTCTCTTGGCACTTTGGATGTGGGACATACAGCGAGATGTTTGCTGCTTTTACATTTGGCTGTTGGGAGATTTACAGCACAAAGATGTCTAGTTGATTTGAAGCAGTTCCGAGAAAGTCTAAACATAATCCTCACTTTTCCCTCCTGGCACTTTCCCTGTAGGAGATACCGCAAGACGTTTCTGTATATTGGGCACAGCGCTCTGCAGGGTGTTAGCAGAGAGTTTCCCGGGACAGTGAAACCCTATATCAGAGACACTGAGAAGAAGCCCCAATGTTCCCTCCAGGCACTTTCAGTGTGGGTGCCTTCTCCACGTGGTTCCTGGTTTCACTGCAGCTCTGAAGAGAATGTAAGCAAAGAGGTAATCGGGACAGCGCAAACAGTACTCAAAGACAGGGAGAGCAAGCTCTCTCTTGGCACTTTGGATGTGGGACATACAGCGAGATGTTTGTTGCTTTTACATTTGGCTGTTGGGAGATTTACAGCACAAAGATATCTAGTTGATTTGAAGCAGTTCCGAGAAAGTCTAAACATAATCCTCACTTTTCCCTCCTGGCACTTTCCCTGTAGGAGATACCGCAAGACGTTTCTGTATATTGGGCACAGCGCTCTGCAGGGTGTTAGCAGAGAGTTTCCCGGGACAGTGAAACCCTATATCAGAGACACTGAGAAGAAGCCCCAACGTTCCTTCCAGGCACTTTCAGTGTGGGTGCCTTCTCCACGTGGTTCCTGGTTTCACTGCAGCTCTGAAGAGAATGTTAGCAAAGAGGTAATTGGGACAGCGCAAACAGTACTCAAAGACAGGGAGAGCAAGCTCTACATTACTCTCTTGGCACTTTGGATGTGGGACATATAGCGAGATGTTTGCTGCTTTTGCGTTTGGCTGTTGGGAGATTTACAGCACAAAGATATCTAGTTGATTTGAAGCAGTTCCGAGAAAGTCTAAGCATAATCCTCACTTTTCCCTACTGGCACTTTCCCTGTAGGGGATACCGCAAGACATTTCTGTATATTGGGCACAGTGCTGTGCAGGGTGTTAGCAGAGAGTTTACCGGGACAGTGAAACCCTATATCAGAGACACTGAGAAGAAGCCCCAATGTTCCCTCCAGGCACTTTCAGTGTGGGTGCCTTCTCCACGTGGTTCCTGGTTTCACTGCAGCTCTGAAGAGAATGTTAGCAAAGAGGTAATCGGGACAGCGCAAACAGTACTCAAAGACAGGGAGACCAAGCTCTCTCTTGGCACTTTGGATGTGGGACATACAGCGAGATGTTTGCTGCTTTTACATTTGGCTGTTGGGAGATTTACAGCACAAAGATGTCTAGTTGATTTGAAGCAGTTCCGAGAAAGTCTAAACATAATCCTCACTTTTCCCTCCTGGCACTTTCCCTGTAGGAGATACCGCAAGACGTTTCTGTATATTGGGCACAGCGCTCTGCAGGGTGTTAGCAGAGAGTTTCCCAGGACAGTGAAACCCTATATCAGAGACACTGAGAAGAAGCCCCAATGTTCCCTCCAGGCACTTTCAGTGTGGGTGCCTTCTCCACGTGGTTCCTGGTTTCACTGCAGCTCTGAAGAGAATGTTAGCAAAGAGGTAATCGGGACAGTGCAAACAGTACTCAAAGACAGGGAGAGCAAGCTCTCTCTTGGCACTTTGGATGTGGGACATACAGCGAGATGTTTGCTGCTTTTGCGTTTGGCTGTTGGGAGATTTACAGCACAAAGATATCTAGTTGATTTGAAGCAGTTCCGAGAAAGTCTAAACATAATCCTCACTTTTCCCTCCTGGCACTTTCCCTGTAGGAGATACCGCAAGACGTTTCTGTATATTGGGCACAGCGCTCTGCAGGGTGTTAGCAGAGAGTTTCCCGGGACAGTGAAACCCTATATCAGAGACACTGAGAAGAAGCCCCAACGTTCCTTCCAGGCACTTTCAGTGTGGGTGCCTTCTCCACATGGTTCCTGGTTTCACTGCAGCTCTGAAGAGAATGTTAGCAAAGAGGTAATCGGGACAGTGCAAACAGTACTCAAAGACAGGGAGAGCAAGCTCTCTCTTGGCACTTTGGATGTGGGACATACAGCGAGATGTTTGCTGCTTTTACATTTGGCTGTTGGGAGATTTACAGCACAAAGATATCTAGTTGATTTGAAGCAGTTCCGAGAAAGTCTAAGCATAATCCTCACTTTTCCCTCCTGGCACTTTCCCTGTAGGGGATACCGCAAGACATTTCTGTATATTGGGCACAGCGCTGTGCAGGGTGTTAGCAGAGAGTTTACCGGGACAGTGAAACCCTATGTCAGAGACACTGAGAAGAAGCCCCAATGTTCCCTCCAGGCACTTTCAGTGTGGGTGCCTTCTCCACGTGGTTCCTGGTTTCACTGCAGCTCTGAAGAGAATGTTAGCAAAGAGGTAATCGGGACAGCACAAACAGTACTCAAAGACAGGGAGAGCAAGCTCTCTCTTGGCACTTTGGATGTGGGACATACAGCGAGATGTTTGCTGCTTTTACATTTGGCTGTTGGGAGATTTACAGCACAAAGATATCTAGTTGATTTGAAGCAGTTCCGAGAAAGTCTAAACATAATCCTCACTTTTCCCTCCTGGCACTTTCCCTGTAGGAGATACCGCAAGACGTTTCTGTATATTGGGCACAGCGCTCTGCAGGGTGTTAGCAGAGAGTTTCCCGGGACAGTGAAACCCTATATCAGAGACACTGAGAAGAAGCCCCAACGTTCCTTCCAGGCACTTTCAGTGTGGGTGCCTTCTCCACGTGGTTCCTGGTTTCACTGCAGCTCTGAAGAGAATGTTAGCAAAGAGGTAATCGGGACAGTGCAAACAGTACTCAAAGACAGGGAGAGCAAGCTCTACATTACTCTCTTGGCACTTTGGATGTGGGACATACAGCGAGATGTTTGCTGCTTTTGCGTTTGGCTGTTGGGAGATTTACAGCACAAAGATATCTAGTTGATTTGAAGCAGTTCCGAGAAAGTCTAAACATAATCCTCACTTTTCCCTCCTGGCACTTTCCCTGTAGGGGATACCGCAAGACATTTCTGTATATTGGGCACAGCGCTGTGCAGGGTGTTAGCAGAGAGTTTCCCGGGACAGTGAAACCCTATGTCAGAGACACTGAGAAGAAGCCCCAATGTTCCCTCCAGGCACTTTCAGTGTGGGTGCCTTCTCCACGTGGTTCCTGGTTTCACTGCAGCTCTGAAGAGAATGTTAGCAAAGAGGTAATCGGGACAGTGCAAACAGTACTCAAAGACAGGGAGAGCAAGCTCTCTCTTGGCACTTTGGATGTGGGACATACAGCGAGATGTTTGCTGCTTTTGCGTTTGGCTGTTGGGAGATTTACAGCACAAAGATATCTAGTTGATTTGAAGCAGTTCCGAGAAAGTCTAAACATAATCCTCACTTTTCCCTCCTGGCACTTTCCCTGTAGGAGATACCGCAAGACGTTTCTGTATATTGGGCACAGCGCTCTGCAGGGTGTTAGCAGAGAGTTTCCCGGGACAGTGAAACCCTATATCAGAGACACTGAGAAGAAGCCCCAACGTTCCTTCCAGGCGCTTTCAGTGTGGGTGCCTTCTCCACGTGGTTCCTGGTTTCACTGCAGCTCTGAAGAGAATGTTAGCAAAGAGGTAATTGGGACAGTGCAAACAGTACTCAAAGACAGGGAGAGCAAGCTCTCTCTTGGCACTTTGGATGTGGGACATACAGCGAGATGTTTGCTGCTTTTGCGTTTGGCTGTTGGGAGATTTACAGCACAAAGATATCTAGTTGATTTGAAGCAGTTCCGAGAAAGTCTAAACATAATCCTCACTTTTCCCTCCTGGCACTTTCCCTGTAGGAGATACCGCAAGACGTTTCTGTATATTGGGCACAGTGCTCTGCAGGGTGTTAGCAGAGAGTTTCCCGGGACAGTGAAACCCTATATCAGAGACACTGAGAAGAAGCCCCAACGTTCCTTCCAGGCACTTTCAGTGTGGGTGCCTTCTCCACGTGTTCCTGGTTTCACTGCAGCTCTGAAGAGAATGTTAGCAAAGAGGTAATCGGGACAGTGCAAACAGTACTCAAAGACAGGGAGAGCAAGCTCTCTCTTGGCACTTTGGATGTGGGACATACAGCGAGATGTTTGCTGCTTTTACATTTGGCTGTTGGGAGATTTACAGCACAAAGATATCTAGTTGATTTGAAGCAGTTCCGAGAAAGTCTAAACATAATCCTCACTTTTCCCTCCTGGCACTTTCCCTGTAGGAGATACCGCAAGACGTTTCTGTATATTGGGCACAGCGCTCTGCAGGGTGTTAGCAGAGAGTTTCCCGGGACAGTGAAACCCTATATCAGAGACACTGAGAAGAAGCCCCAACGTTCCTTCCAGGCGCTTTCAGTGTGGGTGCCTTCTCCACGTGGTTCCTGGTTTCCCTGCAGCTCTGAAGAGAATGTTAGCAAAGAGGTAATCGGGACAGTGCAAACAGTACTCAAAGACAGGGAGAGCAAGCTCTCTCTTGGCACTTTGGATGTGGGACATACAGCGAGATGTTTGCTGCTTTTGCGTTTGGCTGTTGGGAGATTTACAGCACAAAGATATCTAGTTGATTTGAAGCAGTTCCGAGAAAGTCTAAACATAATCCTCACTTTTCCCTCCTGGCACTTTCCCTGTAGGAGATACCGCAAGACGTTTCTGTATATTGGGCACAGCGCTGTGCAGGGTGTTAGCAGAGAGTTTCCCGGGACAGTGAAACCCTATATCAGAGACACTGAGAAGAAGCCCCAACGTTCCTTCCAGGCACTTTCAGTGTGGGTGCCTTCTCCACATGGTTCCTGGTTTCACTGCAGCTCTGAAGAGAATGTTAGCAAAGAGGTAATCGGGACAGTGCAAACAGTACTCAAAGACAGGGAGAGCAAGCTCTACATTACTCTCTTGGCACTTTGGATGTGGGACATACAGCGAGATGTTTGCTGCTTTTACATTTGGCTGTTGGGAGATTTACAGCACAAAGATATCTAGTTGATTTGAAGCAGTTCCGAGAAAGTCTAAACATAATCCTCACTTTTCCCTCCTGGCACTTTCCCTGTAGGAGATACCGCAAGACGTTTCTGTATATTGGGCACAGCGCTCTGCAGGGTGTTAGCAGAGAGTTTCCCGGGACAGTGAAACCCTATATCAGAGACACTGAGAAGAAGCCCCAACGTTCCTTCCAGGCGCTTTCAGTGTGGGTGCCTTCTCCACGTGGTTCCTGGTTTCACTGCAGCTCTGAAGAGAATGTTAGCAAAGAGGTAATCGGGACAGTGCAAACAGTACTCAAAGACAGGGAGAGCAAGCTCTCTCTTGGCACTTTGGATGTGGGACATACAGCGAGATGTTTGCTGCTTTTGCGTTTGGCTGTTGGGAGATTTACAGCACAAAGATATCTAGTTGATTTGAAGCAGTTCCGAGAAAGTCTAAACATAATCCTCACTTTTCCCTCCTGGCACTTTCCCTGTAGGAGATACCGCAAGACGTTTCTGTATATTGGGCACAGCGCTCTGCAGGGTGTTAGCAGAGAGTTTCCCGGGACAGTGAAACCCTATATCAGAGACACTGAGAAGAAGCCCCAACGTTCCTTCCAGGCACTTTCAGTGTGGGTGCCTTCTCCACATGGTTCCTGGTTTCACTGCAGCTCTGAAGAGAATGTTAGCAAAGAGGTAATCGGGACAGTGCAAACAGTACTCAAAGACAGGGAGAGCAAGCTCTACATTACTCTCTTGGCACTTTGGATGTGGGACATACAGCGAGATGTTTGCTGCTTTTACATTTGGCTGTTGGGAGATTTACAGCACAAAGATATCTAGTTGATTTGAAGCAGTTCCGAGAAAGTCTAAACATAATCCTCACTTTTCCCTCCTGGCACTTTCCCTGTAGGAGATACCGCAAGACGTTTCTGTATATTGGGCACAGTGCTCTGCAGGGTGTTAGCAGAGAGTTTCCCGGGACAGTGAAACCCTATATCAGAGACACTGAGAAGAAGCCCCAACGTTCCTTCCAGGCACTTTCAGTGTGGGTGCCTTCTCCACGTGTTCCTGGTTTCACTGCAGCTCTGAAGAGAATGTTAGCAAAGAGGTAATCGGGACAGTGCAAACAGTACTCAAAGACAGGGAGAGCAAGCTCTCTCTTGGCACTTTGGATGTGGGACATACAGCGAGATGTTTGCTGCTTTTACATTTGGCTGTTGGGAGATTTACAGCACAAAGATATCTAGTTGATATGAAGCAGTTCCGAGAAAGTCTAAACATAATCCTCACTTTTCCCTCCTGGCACTTTCCCTGTAGGAGATACCGCAAGACGTTTCTGTATATTGGGCACAGCGCTGTGCAGGGTGTTAGCAGAGAGTTTCCCGGGACAGTGAAACCCTATATCAGAGACACTGAGAAGAAGCCCCAACGTTCCTTCCAGGCACTTTCAGTGTGGGTGCCTTCTCCACGTGGTTCCTGGTTTCACTGCAGCTCTGAAGAGAATGTTAGCAAAGAGGTAATCGGGACAGTGCAAACAGTACTCAAAGACAGGGAGAGCAAGCTCTCTCTTGGCACTTTGGATGTGGGACATACAGCGAGATGTTTGCTGCTTTTACATTTGGCTGTTGGGAGATTTACAGCACAAAGATATCTAGTTGATTTGAAGCAGTTCCGAGAAAGTCTAAGCATAATCCTCACTTTTCCCTACTGGCACTTTCCCTGTAGGGGATACCGCAAGACATTTCTGTATATTGGGCACAGCGCTGTGCAGGGTGTTAGCAGAGAGTTTACCGGGACAGTGAAACCCTATGTCAGAGACACTGAGAAGAAGCCCCAATGTTCCCTCCAGGCACTTTCAGTGTGGGTGCCTTCTCCACGTGGTTCCTGGTTTCACTGCAGCTCTGAAGAGAATGTTAGCAAAGAGGTAATCGGGACAGCGCAAACAGTACTCAAAGACAGGGAGAGCAAGCTCTCTCTTGGCACTTTGGATGTGGGACATACAGCGAGATGTTTGCTGCTTTTACATTTGGCTGTTGGGAGATTTACAGCACAAAGATGTCTAGTTGATTTGAAGCAGTTCCGAGAAAGTCTAAACATAATCCTCACTTTTCCCTCCTGGCACTTTCCCTGTAGGAGATACCGCAAGATGTTTCTGTATATTGGGCACAGCGCTCTGCAGGGTGTTAGCAGAGAGTTTCCCAGGACAGTGAAACCCTATATCAGAGACACTGAGAAGAAGCCCCAATGTTCCCTCCAGGCACTTTCAGTGTGGGTGCCTTCTCCACGTGGTTCCTGGTTTCACTGCAGCTCTGAAGAGAATGTTAGCAAAGAGGTAATCGGGACAGTGCAAACAGTACTCAAAGACAGGGAGAGCAAGCTCTCTCTTGGCACTTTGGATGTGGGACATACAGCGAGATGTTTGCTGCTTTTACATTTGGCTGTTGGGAGATTTACAGCACAAAGATATCTAGTTGATTTGAAGCAGTTCCGAGAAAGTCTAAACATAATCCTCACTTTTCCCTCCTGGCACTTTCCCTGTAGGAGATACCGCAAGACGTTTCTGTATATTGGGCACAGCGCTCTGCAGGGTGTTAGCAGAGAGTTTCCCGGGACAGTGAAACCCTATATCAGAGACACTGAGAAGAAGCCCCAACGTTCCTTCCAGGCACTTTCAGTGTGGGTGCCTTCTCCACGTGGTTCCTGGTTTCACTGCAGCTCTGAAGAGAATGTTAGCAAAGAGGTAATCGGGACAGTGCAAACAGTACTCAAAGACAGGGAGAGCAAGCTCTACATTACTCTCTTGGCACTTTGGATGTGGGACATACAGCGAGATGTTTGCTGCTTTTGCGTTTGGCTGTTGGGAGATTTACAGCACAAAGATATCTAGTTGATTTGAAGCAGTTCCGAGAAAGTCTAAGCATAATCCTCACTTTTCCCTCCTGGCACTTTCCCTGTAGGGGATACCGCAAGACATTTCTGTATATTGGGCACAGCGCTGTGCAGGGTGTTAGCAGAGAGTTTCCCGGGACAGTGAAACCCTATGTCAGAGACACTGAGAAGAAGCCCCAATGTTCCCTCCAGGCACTTTCAGTGTGGGTGCCTTCTCCACGTGGTTCCTGGTTTCACTGCAGCTCTGAAGAGAATGTTAGCAAAGAGGTAATCGGGACAGTGCAAACAGTACTCAAAGACAGGGAGAGCAAGCTCTCTCTTGGCACTTTGGATGTGGGACATACAGCGAGATGTTTGCTTCTTTTGCGTTTGGCTGTTGGGAGATTTACAGCACAAAGATATCTAGTTGATTTGAAGCAGTTCCGAGAAAGTCTAAACATAATCCTCACTTTTCCCTCCTGGCACTTTCCCTGTAGGAGATACCGCAAGACGTTTCTGTATATTGGGCACAGCGCTCTGCAGGGTGTTAGCAGAGAGTTTCCCGGGACAGTGAAACCCTATATCAGAGACACTGAGAAGAAGCCCCAACGTTCCTTCCAGGCGCTTTCAGTGTGGGTGCCTTCTCCACGTGGTTCCTGGTTTCACTGCAGCTCTGAAGAGAATGTTAGCAAAGAGGTAATCGGGACAGTACAAACAGTACTCAAAGACAGGGAGAGCAAGCTCTCTCTTGGCACTTTGGATGTGGGACATACAGCGAGATGTTTGCTGCTTTTGCGTTTGGCTGTTGGGAGATTTACAGCACAAAGATATCTAGTTGATTTGAAGCAGTTCCGAGAAAGTCTAAACATAATCCTCACTTTTCCCTCCTGGCACTTTCCCTGTAGGAGACACCGCAAGACGTTTCTGTATATTGGGCACAGCGCTCTGCAGGGTGTTAGCAGAGAGTTTCCCGGGACAGTGAAACCCTATATCAGAGACACTGAGAAGAAGCCCCAATGTTCCCTCCAGGCACTTTCAGTGTGGGTGCCTTCTCCACGTGGTTCCTGGTTTCACTGCAGCTCTGAAGAGAATGTTAGCAAAGAGGTAATCGGGACAGTGCAAACAGTACTCAAAGACAGGGAGAGCAAGCTCTCTCTTGGCACTTTGGATGTGGGACATACAGCGAGATGTTTGTTGCTTTTACATTTGGCTGTTGGGAGATTTACAGCACAAAGATATCTAGTTGATTTGAAGCAGTTCCGAGAAAGTCTAAACATAATCCTCACTTTTCCCTCCTGGCACTTTCCCTGTAGGAGATACCGCAAGACGTTTCTGTATATTGGGCACAGCGCTCTGCAGGGTGTTAGCAGAGAGTTTCCCGGGACAGTGAAACCCTATATCAGAGACACTGAGAAGAAGCCCCAACGTTCCTTCCAGGCACTTTCAGTGTGGGTGCCTTCTCCACGTGGTTCCTGGTTTCACTGCAGCTCTGAAGAGAATGTTAGCAAAGAGGTAATTGGGACAGCGCAAACAGTACTCAAAGACAGGGAGAGCAAGCTCTACATTACTCTCTTGGCACTTTGGATGTGGGACATACAGCGAGATGTTTGCTGCTTTTGCGTTTGGCTGTTGGGAGATTTACAGCACAAAGATATCTAGTTGATTTGAAGCAGTTCCGAGAAAGTCTAAGCATAATCCTCACTTTTCCCTCCTGGCACTTTCCCTGTAGGGGATACCGCAAGACATTTCTGTATATTGGGCACAGCGCTGTGCAGGGTGTTAGCAGAGAGTTTACCGGGACAGTGAAACCCTATGTCAGAGACACTGAGAAGAAGCCCCAATGTTCCCTCCAGGCACTTTCAGTGTGGGTGCCTTCTCCACGTGGTTCCTGGTTTCACTGCAGCTCTGAAGAGAATGTTAGCAAAGAGGTAATCGGGACAGCGCAAACAGTACTCAAAGACAGGGAGAGCAAGCTCTCTCTTGGCACTTTGGATGTGGGACATACAGCGAGATGTTTGCTGCTTTTACATTTGGCTGTTGGGAGATTTACAGCACAAAGATGTCTAGTTGATTTGAAGCAGTTCCGAGAAAGTCTAAACATAATCCTCACTTTTCCCTCCTGGCACTTTCCCTGTAGGAGATACCGCAAGACGTTTCTGTATATTGGGCACAGCGCTCTGCAGGGTGTTAGCAGAGAGTTTCCCAGGACAGTGAAACCCTATATCAGAGACACTGAGAAGAAGCCCCAATGTTCCCTCCAGGCACTTTCAGTGTGGGTGCCTTCTCCACGTGGTTCCTGGTTTCACTGCAGCTCTGAAGAGAATGTTAGCAAAGAGGTAATCGGGACAGTGCAAACAGTACTCAAAGACAGGGAGAGCAAGCTCTACATTACTCTCTTGGCACTTTGGATGTGGGACATACAGCGAGATGTTTGCTGCTTTTGCATTTGGCTGTTGGGAGATTTACAGCACAAAGATATCTAGTTGATTTGAAGCAGTTCCGAGAAAGTCTAAACATAATCCTCACTTTTCCCTCCTGGCACTTTCCCTGTAGGAGATACCGCAAGACATTTCTGTATATTGGGCACAGCGCTCTGCAGGGTGTTAGCAGAGAGTTTCCCGGGACAGTGAAACCCTATATCAGAGACACTGAGAAGAAGCCCCAATGTTCCCTCCAGGCACTTTCAGTGTGGGTGCCTTCTCCACGTGGTTCCTGGTTTCACTGCAGCTCTGAAGAGAATGTTAGCAAAGAGGTAATCGGGACAGTGCAAACAGTACTCAAAGACAGGGAGAGCAAGCTCTCTCTTGGCACTTTGGATGTGGGACATACAGCGAGATGTTTGCTGCTTTTACATTTGGCTGTTGGGAGATTTACAGCACAAAGATATCTAGTTGATTTGAAGCAGTTCCGAGAAAGTCTAAACATAATCCTCACTTTTCCCTCCTGGCACTTTCCCTGTAGGAGACACCGCAAGACGTTTCTGTATATTGGGCACAGCGCTCTGCAGGGTGTTAGCAGAGAGTTTCCCGGGACAGTGAAACCCTATATCAGAGACACTGAGAAGAAGCCCCAATGTTCCCTCCAGGCACTTTCAGTGTGGGTGCCTTCTCCACGTGGTTCCTGGTTTCACTGCAGCTCTGAAGAGAATGTTAGCAAAGAGGTAATCGGGACAGTGCAAACAGTACTCAAAGACAGGGAGAGCAAGCTCTCTCTTGGCACTTTGGATGTGGGACATACAGCGAGATGTTTGTTGCTTTTACATTTGGCTGTTGGGAGATTTACAGCACAAAGATATCTAGTTGATTTGAAGCAGTTCCGAGAAAGTCTAAACATAATCCTCACTTTTCCCTCCTGGCACTTTCCCTGTAGGAGATACCGCAAGACGTTTCTGTATATTGGGCACAGCGCTCTGCAGGGTGTTAGCAGAGAGTTTCCCGGGACAGTGAAACCCTATATCAGAGACACTGAGAAGAAGCCCCAACGTTCCTTCCAGGCACTTTCAGTGTGGGTGCCTTCTCCACGTGGTTTCTGGTTTCACTGCAGCTCTGAAGAGAATGTTAGCAAAGAGGTAATTGGGACAGCGCAAACAGTACTCAAAGACAGGGAGAGCAAGCTCTACATTACTCTCTTGGCACTTTGGATGTGGGACATACAGCGAGATGTTTGCTGCTTTTGCGTTTGGCTGTTGGGAGATTTACAGCACAAAGATATCTAGTTGATTTGAAGCAGTTCCGAGAAAGTCTAAGCATAATCCTCACTTTTCCCTCCTGGCACTTTCCCTGTAGGGGATACCGCAGGACATTTCTGTATATTGGGCACAGCGCTGTGCAGGGTGTTAGCAGAGAGTTTACCGGGACAGTGAAACCCTATGTCAGAGACACTGAGAAGAAGCCCCAATGTTCCCTCCAGGCACTTTCAGTGTGGGTGCCTTCTCCACGTGGTTCCTGGTTTCACTGCAGCTCTGAAGAGAATGTTAGCAAAGAGGTAATCGGGACAGCGCAAACAGTACTCAAAGACAGGGAGAGCAAGCTCTCTCTTGGCACTTTGGATGTGGGACATACAGCGAGATGTTTGCTGCTTTTACATTTGGCTGTTGGGAGATTTACAGCACAAAGATGTCTAGTTGATTTGAAGCAGTTCCGAGAAAGTCTAAACATAATCCTCACTTTTCCCTCCTGGCACTTTCCCTGTAGGAGATACCGCAAGATGTTTCTGTATATTGGGCACAGCGCTCTGCAGGGTGTTAGCAGAGAGTTTCCCAGGACAGTGAAACCCTATATCAGAGACACTGAGAAGAAGCCCCAATGTTCCCTCCAGGCACTTTCAGTGTGGGTGCCTTCTCCACGTGGTTCCTGGTTTCACTGCAGCTCTGAAGAGAATGTTAGCAAAGAGGTAATCGGGACAGTGCAAACAGTACTCAAAGACAGGGAGAGCAAGCTCTACATTACTCTCTTGGCACTTTGGATGTGGGACATACAGCGAGATGTTTGCTGCTTTTGCGTTTGGCTGTTGGGAGATTTACAGCACAAAGATATCTAGTTGATTTGAAGCAGTTCCGAGAAAGTCTAAACATAATCCTCACTTTTCCCTCCTGGCACTTTCCCTGTAGGAGATACCGCAAGACATTTCTGTATATTGGGCACAGCGCTCTGCAGGGTGTTAGCAGAGAGTTTCCCGGGACAGTGAAACCCTATATCAGAGACACTGAGAAGAAGCCCCAATGTTCCCTCCAGGCACTTTCAGTGTGGGTGCCTTCTCCACGTGGTTCCTGGTTTCACTGCAGCTCTGAAGAGAATGTTAGCAAAGAGGTAATCGGGACAGTGCAAACAGTACTCAAAGACAGGGAGAGCAAGCTCTCTCTTGGCACTTTGGATGTGGGACATACAGCGAGATGTTTGCTGCTTTTGCGTTTGGCTGTTGGGAGATTTACAGCACAAAGATATCTAGTTGATTTGAAGCAGTTCCGAGAAAGTCTAAACATAATCCTCACTTTTCCCTCCTGGCACTTTCCCTGTAGGAGATACCGCAAGACGTTTCTGTATATTGGGCACAGCGCTCTGCAGGGTGTTAGCAGAGAGTTTCCCGGGACAGTGAAACCCTATATCAGAGACACTGAGAAGAAGCCCCAACGTTCCTTCCAGGCGCTTTCAGTGTGGGTGCCTTCTCCACGTGGTTCCTGGTTTCACTGCAGCTCTGAAGAGAATGTTAGCAAAGAGGTAATCGGGACAGTGCAAACAGTACTCAAAGACAGGGAGAGCAAGCTCTCTCTTGGCACTTTGGATGTGGGACATACAGCGAGATGTTTGCTGCTTTTGCGTTTGGCTGTTGGGAGATTTACAGCACAAAGATATCTAGTTGATTTGAAGCAGTTCCGAGAAAGTCTAAACATAATCCTCACTTTTCCCTCCTGGCACTTTCCCTGTAGGAGACACCGCAAGACGTTTCTGTATATTGGGCACAGCGCTCTGCAGGGTGTTAGCAGAGAGTTTCCCGGGACAGTGAAACCCTATATCAGAGACACTGAGAAGAAGCCCCAATGTTCCTTCCAGGCACTTTCAGTGTGGGTGCCTTCTCCACGTGGTTCCTGGTTTCACTGCAGCTCTGAAGAGAATGTTAGCAAAGAGGTAATCGGGACAGTGCAAACAGTACTCAAAGACAGGGAGAGCAAGCTCTCTCTTGGCACTTTGGATGTGGGACATACAGCGAGATGTTTGTTGCTTTTACATTTGGCTGTTGGGAGATTTACAGCACAAAGATATCTAGTTGATTTGAAGCAGTTCCGAGAAAGTCTAAACATAATCCTCACTTTTCCCTCCTGGCACTTTCCCTGTAGGAGATACCGCAAGACGTTTCTGTATATTGGGCACAGCGCTCTGCAGGGTGTTAGCAGAGAGTTTCCCGGGACAGTGAAACCCTATATCAGAGACACTGAGAAGAAGCCCCAACGTTCCTTCCAGGCACTTTCAGTGTGGGTGCCTTCTCCACGTGGTTCCTGGTTTCACTGCAGCTCTGAAGAGAATGTTAGCAAAGAGGTAATTGGGACAGCGCAAACAGTACTCAAAGACAGGGAGAGCAAGCTCTACATTACTCTCTTGGCACTTTGGATGTGGGACATACAGCGAGATGTTTGCTGCTTTTGCGTTTGGCTGTTGGGAGATTTACAGCACAAAGATATCTAGTTGATTTGAAGCAGTTCCGAGAAAGTCTAAGCATAATCCTCACTTTTCCCTCCTGGCACTTTCCCTGTAGGGGATACCGCAAGACATTTCTGTATATTGGGCACAGCGCTGTGCAGGGTGTTAGCAGAGAGTTTCCCGGGACAGTGAAACCCTATGTCAGAGACACTGAGAAGAAGCCCCAATGTTCCCTCCAGGCACTTTCAGTGTGGGTGCCTTCTCCACGTGGTTCCTGGTTTCACTGCAGCTCTGAAGAGAATGTTAGCAAAGAGGTAATCGGGACAGCGCAAACAGTACTCAAAGACAGGGAGAGCAAGCTCTCTCTTGGCACTTTGGATGTGGGACATACAGCGAGATGTTTGCTGCTTTTACATTTGGCTGTTGGGAGATTTACAGCACAAAGATGTCTAGTTGATTTGAAGCAGTTCCGAGAAAGTCTAAACATAATCCTCACTTTTCCCTCCTGGCACTTTCCCTGTAGGAGATACCGCAAGATGTTTCTGTATATTGGGCACAGCGCTCTGCAGGGTGTTAGCAGAGAGTTTCCCAGGACAGTGAAACCCTATATCAGAGACACTGAGAAGAAGCCCCAATGTTCCCTCCAGGCACTTTCAGTGTGGGTGCCTTCTCCACGTGGTTCCTGGTTTCACTGCAGCTCTGAAGAGAATGTTAGCAAAGAGGTAATCGGGACAGTGCAAACAGTACTCAAAGACAGGGAGAGCAAGATCTACATTACTCTCTTGGCACTTTGGATGTGGGACATACAGCGAGATGTTTGCTGCTTTTGCGTTTGGCTGTTGGGAGATTTACAGCACAAAGATATCTAGTTGATTTGAAGCAGTTCCGAGAAAGTCTAAGCATAATCCTCACTTTTCCCTCCTGGCACTTTCCCTGTAGGGGATACCGCAAGACAATTCTGTATATTGGGTACAGCGCTGTGCAGGGTGTTAGCAGAGACTTTCCCGGGACAGTGAAACCCTATGTCAGAGACACTGAGAAGAAGCCCCAATGTTCCCTCCAGGCACTTTCAGTGTGGGTGCCTTCTCCACGTGGTTCCTGGTTTCACTGCAGCTCTGAAGAGAATGTTAGCAAAGAGGTAATCGGGACAGTGCAAACAGTACTCAAAGACAGGGAGAGCAAGCTCTCTCTTGGCACTTTGGATGTGGGACATACAGCGAGATGTTTGCTGCTTTTACATTTGGCTGTTGGGAGATTTACAGCACAAAGATATCTAGTTGATTTGAAGCAGTTCCGAGAAAGTCTAAACATAATCCTCACTTTTCCCTCCTGGCACTTTCCCTGTAGGAGATACCGCAAGACGTTTCTGTATATTGGGCACAGCGCTCTGCAGGGTGTTAGCAGAGAGTTTCCCGGGACAGTGAAACCCTATATCAGAGACACTGAGAAGAAGCCCCAACGTTCCTTCCAGGCACTTTCAGTGTGGGTGCCTTCTCCACGTGGTTCCTGGTTTCACTGCAGCTCTGAAGAGAATGTTAGCAAAGAGGTAATCGGGACAGTGCAAACAATACTCAAAGACAGGGAGAGCAAGCTCTCTCTTGGCACTTTGGATGTGGGACATACAGCGAGATGTTTGCTGCTTTTACATTTGGCTGTTGGGAGATTTACAGCACAAAGATATCTAGTTGATTTGAAGCAGTTCCGAGAAAGTCTAAACATAATCCTCACTTTTCCCTCCTGGCACTTTCCCTGTAGGAGATACCGCAAGACTTTTCTGTATATTGGGCACAGCGCTGTGCAGGGTGTTAGCAGAGAGTTTCCCGGGACAGTGAAACCCTATATCAGAGACACTGAGAAGAAGCCCCAATGTTCCCTCCAGGCACTTTCAGTGTGGGTGCCTTCTCCACGTGGTTCCTGGTTTCACTGCAGCTCTGAAGAGAATGTTAGCAAAGAGGTAATCGGGACAGTGCAAACAGTACTCAAAGACAGGGAGAGCAAGCTCTCTCTTGGCACTTTGGATGTGGGACATACAGCGAGATGTTTGCTGCTTTTGCGTTTGGCTGTTGGGAGATTTACAGCACAAAGATATCTAGTTGATTTGAAGCAGTTCCGAGAAAGTCTAAACATAATCCTCACTTTTCCCTCCTGGCACTTTCCCTGTAGGAGATACCGCAAGACGTTTCTGTATATTGGGCACAGCGCTCTGCAGGGTGTTAGCAGAGAGTTTCCCGGGACAGTGAAACCCTATATCAGAGACACTGAGAAGAAGCCCCAATGTTCCCTCCAGGCACTTTCAGTGTGGGTGCCTTCTCCACGTGGTTCCTGGTTTCACTGCAGCTCTGAAGAGAATGTTAGCAAAGAGGTAATCGGGACAGTGCAAACAGTACTCAAAGACAGGGAGAGCAAGCTCTACATTACTCTCTTGGCACTTTGGATGTGGGACATACAGCGAGATGTTTGCTGCTTTTGCGTTTGGCTGTTGGGAGATTTACAGCACAAAGATATCTAGTTGATTTGAAGCAGTTCCGAGAAAGTCTAAACATAATCCTCACTTTTCCCTCCTGGCACTTTCCCTGTAGGAGATACCGCAAGACGTTTCTGTATATTGGGCACAGCGCTCTGCAGGGTGTTAGCAGAGAGTTTCCCGGGACAGTGAAACCCTATATCAGAGACACTGAGAAGAAGCCCCAATGTTCCCTCCAGGCACTTTCAGTGTGGGTGCCTTCTCCACGTGGTTCCTGGTTTCACTGCAGCTCTGAAGAGAATGTTAGCAAAGAGGTAATCGGGACAGTGCAAACAGTACTCAAAGACAGGGAGAGCAAGCTCTACATTACTCTCTTGGCACTTTGGATGTGGGACATACAGCGAGATGTTTGCTGCTTTTGCGTTTGGCTGTTGGGAGATTTACAGCACAAAGATATCTAGTTGATTTGAAGCAGTTCCGAGAAAGTCTAAACATAATCCTCACTTTTCCCTCCTGGCACTTTCCCTGTAGGAGATACCGCAAGACGTTTCTGTATATTGGGCACAGCGCTCTGCAGGGTGTTAGCAGAGAGTTTCCCGGGACAGTGAAACCCTATATCAGAGACACTGAGAAGAAGCCCCAACGTTCCCTCCAGGCACTTTCAGTGTGGGTGCCTTCTCCACGTGGTTCCTGGTTTCACTGCAGCTCTGAAGAGAATGTTAGCAAAGAGGTAATCGGGGCAGTGCAAACAATACTCAAAGACAGGGAGAGCAAGCTCTCTCTTGGCACTTTGGATGTGGGACATACAGCGAGATGTTTGCTGCTTTTGCGTTTGGCTGTTGGGAGATTTACAGCACAAAGATATCTAGTTGATTTGAAGCAGTTCCGAGAAAGTCTAAACATAATCCTCACTTTTCCCTCCTGGCACTTTCCCTGTAGGAGATACCGCAAGACGTTTCTGTATATTGGGCACAGCGCTGTGCAGGGTGTTAGCAGAGAGTTTCCCGGGACAGTGAAACCCTATATCAGAGACACTGAGAAGAAGCCCCAATGTTCCCTCCAGGCACTTTCAGTGTGGGTGCCTTCTCCACGTGGTTCCTGGTTTCACTGCAGCTCTGAAGAGAATGTTAGCAAAGAGGTAATCGGGACAGTGCAAACAGTACTCAAAGACAGGGAGAGCAAGCTCTCTCTTGGCACTTTGGATGTGGGACATACAGCGAGATGTTTGCTGCTTTTGCGTTTGGCTGTTGGGAGATTTACAGCACAAAGATATCTAGTTGATTTGAAGCAGTTCCGAGAAAGTCTAAACATAATCCTCACTTTTCCCTCCTGGCACTTTCCCTGTAGGGGATACCGCAAGACATTTCTGTATATTGGGCACAGCGCTCTGCAGGGTGTTAGCAGAGAGTTTCCCGGGACAGTGAAACCCTATGTCAGAGACACTGAGAAGAAGCCCCAATGTTCCCTCCAGGCACTTTCAGTGTGGGTGCCTTCTCCACGTGGTTCCTGGTTTCACTGCAGCTCTGAAGAGAATGTTAGCAAAGAGGTAATCGGGACAGTGCAAACAGTACTCAAAGACAGGGAGAGCAAGCTCTCTCTTGGCACTTTGGATGTGGGACATACAGCGAGATGTTTGCTGCTTTTGCGTTTGGCTGTTGGGAGATTTACAGCACAAAGATATCTAGTTGATTTGAAGCAGTTCCGAGAAAGTCTAAACATAATCCTCACTTTTCCCTCCTGGCACTTTCCCTGTAGGAGATACCGCAAGACGTTTCTGTATATTGGGCACAGCGCTGTGCAGGGTGTTAGCAGAGTGTTTCCCGGGACAGTGAAACCCTATATCAGAGACACTGAGAAGAAGCCCCAATGTTCCCTCCAGGCACTTTCAGTGTGGGTGCCTTCTCCACGTGGTTCCTGGTTTCACTGCAGCTCTGAAGAGAATGTTAGCAAAGAGGTAATCGGGACAGTGCAAACAGTACTCAAAGACAGGGAGAGCAAGCTCTACATTACTCTCTTGGCACTTTGGATGTGGGACATACAGCGAGATGTTTGCTGCTTTTGCGTTTGGCTGTTGGGAGATTTACAGCACAAAGATATCTAGTTGATTTGAAGCAGTTCCGAGAAAGTCTAAGCATAATCCTCACTTTTCCCTCCTGGCACTTTCCCTGTAGGGGATACCGCAAGACATTTCTGTATATTGGGCACAGGGCTGTGCAGGGTGTTAGCAGAGACTTTCCCGGGACAGTGAAACCCTATATCAGAGACACTGAGAAGAAGCCCCAATGTTCCCTCCAGGCACTTTCAGTGTGGGTGCCTTCTCCACGTGGTTCCTGGTTTCACTGCAGCTCTGAAGAGAATGTTAGCAAAGAGGTAATCGGGACAGTGCAAACAGTACTCAAAGACAGGGAGAGCAAGCTCTACATTACTCTCTTGGCACTTTGGATGTGGGACATACAGCGAGATGTTTGCTGCTTTTGCGTTTGGCTGTTGGGAGATTTACAGCACAAAGATATCTAGTTGATTTGAAGCAGTTCCGAGAAAGTCTAAACATAATCCTCACTTTTCCCTCCTGGCACTTTCCCTGTAGGAGATACCGCAAGACATTTCTGTATATTGGGCACAGCGCTCTGCAGGGTGTTAGCAGAGAGTTTCCCGGGACAGTGAAACCCTATATCAGAGACACTGAGAAGAAGCCCCAATGTTCCCTCCAGGCACTTTCAGTGTGGGTGCCTTCTCCACGTGGTTCCTGGTTTCACTGCAGCTCTGAAGAGAATGTTAGCAAAGAGGTAATCGGGACAGTGCAAACAGTACTCAAAGACAGGGAGAGCAAGCTCTACATTACTCTCTTGGCACTTTGGATGTGGGACATACAGCGAGATGTTTGCTGCTTTTGCGTTTGGCTGTTGGGAGATTTACAGCACAAAGATATCTAGTTGATTTGAAGCAGTTCCGAGAAAGTCTAAACATAATCCTCACTTTTCCCTCCTGGCACTTTCCCTGTAGGAGATACCGCAAGACGTTTCTGTATATTGGGCACAGCGCTGTGCAGGGTGTTAGCAGAGAGTTTCCCGGGACAGTGAAACCCTATATCAGAGACACTGAGAAGAAGCCCCAATGTTCCCTCCAGGCACTTTCAGTGTGGGTGCCTTCTCCACGTGGTTCCTGGTTTCACTGCAGCTCTGAAGAGAATGTTAGCAAAGAGGTAATCGGGACAGTGCAAACAGTACTCAAAGACAGGGAGAGCAAGCTCTACATTACTCTCTTGGCACTTTGGATGTGGGACATACAGCGAGATGTTTGCTGCTTTTGCGTTTGGCTGTTGGGAGATTTACAGCACAAAGATATCTAGTTGATTTGAAGCAGTTCCGAGAAAGTCTAAACATAATCCTCACTTTTCCCTCCTGGCACTTTCCCTGTAGGAGATACCGCAAGACGTTTCTGTATATTGGGCACAGCGCTGTGCAGGGTGTTAGCAGAGAGTTTCCCGGGACAGTGAAACCCTATATCAGAGACACTGAGAAGAAGCCCCAATGTTCCTTCCAGGCACTTTCAGTGTGGGTGCCTTCTCCACGTGGTTCCTGGTTTCACTGCAGCTCTGAAGAGAATGTTAGCAAAGAGGTAATCGGGACAGTGCAAACAGTACTCAAAGACAGGGAGAGCAAGCTCTCTCTTGGCACTTTGGATGTGGGACATACAGCGAGATGTTTGCTGCTTTTGCGTTTGGCTGTTGGGAGATTTACAGCACAAAGATATCTAGTTGATTTGAAGCAGTTCCGAGAAAGTCTAAACATAATCCTCACTTTTCCCTCCTGGCACTTTCCCTGTAGGGGATACCGCAAGACATTTCTGTATATTGGGCACAGCGCTCTGCAGGGTGTTAGCAGAGAGTTTCCCGGGACAGTGAAACCCTATGTCAGAGACACTGAGAAGAAGCCCCAATGTTCCCTCCAGGCACTTTCAGTGTGGGTGCCTTCTCCACGTGGTTCCTGGTTTCACTGCAGCTCTGAAGAGAATGTTAGCAAAGAGGTAATCGGGACAGTGCAAACAGTACTCAAAGACAGGGAGAGCAAGCTCTCTCTTGGCACTTTGGATGTGGGACATACAGCGAGATGTTTGCTGCTTTTGCGTTTGGCTGTTGGGAGATTTACAGCACAAAGATATCTAGTTGATTTGAAGCAGTTCCGAGAAAGTCTAAACATAATCCTCACTTTTCCCTCCTGGCACTTTCCCTGTAGGAGATACCGCAAGACGTTTCTGTATATTGGGCACAGCGCTCTGCAGGGTGTTAGCAGAGAGTTTCCCGGGACAGTGAAACCCTATATCAGAGACACTGAGAAGAAGCCCCAATGTTCCCTCCAGGCACTTTCAGTGTGGGTGCCTTCTCCACGTGGTTCCTGGTTTCACTGCAGCTCTGAAGAGAATGTTAGCAAAGAGGTAATCGGGACAGTGCAAACAGTACTCAAAGACAGGGAGAGCAAGCTCTACATTACTCTCTTGGCACTTTGGATGTGGGACATACAGCGAGATGTTTGCTGCTTTTGCGTTTGGCTGTTGGGAGATTTACAGCACAAAGATATCTAGTTGATTTGAAGCAGTTCCGAGAAAGTCTAAACATAATCCTCACTTTTCCCTCCTGGCACTTTCCCTGTAGGAGATACCGCAAGACGTTTCTGTATATTGGGCACAGCGCTCTGCAGGGTGTTAGCAGAGAGTTTCCCGGGACAGTGAAACCCTATATCAGAGACACTGAGAAGAAGCCCCAATGTTCCCTCCAGGCACTTTCAGTGTGGGTGCCTTCTCCACGTGGTTCCTGGTTTCACTGCAGCTCTGAAGAGAATGTTAGCAAAGAGGTAATCGGGACAGCGCAAACAGTACTCAAAGACAGGGAGAGCAAGCTCTACATTACTCTCTTGGCACTTTGGATGTGGGACATACAGCGAGATGTTTGCTGCTTTTGCGTTTGGCTGTTGGGAGATTTACAGCACAAAGATATCTAGTTGATTTGAAGCAGTTCCGAGAAAGTCTAAGCATAATCCTCACTTTTCCCTCCTGGCACTTTCCCTGTAGGGGATACCGCAAGACATTTCTGTATATTGGGCACAGGGCTGTGCAGGGTGTTAGCAGAGACTTTCCCGGGACAGTGAAACCCTATATCAGAGACACTGAGAAGAAGCCCCAATGTTCCTTCCAGGCACTTTCAGTGTGGGTGCCTTCTCCACGTGGTTCCTGGTTTCACTGCAGCTCTGAAGAGAATGTTAGCAAAGAGGTAATCGGGACAGTGCAAACAGTACTCAAAGACAGGGAGAGCAAGCTCTACATTACTCTCTTGGCACTTTGGATGTGGGACATACAGCGAGATGTTTGCTGCTTTTGCGTTTGGCTGTTGGGAGATTTACAGCACAAAGATATCTAGTTGATTTGAAGCAGTTCCGAGAAAGTCTAAACATAATCCTCACTTTTCCCTCCTGGCACTTTCCCTGTAGGAGATACCGCAAGACGTTTCTGTATATTGGGCACAGCGCTCTGCAGGGTGTTAGCAGAGAGTTTCCCGGGACAGTGAAACCCTATATCAGAGACACTGAGAAGAAGCCCCAATGTTCCCTCCAGGCACTTTCAGTGTGGGTGCCTTCTCCACGTGGTTCCTGGTTTCACTGCAGCTCTGAAGAGAATGTTAGCAAAGAGGTAATCGGGACAGTGCAAACAGTACTCAAAGACAGGGAGAGCAAGCTCTACATTACTCTCTTGGCACTTTGGATGTGGGACATACAGCGAGATGTTTGCTGCTTTTGCGTTTGGCTGTTGGGAGATTTACAGCACAAAGATATCTAGTTGATTTGAAGCAGTTCCGAGAAAGTCTAAACATAATCCTCACTTTTCCCTCCTGGCACTTTCCCTGTAGGAGATACCGCAAGACGTTTCTGTATATTGGGCACAGCGCTCTGCAGGGTGTTAGCAGAGAGTTTCCCGGGACAGTGAAACCCTATATCAGAGACACTGAGAAGAAGCCCCAATGTTCCCTCCAGGCACTTTCAGTGTGGGTGCCTTCTCCACGTGGTTCCTGGTTTCACTGCAGCTCTGAAGAGAATGTTAGCAAAGAGGTAATCGGGACAGTGCAAACAGTACTCAAAGACAGGGAGAGCAAGCTCTACATTACTCTCTTGGCACTTTGGATGTGGGACATACAGCGAGATGTTTGCTGCTTTTGCGTTTGGCTGTTGGGAGATTTACAGCACAAAGATATCTAGTTGATTTGAAGCAGTTCCGAGAAAGTCTAAGCATAATCCTCACTTTTCCCTCCTGGCACTTTCCCTGTAGGGGATACCGCAAGACATTTCTGTATATTGGGCACAGCGCTGTGCAGGGTGTTAGCAGAGACTTTCCCGGGACAGTGAAACCCTATATCAGAGACACTGAGAAGAAGCCCCAACGTTCCCTCCAGGCACTTTCAGTGTGGGTGCCTTCTCCACGTGGTTCCTGGTTTCACTGCAGCTCTGAAGAGAATGTTAGCAAAGAGGTAATCGGGACAGTGCAAACAGTACTCAAAGACAGGGAGAGCAAGCTCTCTCTTGGCACTTTGGATGTGGGACATACAGCGAGATGTTTGCTGCTTTTGCGTTTGGCTGTTGGGAGATTTACAGCACAAAGATATCTAGTTGATTTGAAGCAGTTCCGAGAAAGTCTAAACATAATCCTCACTTTTCCCTCCTGGCACTTTCCCTGTAGGAGATACCGCAAGACGTTTCTGTATATTGGGCACAGCGCTCTGCAGGGTGTTAGCAGAGAGTTTCCCGGGACAGTGAAACCCTATATCAGAGACACTGAGAAGAAGCCCCAATGTTCCCTCCAGGCACTTTCAGTGTGGGTGCCTTCTCCACGTGGTTCCTGGTTTCACTGCAGCTCTGAAGAGAATGTTAGCAAAGAGGTAATCGGGACAGTGCAAACAGTACTCAAAGACAGGGAGAGCAAGCTCTACATTACTCTCTTGGCACTTTGGATGTGGGACATACAGCGAGATGTTTGCTGCTTTTGCGTTTGGCTGTTGGGAGATTTACAGCACAAAGATATCTAGTTGATTTGAAGCAGTTCCGAGAAAGTCTAAGCATAATCCTCACTTTTCCCTCCTGGCACTTTCCCTGTAGGGGATACCGCAAGACATTTCTGTATATTGGGCACAGCGCTGTGCAGGGTGTTAGCAGAGACTTTCCCGGGACAGTGAAACCCTATATCAGAGACACTGAGAAGAAGCCCCAATGTTCCCTCCAGGCACTTTCAGTGTGGGTGCCTTCTCCACGTGGTTCCTGGTTTCCCTGCAGCTCTGAAGAGAATGTTAGCAAAGAGGTAATCGGGACAGTGCAAACAGTACTCAAAGACAGGGAGAGCAAGCTCTCTCTTGGCACTTTGGATGTGGGACATAGAGCGAGATGTTTGCTGCTTTTGCGTTTGGCTGTTGGGAGATTTACAGCACAAAGATATCTAGTTGATTTGAAGCAGTTCCGAGAAAGTCTAAACATAATCCTCACTTTTCCCTCCTGGCACTTTCCCTGTAGGAGATACCGCAAGACGTTTCTGTATATTGGGCACAGCGCTCTGCAGGGTGTTAGCAGAGAGTTTCCCGGGACAGTGAAACCCTATATCAGAGACACTGAGAAGAAGCCCCAATGTTCCCTCCAGGCACTTTCAGTGTGGGTGCCTTCTCCACGTGGTTCCTGGTTTCACTGCAGCTCTGAAGAGAATGTTAGCAAAGAGGTAATCGGGACAGTGCAAACAGTACTCAAAGACAGGGAGAGCAAGCTCTACATTACTCTCTTGGCACTTTGGATGTGGGACATACAGCGAGATGTTTGCTGCTTTTGCGTTTGGCTGTTGGGAGATTTACAGCACAAAGATATCTAGTTGATTTGAAGCAGTTCCGAGAAAGTCTATACATAATCCTCACTTTTCCCTCCTGGCACTTTCCCTGTAGGGGATACCGCAAGACATTTCTGTATATTGGGCACAGCGCTGTGCAGGGTGTTAGCAGAGAGTTTCCCGGGACAGTGAAACCCTATGTCAGAGACACTGAGAAGAAGCCCCAGTGTTCCCTCCAGGCACTTTCAGTGTGGGTGCCTTCTCCACGTGGTTCCTGGTTTCACTGCAGCTCTGAAGAGAATGTTAGCAAAGAGGTAATCGGGACAGTGCAAACAGTACTCAAAGACAGGGAGAGCAAGCTCTCTCTTGGCACTTTGGATGTGGGACATACAGCGAGATGTTTGCTGCTTTTGCGTTTGGCTGTTGGGAGATTTACAGCACAAAGATATCTAGTTGATTTGAAGCAGTTCCGAGAAAGTCTAAACATAATCCTCACTTTTCCCTCCTGGCACTTTCCCTGTAGGAGATACCGCAAGACGTTTCTGTATATTGGGCACAGCGCTCTGCAGGATGTTAGCAGAGAGTTTCCCGGGACAGTGAAACCCTATATCAGAGACACTGAGAAGAAGCCCCAACGTTCCTTCCAGGCACTTTCAGTGTGGGTGCCTTCTCCACGTGGTTCCTGGTTTCACTGCAGCTCTGAAGAGAATGTTAGCAAAGAGGTAATCGGGACAGTGCAAACAGTACTCAAAGACAGGGAGAGCAAGCTCTACATTACTCTCTTGGCACTTTGGATGTGGGACATACAGCGAGATGTTTGCTGCTTTTGCGTTTGGCTGTTGGGAGATTTACAGCACAAAGATATCTAGTTGATTTGAAGCAGTTCCGAGAAAGTCTAAGCATAATCCTCACTTTTCCCTCCTGGCACTTTCCCTGTACGGGATACCGCAAGACATTTCTGTATATTGGGCACAGCGCTCTGCAGGGTGTTAGCAGAGACTTTTCCGGGACAGTGAAACCCTATGTCAGAGACACTGAGAAGAAGCCCCAATGTTCCCTCCAGGCACTTTCAGTGTGGGTGCCTTCTCCACGTGGTTCCTGGTTTCACTGCAGCTCTGAAGAGAATGTTAGCAAAGAGGTAATCGGGACAGCGCAAACAGTACTCAAAGACAGGGAGAGCAAGCTCTCTCTTGGCACTTTGGATGTGGGACATAGAGCGAGATGTTTGCTGCTTTTGCGTTTGGCTGTTGGGAGATTTACAGCACAAAGATATCTAGTTGATTTGAAGCAGTTCCGAGAAAGTCTAAACATAATCCTCACTTTTCCCTCCTGGCACTTTCCCTGTAGGAGATACCGCAAGATGTTTCTGTATATTGGGCACAGCGCTCTGCAGGGTGTTAGCAGAGAGTTTCCCAGGACAGTGAAACCCTATATCAGAGACACTGAGAAGAAGCCCCAATGTTCCCTCCAGGCACTTTCAGTGTGGGTGCCTTCTCCACGTGGTTCCTGGTTTCACTGCAGCTCTGAAGAGAATGTTAGCAAAGAGGTAATCGGGACAGTGCAAACAGTACTCAAAGACAGGGAGAGCAAGCTCTCTCTTGGCACTTTGGATGTGGGACATACAGCGAGATGTTTGCTGCTTTTACATTTGGCTGTTGGGAGATTTACAGCACAAAGATGTCTAGTTAATTTGAAGCAGTTCCGAGAAAGTCTAAACATAATCCTCACTTTTCCCTCCTGGCACTTTCCCTGTAGGAGATACCGCAAGACGTTTCTGTATATTGGGCACAGCGCTCTGCAGGGTGTTAGCAGAGAGTTTCCCGGGACAGTGAAACCCTATATCAGAGACACTGAGAAGAAGCCCCAATGTTCCCTCCAGGCACTTTCAGTGTGGGTGCCTTCTCCACGTGGTTCCTGGTTTCACTGCAGCTCTGAAGAGAATGTTAGCAAAGAGGTAATCGGGACAGTGCAAACAGTACTCAAAGACAGGGAGAGCAAGCTCTACATTACTCTCTTGGCACTTTGGATGTGGGACATACAGCGAGATGTTTGCTGCTTTTGCGTTTGGCTGTTGGGAGATTTACAGCACAAAGATATCTAGTTGATTTGAAGCAGTTCCGAGAAAGTCTAAACATAATCCTCACTTTTCCCTCCTGGCACTTTCCCTGTAGGAGATACCGCAAGACATTTCTGTATATTGGGCACAGCGCTCTGCAGGGTGTTAGCAGAGAGTTTCCCGGGACAGTGAAACCCTATATCAGAGACACTGAGAAGAAGCCCCAATGTTCCCTCCAGGCACTTTCAGTGTGGGTGCCTTCTCCACGTGGTTCCTGGTTTCACTGCAGCTCTGAAGAGAATGTTAGCAAAGAGGTAATCGGGACAGTGCAAACAGTACTCAAAGACAGGGAGAGCAAGATCTACATTACTCTCTTGGCACTTTGGATGTGGGACATACAGCGAGATGTTTGCTGCTTTTACATTTGGCTGTTGGGAGATTTACAGCACAAAGATATCTAGTTGATTTGAAGCAGTTCCGAGAAAGTCTAAACATAATCCTCACTTTTCCCTCCTGGCACTTTCCCTGTAGGAGATACCGCAAGACGTTTCTGTATATTGGGCACAGCGCTGTGCAGGGTGTTAGCAGAGAGTTTCCCGGGACAGTGAAACCCTATATCAGAGACACTGAGAAGAAGCCCCAATGTTCCCTCCAGGCACTTTCAGTGTGGGTGCCTCCTCCACGTGGTTCCTGGTTTCACTGCAGCTCTGAAGAGAATGTTAGCAAAGAGGTAATCGGGACAGTGCAAACAATACTCAAAGACAGGGAGAGCAAGCTCTCTCTTGGCACTTTGGATGTGGGACATACAGCGAGATGTTTGCTGCTTTTACATTTGGCTGTTGGGAGATTTACAGCACAAAGATATCTAGTTGATTTGAAGCAGTTCCGAGAAAGTCTAAACATAATCCTCACTTTTCCCTCCTGGCACTTTCCCTGTAGGAGATACCGCAAGACGTTTCTGTATATTGGGCACAGCGCTCTGCAGGGTGTTAGCAGAGAGTTTCCCGGGACAGTGAAACCCTATATCAGAGACACTGAGAAGAAGCCCCAATGTTCCCTCCAGGCACTTTCAGTGTGGGTGCCTTCTCCACGTGGTTCCTGGTTTCACTGCAGCTCTGAAGAGAATGTTAGCAAAGAGGTAATCGGGACAGTGCAAACAGTACTCAAAGACAGGGAGAGCAAGCTCTACATTACTCTCTTGGCACTTTGGATGTGGGACATACAGCGAGATGTTTGCTGCTTTTGCGTTTGGCTGTTGGGAGATTTACAGCACAAAGATATCTAGTTGATTTGAAGCAGTTCCGAGAAAGTCTAAACATAATCCTCACTTTTCCCTCCTGGCACTTTCCCTGTAGGAGATACCGCAAGACTTTTCTGTATATTGGGCACAGCGCTGTGCAGGGTGTTAGCAGAGAGTTTCCCGGGACAGTGAAACCCTATATCAGAGACACTGAGAAGAAGCCCCAATGTTCCCTCCAGGCACTTTCAGTGTGGGTGCCTTCTCCACGTGGTTCCTGGTTTCACTGCAGCTCTGAAGAGAATGTTAGCAAAGAGGTAATCGGGACAGTGCAAACAGTACTCAAAGACAGGGAGAGCAAGCTCTCTCTTGGCACTTTGGATGTGGGACATACAGCGAGATGTTTGCTGCTTTTGCGTTTGGATGTTGGGAGATTTACAGCACAAAGATATCTAGTTGATTTGAAGCAGTTCCGAGAAAGTCTAAACATAATCCTCACTTTTCCCTCCTGGCACTTTCCCTGTAGGGGATACCGCAAGACATTTCTGTATATTGGGCACAGCGCTGTGCAGGGTGTTAGCAGAGAGTTTCCCGGGACAGTGAAACCCTATGTCAGAGACACTGAGAAGAAGCCCCAATGTTCCCTCCAGGCACTTTCAGTGTGGGTGCCTTCTCCACGTGGTTCCTGGTTTACTGCAGCTCTGAAGAGAATGTTAGCAAAGAGGTAATCGGGACAGTGCAAACAGTACTCAAAGACAGGGAGAGCAAGCTCTCTCTTGGCACTTTGGATGTGGGACATACAGCGAGATGTTTGCTGCTTTTGCGTTTGGCTGTTGGGAGATTTACAGCACAAAGATATCTAGTTGATTTGAAGCAGTTCCGAGAAAGTCTAAACATAATCCTCACTTTTCCCTCCTGGCACTTTCCCTGTAGGAGATACCGCAAGACGTTTCTGTATATTGGGCACAGCGCTCTGCAGGGTGTTAGCAGAGAGTTTCCCGGGACAGTGAAACCCTATATCAGAGACACTGAGAAGAAGCCCCAATGTTCCTTCCAGGCACTTTCAGTGTGGGTGCCTTCTCCACGTGGTTCCTGGTTTCACTGCAGCTCTGAAGAGAATGTTAGCAAAGAGGTAATCGGGACAGTGCAAACAGTACTCAAAGACAGGGAGAGCAAGCTCTACATTACTCTCTTGGCACTTTGGATGTGGGACATACAGCGAGATGTTTGCTGCTTTTGCGTTTGGCTGTTGGGAGATTTACAGCACAAAGATATCTAGTTGATTTGAAGCAGTTCCGAGAAAGTCTAAGCATAATCCTCACTTTTCCCTCCTGGCACTTTCCCTGTAGGAGATACCGCAAGACGTTTCTGTATATTGGGCACAGCGCTCTGCAGGGTGTTAGCAGAGAGTTTCCCGGGACAGTAAAACCCTATATCAGAGACACTGAGAAGAAGCCCCAATGTTCCCTCCAGGCACTTTCAGTGTGGGTGCCTTCTCCACGTGGTTCCTGGTTTCACTGCAGCTCTGAAGAGAATGTTAGCAAAGAGGTAATCGGGACAGTGCAAACAGTACTCAAAGACAGGGAGAGCAAGCTCTACATTACTCTCTTGGCACTTTGGATGTGGGACATACAGCGAGATGTTTGCTGCTTTTGCGTTTGGCTGTTGGGAGATTTACAGCACAAAGATATCTAGTTGATTTGAAGCAGTTCCGAGAAAGTCTAAGCATAATCCTCACTTTTCCCTCCTGGCACTTTCCCTGTAGGGGATACCGCAAGACATTTCTGTATATTGGGCACAGCGCTGTGCAGGGTGTTAGCAGAGACTTTCCCGGGACAGTGAAACCCTATATCAGAGACACTGAGAAGAAGCCCCAATGTTCCCTCCAGGCACTTTCAGTGTGGGTGCCTTCTCCACGTGGTTCCTGGTTTCACTGCAGCTCTGAAGAGAATGTTAGCAAAGAGGTAATCGGGACAGTGCAAACAGTACTCAAAGACAGGGAGAGCAAGCTCTACATTACTCTCTTGGCACTTTGGATGTGGGACATACAGCGAGATGTTTGCTGCTTTTGCGTTTGGCTGTTGGGAGATTTACAGCACAAAGATATCTAGTTGATTTGAAGCAGTTCCGAGAAAGTCTAAACATAATCCTCACTTTTCCCTCCTGGCACTTTCCCTGTAGGAGATACCGCAAGACATTTCTGTATATTGGGCACAGCGCTGTGCAGGGTGTTAGCAGAGAGTTTCCCGGGACAGTGAAACCCTATATCAGAGACACTGAGAAGAAGCCCCAATGTTCCCTCCAGGCACTTTCAGTGTGGGTGCCTTCTCCACGTGGTTCCTGGTTTCACTGCAGCTCTGAAGAGAATGTTAGCAAAGAGGTAATCGGGACAGTGCAAACAGTACTCAAAGACAGGGAGAGCAAGCTCTACATTACTCTCTTGGCACTTTGGATGTGGGACATACAGCGAGATGTTTGCTGCTTTTGCGTTTGGCTGTTGGGAGATTTACAGCACAAAGATATCTAGTTGATTTGAAGCAGTTCCGAGAAAGTCTAAGCATAATCCTCACTTTTCCCTCCTGGCACTTTCCCTGTAGGAGATACCGCAAGACGTTTCTGTATATTGGGCACAGCGCTCTGCAGGGTGTTAGCAGAGAGTTTCCCGGGACAGTGAAACCCTATATCAGAGACACTGAGAAGAAGCCCCAATGTTCCCTCCAGGCACTTTCAGTGTGGGTGCCTTCTCCACGTGGTTCCTGGTTTCACTGCAGCTCTGAAGAGAATGTTAGCAAAGAGGTAATCGGGACAGTGCAAACAGTACTCAAAGACAGGGAGAGCAAGCTCTACATTACTCTCTTGGCACTTTGGATGTGGGACATACAGCGAGATGTTTGCTGCTTTTGCGTTTGGCTGTTGGGAGATTTACAGCACAAAGATATCTAGTTGATTTGAAGCAGTTCCGAGAAAGTCTAAGCATAATCCTCACTTTTCCCTCCTGGCACTTTCCCTGTAGGGGATACCGCAAGACATTTCTGTATATTGGGCACAGCGCTGTGCAGGGTGTTAGCAGAGACTTTCCCGGGACAGTGAAACCCTATATCAGAGACACTGAGAAGAAGCCCCAATGTTCCCTCCAGGCACTTTCAGTGTGGGTGCCTTCTCCACGTGGTTCCTGGTTTCACTGCAGCTCTGAAGAGAATGTTAGCAAAGAGGTAATCGGGACAGTGCAAACAGTACTCAAAGACAGGGAGAGCAAGCTCTCTCTTGGCACTTTGGATGTGGGACATACAGCGAGATGTTTGCTGCTTTTGCGTTTGGCTGTTGGGAGATTTACAGCACAAAGATATCTAGTTGATTTGAAGCAGTTCCGAGAAAGTCTAAACATAATCCTCACTTTTCCCTCCTGGCACTTTCCCTGTAGGGGATACCGCAAGACATTTCTGTATATTGGGCACAGCGCTGTGCAGGGTGTTAGCAGAGAGTTTCCCGGGACAGTGAAACCCTATGTCAGAGACACTGAGAAGAAGCCCCAATGTTCCCTCCAGGCACTTTCAGTGTGGGTGCCTTCTCCACGTGGTTCCTGGTTTCACTGCAGCTCTGAAGAGAATGTTAGCAAAGAGGTAATCGGGACAGTGCAAACAGTACTCAAAGACAGGGAGAGCAAGCTCTCTCTTGGCACTTTGGATGTGGGACATACAGCGAGATGTTTGCTGCTTTTGCGTTTGGCTGTTGGGAGATTTACAGCACAAAGATATCTAGTTGATTTGAAGCAGTTCCGAGAAAGTCTAAACATAATCCTCACTTTTCCCTCCTGGCACTTTCCCTGTAGGAGATACTGCAAGACGTTTCTGTATATTGGGCACAGCGCTGTGCAGGGTGTTAGCAGAGAGTTTCCCGGGACAGTGAAACCCTATATCAGAGACACTGAGAAGAAGCCCCAATGTTCCCTCCAGGCACTTTCAGTGTGGGTGCCTTCTCCACGTGGTTCCTGGTTTCACTGCAGCTCTGAAGAGAATGTTAGCAAAGAGGTAATCGGGACAGTGCAAACAGTACTCAAAGACAGGGAGAGCAAGCTCTACATTACTCTCTTGGCACTTTGGATGTGGGACATACAGCGAGATGTTTGCTGCTTTTGCGTTTGGCTGTTGGGAGATTTACAGCACAAAGATATCTAGTTGATTTGAAGCAGTTCCGAGAAAGTCTAAGCATAATCCTCACTTTTCCCTCCTGGCACTTTCCCTGTAGGAGATACCGCAAGACGTTTCTGTATATTGGGCACAGCGCTCTGCAGGGTGTTAGCAGAGACTTTCCCGGGACAGTGAAACCCTATATCAGAGACACTGAGAAGAAGCCCCAATGTTCCCTCCAGGCACTTTCAGTGTGGGTGCCTTCTCCACGTGGTTCCTGGTTTCACTGCAGCTCTGAAGAGAATGTTAGCAAAGAGGTAATCGGGACAGTGCAAACAGTACTCAAAGACAGGGAGAGCAAGCTCTACATTACTCTCTTGGCACTTTGGATGTGGGACATACAGCGAGATGTTTGCTGCTTTTGCGTTTGGCTGTTGGGAGATTTACAGCACAAAGATATCTAGTTGATTTGAAGCAGTTCCGAGAAAGTCTAAGCATAATCCTCACTTTTCCCTCCTGGCACTTTCCCTGTAGGGGATACCGCAAGACATTTCTGTATATTGGGCACAGCGCTGTGCAGGGTGTTAGCAGAGACTTTCCCGGGACAGTGAAACCCTATATCAGAGACACTGAGAAGAAGCCCCAATGTTCCCTCCAGGCACTTTCAGTGTGGGTGCCTTCTCCACGTGGTTCCTGGTTTCACTGCAGCTCTGAAGAGAATGTTAGCAAAGAGGTAATCGGGACAGTGCAAACAGTACTCAAAGACAGGGAGAGCAAGCTCTCTCTTGGCACTTTGGATGTGGGACATACAGCGAGATGTTTGCTGCTTTTGCGTTTGGCTGTTGGGAGATTTACAGCACAAAGATATCTAGTTGATTTGAAGCAGTTCCGAGAAAGTCTAAACATAATCCTCACTTTTCCCTCCTGGCACTTTCCCTGTAGGGGATACCGCAAGACATTTCTGTATATTGGGCACAGCGCTGTGCAGGGTGTTAGCAGAGAGTTTCCCGGGACAGTGAAACCCTATGTCAGAGACACTGAGAAGAAGCCCCAATGTTCCCTCCAGGCACTTTCAGTGTGGGTGCCTTCTCCACGTGGTTCCTGGTTTCACTGCAGCTCTGAAGAGAATGTTAGCAAAGAGGTAATCGGGACAGTGCAAACAGTACTCAAAGACAGGGAGAGCAAGCTCTCTCTTGGCACTTTGGATGTGGGACATACAGCGAGATGTTTGCTGCTTTTGCGTTTGGCTGTTGGGAGATTTACAGCACAAAGATATCTAGTTGATTTGAAGCAGTTCCGAGAAAGTCTAAACATAATCCTCACTTTTCCCTCCTGGCACTTTCCCTGTAGGAGATACTGCAAGACGTTTCTGTATATTGGGCACAGCGCTGTGCAGGGTGTTAGCAGAGAGTTTCCCGGGACAGTGAAACCCTATATCAGAGACACTGAGAAGAAGCCCCAATGTTCCCTCCAGGCACTTTCAGTGTGGGTGCCTTCTCCACGTGGTTCCTGGTTTCACTGCAGCTCTGAAGAGAATGTTAGCAAAGAGGTAATCGGGACAGTGCAAACAGTACTCAAAGACAGGGAGAGCAAGCTCTACATTACTCTCTTGGCACTTTGGATGTGGGACATACAGCGAGATGTTTGCTGCTTTTGCGTTTGGCTGTTGGGAGATTTACAGCACAAAGATATCTAGTTGATTTGAAGCAGTTCCGAGAAAGTCTAAACATAATCCTCACTTTTCCCTCCTGGCACTTTCCCTGTAGGAGATACCGCAAGACGTTTCTGTATATTGGGCACAGCGCTCTGCAGGGTGTTAGCAGAGAGTTTCCCGGGACAGTAAAACCCTATATCAGAGACACTGAGAAGAAGCCCCAATGTTCCCTCCAGGCACTTTCAGTGTGGGTGCCTTCTCCACGTGGTTCCTGGTTTCACTGCAGCTCTGAAGAGAATGTTAGCAAAGAGGTAATCGGGACAGTGCAAACAGTACTCAAAGACAGGGAGAGCAAGCTCTACATTACTCTCTTGGCACTTTGGATGTGGGACATACAGCGAGATGTTTGCTGCTTTTGCGTTTGGCTGTTGGGAGATTTACAGCACAAAGATATCTAGTTGATTTGAAGCAGTTCCGAGAAAGTCTAAGCATAATCCTCACTTTTCCCTCCTGGCACTTTCCCTGTAGGGGATACCGCAAGACATTTCTGTATATTGGGCACAGCGCTGTGCAGGGTGTTAGCAGAGACTTTCCCGGGACAGTGAAACCCTATGTCAGAGACACTGAGAAGAAGCCCCAATGTTCCCTCCAGGCACTTTCAGTGTGGGTGCCTTCTCCACGTGGTTCCTGGTTTCACTGCAGCTCTGAAGAGAATGTTAGCAAAGAGGTAATCGGGACAGTGCAAACAGTACTCAAAGACAGGGAGAGCAAGCTCTACATTACTCTCTTGGCACTTTGGATGTGGGACATACAGCGAGATGTTTGCTGCTTTTGCGTTTGGCTGTTGGGAGATTTACAGCACAAAGATATCTAGTTGATTTGAAGCAGTTCCGAGAAAGTCTAAACATAATCCTCACTTTTCCCTCCTGGCACTTTCCCTGTAGGAGATACCGCAAGACATTTCTGTATATTGGGCACAGCGCTCTGCAGGGTGTTAGCAGAGAGTTTCCCGGGACAGTAAAACCCTATATCAGAGACACTGAGAAGAAGCCCCAATGTTCCCTCCAGGCACTTTCAGTGTGGGTGCCTTCTCCACGTGGTTCCTGGTTTCACTGCAGCTCTGAAGAGAATGTTAGCAAAGAGGTAATCGGGACAGTGCAAACAGTACTCAAAGACAGGGAGAGCAAGCTCTACATTACTCTCTTGGCACTTTGGATGTGGGACATACAGCGAGATGTTTGCTGCTTTTGCGTTTGGCTGTTGGGAGATTTACAGCACAAAGATATCTAGTTGATTTGAAGCAGTTCCGAGAAAGTCTAAGCATAATCCTCACTTTTCCCTCCTGGCACTTTCCCTGTAGGGGATACCGCAAGACATTTCTGTATATTGGGCACAGCGCTGTGCAGGGTGTTAGCAGAGACTTTCCCGGGACAGTGAAACCCTATATCAGAGACACTGAGAAGAAGCCCCAATGTTCCCTCCAGGCACTTTCAGTGTGGGTGCCTTCTCCACGTGGTTCCTGGTTTCACTGCAGCTCTGAAGAGAATGTTAGCAAAGAGGTAATCGGCACAGTGCAAACAGTACTCAAAGACAGGGAGAGCAAGCTCTCTCTTGGCACTTTGGATGTGGGACATACAGCGAGATGTTTGCTGCTTTTGCGTTTGGCTGTTGGGAGATTTACAGCACAAAGATATCTAGTTGATTTGAAGCAGTTCCGAGAAAGTCTAAACATAATCCTCACTTTTCCCTCCTGGCACTTTCCCTGTAGGGGATACCGCAAGACATTTCTGTATATTGGGCACAGCGCTGTGCAGGGTGTTAGCAGAGAGTTTCCCGGGACAGTGAAACCCTATGTCAGAGACACTGAGAAGAAGCCCCAATGTTCCCTCCAGGCACTTTCAGTGTGGGTGCCTTCTCCACGTGGTTCCTGGTTTCACTGCAGCTCTGAAGAGAATGTTAGCAAAGAGGTAATCGGGACAGTGCAAACAGTACTCAAAGACAGGGAGAGCAAGCTCTCTCTTGGCACTTTGGATGTGGGACATACAGCGAGATGTTTGCTGCTTTTGCGTTTGGCTGTTGGGAGATTTACAGCACAAAGATATCTAGTTGATTTGAAGCAGTTCCGAGAAAGTCTAAACATAATCCTCACTTTTCCCTCCTGGCACTTTCCCTGTAGGAGATACTGCAAGACGTTTCTGTATATTGGGCACAGCGCTGTGCAGGGTGTTAGCAGAGAGTTTCCCGGGACAGTGAAACCCTATATCAGAGACACTGAGAAGAAGCCCCAATGTTCCCTCCAGGCACTTTCAGTGTGGGTGCCTTCTCCACGTGGTTCCTGGTTTCACTGCAGCTCTGAAGAGAATGTTAGCAAAGAGGTAATCGGGACAGTGCAAACAGTACTCAAAGACAGGGAGAGCAAGCTCTACATTACTCTCTTGGCACTTTGGATGTGGGACATACAGCGAGATGTTTGCTGCTTTTGCGTTTGGCTGTTGGGAGATTTACAGCACAAAGATATCTAGTTGATTTGAAGCAGTTCCGAGAAAGTCTAAACATAATCCTCACTTTTCCCTCCTGGCACTTTCCCTGTAGGAGATACCGCAAGACGTTTCTGTATATTGGGCACAGCGCTCTGCAGGGTGTTAGCAGAGAGTTTCCCGGGACAGTAAAACCCTATATCAGAGACACTGAGAAGAAGCCCCAATGTTCCCTCCAGGCACTTTCAGTGTGGGTGCCTTCTCCACGTGGTTCCTGGTTTCACTGCAGCTCTGAAGAGAATGTTAGCAAAGAGGTAATCGGGACAGTGCAAACAGTACTCAAAGACAGGGAGAGCAAGCTCTACATTACTCTCTTGGCACTTTGGATGTGGGACATACAGCGAGATGTTTGCTGCTTTTGCGTTTGGCTGTTGGGAGATTTACAGCACAAAGATATCTAGTTGATTTGAAGCAGTTCCGAGAAAGTCTAAACATAATCCTCACTTTTCCCTCCTGGCACTTTCCCTGTAGGAGATACCGCAAGACGTTTCTGTATATTGGGCACAGCGCTCTGCAGGGTGTTAGCAGAGAGTTTCCCGGGACAGTAAAACCCTATATCAGAGACACTGAGAAGAAGCCCCAATGTTCCCTCCAGGCACTTTCAGTGTGGGTGCCTTCTCCACGTGGTTCCTGGTTTCACTGCAGCTCTGAAGAGAATGTTAGCAAAGAGGTAATCGGGACAGTGCAAACAGTACTCAAAGACAGGGAGAGCAAGCTCTACATTACTCTCTTGGCACTTTGGATGTGGGACATACAGCGAGATGTTTGCTGCTTTTGCGTTTGGCTGTTGGGAGATTTACAGCACAAAGATATCTAGTTGATTTGAAGCAGTTCCGAGAAAGTCTAAGCATAATCCTCACTTTTCCCTCCTGGCACTTTCCCTGTAGGGGATACCGCAAGACATTTCTGTATATTGGGCACAGCGCTGTGCAGGGTGTTAGCAGAGACTTTCCCGGGACAGTGAAACCCTATATCAGAGACACTGAGAAGAAGCCCCAATATTCCCTCCAGGCACTTTCAGTGTGGGTGCCTTCTCCACGTGGTTCCTGGTTTCACTGCAGCTCTGAAGAGAATGTTAGCAAAGAGGTAATCGGGACAGTGCAAACAGTACTCAAAGACAGGGAGAGCAAGCTCTACATTACTCTCTTGGCACTTTGGATGTGGGACATACAGCGAGATGTTTGCTGCTTTTGCGTTTGGCTGTTGGGAGATTTACAGCACAAAGATATCTAGTTGATTTGAAGCAGTTCCGAGAAAGTCTAAACATAATCCTCACTTTTCCCTCCTGGCACTTTCCCTGTAGGAGATACCGCAAGACATTTCTGTATATTGGGCACAGCGCTCTGCAGGGTGTTAGCAGAGAGTTTCCCGGGACAGTAAAACCCTATATCAGAGACACTGAGAAGAAGCCCCAATGTTCCCTCCAGGCACTTTCAGTGTGGGTGCCTTCTCCACGTGGTTCCTGGTTTCACTGCAGCTCTGAAGAGAATGTTAGCAAAGAGGTAATCGGGACAGTGCAAACAGTACTCAAAGACAGGGAGAGCAAGCTCTACATTACTCTCTTGGCACTTTGGATGTGGGACATACAGCGAGATGTTTGCTGCTTTTGCGTTTGGCTGTTGGGAGATTTACAGCACAAAGATATCTAGTTGATTTGAAGCAGTTCCGAGAAAGTCTAAGCATAATCCTCACTTTTCCCTCCTGGCACTTTCCCTGTAGGGGATACCGCAAGACATTTCTGTATATTGGGCACAGCGCTGTGCAGGGTGTTAGCAGAGACTTTCCCGGGACAGTGAAACCCTATATCAGAGACACTGAGAAGAAGCCCCAATGTTCCCTCCAGGCACTTTCAGTGTGGGTGCCTTCTCCACGTGGTTCCTGGTTTCACTGCAGCTCTGAAGAGAATGTTAGCAAAGAGGTAATCGGGACAGTGCAAACAGTACTCAAAGACAGGGAGAGCAAGCTCTCTCTTGGCACTTTGGATGTGGGACATACAGCGAGATGTTTGCTGCTTTTGCGTTTGGCTGTTGGGAGATTTACAGCACAAAGATATCTAGTTGATTTGAAGCAGTTCCGAGAAAGTCTAAACATAATCCTCACTTTTCCCTCCTGGCACTTTCCCTGTAGGGGATACCGCAAGACATTTCTGTATATTGGGCACAGCGCTGTGCAGGGTGTTAGCAGAGAGTTTCCCGGGACAGTGAAACCCTATGTCAGAGACACTGAGAAGAAGCCCCAATGTTCCCTCCAGGCACTTTCAGTGTGGGTGCCTTCTCCACGTGGTTCCTGGTTTCACTGCAGCTCTGAAGAGAATGTTAGCAAAGAGGTAATCGGGACAGTGCAAACAGTACTCAAAGACAGGGAGAGCAAGCTCTCTCTTGGCACTTTGGATGTGGGACATACAGCGAGATGTTTGCTGCTTTTGCGTTTGGCTGTTGGGAGATTTACAGCACAAAGATATCTAGTTGATTTGAAGCAGTTCCGAGAAAGTCTAAACATAATCCTCACTTTTCCCTCCTGGCACTTTCCCTGTAGGAGATACTGCAAGACGTTTCTGTATATTGGGCACAGCGCTGTGCAGGGTGTTAGCAGAGAGTTTCCCGGGACAGTGAAACCCTATATCAGAGACACTGAGAAGAAGCCCCAATGTTCCCTCCAGGCACTTTCAGTGTGGGTGCCTTCTCCACGTGGTTCCTGGTTTCACTGCAGCTCTGAAGAGAATGTTAGCAAAGAGGTAATCGGGACAGTGCAAACAGTACTCAAAGACAGGGAGAGCAAGCTCTACATTACTCTCTTGGCACTTTGGATGTGGGACATACAGCGAGATGTTTGCTGCTTTTGCGTTTGGCTGTTGGGAGATTTACAGCACAAAGATATCTAGTTGATTTGAAGCAGTTCCGAGAAAGTCTAAACATAATCCTCACTTTTCCCTCCTGGCACTTTCCCTGTAGGAGATACCGCAAGACGTTTCTGTATATTGGGCACAGCGCTGTGCAGGGTGTTAGCAGAGACTTTCCCGGGACAGTAAAACCCTATATCAGAGACACTGAGAAGAAGCCCCAACGTTCCTTCCAGGCACTTTCAGTGTGGGTGCCTTCTCCACGTGGTTCCTGGTTTCACTGCAGCTCTGAAGAGAATGTTAGCAAAGAGGTAATCGGGACAGTGCAAACAGTACTCAAAGACAGGGAGAGCAAGCTCTACATTACTCTCTTGGCACTTTGGATGTGGGACATACAGCGAGATGTTTGCTGCTTTTGCGTTTGGCTGTTGGGAGATTTACAGCACAAAGATATCTAGTTGATTTGAAGCAGTTCCGAGAAAGTCTAAGCATAATCCTCACTTTTCCCTCCTGGCACTTTCCCTGTAGGAGATACCGCAAGACATTTCTGTATATTGGGCACAGCGCTGTGCAGGGTGTTAGCAGAGAGTTTCCCGGGACAGTGAAACCCTATGTCAGAGACACTGAGAAGAAGCCCCAATGTTCCCTCCAGGCACTTTCAGTGTGGGTGCCTTCTCCACGTGGTTCCTGGTTTCACTGCAGCTCTGAAGAGAATGTTAGCAAAGAGGTAATCGGGACAGTGCAAACAGTACTCAAAGACAGGGAGAGCAAGCTCTCTCTTGGCACTTTGGATGTGGGACATACAGCGAGATGTTTGCTGCTTTTGCGTTTGGCTGTTGGGAGATTTACAGCACAAAGATATCTAGTTGATTTGAAGCAGTTCCGAGAAAGTCTAAGCATAATCCTCACTTTTCCCTCCTGGCACTTTCCCTGTAGGGGATACCGCAAGACATTTCTGTATATTGGGCACAGCGCTGTGCAGGGTGTTAGCAGAGACTTTCCCGGGACAGTGAAACCCTATATCAGAGACACTGAGAAGAAGCCCCAATGTTCCCTCCAGGCACTTTCAGTGTGGGTGCCTTCTCCACGTGGTTCCTGGTTTCACTGCAGCTCTGAAGAGAATGTTAGCAAAGAGGTAATCGGGACAGTGCAAACAGTACTCAAAGACAGGGAGAGCAAGCTCTACATTACTCTCTTGGCACTTTGGATGTGGGACATACAGCGAGATGTTTGCTGCTTTTGCGTTTGGCTGTTGGGAGATTTACAGCACAAAGATATCTAGTTGATTTGAAGCAGTTCCGAGAAAGTCTAAACATAATCCTCACTTTTCCCTCCTGGCACTTTCCCTGTAGGAGATACCGCAAGACATTTCTGTATATTGGGCACAGCGCTCTGCAGGGTGTTAGCAGAGAGTTTCCCGGGACAGTGAAACCCTATATCAGAGACACTGAGAAGAAGCCCCAATGTTCCCTCCAGGCACTTTCAGTGTGGGTGCCTTCTCCACGTGGTTCCTGGTTTCACTGCAGCTCTGAAGAGAATGTTAGCAAAGAGGTAATCGGGACAGTGCAAACAGTACTCAAAGACAGGGAGAGCAAGCTCTACATTACTCTCTTGGCACTTTGGATGTGGGACATACAGCGAGATGTTTGCTGCTTTTGCGTTTGGCTGTTGGGAGATTTACAGCACAAAGATATCTAGTTGATTTGAAGCAGTTCCGAGAAAGTCTAAACATAATCCTCACTTTTCCCTCCTGGCACTTTCCCTGTAGGAGATACCGCAAGACGTTTCTGTATATTGGGCACAGCGCTCTGCAGGGTGTTAGCAGAGACTTTCCCGGGACAGTGAAACCCTATATCAGAGACACTGAGAAGAAGCCCCAATGTTCCCTCCAGGCACTTTCAGTGTGGGTGCCTTCTCCACGTGGTTCCTGGTTTCACTGCAGCTCTGAAGAGAATGTTAGCAAAGAGGTAATCGGGACAGTGCAAACAGTACTCAAAGACAGGGAGAGCAAGCTCTACATTACTCTCTTGGCACTTTGGATGTGGGACATACAGCGAGATGTTTGCTGCTTTTGCGTTTGGCTGTTGGGAGATTTACAGCACAAAGATATCTAGTTGATTTGAAGCAGTTCCGAGAAAGTCTAAACATAATCCTCACTTTTCCCTCCTGGCACTTTCCCTGTAGGAGATACCGCAAGACGTTTCTGTATATTGGGCACAGCGCTCTGCAGGGTGTTAGCAGAGAGTTTCCCGGGACAGTGAAACCCTATATCAGAGACACTGAGAAGAAGCCCCAATGTTCCCTCCAGGCACTTTCAGTGTGGGTGCCTTCTCCACGTGGTTCCTGGTTTCACTGCAGCTCTGAAGAGAATGTTAGCAAAGAGGTAATCGGGACAGTGCAAACAGTACTCAAAGACAGGGAGAGCAAGCTCTACATTACTCTCTTGGCACTTTGGATGTGGGACATACAGCGAGATGTTTGCTGCTTTTGCGTTTGGCTGTTGGGAGATTTACAGCACAAAGATATCTAGTTGATTTGAAGCAGTTCCGAGAAAGTCTAAACATAATCCTCACTTTTCCCTCCTGGCACTTTCCCTGTAGGGGATACCGCAAGACATTTCTGTATATTGGGCACAGCGCTGTGCAGGGTGTTAGCAGAGACTTTCCCGGGACAGTGAAACCCTATATCAGAGACACTGAGAAGAAGCCCCAACGTTCCCTCCAGGCACTTTCAGTGTGGGTGCCTTCTCCACGTGCCTTCTCCACGTGGTTCCTGCTAACACCCTGCAGAGCGCTGTGCCCAATATACAGAAACGTCTTGCGGTATCCCCTACAGGGAAAGTGCCAGGAGGGAAAAGTGAGGATTATGTTTAGACTTTCTCGGAACTGCTTCAAATCAACTAGATATCTTTGTGCTGTAAATCTCCCAACAGCCAAATGTAAAAGCAGCAAACATCTCGCTGTATGTCCCACATCCAAAGTGCCAAGAGAGAGCTTGCTCTCCCTGTCTTTGAGTACTGTTTGCACTGTCCCGATTACCTCTTTGCTAACATTCTCTTCAGAGCTGCAGTGAAACCAGGAACCACGTGGAGAAGGCACCCACACTGAAAGTGCCTGGAGGGAACATTGGGGCTTCTTCTCAGTGTCTCTGATATAGGGTTTCACTGTCCCGGGAAACTCTCTGCTAACACCCTGCAGAGCGCTGTGCCCAATATACAGAAACGTCTTGCGGTATCTCCTACAGGGAAAGTGCCAGGAGGGAAAAGTGAGGATTATGTTTAGACTTTCTCGGAACTGCTTCAAATCAACTAGATATCTTTGTGCTGTAAATCTCCCAACAGCCAAATGTAAAAGCAGCAAACATCTCGCTGTATGTCCCACATCCAAAGTGCCAAGAGAGAGCTTGCTCTCCCTGTCTTTGAGTACTGTTTGCGCTGTCCCGATTACCTCTTTGCTAACATTCTCTTCAGAGCTGCAGTGAAACCAGGAACCACGTGGAGAAGGCACCCACACTGAAAGTGCCTGGAAGGAACGTTGGGGCTTCTTCTCAGTGTCTCTGATATAGGGTTTCACTGTCCCGGGAAACTCTCTGCTAACACCCTGCAGAGCGCTGTGCCCAATATACAGAAATGTCTTGCGGTATCCCCTACAGGGAAAGTGCCAGGAGGGAAAAGTGAGGATTATGCTTAGACTTTCTCGGAACTGCTTCAAATCAACTAGATATCTTTGTGCTGTAAATCTCCCAACAGCCAAACGCAAAAGCAGCAAACATCTCGCTGTATGTCCCACATCCAAAGTGCCAAGAGAGTAATGTAGAGCTTGCTCTCCCTGTCTTTGAGTACTGTTTGCACTGTCCCGATTACCTCTTTGCTAACATTCTCTTCAGAGCTGCAGTGAAACCAGGAACCACGTGGAGAAGGCACCCACACTGAAAGTGCCTGGAGGGAACATTGGGGCTTCTTCTCAGTGTCTCTGATATAGGGTTTCACTGTCCCGGGAAACTCTCTGCTAACACCCTGCAGAGCGCTGTGCCCAATATACAGAAACGTCTTGCGGTATCTCCTACAGGGAAAGTGCCAGGAGGGAAAAGTGAGGATTATGTTTAGACTTTCTCGGAACTGCTTCAAATCAACTAGATATCTTTGTGCTGTAAATCTCCCAACAGCCAAATGTAAAAGCAGCAAACATCTCGCTGTATGTCCCACATCCACAGTGCCAAGAGAGAGCTTGCTCTCCCTGTCTTTGAGTACTGTTTGCACTGTCCCGATTACCTCTTTGCTAACATTCTCTTCAGAGCTGCAGTGAAACCAGGAACCACGTGGAGAAGGCACCCACACTGAAAGTGCCTGGAAGGAACGTTGGGGCTTCTTCTCAGTGTCTCTGATATAGGGTTTCACTGTCCCGGGAAACTCTCTGCTAACACCCTGCAGAGCGCTGTGCCCAATATACAGAAACGTCTTGCGGTATCCCCTACAGGGAAAGTGCCAGGAGGGAAAAGTGAGGATTATGCTTAGACTTTCTCGGAACTGCTTCAAATCAACTAGATATCTTTGTGCTGTAAATCTCCCAACAGCCAAACGCAAAAGCAGCAAACATCTCGCTGTATGTCCCACATCCAAAGTGCCAAGAGAGTAATGTAGAGCTTGCTCTCCCTGTCTTTGAGTACTGTTTGCACTGTCCCGATTACCTCTTTGCTAACATTCTCTTCAGAGCTGCAGTGAAACCAGGAACCACGTGGAGAAGGCACCCACACTGAAAGTGCCTGGAGGGAACATTGGGGCTTCTTCTCAGTGTCTCTGATACAGGGTTTCACTGTCCCGGGAAACTCTCTGCTAACACCCTGCAGAGCGCTGTGCCCAATATACAGAAACGTCTTGCGGTATCTCCTACAGGGAAAGTGCCAGGAGGGAAAAGTGAGGATTATGTTTAGACTTTCTCGGAACTGCTTCAAATCAACTAGATATCTTTGTGCTGTAAATCTCCCAACAGCCAAATGTAAAAGCAGCAAACATCTCGCTGTATGTCCCACATCCACAGTGCCAAGAGAGAGCTTGCTCTCCCTGTCTTTGAGTACTGTTTGCACTGTCCCGATTACCTCTTTGCTAACATTCTCTTCAGAGCTGCAGTGAAACCAGGAACCACGTGGAGAAGGCACCCACACTGAAAGTGCCTGGAAGGAACGTTGGGGCTTCTTCTCAGTGTCTCTGATATAGGGTTTCACTGTCCCGGGAAACTCTCTGCTAACACCCTGCAGAGCGCTGTGCCCAATATACAGAAACGTCTTGCGGTATCCCCTACAGGGAAAGTGCCAGGAGGGAAAAGTGAGGATTATGCTTAGACTTTCTCGGAACTGCTTCAAATCAACTAGATATCTTTGTGCTGTAAATCTCCCAACAGCCAAACGCAAAAGCAGCAAACATCTCGCTGTATGTCCCACATCCAAAGTGCCAAGAGAGTAATGTAGAGCTTGCTCTCCCTGTCTTTGAGTACTGTTTGCACTGTCCCGATTACCTCTTTGCTAACATTCTCTTCAGAGCTGCAGTGAAACCAGGAACCACGTGGAGAAGGCACCCACACTGAAAGTGCCTGGAGGGAACATTGGGGCTTCTTCTCAGTGTCTCTGATACAGGGTTTCACTGTCCCGGGAAACTCTCTGCTAACACCCTGCAGAGCGCTGTGCCCAATATACAGAAACGTCTTGCGGTATCTCCTACAGGGAAAGTGCCAGGAGGGAAAAGTGAGGATTATGTTTAGACTTTCTCGGAACTGCTTCAAATCAACTAGATATCTTTGTGCTGTAAATCTCCCAACAGCCAAATGTAAAAGCAGCAAACATCTCGCTGTATGTCCCACATCCAAAGTGCCAAGAGAGAGCTTGCTCTCCCTGTCTTTGAGTACTGTTTGCACTGTCCCGATTACCTCTTTGCTAACATTCTCTTCAGAGCTGCTGTGAAACCAGGAACCACGTGGAGAAGGCACCCACACTGAAAGTGCCTGGAGGGAACATTGGGGCTTCTTCTCAGTGTCTCTGATATAGGGTTTCACTGTCCCGGGAAACTCTCTGCTAACACCCTGCAGAGCGCTGTGCCCAATATACAGAAACGTCTTGCGGTATCTCCTACAGGGAAAGTGCCAGGAGGGAAAAGTGAGGATTATGCTTAGACTTTCTCGGAACTGCTTCAAATCAACTAGATATCTTTGTGCTGTAAATCTCCCAACAGCCAAACGCAAAAGCAGCAAACATCTCGCTGTATGTCCCACATCCAAAGTGCCAAGAGAGTAATGTAGAGCTTGCTCTCCCTGTCTTTGAGTACTGTTTGCACTGTCCCGATTACCTCTTTGCTAACATTCTCTTCAGAGCTGCAGTGAAACCAGGAACCACGTGGAGAAGGCACCCACACTGAAAGTGCCTGGAGGGAACATTGGGGCTTCTTCTCAGTGTCTCTGATATAGGGTTTCACTGTCCCGGGAAACTCTCTGCTAACACCCTGCAGAGCGCTGTGCCCAATATACAGAAACGTCTTGCGGTATCTCCTACAGGGAAAGTGCCAGGAGGGAAAAGTGAGGATTATGTTTAGACTTTCTCGGAACTGCTTCAAATCAACTAGATATCTTTGTGCTGTAAATCTCCCAACAGCCAAATGTAAAAGCAGCAAACATCTCGCTGTATGTCCCACATCCACAGTGCCAAGAGAGAGCTTGCTCTCCCTGTCTTTGAGTACTGTTTGCACTGTCCCGATTACCTCTTTGCTAACATTCTCTTCAGAGCTGCAGTGAAACCAGGAACCACGTGGAGAAGGCACCCACACTGAAAGTGCCTGGAGGGAACATTGGGGCTTCTTCTCAGTGTCTCTGATATAGGGTTTCACTGTCCCGGGAAACTCTCTGCTAACACCCTGCAGAGCGCTGTGCCCAATATACAGAAACGTCTTGCGGTATCTCCTACAGGGAAAGTGCCAGGAGGGAAAAGTGAGGATTATGTTTAGACTTTCTCGGAACTGCTTCAAATCAACTAGATATCTTTGCGCTGTAAATCTCCCAACAGCCAAATGTAAAAGCAGCAAACATCTCGCTGTATGTCCCACATCCAAAGTGCCAAGAGAGAGCTTGCTCTCCCTGTCTTTGAGTACTGTTTGCACTGTCCCGATTACCTCTTTGCTAACATTCTCTTCAGAGCTGCAGTGAAACCAGGAACCACGTGGAGAAGGCACCCACACTGAAAGTGCCTGGAAGGAACGTTGGGGCTTCTTCTCAGTGTCTCTGATATAGGGTTTCACTGTCCCGGGAAACTCTCTGCTAACACCCTGCAGAGCGCTGTGCCCAATATACAGAAACGTCTTGCGGTATCTCCTACAGGGAAAGTGCCAGGAGGGAAAAGTGAGGATTATGTTTAGACTTTCTCGGAACTGCTTCAAATCAACTAGATATCTTTGCGCTGTAAATCTCCCAACAGCCAAATGTAAAAGCAGCAAACATCTCGCTGTATGTCCCACATCCAAAGTGCCAAGAGAGAGCTTGCTCTCCCTGTCTTTGAGTACTGTTTGCACTGTCCCGATTACCTCTTTGCTAACATTCTCTTCAGAGCTGCAGTGAAACCAGGAACCACGTGGAGAAGGCACCCACACTGAAAGTGCCTGGAAGGAACGTTGGGGCTTCTTCTCAGTGTCTCTGATATAGGGTTTCACTGTCCCGGGAAACTCTCTGCTAACACCCTGCACAGCGCTGTGCCCAATATACAGAAATGTCTTGCGGTATCCCCTACAGGGAAAGTGCCAGGAGGGAAAAGTGAGGATTATGCTTAGACTTTCTCGGAACTGCTTCAAATCAACTAGATATCTTTGTGCTGTAAATCTCCCAACAGCCAAACGCAAAAGCAGCAAACATCTCGCTGTATGTCCCACATCCAAAGTGCCAAGAGAGTAATGTAGAGCTTGCTCTCCCTGTCTTTGAGTACTGTTTGCACTGTCCCGATTACCTCTTTGCTAACATTCTCTTCAGAGCTGCAGTGAAACCAGGAACCACGTGGAGAAGGCACCCACACTGAAAGTGCCTGGAGGGAACATTGGGGCTTCTTCTCAGTGTCTCTGATATAGGGTTTCACTGTCCCGGGAAACTCTCTGCTAACACCCTGCAGAGCGCTGTGCCCAATATACAGAAACGTCTTGCGGTATCTCCTACAGGGAAAGTGCCAGGAGGGAAAAGTGAGGATTATGTTTAGACTTTCTCGGAACTGCTTCAAATCAACTAGATATCTTTGTGCTGTAAATCTCCCAACAGCCAAATGTAAAAGCAGCAAACATCTCGCTGTATGTCCCACATCCAAAGTGCCAAGAGAGAGCTTGCTCTCCCTGTCTTTGAGTACTGTTTGCACTGTCCCGATTACCTCTTTGCTAACATTCTCTTCAGAGCTGCAGTGAAACCAGGAACCACGTGGAGAAGGCACCCACACTGAAAGTGCCTGGAGGGAACATTGGGGCTTCTTCTCAGTGTCTCTGATATAGGGTTTCACTGTCCCGGGAAACTCTCTGCTAACACCCTGCAGAGCGCTGTGCCCAATATACAGAAACGTCTTGCGGTATCTCCTACAGGGAAAGTGCCAGGAGGGAAAAGTGAGGATTATGTTTAGACTTTCTCGGAACTGCTTCAAATCAACTAGATATCTTTGTGCTGTAAATCTCCCAACAGCCAAATGTAAAAGCAGCAAACATCTCGCTGTATGTCCCACATCCAAAGTGCCAAGAGAGAGCTTGCTCTCCCTGTCTTTGAGTACTGTTTGCGCTGTCCCGATTACCTCTTTGCTAACATTCTCTTCAGAGCTGCAGTGAAACCAGGAACCACGTGGAGAAGGCACCCACACTGAAAGTGCCTGGAAGGAACGTTGGGGCTTCTTCTCAGTGTCTCTGATATAGGGTTTCACTGTCCCGGGAAACTCTCTGCTAACACCCTGCAGAGCGCTGTGCCCAATATACAGAAACGTCTTGCGGTATCCCCTACAGGGAAAGTGCCAGGAGGGAAAAGTGAGGATTATGCTTAGACTTTCTCGGAACTGCTTCAAATCAACTAGATATCTTTGTGCTGTAAATCTCCCAACAGCCAAACGCAAAAGCAGCAAACATCTCGCTGTATGTCCCACATCCAAAGTGCCAAGAGAGTAATGTAGAGCTTGCTCTCCCTGTCTTTGAGTACTGTTTGCACTGTCCCGATTACCTCTTTGCTAACATTCTCTTCAGAGCTGCAGTGAAACCAGGAACCACGTGGAGAAGGCACCCACACTGAAAGTGCCTGGAGGGAACATTGGGGCTTCTTCTCAGTGTCTCTGATACAGGGTTTCACTGTCCCGGGAAACTCTCTGCTAACACCCTGCAGAGCGCTGTGCCCAATATACAGAAACGTCTTGCGGTATCTCCTACAGGGAAAGTGCCAGGAGGGAAAAGTGAGGATTATGCTTAGACTTTCTCGGAACTGCTTCAAATCAACTAGATATCTTTGTGCTGTAAATCTCCCAACAGCCAAATGTAAAAGCAGCAAACATCTCGCTGTATGTCCCACATCCAAAGTGCCAAGAGAGAGCTTGCTCTCCCTGTCTTTGAGTACTGTTTGCACTGTCCCGATTACCTCTTTGCTAACATTCTCTTCAGAGCTGCTGTGAAACCAGGAACCACGTGGAGAAGGCACCCACACTGAAAGTGCCTGGAGGGAACATTGGGGCTTCTTCTCAGTGTCTCTGATATAGGGTTTCACTGTCCTGGGAAACTCTCTGCTAACACCCTGCAGAGCGCTGTGCCCAATATACAGAAACGTCTTGCGGTATCTCCTACAGGGAAAGTGCCAGGAGGGAAAAGTGAGGATTATGTTTAGACTTTCTCGGAACTGCTTCAAATCAACTAGATATCTTTGTGCTGTAAATCTCCCAACAGCCAAATGTAAAAGCAGCAAACATCTCGCTGTATGTCCCACATCCAAAGTGCCAAGAGAGAGCTTGCTCTCCCTGTCTTTGAGTACTGTTTGCGCTGTCCCGATTCCCTCTTTGCTAACATTCTCTTCAGAGCTGCAGTGAAACCAGGAACCACGTGGAGAAGGCACCCACACTGAAAGTGCCTGGAAGGAACGTTGGGGCTTCTTCTCAGTGTCTCTGATATAGGGTTTCACTGTCCCGGGAAACTCTCTGCTAACACCCTGCAGAGCGCTGTGCCCAATATACAGAAATGTCTTGCGGTATCCCCTACAGGGAAAGTGCCAGGAGGGAAAAGTGAGGATTATGTTTAGACTTTCTCGGAACTGCTTCAAATCAACTAGATATCTTTGTGCTGTAAATCTCCCAACAGCCAAACGCAAAAGCAGCAAACATCTCGCTGTATGTCCCACATCCAAAGTGCCAAGAGAGTAATGTAGAGCTTGCTCTCCCTGTCTTTGAGTACTGTTTGCACTGTCCCGATTACCTCTTTGCTAACATTCTCTTCAGAGCTGCAGTGAAACCAGGAACCACGTGGAGAAGGCACCCACACTGAAAGTGCCTGGAGGGAACATTGGGGCTTCTTCTCAGTGTCTCTGATATAGGGTTTCACTGTCCCGGGAAACTCTCTGCTAACACCCTGCAGAGCGCTGTGCCCAATATACAGAAACGTCTTGCGGTATCTCCTACAGGGAAAGTGCCAGGAGGGAAAAGTGAGGATTATGTTTAGACTTTCTCGGAACTGCTTCAAATCAAGTAGATATCTTTGTGCTGTAAATCTCCCAACAGCCAAATGTAAAAGCAGCAAACATCTCGCTGTATGTCCCACATCCACAGTGCCAAGAGAGAGCTTGCTCTCCCTGTCTTTGAGTACTGTTTGCACTGTCCCGATTACCTCTTTGCTAACATTCTCTTCAGAGCTGCAGTGAAACCAGGAACCACGTGGAGAAGGCACCCACACTGAAAGTGCCTGGAAGGAACGTTGGGGCTTCTTCTCAGTGTCTCTGATATAGGGTTTCACTGTCCCGGGAAACTCTCTGCTAACACCCTGCAGAGCGCTGTGCCCAATATACAGAAACGTCTTGCGGTATCTCCTACAGGGAAAGTGCCAGGAGGGAAAAGTGAGGATTATGTTTAGACTTTCTCGGAACTGCTTCAAATCAACTAGATATCTTTGTGCTGTAAATCTCCCAACAGCCAAATGTAAAAGCAGCAAACATCTCGCTGTATGTCCCACATCCAAAGTGCCAAGAGAGAGCTTGCTCTCCCTGTCTTTGAGTACTGTTTGCACTGTCCCGATTACCTCTTTGCTAACATTCTCTTCAGAGCTGCAGTGAAACCAGGAACCACGTGGAGAAGGCACCCACACTGAAAGTGCCTGGAGGGAACATTGGGGCTTCTTCTCAGTGTCTCTGATACAGGGTTTCACTGTCCCGGGAAACTCTCTGCTAACACCCTGCAGAGCGCTGTGCCCAATATACAGAAACGTCTTGCGGTATCTCCTACAGGGAAAGTGCCAGGAGGGAAAAGTGAGGATTATGTTTAGACTTTCTCGGAACTGCTTCAAATCAACTAGATATCTTTGCGCTGTAAATCTCCCAACAGCCAAATGTAAAAGCAGCAAACATCTCGCTGTATGTCCCACATCCAAAGTGCCAAGAGAGAGCTTGCTCTCCCTGTCTTTGAGTACTGTTTGCGCTGTCCCGATTACCTCTTTGCTAACATTCTCTTCAGAGCTGCAGTGAAACCAGGAACCACGTGGAGAAGGCACCCACACTGAAAGTGCCTGGAAGGAACGTTGGGGCTTCTTCTCAGTGTCTCTGATATAGGGTTTCACTGTCCCGGGAAACTCTCTGCTAACACCCTGCAGAGCGCTGTGCCCAATATACAGAAACGTCTTGCGGTATCCCCTACAGGGAAAGTGCCAGGAGGGAAAAGTGAGGATTATGCTTAGACTTTCTCGGAACTGCTTCAAATCAACTAGATATCTTTGTGCTGTAAATCTCCCAACAGCCAAATGTAAAAGCAGCAAACATCTCGCTGTATGTCCCACATCCAAAGTGCCAAGAGAGAGCTTGCTCTCCCTGTCTTTGAGTACTGTTTGCGCTGTCCCGATTACCTCTTTGCTAACATTCTCTTCAGAGCTGCAGTGAAACCAGGAACCACGTGGAGAAGGCACCCACAGTGAAAGTGCCTGGAGGGAACGTTGGGGCTTCTTCTCAGTGTCTCTGATATAGGGTTTCACTGTCCCGGGAAACTCTCTGCTAACACCCTGCAGAGCGCTGTGCCCAATATACAGAAATGTCTTGCGGTATCCCCTACAGGGAAATTGCCAGGAGGGAAAAGTGAGGATTATGCTTAGACTTTCTCGGAACTGCTTCAAATCAACTAGATATCTTTGTGCTGTAAATCTCCCAACAGCCAAACGCAAAAGCAGCAAACATCTCGCTGTATGTCCCACATCCAAAGTGCCAAGAGAGTAATGTAGAGCTTGCTCTCCCTGTCTTTGAGTACTGTTTGCACTGTCCCGATTACCTCTTTGCTAACATTCTCTTCAGAGCTGCAGTGAAACCAGGAACCACGTGGAGAAGGCACCCACACTGAAAGTGCCTGGAGGGAACATTGGGGCTTCTTCTCAGTGTCTCTGATATAGGGTTTCACTGTCCCGGGAAACTCTCTGCTAACACCCTGCAGAGCGCTGTGCCCAATATACAGAAACGTCTTGCGGTATCTCCTACAGGGAAAGTGCCAGGAGGGAAAAGTGAGGATTATGTTTAGACTTTCTCGGAACTGCTTCAAATCAACTAGATATCTTTGTGCTGTAAATCTCCCAACAGCCAAATGTAAAAGCAGCAAACATCTCGCTGTATGTCCCACATCCACAGTGCCAAGAGAGAGCTTGCTCTCCCTGTCTTTGAGTACTGTTTGCACTGTCCCGATTACCTCTTTGCTAACATTCTCTTCAGAGCTGCAGTGAAACCAGGAACCACGTGGAGAAGGCACCCACACTGAAAGTGCCTGGAGGGAACATTGGGGCTTCTTCTCAGTGTCTCTGATATAGGGTTTCACTGTCCCGGGAAACTCTCTGCTAACACCCTGCAGAGCGCTGTGCCCAATATACAGAAACGTCTTGCGGTATCTCCTACAGGGAAAGTGCCAGGAGGGAAAAGTGAGGATTATGTTTAGACTTTCTCGGAACTGCTTCAAATCAACTAGATATCTTTGTGCTGTAAATCTCCCAACAGCCAAATGTAAAAGCAGCAAACATCTCGCTGTATGTCCCACATCCAAAGTGCCAAGAGAGAGCTTGCTCTCCCTGTCTTTGAGTACTGTTTGCACTGTCCCGATTACCTCTTTGCTAACATTCTCTTCAGAGCTGCAGTGAAACCAGGAACCACGTGGAGAAGGCACCCACACTGAAAGTGCCTGGAAGGAACGTTGGGGCTTCTTCTCAGTGTCTCTGATATAGGGTTTCACTGTCCCGGGAAACTCTCTGCTAACACCCTGCACAGCGCTGTGCCCAATATACAGAAACGTCTTGCGGTATCTCCTACAGGGAAAGTGCCAGGAGGGAAAAGTGAGGATTATGTTTAGACTTTCTCGGAACTGCTTCAAATCAACTAGATATCTTTGTGCTGTAAATCTCCCAACAGCCAAATGTAAAAGCAGCAAACATCTCGCTGTATGTCCCACATCCAAAGTGCCAAGAGAGAGCTTGCTCTCCCTCTCTTTGAGTACTGTTTGCACTGTCCCGATTACCTCTTTGCTAACATTCTCTTCAGAGCTGCAGTGAAACCAGGAACCACGTGGAGAAGGCACCCACACTGAAAGTGCCTAGAGGGAACATTGGGGCTTCTTCTCAGTGTCTCTGATATAGGGTTTCACTGTCCCGGGAAACTCTCTGCTAACACCCTGCAGAGCGCTGTGCCCAATATACAGAAACGTCTTGCGGTATCTCCTACAGGGAAAGTGCCAGGAGGGAAAAGTGAGGATTATGTTTAGACTTTCTCGGAACTGCTTCAAATCAACTAGATATCTTTGTGCTGTAAATCTCCCAACAGCCAAATGTAAAAGCAGCAAACATCTCGCTGTATGTCCCACATCCAAAGTGCCAAGAGAGTAATGTAGAGCTTGCTCTCCCTGTCTTTGAGTACTGTTTGCACTGTCCCGATTACCTCTTTGCTAACATTCTCTTCAGAGCTGCAGTGAAACCAGGAACCACGTGGAGAAGGCACCCACACTGAAAGTGCCTGGAAGGAACGTTGGGGCTTCTTCTCAGTGTCTCTGATATAGGGTTTCACTGTCCCGGGAAACTCTCTGCTAACACCCTGCAGAGCGCTGTGCCCAATATACAGAAACGTCTTGCGGTATCTCCTACAGGGAAAGTGCCAGGAGGGAAAAGTGAGGATTATGTTTAGACTTTCTCGGAACTGCTTCAAATCAACTAGATATCTTTGCGCTGTAAATCTCCCAACAGCCAAATGTAAAAGCAGCAAACATCTCGCTGTATGTCCCACATCCAAAGTGCCAAGAGAGAGCTTGCTCTCCCTGTCTTTGAGTACTGTTTGCGCTGTCCCGATTACCTCTTTGCTAACATTCTCTTCAGAGCTGCAGTGAAACCAGGAACCACGTGGAGAAGGCACCCACACTGAAAGTGCCTGGAAGGAACGTTGGGGCTTCTTCTCAGTGTCTCTGATATAGGGTTTCACTGTCCCGGGAAACTCTCTGCTAACACCCTGCAGAGCGCTGTGCCCAATATACAGAAACGTCTTGCGGTATCCCCTACAGGGAAAGTGCCAGGAGGGAAAAGTGAGGATTATGCTTAGACTTTCTCGGAACTGCTTCAAATCAACTAGATATCTTTGTGCTGTAAATCTCCCAACAGCCAAACGCAAAAGCAGCAAACATCTCGCTGTATGTCCCACATCCAAAGTGCCAAGAGAGTAATGTAGAGCTTGCTCTCCCTGTCTTTGAGTACTGTTTGCACTGTCCCGATTACCTCTTTGCTAACATTCTCTTCAGAGCTGCAGTGAAACCAGGAACCACGTGGAGAAGGCACCCACACTGAAAGTGCCTGGAAGGAACGTTGGGGCTTCTTCTCAGTGTCTCTGATATAGGGTTTCACTGTCCCGGGAAACTCTCTGCTAACACCCTGCAGAGCGCTGTGCCCAATATACAGAAATGTCTTGCGGTATCTCCTACAGGGAAAGTGCCAGGAGGGAAAAGTGAGGATTATGCTTAGACTTTCTCGGAACTGCTTCAAATCAACTAGATATCTTTGTGCTGTAAATCTCCCAACAGCCAAACGCAAAAGCAGCAAACATCTCGCTGTATGTCCCACATCCAAAGTGCCAAGAGAGTAATGTAGAGCTTGCTCTCCCTGTCTTTGAGTACTGTTTGCACTGTCCCGATTACCTCTTTGCTAACATTCTCTTCAGAGCTGCAGTGAAACCAGGAACCACGTGGAGAAGGCACCCACACTGAAAGTGCCTGGAGGGAACATTGGGGCTTCTTCTCAGTGTCTCTGATATAGGGTTTCACTGTCCCGGGAAACTCTCTGCTAACACCCTGCAGAGCGCTGTGCCCAATATACAGAAACGTCTTGCGGTATCTCCTACAGGGAAAGTGCCAGGAGGGAAAAGTGAGGATTATGTTTAGACTTTCTCGGAACTGCTTCAAATCAACTAGATATCTTTGTGCTGTAAATCTCCCAACAGCCAAATGTAAAAGCAGCAAACATCTCGCTGTATGTCCCACATCCACAGTGCCAAGAGAGAGCTTGCTCTCCCTGTCTTTGAGTACTGTTTGCACTGTCCCGATTACCTCTTTGCTAACATTCTCTTCAGAGCTGCAGTGAAACCAGGAACCACGTGGAGAAGGCACCCACACTGAAAGTGCCTGGAGGGAACATTGGGGCTTCTTCTCAGTGTCTCTGATATAGGGTTTCACTGTCCCGGGAAACTCTCTGCTAACACCCTGCAGAGCGCTGTGCCCAATATACAGAAACGTCTTGCGGTATCTCCTACAGGGAAAGTGCCAGGAGGGAAAAGTGAGGATTATGTTTAGACTTTCTCGGAACTGCTTCAAATCAACTAGATATCTTTGTGCTGTAAATCTCCCAACAGCCAAATGTAAAAGCAGCAAACATCTCGCTGTATGTCCCACATCCAAAGTGCCAAGAGAGAGCTTGCTCTCCCTGTCTTTGAGTACTGTTTGCACTGTCCCGATTACCTCTTTGCTAACATTCTCTTCAGAGCTGCAGTGAAACCAGGAACCACGTGGAGAAGGCACCCACACTGAAAGTGCCTGGAAGGAACGTTGGGGCTTCTTCTCAGTGTCTCTGATATAGGGTTTCACTGTCCCGGGAAACTCTCTGCTAACACCCTGCAGAGCGCTGTGCCCAATATACAGAAATGTCTTGCGGTATCCCCTACAGGGAAAGTGCCAGGAGGGAAAAGTGAGGATTATGCTTAGACTTTCTCGGAACTGCTTCAAATCAACTAGATATCTTTGTGCTGTAAATCTCCCAACAGCCAAACGCAAAAGCAGCAAACATCTCGCTGTATGTCCCACATCCAAAGTGCCAAGAGAGTAATGTAGAGCTTGCTCTCCCTGTCTTTGAGTACTGTTTGCACTGTCCCGATTACCTCTTTGCTAACATTCTCTTCAGAGCTGCAGTGAAACCAGGAACCACGTGGAGAAGGCACCCACACTGAAAGTGCCTGGAGGGAACACTGGGGCTTCTTCTCAGTGTCTCTGATATAGGGTTTCACTGTCCCGGGAAACTCTCTGCTAACACCCTGCAGAGGCGCTGTGCCCAATATACAGAAACGTCTTGCGGTATCTCCTACAGGGAAAGTGCCAGGAGGGAAAAGTGAGGATTATGTTTAGACTTTCTCGGAACTGCTTCAAATCAACTAGATATCTTTGTGCTGTAAATCTCCCAACAGCCAAATGTAAAAGCAGCAAACATCTCGCTGTATGTCCCACATCCACAGTGCCAAGAGAGAGCTTGCTCTCCCTGTCTTTGAGTACTGTTTGCACTGTCCCGATTACCTCTTTGCTAACATTCTCTTCAGAGCTGCAGTGAAACCAGGAACCACGTGGAGAAGGCACCCACACTGAAAGTGCCTGGAGGGAACATTGGGGCTTCTTCTCAGTGTCTCTGATATAGGGTTTCACTGTCCCGGGAAACTCTCTGCTAACACCCTGCAGAGCGCTGTGCCCAATATACAGAAACGTCTTGCGGTATCTCCTACAGGGAAAGTGCCAGGAGGGAAAAGTGAGGATTATGTTTAGACTTTCTCGGAACTGCTTCAAATCAACTAGATATCTTTGTGCTGTAAATCTCCCAACAGCCAAATGTAAAAGCAGCAAACATCTCGCTGTATGTCCCACATCCACAGTGCCAAGAGAGAGCTTGCTCTCCCTGTCTTTGAGTACTGTTTGCACTGTCCCGATTACCTCTTTGCTAACATTCTCTTCAGAGCTGCAGTGAAACCAGGAACCACGTGGAGAAGGCACCCACACTGAAAGTGCCTGGAGGGAACATTGGGGCTTCTTCTCAGTGTCTCTGATATAGGGTTTCACTGTCCCGGGAAACTCTCTGCTAACACCCTGCAGAGCGCTGTGCCCAATATACAGAAACGTCTTGCGGTATCTCCTACAGGGAAAGTGCCAGGAGGGAAAAGTGAGGATTATGTTTAGACTTTCTCGGAACTGCTTCAAATCAACTAGATATCTTTGTACTGTAAATCTCCCAACAGCCAAATGTAAAAGCAGCAAACATCTCGCTGTATGTCCCACATCCAAAGTGCCAAGAGAGAGCTTGCTCTCCCTGTCTTTGAGTACTGTTTGCACTGTCCCGATTACCTCTTTGCTAACATTCTCTTCAGAGCTGCAGTGAAACCAGGAACCACGTGGAGAAGGCACCCACACTGAAAGTGCCTGGAAGGAACGTTGGGGCTTCTTCTCAGTGTCTCTGATATAGGGTTTCACTGTCCCTGGAAACTCTCTGCTAACACCCTGCAGAGCGCTGTGCCCAATATACAGAAACGTCTTGCGGTATCTCCTACAGAGAAAGTGCCAGGAGGGAAAAGTGAGGATTATGTTTAGACTTTCTCGGAACTGCTTCAAATCAACTAGATATCTTTGCGCTGTAAATCTCCCAACAGCCAAATGTAAAAGCAGCAAACATCTCGCTGTATGTCCCACATCCAAAGTGCCAAGAGAGAGCTTGCTCTCCCTGTCTTTGAGTACTGTTTGCACTGTCCCGATTACCTCTTTGCTAACATTCTCTTCAGAGCTGCAGTGAAACCAGGAACCACGTGGAGAAGGCACCCACACTGAAAGTGCCTGGAAGGAACGTTGGGGCTTCTTCTCAGTGTCTCTGATATAGGGTTTCACTGTCCCGGGAAACTCTCTGCTAACACCCTGCAGAGCGCTGTGCCCAATATACAGAAATGTCTTGCGGTATCCCCTACAGGGAAAGTGCCAGGAGGGAAAAGTGAGGATTATGCTTAGACTTTCTCGGAACTGCATCAAATCAACTAGATATCTTTGTGCTGTAAATCTCCCAACAGCCAAACGCAAAAGCAGCAAACATCTCGCTGTATGTCCCACATCCAAAGTGCCAAGAGAGTAATGTAGAGCTTGCTCTCCCTGTCTTTGAGTACTGTTTGCACTGTCCCGATTACCTCTTTGCTAACATTCTCTTCAGAGCTGCAGTGAAACCAGGAACCACGTGGAGAAGGCACCCACACTGAAAGTGCCTGGAGGGAACATTGGGGCTTCTTCTCAGTGTCTCTGATATAGGGTTTCACTGTCCCGGGAAACTCTCTGCTAACACCCTGCAGAGCGCTGTGCCCAATATACAGAAACGTCTTGCGGTATCTCCTACAGGGAAAGTGCCAGGAGGGAAAAGTGAGGATTATGTTTAGACTTTCTCGGAACTGCTTCAAATCAACTAGATATCTTTGTACTGTAAATCTCCCAACAGCCAAATGTAAAAGCAGCAAACATCTCGCTGTATGTCCCACATCCACAGTGCCAAGAGAGAGCTTGCTCTCCCTGTCTTTGAGTACTGTTTGCACTGTCCCGATTACCTCTTTGCTAACATTCTCTTCAGAGCTGCAGTGAAACCAGGAACCATGTGGAGAAGGCACCCACACTGAAAGTGCCTGGAAGGAACGTTGGGGCTTCTTCTCAGTGTCTCTGATATAGGGTTTCACTGTCCCGGGAAACTCTCTGCTAACACCCTGCAGAGCGCTGTGCCCAATATACAGAAACGTCTTGCGGTATCTCCTACAGGGAAAGTGCCAGGAGGGAAAAGTGAGGATTATGTTTAGACTTTCTCGGAACTGCTTCAAATCAACTAGATATCTTTGTGCTGTAAATCTCCCAACAGCCAAATGTAAAAGCAGCAAACATCTCGCTGTATGTCCCACATCCAAAGTGCCAAGAGAGAGCTTGCTCTCCCTGTCTTTGAGTACTGTTTGCACTGTCCCGATTACCTCTTTGCTAACATTCTCTTCAGAGCTGCAGTGAAACCAGGAACCACGTGGAGAAGGCACCCACACTGAAAGTGCCTGGAGGGAACATTGGGGCTTCTTCTCAGTGTCTCTGATATAGGGTTTCACTGTCCCGGGAAACTCTCTGCTAACACCCTGCAGAGCGCTGTGCCCAATATACAGAAACGTCTTGCGGTATCTCCTACAGGGAAAGTGCCAGGAGGGAAAAGTGAGGATTATGTTTAGACTTTCTCGGAACTGCTTCAAATCAACTAGATATCTTTGTGCTGTAAATCTCCCAACAGCCAAATGTAAAAGCAGCAAACATCTCGCTGTATGTCCCACATCCAAAGTGCCAAGAGAGAGCTTGCTCTCCCTGTCCTTGAGTACTGTTTGCACTGTCCCGATTACCTCTTTGCTAACATTCTCTTCAGAGCTGCAGTGAAACCAGGAACCACGTGGAGAAGGCACCCACACTGAAAGTGCCTGGAAGGAACGTTGGGGCTTCTTCTCAGTGTCTCTGATATAGGGTTTCACTGTCCCGGGAAACTCTCTGCTAACACCCTGCAGAGCGCTGTGCCCAATATACAGAAACGTCTTGCGGTATCTCCTACAGGGAAAGTGCCAGGAGGGAAAAGTGAGGATTATGTTTAGACTTTCTCGGAACTGCTTCAAATCAACTAGATATCTTTGCGCTGTAAATCTCCCAACAGCCAAATGTAAAAGCAGCAAACATCTCGCTGTATGTCCCACATCCAAAGTGCCAAGAGAGAGCTTGCTCTCCCTGTCTTTGAGTACTGTTTGCGCTGTCCCCATTACCTCTTTGCTAACATTCTCTTCAGAGCTGCAGTGAAACCAGGAACCACGTGGAGAAGGCACCCACACTGAAAGTGCCTGGAAGGAACGTTGGGGCTTCTTCTCAGTGTCTCTGATATAGGGTTTCACTGTCCCGGGAAACTCTCTGCTAACACCCTGCAGAGCGCTGTGCCCAATATACAGAAACGTCTTGCGGTATCCCCTACAGGGAAAGTGCCAGGAGGGAAAAGTGAGGATTATGCTTAGACTTTCTCGGAACTGCTTCAAATCAACTAGATATCTTTGTGCTGTAAATCTCCCAACAGCCAAACGCAAAAGCAGCAAACATCTCGCTGTATGTCCCACATCCAAAGTGCCAAGAGAGTAATGTAGAGCTTGCTCTCCCTGTCTTTGAGTACTGTTTGCACTGTCCCGATTACCTCTTTGCTAACATTCTCTTCAGAGCTGCAGTGAAACCAGGAACCACGTGGAGAAGGCACCCACACTGAAAGTGCCTGGAGGGAACATTGGGGCTTCTTCTCAGTGTCTCTGATACAGGGTTTCACTGTCCCGGGAAACTCTCTGCTAACACCCTGCAGAGCGCTGTGTCCAATATACAGAAACGTCTTGCGGTATCTCCTACACGGAAAGTGCCAGGAGGGAAAAGTGAGGATTATGCTTAGACTTTCTCGGAACTGCTTCAAATCAACTAGATATCTTTGTGCTGTAAATCTCCCAACAGCCAAACGCAAAAGCAGCAAACATCTCGCTGTATGTCCCACATCCAAAGTGCCAAGAGAGTAATGTAGAGCTTGCTCTCCCTGTCTTTGAGTACTGTTTGCACTGTCCCGATTACCTCTTTGCTAACATTCTCTTCAGAGCTGCAGTGAAACCAGGAACCACGTGGAGAAGGCACCCACACTGAAAGTGCCTGGAGGGAACATTGGGGCTTCTTCTCAGTGTCTCTGATATAGGGTTTCACTGTCCCGGGAAACTCTCTGCTAACACCCTGCAGAGCGCTGTGCCCAATATACAGAAACGTCTTGCGGTATCTCCTACAGGGAAAGTGCCAGGAGGGAAAAGTGAGGATTATGTTTAGACTTTCTCGGAACTGCTTCAAATCAACTAGATATCTTTGTGCTGTAAATCTCCCAACAGCCAAATGTAAAAGCAGCAAACATCTCGCTGTATGTCCCACATCCACAGTGCCAAGAGAGAGCTTGCTCTCCCTGTCTTTGAGTACTGTTTGCACTGTCCCGATTACCTCTTTGCTAACATTCTCTTCAGAGCTGCAGTGAAACCAGGAACCACGTGGAGAAGGCACCCACACTGAAAGTGCCTGGAAGGAACGTTGGGGCTTCTTCTCAGTGTCTCTGATATAGGGTTTCACTGTCCCGGGAAACTCTCTGCTAACACCCTGCAGAGCGCTGTGCCCAATATACAGAAACGTCTTGCGGTATCTCCTACAGGGAAAGTGCCAGGAGGGAAAAGTGAGGATTATGTTTAGACTTTCTCGGAACTGCTTCAAATCAACTAGATATCTTTGTGCTGTAAATCTCCCAACAGCCAAATGTAAAAGCAGCAAACATCTCGCTGTATGTCCCACATCCACAGTGCCAAGAGAGAGCTTGCTCTCCCTGTCTTTGAGTACTGTTTGCACTGTCCCGATTACCTCTTTGCTAACATTCTCTTCAGAGCTGCAGTGAAACCAGGAACCACGTGGAGAAGGCACCCACACTGAAAGTGCCTGGAAGGAACGTTGGGGCTTCTTCTCAGTGTCTCTGATATAGGGTTTCACTGTCCCGGGAAACTCTCTGCTAACACCCTGCAGAGCGCTGTGCCCAATATACAGAAACGTCTTGCGGTATCTCCTACAGGGAAAGTGCCAGGAGGGAAAAGTGAGGATTATGTTTAGACTTTCTCGGAACTGCTTCAAATCAACTAGATATCTTTGTGCTGTAAATCTCCCAACAGCCAAATGTAAAAGCAGCAAACATCTCGCTGTATGTCCCACATCCACAGTGCCAAGAGAGAGCTTGCTCTCCCTGTCTTTGAGTACTGTTTGCACTGTCCCGATTACCTCTTTGCTAACATTCTCTTCAGAGCTGCAGTGAAACCAGGAACCACGTGGAGAAGGCACCCACACTGAAAGTGCCTGGAGGGAACATTGGGGCTTCTTCTCAGTGTCTCTGATATAGGGTTTCACTGTCCCGGGAAACTCTCTGCTAACACCCTGCAGAGCGCTGTGCCCAATATACAGAAACGTCTTGCGGTATCTCCTACAGGGAAAGTGCCAGGAGGGAAAAGTGAGGATTATGTTTAGACTTTCTCGGAACTGCTTCAAATCAACTAGATATCTTTGTGCTGTAAATCTCCCAACAGCCAAATGTAAAAGCAGCAAACATCTCGCTGTATGTCCCACATCCAAAGTGCCAAGAGAGAGCTTGCTCTCCCTGTCCTTGAGTACTGTTTGCACTGTCCCGATTACCTCTTTGCTAACATTCTCTTCAGAGCTGCAGTGAAACCAGGAACCACGTGGAGAAGGCACCCACACTGAAAGTGCCTGGAAGGAACGTTGGGGCTTCTTCTCAGTGTCTCTGATATAGGGTTTCACTGTCCCGGGAAACTCTCTGCTAACACCCTGCAGAGCGCTGTGCCCAATATACAGAAACGTCTTGCGGTATCTCCTACAGGGAAAGTGCCAGGAGGGAAAAGTGAGGATTATGTTTAGACTTTCTCGGAACTGCTTCAAATCAACTAGATATCTTTGCGCTGTAAATCTCCCAACAGCCAAATGTAAAAGCAGCAAACATCTCGCTGTATGTCCCACATCCAAAGTGCCAAGAGAGAGCTTGCTCTCCCTGTCTTTGAGTACTGTTTGCGCTGTCCCCATTACCTCTTTGCTAACATTCTCTTCAGAGCTGCAGTGAAACCAGGAACCACGTGGAGAAGGCACCCACACTGAAAGTGCCTGGAAGGAACGTTGGGGCTTCTTCTCAGTGTCTCTGATATAGGGTTTCACTGTCCCGGGAAACTCTCTGCTAACACCCTGCAGAGCGCTGTGCCCAATATACAGAAACGTCTTGCGGTATCCCCTACAGGGAAAGTGCCAGGAGGGAAAAGTGAGGATTATGCTTAGACTTTCTCGGAACTGCTTCAAATCAACTAGATATCTTTGTGCTGTAAATCTCCCAACAGCCAAACGCAAAAGCAGCAAACATCTCGCTGTATGTCCCACATCCAAAGTGCCAAGAGAGTAATGTAGAGCTTGCTCTCCCTGTCTTTGAGTACTGTTTGCACTGTCCCGATTACCTCTTTGCTAACATTCTCTTCAGAGCTGCAGTGAAACCAGGAACCACGTGGAGAAGGCACCCACACTGAAAGTGCCTGGAGGGAACATTGGGGCTTCTTCTCAGTGTCTCTGATACAGGGTTTCACTGTCCCGGGAAACTCTCTGCTAACACCCTGCAGAGCGCTGTGTCCAATATACAGAAACGTCTTGCGGTATCTCCTACACGGAAAGTGCCAGGAGGGAAAAGTGAGGATTATGCTTAGACTTTCTCGGAACTGCTTCAAATCAACTAGATATCTTTGTGCTGTAAATCTCCCAACAGCCAAACGCAAAAGCAGCAAACATCTCGCTGTATGTCCCACATCCAAAGTGCCAAGAGAGTAATGTAGAGCTTGCTCTCCCTGTCTTTGAGTACTGTTTGCACTGTCCCGATTACCTCTTTGCTAACATTCTCTTCAGAGCTGCAGTGAAACCAGGAACCACGTGGAGAAGGCACCCACACTGAAAGTGCCTGGAGGGAACATTGGGGCTTCTTCTCAGTGTCTCTGATATAGGGTTTCACTGTCCCGGGAAACTCTCTGCTAACACCCTGCAGAGCGCTGTGCCCAATATACAGAAACGTCTTGCGGTATCTCCTACAGGGAAAGTGCCAGGAGGGAAAAGTGAGGATTATGTTTAGACTTTCTCGGAACTGCTTCAAATCAACTAGATATCTTTGTGCTGTAAATCTCCCAACAGCCAAATGTAAAAGCAGCAAACATCTCGCTGTATGTCCCACATCCACAGTGCCAAGAGAGAGCTTGCTCTCCCTGTCTTTGAGTACTGTTTGCACTGTCCCGATTACCTCTTTGCTAACATTCTCTTCAGAGCTGCAGTGAAACCAGGAACCACGTGGAGAAGGCACCCACACTGAAAGTGCCTGGAAGGAACGTTGGGGCTTCTTCTCAGTGTCTCTGATATAGGGTTTCACTGTCCCGGGAAACTCTCTGCTAACACCCTGCAGAGCGCTGTGCCCAATATACAGAAACGTCTTGCGGTATCTCCTACAGGGAAAGTGCCAGGAGGGAAAAGTGAGGATTATGTTTAGACTTTCTCGGAACTGCTTCAAATCAACTAGATATCTTTGTGCTGTAAATCTCCCAACAGCCAAATGTAAAAGCAGCAAACATCTCGCTGTATGTCCCACATCCACAGTGCCAAGAGAGAGCTTGCTCTCCCTGTCTTTGAGTACTGTTTGCACTGTCCCGATTACCTCTTTGCTAACATTCTCTTCAGAGCTGCAGTGAAACCAGGAACCACGTGGAGAAGGCACCCACACTGAAAGTGCCTGGAAGGAACGTTGGGGCTTCTTCTCAGTGTCTCTGATATAGGGTTTCACTGTCCCGGGAAACTCTCTGCTAACACCCTGCAGAGCGCTGTGCCCAATATACAGAAACGTCTTGCGGTATCTCCTACAGGGAAAGTGCCAGGAGGGAAAAGTGAGGATTATGTTTAGACTTTCTCGGAACTGCTTCAAATCAACTAGATATCTTTGTGCTGTAAATCTCCCAACAGCCAAATGTAAAAGCAGCAAACATCTCGCTGTATGTCCCACATCCACAGTGCCAAGAGAGAGCTTGCTCTCCCTGTCTTTGAGTACTGTTTGCACTGTCCCGATTACCTCTTTGCTAACATTCTCTTCAGAGCTGCAGTGAAACCAGGAACCACGTGGAGAAGGCACCCACACTGAAAGTGCCTGGAAGGAACGTTGGGGCTTCTTCTCAGTGTCTCTGATATAGGGTTTCACTGTCCCGGGAAACTCTCTGCTAACACCCTGCAGAGCGCTGTGCCCAATATACAGAAACGTCTTGCGGTATCTCCTACAGGGAAAGTGCCAGGAGGGAAAAGTGAGGATTATGTTTAGACTTTCTCGGAACTGCTTCAAATCAACTAGATATCTTTGTGCTGTAAATCTCCCAACAGCCAAATGTAAAAGCAGCAAACATCTCGCTGTATGTCCCACATCCAAAGTGCCAAGAGAGAGCTTGCTCTCCCTGTCTTTGAGTACTGTTTGCACTGTCCCGATTACCTCTTTGCTAACATTCTCTTCAGAGCTGCAGTGAAACCAGGAACCACGTGGAGAAGGCACCCACACTGAAAGTGCCTGGAAGGAACATTGGGGCTTCTTCTCAGTGTCTCTGATATAGGGTTTCACTGTCCCGGGAAACTCTCTGCTAACACCCTGCAGAGCGCTGTGCCCAATATACAGAAACGTCTTGCGGTATCTCCTACAGGGAAAGTGCCAGGAGGGAAAAGTGAGGATTATGTTTAGACTTTCTCGGAACTGCTTCAAATCAACTAGATATCTTTGTGCTGTAAATCTCCCAACAGCCAAATGTAAAAGCAGCAAACATCTCGCTGTATGTCCCACATCCACAGTGCCAAAAGAGAGCTTGCTCTCCCTGTCTTTGAGTACTGTTTGCACTGTCCCGATTACCTCTTTGCTAACATTCTCTTCAGAGCTGCAGTGAAACCAGGAACCACGTGGAGAAGGCACCCACACTGAAAGTGCCTGGAAGGAACGTTGGGGCTTCTTCTCAGTGTCTCTGATATAGGGTTTCACTGTCCCGGGAAACTCTCTGCTAACACCCTGCAGAGCGCTGTGCCCAATATACAGAAACGTCTTGCGGTATCTCCTACAGGGAAAGTGCCAGGAGGGAAAAGTGAGGATTATGTTTAGACTTTCTCGGAACTGCTTCAAATCAACTAGATATCTTTGTGCTGTAAATCTCCCAACAGCCAAATGTAAAAGCAGCAAACATCTCGCTGTATGTCCCACATCCACAGTGCCAAGAGAGAGCTTGCTCTCCCTGTCTTTGAGTACTGTTTGCACTGTCCCGATTACCTCTTTGCTAACATTCTCTTCAGAGCTGCAGTGAAACCAGGAACCACGTGGAGAAGGCACCCACACTGAAAGTGCCTGGAGGGAACATTGGGGCTTCTTCTCAGTGTCTCTGATATAGGGTTTCACTGTCCCGGGAAACTCTCTGCTAACACCCTGCAGAGCGCTGTGCCCAATATACAGAAACGTCTTGCGGTATCTCCTACAGGGAAAGTGCCAGGAGGGAAAAGTGAGGATTATGTTTAGACTTTCTCGGAACTGCTTCAAATCAACTAGATATCTTTGTGCTGTAAATCTCCCAACAGCCAAATGTAAAAGCAGCAAACATCTCGCTGTATGTCCCACATCCAAAGTGCCAAGAGAGAGCTTGCTCTCCCTGTCTTTGAGTACTGTTTGCACTGTCCCGATTACCTCTTTGCTAACATTCTCTTCAGAGCTGCAGTGAAACCAGGAACCACGTGGAGAAGGCACCCACACTGAAAGTGCCTGGAAGGAACGTTGGGGCTTCTTCTCAGTGTCTCTGATATAGGGTTTCACTGTCCCGGGAAACTCTCTGCTAACACCCTGCAGAGCGCTGTGCCCAATATACAGAAACGTCTTGCGGTATCTCCTACAGGGAAAGTGCCAGGAGGGAAAAGTGAGGATTATGTTTAGACTTTCTCGGAACTGCTTCAAATCAACTAGATATCTTTGCGCTGTAAATCTCCCAACAGCCAAATGTAAAAGCAGCAAACATCTCGCTGTATGTCCCACATCCAAAGTGCCAAGAGAGAGCTTGCTCTCCCTGTCTTTGAGTACTGTTTGCGCTGTCCCGATTACCTCTTTGCTAACATTCTCTTCAGAGCTGCAGTGAAACCAGGAACCACGTGGAGAAGGCACCCACACTGAAAGTGCCTGGAAGGAACGTTGGGGCTTCTTCTCAGTGTCTCTGATATAGGGTTTCACTGTCCCGGGAAACTCTCTGCTAACACCCTGCAGAGCGCTGTGCCCAATATACAGAAACGTCTTGCGGTATCCCCTACAGGGAAAGTGCCAGGAGGGAAAAGTGAGGATTATGTTTAGACTTTCTCGGAACTGCTTCAAATCAACTAGATATCTTTGTGCTGTAAATCTCCCAACAGCCAAACGCAAAGGCAGCAAACATCTCGCTGTATGTCCCACATCCAAAGTGCCAAGAGAGTAATGTAGAGCTTGCTCTCCCTGTCTTTGAGTACTGTTTGCACTGTCCCGATTACCTCTTTGCTAACATTCTCTTCAGAGCTGCAGTGAAACCAGGAACCACGTGGAGAAGGCACCCACACTGAAAGTGCCTGGAGGGAACATTGGGGCTTCTTCTCAGTGTCTCTGATACAGGGTTTCACTGTCCCGGGAAACTCTCTGCTAACACCCTGCAGAGCGCTGTGCCCAATATACAGAAACGTCTTGCGGTATCTCCTACAGGGAAAGTGCCAGGAGGGAAAAGTGAGGATTATGTTTAGACTTTCTCGGAACTGCTTCAAATCAACTAGATATCTTTGTGCTGTAAATCTCCCAACAGCCAAATGTAAAAGCAGCAAACATCTCGCTGTATGTCCCACATCCAAAGTGCCAAGAGAGAGCTTGCTCTCCCTGTCTTTGAGTACTGTTTGCGCTGTCCCGATTACCTCTTTGCTAACATTCTCTTCAGAGCTGCTGTGAAACCAGAAACCACGTGGAGAAGGCACCCACACTGAAAGTGCCTGGAGGGAACATTGGGGCTTCTTCTCAGTGTCTCTGATATAGGGTTTCACTGTCCCGGGAAACTCTCTGCTAACACCCTGCAGAGCGCTGTGCCCAATATACAGAAACGTCTTGCGGTATCTCCTACAGGGAAAGTGCCAGGAGGGAAAAGTGAGGATTATGTTTAGACTTTCTCGGAACTGCTTCAAATCAACTAGATATCTTTGTGCTGTAAATCTCCCAACAGCCAAATGTAAAAGCAGCAAACATCTCGCTGTATGTCCCACATCCAAAGTGCCAAGAGAGAGCTTGCTCTCCCTGTCTTTGAGTACTGTTTGCACTGTCCTGATTACCTCTTTGCTAACATTCTCTTCAGAGCTGCAGTGAAACCAGGAACCACGTGGAGAAGGCACCCACACTGAAAGTGCCTGGAAGGAACGTTGGGGCTTCTTCTCAGTGTCTCTGATATAGGGTTTCACTGTCCCGGGAAACTCTCTGCTAACACCCTGCAGAGCGCTGTGCCCAATATACAGAAACGTCTTGCGGTATCTCCTACAGGGAAAGTGCCAGGAGGGAAAAGTGAGGATTATGTTTAGACTTTCTCGGAACTGCTTCAAATCAACTAGATATCTTTGCGCTGTAAATCTCCCAACAGCCAAATGTAAAAGCAGCAAACATCTCGCTGTATGTCCCACATCCACAGTGCCAAGAGAGAGCTTGCTCTCCCTGTCTTTGAGTACTGTTTGCACTGTCCCGATTACCTCTTTGCTAACATTCTCTTCAGAGCTGCAGTGAAACCAGGAACCACGTGGAGAAGGCACCCACACTGAAAGTGCCTGGAAGGAACGTTGGGGCTTCTTCTCAGTGTCTCTGATATAGGGTTTCACTGTCCCGGGAAACTCTCTGCTAACACCCTGCAGAGCGCTGTGCCCAATATACAGAAACGTCTTGCGGTATCTCCTACAGGGAAAGTGCCAGGAGGGAAAAGTGAGGATTATGTTTAGACTTTCTCGGAACTGCTTCAAATCAACTAGATATCTTTGTGCTGTAAATCTCCCAACAGCCAAATGTAAAAGCAGCAAACATCTCGCTGTATGTCCCACATCCAAAGTGCCAAGAGAGAGCTTGCTCTCCCTGTCTTTGAGTACTGTTTGCACTGTCCCGATTACCTCTTTGCTAACATTCTCTTCAGAGCTGCAGTGAAACCAGGAACCACGTGGAGAAGGCACCCACACTGAAAGTGCCTGGAGGGAACATTGGGGCTTCTTCTCAGTGTCTCTGATATAGGGTTTCACTGTCCCGGGAAACTCTCTGCTAACACCCTGCAGAGCGCTGTGCCCAATATACAGAAACGTCTTGCGGTATCTCCTACAGGGAAAGTGCCAGGAGGGAAAAGTGAGGATTATGTTTAGACTTTCTCGGAACTGCTTCAAATCAACTAGATATCTTTGTGCTGTAAATCTCCCAACAGCCAAATGTAAAAGCAGCAAACATCTCGCTGTATGTCCCACATCCAAAGTGCCAAGAGAGAGCTTGCTCTCCCTGTCTTTGAGTACTGTTTGCACTGTCCCGATTACCTCTTTGCTAACATTCTCTTCAGAGCTGCAGTGAAACCAGGAACCACGTGGAGAAGGCACCCACACTGAAAGTGCCTGGAAGGAACGTTGGGGCTTCTTCTCAGTGTCTCTGATATAGGGTTTCACTGTCCCGGGAAACTCTCTGCTAACACCCTGCAGAGCGCTGTGCCCAATATACAGAAATGTCTTGCGGTATCTCCTACAGGGAAAGTGCCAGGAGGGAAAAGTGAGGATTATGTTTAGACTTTCTCGGAACTCCTTCAAATCAACTAGATATCTTTGCGCTGTAAATCTCCCAACAGCCAAATGTAAAAGCAGCAAACATCTCGCTGTATGTCCCACATCCAAAGTGCCAAGAGAGAGCTTGCTCTCCCTGTCTTTGAGTACTGTTTGCGCTGTCCCGATTACCTCTTTGCTAACATTCTCTTCAGAGCTGCAGTGAAACCAGGAACCACGTGGAGAAGGCACCCACACTGAAAGTGCCTGGAAGGAACGTTGGGGCTTCTTCTCAGTGTCTCTGATATAGGGTTTCACTGTCCCGGGAAACTCTCTGCTAACACCCTGCAGAGCGCTGTGCCCAATATACAGAAACGTCTTGCGGTATCCCCTACAGGGAAAGTGCCAGGAGGGAAAAGTGAGGATTATGCTTAGACTTTCTCGGAACTGCTTCAAATCAACTAGATATCTTTGTGCTGTAAATCTCCCAACAGCCAAACGCAAAAGCAGCAAACATCTCGCTGTATGTCCCACATCCAAAGTGCCAAGAGAGTAATGTAGAGCTTGCTCTCCCTGTCTTTGAGTACTGTTTGCACTGTCCCGATTACCTCTTTGCTAACATTCTCTTCAGAGCTGCAGTGAAACCAGGAACCACGTGGAGAAGGCACCCACACTGAAAGTGCCTGGAGGGAACATTGGGGCTTCTTCTCAGTGTCTCTGATACAGGGTTTCACTGTCCCGGGAAACTCTCTGCTAACACCCTGCAGAGCGCTGTGCCCAATATACAGAAACGTCTTGCGGTATCTCCTACAGGGAAAGTGCCAGGAGGGAAAAGTGAGGATTATGTTTAGACTTTCTCGGAACTGCTTCAAATCAACTAGATATCTTTGTGCTGTAAATCTCCCAACAGCCAAATGTAAAAGCAGCAAACATCTCGCTGTATGTCCCACATCCAAAGTGCCAAGAGAGAGCTTGCTCTCCCTGTCTTTGAGTACTGTTTGCACTGTCCCGATTACCTCTTTGCTAACATTCTCTTCAGAGCTGCTGTGAAACCAGGAACCACGTGGAGAAGGCACCCACACTGAAAGTGCCTGGAGGGAACATTGGGGCTTCTTCTCAGTGTCTCTGATATAGGGTTTCACTGTCCCGGGAAACTCTCTGCTAACACCCTGCAGAGCGCTGTGCCCAATATACAGAAACGTCTTGCGGTATCTCCTACAGGGAAAGTGCCAGGAGGGAAAAGTGAGGATTATGCTTAGACTTTCTCGGAACTGCTTCAAATCAACTAGATATCTTTGTGCTGTAAATCTCCCAACAGCCAAATGTAAAAGCAGCAAACATCTCGCTGTATGTCCCACATCCAAAGTGCCAAGAGAGAGCTTGCTCTCCCTGTCTTTGAGTACTGTTTGCGCTGTCCTGATTACCTCTTTGCTAACATTCTCTTCAGAGCTGCAGTGAAACCAGGAACCACGTGGAGAAGGCACCCACACTGAAAGTGCCTGGAAGCAACGTTGGGGCTTCTTCTCAGTGTCTCTGATATAGGGTTTCACTGTCCCGGGAAACTCTCTGCTAACACCCTGCAGAGCGCTGTGCCCAATATACAGAAATGTCTTGCGGTATCCCCTACAGGGAAAGTGCCAGGAGGGAAAAGTGAGGATTATGCTTAGACTTTCTCGGAACTGCTTCAAATCAACTAGATATCTTTGTGCTGTAAATCTCCCAACAGCCAAACGCAAAAGCAGCAAACATCTCGCTGTATGTCCCACATCCAAAGTGCCAAGAGAGTAATGTAGAGCTTGCTCTCCCTGTCTTTGAGTACTGTTTGCACTGTCCCGATTACCTCTTTGCTAACATTCTCTTCAGAGCTGCAGTGAAACCAGGAACCACGTGGAGAAGGCACCCACACTGAAAGTGCCTGGAGGGAACATTGGGGCTTCTTCTCAGTGTCTCTGATATAGGGTTTCACTGTCCCGGGAAACTCTCTGCTAACACCCTGCAGAGCGCTGTGCCCAATATACAGAAACGTCTTGCGGTATCTCCTACAGGGAAAGTGCCAGGAGGGAAAAGTGAGGATTATGTTTAGACTTTCTCGGAACTGCTTCAAATCAACTAGATATCTTTGTGCTGTAAATCTCCCAACAGCCAAATGTAAAAGCAGCAAACATCTCGGTGTATGTCCCACATCCACAGTGCCAAGAGAGAGCTTGCTCTCCCTGTCTTTGAGTACTGTTTGCACTGTCCCGATTACCTCTTTGCTAACATTCTCTTCAGAGCTGCAGTGAAACCAGGAACCACGTGGAGAAGGCACCCACACTGAAAGTGCCTGGAGGGAACATTGGGGCTTCTTCTCAGTGTCTCTGATATAGGGTTTCACTGTCCCGGGAAACTCTCTGCTAACACCCTGCAGAGCGCTGTGCCCAATATACAGAAACGTCTTGCGGTATCTCCTACAGGGAAAGTGCCAGGAGGGAAAAGTGAGGATTATGTTTAGACTTTCTCGGAACTGCTTCAAATCAACTAGATATCTTTGTGCTGTAAATCTCCCAACAGCCAAATGTAAAAGCAGCAAACATCTCGCTGTATGTCCCACATCCACAGTGCCAAGAGAGAGCTTGCTCTCCCTGTCTTTGAGTACTGTTTGCACTGTCCCGATTACCTCTTTGCTAACATTCTCTTCAGAGCTGCAGTGAAACCAGGAACCACGTGGAGAAGGCACCCACACTGAAAGTGCCTGGAGGGAACATTGGGGCTTCTTCTCAGTGTCTCTGATATAGGGTTTCACTGTCCCGGGAAACTCTCTGCTAACACCCTGCAGAGCGCTGTGCCCAATATACAGAAACGTCTTGCGGTATCTCCTACAGGGAAAGTGCCAGGAGGGAAAAGTGAGGATTATGTTTAGACTTTCTCGGAACTGCTTCAAATCAACTAGATATCTTTGTGCTGTAAATCTCCCAACAGCCAAACGCAAAAGCAGCAAACATCTCGCTGTATGTCCCACATCCAAAGTGCCAAGAGAGAGCTTGCTCTCCCTGTCTTTGAGTACTGTTTGCACTGTCCCGATTACCTCTTTGCTAACATTCTCTTCAGAGCTGCAGTGAAACCAGGAACCACGTGGAGAAGGCACCCACACTGAAAGTGCCTGGAAGGAACGTTGGGGCTTCTTCTCAGTGTCTCTGATATAGGGTTTCACTGTCCCGGGAAACTCTCTGCTAACACCCTGCAGAGCGCTGTGCCCAATATACAGAAACGTCTTGCGGTATCTCCTACAGGGAAAGTGCCAGGAGGGAAAAGTGAGGATTATGTTTAGACTTTCTCGGAACTGCTTCAAATCAACTAGATATCTTTGTGCTGTAAATCTCCCAACAGCCAAATGTAAAAGCAGCAAACATCTCGCTGTATGTCCCACATCCAAAGTGCCAAGAGAGAGCTTGCTCTCCCTGTCTTTGAGTACTGTTTGCACTGTCCCGATTACCTCTTTGCTAACATTCTCTTCAGAGCTGCAGTGAAACCAGGAACCACGTGGAGAAGGCACCCACACTGAAAGTGCCTGGAAGGAACGTTGGGGCTTCTTCTCAGTGTCTCTGATATAGGGTTTCACTGTCCCGGGAAACTCTCTGCTAACACCCTGCAGAGCGCTGTGCCCAATATACAGAAACGTCTTGCGGTATCTCCTACAGGGAAAGTGCCAGGAGGGAAAAGTGAGGATTATGTTTAGACTTTCTCGGAACTCCTTCAAATCAACTAGATATCTTTGCGCTGTAAATCTCCCAACAGCCAAATGTAAAAGCAGCAAACATCTCGGTGTATGTCCCACATCCAAAGTGCCAAGAGAGAGCTTGCTCTCCCTGTCTTTGAGTACTGTTTGCGCTGTCCCGATTACCTCTTTGCTAACATTCTCTTCAGAGCTGCAGTGAAACCAGGAACCACGTGGAGAAGGCACCCACACTGAAAGTGCCTGGAAGGAACGTTGGGGCTTCTTCTCAGTGTCTCTGATATAGGGTTTCACTGTCCCGGGAAACTCTCTGCTAACACCCTGCAGAGCGCTGTGCCCAATATACAGAAACGTCTTGCGGTATCTCCTACAGGGAAAGTGCCAGGAGGGAAAAGTGAGGATTATGTTTAGACTTTCTCGGAACTGCTTCAAATCAACTAGATATCTTTGTGCTGTAAATCTCCCAACAGCCAAATGTAAAAGCAGCAAACATCTCGCTGTATGTCCCACATCCAAAGTGCCAAGAGAGAGCTTGCTCTCCCTGTCTTTGAGTACTGTTTGCACTGTCCCGATTACCTCTTTGCTAACATTCTCTTCAGAGCTGCAGTGAAACCAGGAACCACGTGGAGAAGGCACCCACACTGAAAGTGCCTGGAGGGAACATTGGGGCTTCTTCTCAGTGTCTCTGATATAGGGTTTCACTGTCCCGGGAAACTCTCTGCTAACACCCTGCAGAGCGCTGTGCCCAATATACAGAAACGTCTTGCGGTATCTCCTACAGGGAAAGTGCCAGGAGGGAAAAGTGAGGATTATGTTTAGACTTTCTCGGAACTCCTTCAAATCAACTAGATATCTTTGCGCTGTAAATCTCCCAACAGCCAAATGTAAAAGCAGCAAACATCTCGGTGTATGTCCCACATCCAAAGTGCCAAGAGAGAGCTTGCTCTCCCTGTCTTTGAGTACTGTTTGCGCTGTCCCGATTACCTCTTTGCTAACATTCTCTTCAGAGCTGCAGTGAAACCAGGAACCACGTGGAGAAGGCACCCACACTGAAAGTGCCTGGAAGGAACGTTGGGGCTTCTTCTCAGTGTCTCTGATATAGGGTTTCACTGTCCCGGGAAACTCTCTGCTAACACCCTGCAGAGCGCTGTGCCCAATATACAGAAACGTCTTGCGGTATCCCCTACAGGGAAAGTGCCAGGAGGGAAAAGTGAGGATTATGCTTAGACTTTCTCGGAACTGCTTCAAATCAACTAGATATCTTTGTGCTGTAAATCTCCCAACAGCCAAACGCAAAAGCAGCAAACATCTCGCTGTATGTCCCACATCCAAAGTGCCAAGAGAGTAATGTAGAGCTTGCTCTCCCTGTCTTTGAGTACTGTTTGCACTGTCCCGATTACCTCTTTGCTAACATTCTCTTCAGAGCTGCAGTGAAACCAGGAACCACGTGGAGAAGGCACCCACACTGAAAGTGCCTGGAGGGAACATTGGGGCTTCTTCTCAGTGTCTCTGATACAGGGTTTCACTGTCCCGGGAAACTCTCTGCTAACACCCTGCAGAGTGCTGTGCCCAATATACAGAAACGTCTTGCGGTATCTCCTACAGGGAAAGTGCCAGGAGGGAAAAGTGAGGATTATGTTTAGACTTTCTCGGAACTGCTTCAAATCAACTAGATATCTTTGTGCTGTAAATCTCCCAACAGCCAAATGTAAAAGCAGCAAACATCTCGCTGTATGTCCCACATCCAAAGTGCCAAGAGAGAGCTTGCTCTCCCTGTCTTTGAGTACTGTTTGCACTGTCCCGATTACCTCTTTGCTAACATTCTCTTCAGAGCTGCTGTGAAACCAGGAACCACGTGGAGAAGGCACCCACACTGAAAGTGCCTGGAGGGAACATTGGGGCTTCTTCTCAGTGTCTCTGATATAGGGTTTCACTGTCCCGGGAAACTCTCTGCTAACACCCTGCAGAGCGCTGTGCCCAATATACAGAAACGTCTTGCGGTATCTCCTACAGGGAAAGTGCCAGGAGGGAAAAGTGAGGATTATGTTTAGACTTTCTCGGAACTGCTTCAAATCAACTAGATATCTTTGTGCTGTAAATCTCCCAACAGCCAAATGTAAAAGCAGCAAACATCTCGCTGTATGTCCCACATCCAAAGTGCCAAGAGAGAGCTTGCTCTCCCTGTCTTTGAGTACTGTTTGCACTGTCCCGATTACCTCTTTGCTAACATTCTCTTCAGAGCTGCAGTGAAACCAGGAACCACGTGGAGAAGGCACCCACACTGAAAGTGCCTGGAAGGAACGTTGGGGCTTCTTCTCAGTGTCTCTGATATAGGGTTTCACTGTCCCGGGAAACTCTCTGCTAACACCCTGCAGAGCGCTGTGCCCAATATACAGAAACGTCTTGCGGTATCCCCTACAGGGAAAGTGCCAGGAGGGAAAAGTGAGGATTATGCTTAGACTTTCTCGGAACTGCTTCAAATCAACTAGATATCTTTGTGCTGTAAATCTCCCAACAGCCAAACGCAAAAGCAGCAAACATCTCGCTGTATGTCCCACATCCAAAGTGCCAAGAGAGTAATGTAGAGCTTGCTCTCCCTGTCTTTGAGTACTGTTTGCACTGTCCCGATTACCTCTTTGCTAACATTCTCTTCAGAGCTGCAGTGAAACCAGGAACCACGTGGAGAAGGCACCCACACTGAAAGTGCCTGGAAGGAACGTTGGGGCTTCTTCTCAGTGTCTCTGATATAGGGTTTCACTGTCCCGGGAAACTCTCTGCTAACACCCTGCAGAGCGCTGTGCCCAATATACAGAAACGTCTTGCGGTATCCCCTACAGGGAAAGTGCCAGGAGGGAAAAGTGAGGATTATGCTTAGACTTTCTCGGAACTGCTTCAAATCAACTAGATATCTTTGTGCTGTAAATCTCCCAACAGCCAAACGCAAAAGCAGCAAACATCTCGCTGTATGTCCCACATCCAAAGTGCCAAGAGAGTAATGTAGAGCTTGCTCTCCCTGTCTTTGAGTACTGTTTGCACTGTCCCGATTACCTCTTTGCTAACATTCTCTTCAGAGCTGCAGTGAAACCAGGAACCACGTGGAGAAGGCACCCACACTGAAAGTGCCTGGAGGGAACATTGGGGCTTCTTCTCAGTGTCTCTGATACAGGGTTTCACTGTCCCGGGAAACTCTCTGCTAACACCCTGCAGAGTGCTGTGCCCAATATACAGAAACGTCTTGCGGTATCTCCTACAGGGAAAGTGCCAGGAGGGAAAAGTGAGGATTATGTTTAGACTTTCTCGGAACTGCTTCAAATCAACTAGATATCTTTGTGCTGTAAATCTCCCAACAGCCAAATGTAAAAGCAGCAAACATCTCGCTGTATGTCCCACATCCAAAGTGCCAAGAGAGAGCTTGCTCTCCCTGTCTTTGAGTACTGTTTGCACTGTCCCGATTACCTCTTTGCTAACATTCTCTTCAGAGCTGCTGTGAAACCAGGAACCACGTGGAGAAGGCACCCACACTGAAAGTGCCTGGAGGGAACATTGGGGCTTCTTCTCAGTGTCTCTGATATAGGGTTTCACTGTCCCGGGAAACTCTCTGCTAACACCCTGCAGAGCGCTGTGCCCAATATACAGAAACGTCTTGCGGTATCTCCTACAGGGAAAGTGCCAGGAGGGAAAAGTGAGGATTATGTTTAGACTTTCTCGGAACTGCTTCAAATCAACTAGATATCTTTGTGCTGTAAATCTCCCAACAGCCAAATGTAAAAGCAGCAAACATCTCGCTGTATGTCCCACATCCAAAGTGCCAAGAGAGAGCTTGCTCTCCCTGTCTTTGAGTACTGTTTGCACTGTCCCGATTACCTCTTTGCTAACATTCTCTTCAGAGCTGCAGTGAAACCAGGAACCACGTGGAGAAGGCACCCACACTGAAAGTGCCTGGAGGGAACATTGGGGCTTCTTCTCAGTGTCTCTGATATAGGGTTTCACTGTCCCGGGAAACTCTCTGCTAACACCCTGCAGAGCGCTGTGCCCAATATACAGAAACGTCTTGCGGTATCTCCTACAGGGAAAGTGCCAGGAGGGAAAAGTGAGGATTATGTTTAGACTTTCTCGGAACTGCTTCAAATCAACTAGATATCTTTGCGCTGTAAATCTCCCAACAGCCAAATGTAAAAGCAGCAAACATCTCGCTGTATGTCCCACATCCAAAGTGCCAAGAGAGAGCTTGCTCTCCCTGTCTTTGAGTACTGTTTGCACTGTCCCGATTACCTCTTTGCTAACATTCTCTTCAGAGCTGCAGTGAAACCAGGAACCACGTGGAGAAGGCACCCACACTGAAAGTGCCTGGAAGGAACGTTGGGGCTTCTTCTCAGTGTCTCTGATATAGGGTTTCACTGTCCCGGGAAACTCTCTGCTAACACCCTGCAGAGCGCTGTGCCCAATATACAGAAATGTCTTGCGGTATCCCCTACAGGGAAAGTGCCAGGAGGGAAAAGTGAGGATTATGCTTAGACTTTCTCGGAACTGCTTCAAATCAACTAGATATCTTTGTGCTGTAAATCTCCCAACAGCCAAACGCAAAAGCAGCAAACATCTCGCTGTATGTCCCACATCCAAAGTGCCAAGAGAGTAATGTAGAGCTTGCTCTCCCTGTCTTTGAGTACTGTTTGCACTGTCCCGATTACCTCTTTGCTAACATTCTCTTCAGAGCTGCAGTGAAACCAGGAACCACGTGGAGAAGGCACCCACACTGAAAGTGCCTGGAGGGAACATTGGGGCTTCTTCTCAGTGTCTCTGATATAGGGTTTCACTGTCCCGGGAAACTCTCTGCTAACACCCTGCAGAGCGCTGTGCCCAATATACAGAAACGTCTTGCGGTATCTCCTACAGGGAAAGTGCCAGGAGGGAAAAGTGAGGATTATGTTTAGACTTTCTCGGAACTGCTTCAAATCAACTAGATATCTTTGTGCTGTAAATCTCCCAACAGCCAAATGTAAAAGCAGCAAACATCTCGCTGTATGTCCCACATCCACAGTGCCAAGAGAGAGCTTGCTCTCCCTGTCTTTGAGTACTGTTTGCACTGTCCCGATTACCTCTTTGCTAACATTCTCTTCAGAGCTGCTGTGAAACCAGGAACCACGTGGAGAAGGCACCCACACTGAAAGTGCCTGGAGGGAACATTGGGGCTTCTTCTCAGTGTCTCTGATATAGGGTTTCACTGTCCCGGGAAACTCTCTGCTAACAACCTGCAGAGCGCTGTGCCCAATATACAGAAACGTCTTGCGGTATCTCCTACAGGGAAAGTGCCAGGAGGGAAAAGTGAGGATTATGCTTAGACTTTCTCGGAACTGCTTCAAATCAACTAGATATCTTTGTGCTGTAAATCTCCCAACAGCCAAACGCAAAAGCAGCAAACATCTCGCTGTATGTCCCACATCCAAAGTGCCAAGAGAGTAATGTAGAGCTTGCTCTCCCTGTCTTTGAGTACTGTTTGCACTGTCCCGATTACCTCTTTGCTAACATTCTCTTCAGAGCTGCAGTGAAACCAGGAACCACGTGGAGAAGGCACCCACACTGAAAGTGCCTGGAGGGAACATTGGGGCTTCTTCTCAGTGTCTCTGATATAGGGTTTCACTGTCCCGGGAAACTCTCTGCTAACACCCTGCAGAGCGCTGTGCCCAATATACAGAAACGTCTTGCGGTATCTCCTACAGGGAAAGTGCCAGGAGGGAAAAGTGAGGATTATGTTTAGACTTTCTCGGAACTGCTTCAAATCAACTAGATATCTTTGTGCTGTAAATCTCCCAACAGCCAAACGCAAAAGCAGCAAACATCTCGCTGTATGTCCCACATCCAAAGTGCCAAGAGAGTAATGTAGAGCTTGCTCTCCCTGTCTTTGAGTACTGTTTGCACTGTCCCGATTACCTCTTTGCTAACATTCTCTTCAGAGCTGCAGTGAAACCAGGAACCACGTGGAGAAGGCACCCACACTGAAAGTGCCTGGAGGGAACATTGGGGCTTCTTCTCAGTGTCTCTGATATAGGGTTTCACTGTCCCGGGAAACTCTCTGCTAACACCGTGCAGAGCGCTGTGCCCAATATACAGAAACGTCTTGCGGTATCTCCTACAGGGAAAGTGCCAGGAGGGAAAAGTGAGGATTATGTTTAGACTTTCTCGGAACTGCTTCAAATCAACTAGATATCTTTGTGCTGTAAATCTCCCAACAGCCAAATGTAAAAGCAGCAAACATCTCGCTGTATGTCCCACATCCAAAGTGCCAAGAGAGAGCTTGCTCTCCCTGTCTTTGAGTACTGTTTGCACTGTCCCGATTACCTCTTTGCTAACATTCTCTTCAGAGCTGCAGTGAAACCAGGAACCACGTGGAGAAGGCACCCACACTGAAAGTGCCTGGAAGGAACGTTGGGGCTTCTTCTCAGTGTCTCTGATATAGGGTTTCACTGTCCCGGGAAAGTCTCTTCTAACACCCTGCAGAGCGCTGTGCCCAATATACAGAAATGTCTTGCGGTATCCCCTACAGGGAAAGTGCCAGGAGGGAAAAGTGAGGATTATGTTTAGACTTTCTCGGAACTGCTTCAAATCAACTAGATATCTTTGTGCTGTAAATCTCCCAACAGCCAAATGTAAAAGCAGCAAACATCTCGCTGTATGTCCCACATCCAAAGTGCCAAGAGAGAGCTTGCTCTCCCTGTCTTTGAGTACTGTTTGCACTGTCCCGATTACCTCTTTGCTAACATTCTCTTCAGAGCTGCAGTGAAACCAGGAACCACGTGGAGAAGGCACCCACACTGAAAGTGCCTGGAAGGAACGTTGGGGCTTCTTCTCAGTGTCTCTGATATAGGGTTTCACTGTCCCGGGAAACTCTCTGCTAACACCCTGCACAGCGCTGTGCCCAATATACAGAAACGTCTTGCGGTATCTCCTACAGGGAAAGTGCCAGGAGGGAAAAGTGAGGATTATGTTTAGACTTTCTCGGAACTGCTTCAAATCAACTAGATATCTTTGTGCTGTAAATCTCCCAACAGCCAAACGCAAAAGCAGCAAACATCTCGCTGTATGTCCCACATCCAAAGTGCCAAGAGAGAGCTTGCTCTCCCTGTCTTTGAGTACTGTTTGCACTGTCCCGATTACCTCTTTGCTAACATTCTCTTCAGAGCTGCTGTGAAACCAGGAACCACGTGGAGAAGGCACCCACACTGAAAGTGCCTGGAGGGAACATTGGGGCTTCTTCTCAGTGTCTCTGATATAGGGTTTCACTGTCCCGGGAAACTCTCTGCTAACACCCTGCAGAGCGCTGTGCCCAATATACAGAAACGTCTTGCGGTATCTCCTACAGGGAAAGTGCCAGGAGGGAAAAGTGAGGATTATGTTTAGACTTTCTCGGAACTGCTTCAAATCAACTAGATATCTTTGTGCTGTAAATCTCCCAACAGCCAAATGTAAAAGCAGCAAACATCTCGCTGTATGTCCCACATCCAAAGTGCCAAGAGAGAGCTTGCTCTCCCTGTCTTTGAGTACTGTTTGCGCTGTCCCGATTACCTCTTTGCTAACATTCTCTTCAGAGCTGCAGTGAAACCAGGAACCACGTGGAGAAGGCACCCACACTGAAAGTGCCTGGAGGGAACATTGGGGCTTCTTCTCAGTGTCTCTGATATAGGGTTTCACTGTCCCGGGAAACTCTCTGCTAACACCCTGCAGAGCGCTGTGCCCAATATACAGAAATGTCTTGCGGTATCCCCTACAGGGAAAGTGCCAGGAGGGAATAGTGAGGATTATGCTTAGACTTTCTCGGAACTGCTTCAAATCAACTAGATATCTTTGTGCTGTAAATCTCCCAACAGCCAAACGCAAAAGCAGCAAACATCTCGCTGTATGTCCCACATCCAAAGTGCCAAGAGAGTAATGTAGAGCTTGCTCTCCCTGTCTTTGAGTACTGTTTGCACTGTCCCGATTACCTCTTTGCTAACATTCTCTTCAGAGCTGCAGTGAAACCAGGAACCACGTGGAGAAGGCACCCACACTGAAAGTGCCTGGAGGGAACATTGGGGCTTCTTCTCAGTGTCTCTGATGTCGGGTTTCACTGTCCCGGGAAACTCTCTGCTAACACCCTGCAGAGCGCTGTGCCCAATATACAGAAACGTCTTGCGGTATCTCCTACAGGGAAAGTGCCAGGAGGGAAAAGTGAGGATTATGTTTAGACTTTCTCGGAACTGCTTCAAATCAACTAGATATCTTTGTGCTGTAAATCTCCCAACAGCCAAATGTAAAAGCAGCAAACATCTCGCTGTATGTCCCACATCCAAAGTGCCAAGAGAGAGCTTGCTCTCCCTGTCTTTGAGTACTGTTTGCGCTGTCCCGATTACCTCTTTGCTAACATTCTCTTCAGAGCTGCAGTGAAACCAGGAACCACGTGGAGAAGGCACCCACACTGAAAGTGCCTGGAAGGAACGTTGGGGCTTCTTCTCAGTGTCTCTGATATAGGGTTTCACTGTCCCGGGAAACTCTCTGCTAACACCCTGCAGAGCGCTGTGCCCAATATACAGAAACGTCTTGCGGTATCTCCTACAGGGAAAGTGCCAGGAGGGAAAAGTGAGGATTATGTTTAGACTTTCTCGGAACTGCTTCAAATCAACTAGATATCTTTGTGCTGTAAATCTCCCAACAGCCAAATGTAAAAGCAGCAAACATCTCGCTGTATGTCCCACATCCAAAGTGCCAAGAGAGAGCTTGCTCTCCCTGTCTTTGAGTATTGTTTGCGCTGTCCCGATTACCTCTTTGCTAACATTCTCTTCAGAGCTGCAGTGAAACCAGGAACCACGTGGAGAAGGCACCCACACTGAAAGTGCCTGGAGGGAACATTGGGGCTTCTTCTCAGTGTCTCTGATATAGGGTTTCACTGTCCCGGGAAACTCTCTGCTAACACCCTGCAGAGCGCTGTGCCCAATATACAGAAACGTCTTGCGGTATCTCCTACAGGGAAAGTGCCAGGAGGGAAAAGTGAGGATTATGTATAGACTTTCTCGGAACTGCTTCAAATCAACTAGATATCTTTGTGCTGTAAATCTCCCAACAGCCAAATGTAAAAGCAGCAAACATCTCGCTGTATGTCCCACATCCAAAGTGCCAAGAGAGAGCTTGCTCTCCCTGTCTTTGAGTACTGTTTGCACTGTCCCGATTACCTCTTTGCTAACATTCTCTTCAGAGCTGCAGTGAAACCAGGAACCACGTGGAGAAGGCACCCACACTGAAAGTGCCTGGAAGGAACGTTGGGGCTTCTTCTCAGTGTCTCTGATATAGGGTTTCACTGTCCCGGGAAACTCTCTGCTAACACCCTGCAGAGCGCTGTGCCCAATACACAGAAACGTCTTGCGGTATCTCCTACAGGGAAAGTGCCAGGAGGGAAAAGTGAGGATTATGTTTAGACTTTCTTGGAACTGCTTCAAATCAACTAGATATCTTTGTGCTGTAAATCTCCCAACAGCCAAATGTAAAAGCAGCAAACATCTCGCTGTATGTCCCACATCCAAAGTGCCAAGAGAGAGCTTGCTCTCCCTGTCTTTGAGTACTGTTTGCACTGTCCCGATTACCTCTTTGCTAACATTCTCTTCAGAGCTGCAGTGAAACCAGGAACCACGTGGAGAAGGCACCCACACTGAAAGTGCCTGGAGGGAACATTGGGGCTTCTTCTCAGTGTCTCTGATGTCGGGTTTCACTGTCCCGGGAAAGTCTCTGCTAACACCCTGCAGAGCGCTGTGCCCAATATACAGAAACGTCTTGCGGTATCCCCTACAGGGAAAGTGCCAGGAGGGAAAAGTGAGGATTATGTTTAGACTTTCTCGGAACTGCTTCAAATCAACTAGATATCTTTGTGCTGTAAATCTCCCAACAGCCAAATGTAAAAGCAGCAAACATCTCGCTGTATGTCCCACATCCAAAGTGCCAAGAGAGAGCTTGCTCTCCCTGTCTTTGAGTACTGTTTGCACTGTCCCGATTACCTCTTTGCTAACATTCTCTTCAGAGCTGCAGTGAAACCAGGAACCACGTGGAGAAGGCACCCACACTGAAAGTGCCTGGAAGGAACGTTGGGGCTTCTTCTCAGTGTCTCTGATATAGGGTTTCACTGTCCCGGGAAACTCTCTGCTAACACCCTGCAGAGCGCTGTGCCCAATATACAGAAACGTCTTGCGGTATCTCCTACAGGGAAAGTGCCAGGAGGGAAAAGTGAGGATTATGTTTAGACTTTCTCGGAACTGCTTCAAATCAACTAGATATCTTTGTGCTGTAAATCTCCCAACAGCCAAACGCAAAAGCAGCAAACATCTCGCTGTATGTCCCACATCCAAAGTGCCAAGAGAGTAATGTAGAGCTTGCTCTCCCTGTCTTTGAGTACTGTTTGCACTGTCCCGATTACCTCTTTGCTAACATTCTCTTCAGAGCTGCAGTGAAACCAGGAACCACGTGGAGAAGGCACCCACACTGAAAGTGCCTGGAGGGAACATTGGGGCTTCTTCTCAGTGTCTCTGATATAGGGTTTCACTGTCCCGGGAAACTCTCTGCTAACACCCTGCAGAGCGCTGTGCCCAATATACAGAAACGTCTTGCGGTATCTCCTACAGGGAAAGTGCCAGGAGGGAAAAGTGAGGATTATGTTTAGACTTTCTCGGAACTGCTTCAAATCAACTAGATATCTTTGTGCTGTAAATCTCCCAACAGCCAAATGTAAAAGCAGCAAACATCTCGCTGTATGTCCCACATCCACAGTGCCAAGAGAGAGCTTGCTCTCCCTGTCTTTGAGTACTGTTTGCACTGTCCCGATTACCTCTTTGCTAACATTCTCTTCAGAGCTGCAGTGAAACCAGGAACCACGTGGAGAAGGCACCCACACTGAAAGTGCCTGGAGGGAACATTGGGGCTTCTTCTCAGTGTCTCTGATGTCGGGTTTCACTGTCCCGGGAAAGTCTCTGCTAACACCCTGCAGAGCGCTGTGCCCAATATACAGAAACGTCTTGCGGTATCCCCTACAGGGAAAGTGCCAGGAGGGAAAAGTGAGGATTATGTTTAGACTTTCTCGGAACTGCTTCAAATCAACTAGATATCTTTGTGCTGTAAATCTCCCAACAACCAAATGTAAAAGCAGCAAACATCTCGCTGTATGTCCCACATCCAAAGTGCCAAGAGAGAGCTTGCTCTCCCTGTCTTTGAGTACTGTTTGCACTGTCCCGATTACCTCTTTGCTAACATTCTCTTCAGAGCTGCAGTGAAACCAGGAACCACGTGGAGAAGGCACCCACACTGAAAGTGCCTGGAGGGAACATTGGGGCTTCTTCTCAGTGTCTCTGATGTCGGGTTTCACTGTCCCGGGAAAGTCTCTGCTAACACCCTGCAGAGCGCTGTGCCCAATATACAGAAACGTCTTGCGGTATCTCCTACAGGGAAAGTGCCAGGAGGGAAAAGTGAGGATTATGTTTAGACTTTCTCGGAACTGCTTCAAATCAACTAGATATCTTTGTGCTGTAAATCTCCCAACAGCCAAATGTAAAAGCAGCAAACATCTCGCTGTATGTCCCACATCCAAAGTGCCAAGAGAGAGCTTGCTCTCCCTGTCTTTGAGTACTGTTTGCACTGTCCCGATTACCTCTTTGCTAACATTCTCTTCAGAGCTGCAGTGAAACCAGGAACCACGTGGAGAAGGCACCCACACTGAAAGTGCCTGGAAGGAACGTTGGGGCTTCTTCTCAGTGTCTCTGATATAGGGTTTCACTGTCCCGGGAAACTCTCTGCTAACACCCTGCAGAGCGCTGTGCCCAATATACAGAAACGTCTTGCGGTATCTCCTACAGGGAAAGTGCCAGGAGGGAAAAGTGAGGATTATGTTTAGACTTTCTCGGAACTGCTTCAAATCAACTAGATATCTTTGTGCTGTAAATCTCCCAACAGCCAAATGTAAAAGCAGCAAACATCTCGCTGTATGTCCCACATCCACAGTGCCAAGAGAGAGCTTGCTCTCCCTGTCTTTGAGTACTGTTTGCACTGTCCCGATTACCTCTTTGCTAACATTCTCTTCAGAGCTGCAGTGAAACCAGGAACCACGTGGAGAAGGCACCCACACTGAAAGTGCCTGGAAGGAACGTTGGGGCTTCTTCTCAGTGTCTCTGATATAGGGTTTCACTGTCCCGGGAAACTCTCTGCTAACACCCTGCAGAGCGCTGTGCCCAATATACAGAAACGTCTTGCGGTATCTCCTACAGGGAAAGTGCCAGGAGGGAAAAGTGAGGATTATGTTTAGACTTTCTCGGAACTGCTTCAAATCAACTAGATATCTTTGTGCTGTAAATCTCCCAACAGCCAAATGTAAAAGCAGCAAACATCTCGCTGTATGTCCCACATCCAAAGTGCCAAGAGTGAGCTTGCTCTCCCTGTCTTTGAGTACTGTTTGCACTGTCCCGATTACCTCTTTGCTAACATTCTCTTCAGAGCTGCAGTGAAACCAGGAACCACGTGGAGAAGGCACCCACACTGAAAGTGCCTGGAAGGAACGTTGGGGCTTCTTCTCAGTGTCTCTGATATAGGGTTTCACTGTCCCGGGAAACTCTCTGCTAACACCCTGCAGAGCGCTGTGCCCAATATACAGAAACGTCTTGCGGTATCTCCTACAGGGAAAGTGCCAGGAGGGAAAAGTGAGGATTATGTTTAGACTTTCTCGGAACTGCTTCAAATCAACTAGATATCTTTGTGCTGTAAATCTCCCAACAGCCAAATGTAAAAGCAGCAAACATCTCGGTGTATGTCCCACATCCAAAGTGCCAAGAGAGAGCTTGCTCTCCCTGTCTTTGAGTACTGTTTGCACTGTCCCGATTACCTCTTTGCTAACATTCTCTTCAGAGCTGCAGTGAAACCAGGAACCACGTGGAGAAGGCACCCACACTGAAAGTGCCTGGAGGGAACATTGGGGCTTCTTCTCAGTGTCTCTGATATAGGGTTTCACTGTCCCGGGAAACTCTCTGCTAACACCCTGCAGAGCGCTGTGCCCAATATACAGAAACGTCTTGCGGTATCTCCTACAGGGAAAGTGCCAGGAGGGAAAAGTGAGGATTATGTTTAGACTTTCTCGGAACTGCTTCAAATCAACTAGATATCTTTGTGCTGTAAATCTCCCAACAGCCAAATGTAAAAGCAGCAAACATCTCGCTGTATGTCCCACATCCAAAGTGCCAAGAGAGAGCTTGCTCTCCCTGTCTTTGAGTACTGTTTGCACTGTCCCGATTACCTCTTTGCTAACATTCTCTTCAGAGCTGCAGTGAAACCAGGAACCACGTGGAGAAGGCACCCACACTGAAAGTGCCTGGAAGGAACGTTGGGGCTTCTTCTCAGTGTCTCTGATATAGGGTTTCACTGTCCCGGGAAACTCTCTGCTAACACCCTGCAGAGCGCTGTGCCCAATATACAGAAACGTCTTGCGGTATCTCCTACAGGGAAAGTGCCAGGAGGGAAAAGTGAGGATTATGTTTAGACTTTCTCGGAACTGCTTCAAATCAACTAGATATCTTTGTGCTGTAAATCTCCCAACAGCCAAATGTAAAAGCAGCAAACATCTCGCTGTATGTCCCACATCCAAAGTGCCAAGAGAGAGCTTGCTCTCCCTGTCTTTGAGTACTGTTTGCGCTGTCCCGATTACCTCTTTGCTAACATTCTCTTCAGAGCTGCAGTGAAACCAGGAACCACGTGGAGAAGGCACCCACACTGAAAGTGCCTGGAAGGAACGTTGGGGCTTCTTCTCAGTGTCTCTGATATAGGGTTTCACTGTCCCGGGAAACTCTCTGCTAACACCCTGCAGAGCGCTGTGCCCAATATACAGAAACGTCTTGCGGTATCTCCTACAGGGAAAGTGCCAGGAGGGAAAAGTGAGGATTATGTTTAGACTTTCTCGGAACTGCTTCAAATCAACTAGATATCTTTGTGCTGTAAATCTCCCAACAGCCAAATGTAAAAGCAGCAAACATCTCGCTGTATGTCCCACATCCAAAGTGCCAAGAGAGAGCTTGCTCTCCCTGTCTTTGAGTACTGTTTGCACTGTCCCGATTACCTCTTTGCTAACATTCTCTTCAGAGCTGCAGTGAAACCAGGAACCACGTGGAGAAGGCACCCACACTGAAAGTGCCTGGAGGGAACGTTGGGGCTTCTTCTCAGTGTCTCTGATATAGGGTTTCACTGTCCCGGGAAACTCTCTGCTAACACCCTGCAGAGCGCTGTGCCCAATATACAGAAACGTCTTGCGGTATCTCCTACAGGGAAAGTGCCAGGAGGGAAAAGTGAGGATTATGCTTAGACTTTCTCGGAACTGCTTCAAATCAACTAGATATCTTTGTGCTGTAAATCTCCCAACAGCCAAATGTAAAAGCAGCAAACATCTCGCTGTATGTCCCACATCCAAAGTGCCAAGAGAGAGCTTGCTCTCCCTGTCTTTGAGTACTGTTTGCGCTGTCCCGATTACCTCTTTGCTAACATTCTCTTCAGAGCTGCAGTGAAACCAGGAACCACGTGGAGAAGGCACCCACACTGAAAGTGCCTGGAGGGAACATTGGGGCTTCTTCTCAGTGTCTCTGATATAGGGTTTCACTGTCCCGGGAAACTCTCTGCTAACACCCTGCAGAGCGCTGTGCCCAATATACAGAAACGTCTTGCGGTATCTCCTACAGGGAAAGTGCCAGGAGGGAAAAGTGAGGATTATGTTTAGACTTTCTCGGAACTGCTTCAAATCAACTAGATATCTTTGTGCTGTAAATCTCCCAACAGCCAAATGTAAAAGCAGCAAACATCTCGCTGTATGTCCCACATCCAAAGTGCCAAGAGAGAGCTTGCTCTCCCTGTCTTTGAGTACTGTTTGCACTGTCCCGATTACCTCTTTGCTAACATTCTCTTCAGAGCTGCAGTGAAACCAGGAACCACGTGGAGAAGGCACCCACACTGAAAGTGCCTGGAGGGAACATTGGGGCTTCTTCTCAGTGTCTCTGATATAGGGTTTCACTGTCCCGGGAAACTCTCTGCTAACACCCTGCAGAGCGCTGTGCCCAATATACAGAAACGTCTTGCGGTATCTCCTACAGGGAAAGTGCCAGGAGGGAAAAGTGAGGATTATGTTTAGACTTTCTCGGAACTGCTTCAAATCAACTAGATATCTTTGTGCTGTAAATCTCCCAACAGCCAAACGTAAAAGCAGCAAACATCTCGCTGTATGTCCCACATCCAAAGTGCCAAGAGAGAGCTTGCTCTCCCTGTCTTTGAGTACTGTTTGCACTGTCCCGATTACCTCTTTGCTAACATTCTCTTCAGAGCTGCAGTGAAACCAGGAACCACGTGGAGAAGGCACCCACACTGAAAGTGCCTGGAGGGAACATTGGGGCTTCTTCTCAGTGTCTCTGATATAGGGTTTCACTGTCCCGGGAAACTCTCTGCTAACACCCTGCAGAGCGCTGTGCCCAATATACAGAAACGTCTTGCGGTATCTCCTACAGGGAAAGTGCCAGGAGGGAAAAGTGAGGATTATGTTTAGACTTTCTCGGAACTGCTTCAAATCAACTAGATATCTTTGTGCTGTAAATCTCCCAACAGCCAAATGTAAAAGCAGCAAACATCTCGCTGTATGTCCCACATCCAAAGTGCCAAGAGAGAGCTTGCTCTCCCTGTCTTTGAGTACTGTTTGCGCTGTCCCGATTACCTCTTTGCTAACATTCTCTTCAGAGCTGCAGTGAAACCAGGAACCACGTGGAGAAGGCACCCACACTGAAAGTGCCTGGAGGGAACATTGGGGCTTCTTCTCAGTGTCTCTGATATAGGGTTTCACTGTCCCGGGAAACTCTCTGCTAACACCCTGCAGAGCGCTGTGCCCAATATACAGAAACGTCTTGCGGTATCTCCTACAGGGAAAGTGCCAGGAGGGAAAAGTGAGGATTATGTTTAGACTTTCTCGGAACTGCTTCAAATCAACTAGATATCTTTGTGCTGTAAATCTCCCAACAGCCAAACGTAAAAGCAGCAAACATCTCGGTGTATGTCCCACATCCAAAGTGCCAAGAGAGAGCTTGCTCTCCCTGTCTTTGAGTACTGTTTGCACTGTCCCGATTACCTCTTTGCTAACATTCTCTTCAGAGCTGCAGTGAAACCAGGAACCACGTGGAGAAGGCACCCACACTGAAAGTGCCTGGAGGGAACATTGGGGCTTCTTCTCAGTGTCTCTGATATAGGGTTTCACTGTCCCGGGAAACTCTCTGCTAACACCCTGCAGAGCGCTGTGCCCAATATACAGAAATGTCTTGCGGTATCTCCTACAGGGAAAGTGCCAGGAGGGAAAAGTGAGGATTATGTTTAGACTTTCTCGGAACTGCTTCAAATCAACTAGATATCTTTGTGCTGTAAATCTCCCAACAGCCAAACGCAAAAGCAGCAAACATCTCGCTGTATGTCCCACATCCAAAGTGCCAAGAGAGTAATGTAGAGCTTGCTCTCCCTGTCTTTGAGTACTGTTTGCACTGTCCCGATTACCTCTTTGCTAACATTCTCTTCAGAGCTGCAGTGAAACCAGGAACCACGTGGAGAAGGCACCCACACTGAAAGTGCCTGGAGGGAACATTGGGGCTTCTTCTCAGTGTCTCTGATATAGGGTTTCACTGTCCCGGGAAACTCTCTGCTAACACCCTGCAGAGCGCTGTGCCCAATATACAGAAACATCTTGCGGTATCTCCTACAGGGAAAGTGCCAGGAGGGAAAAGTGAGGATTATGTTTAGACTTTCTCGGAACTGCTTCAAATCAACTAGATATCTTTGTGCTGTAAATCTCCCAACAGCCAAATGTAAAAGCAGCAAACATCTCGCTGTATGTCCCACATCCAAAGTGCCAAGAGAGAGCTTGCTCTCCCTGTCTTTGAGTACTGCTTGCACTGTCCCGATTACCTCTTTGCTAACATTCTCTTCAGAGCTGCAGTGAAACCAGGAACCACGTGGAGAAGGCACCCACACTGAAAGTGCCTGGAAGGAACGTTGGGGCTTCTTCTCAGTGTCTCTGATATAGGGTTTCACTGTCCCGGGAAACTCTCTGCTAACACCCTGCAGAGCGCTGTGCCCAATATACAGAAACGTCTTGCGGTATCTCCTACAGGGAAAGTGCCAGGAGGGAAAAGTGAGGATTATGTTTAGACTTTCTCGGAACTGCTTCAAATCAACTAGATATCTTTGTGCTGTAAATCTCCCAACAGCCAAATGTAAAAGCAGCAAACATCTCGCTGTATGTCCCACATCCAAAGTGCCAAGAGAGAGCTTGCTCTCCCTGTCTTTGAGTACTGTTTGCGCTGTCCCGATTACCTCTTTGCTAACATTCTCTTCAGAGCTGCAGTGAAACCAGGAACCACGTGGAGAAGGCACCCACACTGAAAGTGCCTGGAAGGAACGTTGGGGCTTCTTCTCAGTGTCTCTGATATAGGGTTTCACTGTCCCGGGAAACTCTCTGCTAACACCCTGCAGAGCGCTGTGCCCAATATACAGAAACGTCTTGCGGTATCTCCTACAGGGAAAGTGCCAGGAGGGAAAAGTGAGGATTATGTTTAGACTTTCTCGGAACTGCTTCAAATCAACTAGATATCTTTGTGCTGTAAATCTCCCAACAGCCAAATGTAAAAGCAGCAAACATCTCGCTGTATGTCCCACATCCAAAGTGCCAAGAGAGAGCTTGCTCTCCCTGTCTTTGAGTACTGTTTGCACTGTCCCGATTACCTCTTTGCTAACATTCTCTTCAGAGCTGCAGTGAAACCAGGAACCACGTGGAGAAGGCACCCACACTGAAAGTGCCTGGAAGGAACGTTGGGGCTTCTTCTCAGTGTCTCTGATATAGGGTTTCACTGTCCCGGGAAACTCTCTGCTAACACCCTGCAGAGCGCTGTGCCCAATATACAGAAACGTCTTGCGGTATCCCCTACAGGGAAAGTGCCAGGAGGGAAAAGTGAGGATTATGTTTAGACTTTCTCGGAACTGCTTCAAATCAACTAGATATCTTTGTGCTGTAAATCTCCCAACAGCCAAATGTAAAAGCAGCAAACATCTCGCTGTATGTCCCACATCCAAAGTGCCAAGAGAGAGCTTGCTCTCCCTGTCTTTGAGTACTGTTTGCGCTGTCCCGATTACCTCTTTGCTAACATTCTCTTCAGAGCTGCAGTGAAACCAGGAACCACGTGGAGAAGGCACCCACACTGAAAGTGCCTGGAAGGAACATTGGGGCTTCTTCTCAGTGTCTCTGATATAGGGTTTCACTGTCCCGGGAAACTCTCTGCTAACACCCTGCAGAGCGCTGTGCCCAATATACAGAAATGTCTTGCGGTGTCCCCTACAGGGAAAGTGCCAGGAGGGAAAAGTGAGGATTATGCTTAGACTTTCTCGGAACTGCTTCAAATCAACTAGATATCTTTGTGCTGTAAATCTCCCAACAGCCAAATGTAAAAGCAGCAAACATCTCGCTGTATGTCCCACATCCAAAGTGCCAAGAGAGTAATGTAGAGCTTGCTCTCCCTGTCTTTGAGTACTGTTTGCGCTGTCCCGATTACCTCTTTGCTAACATTCTCTTCAGAGCTGCAGTGAAACCAGGAACCATGTGGAGAAGGCACCCACACTGAAAGTGCCTGGAAGGAACGTTGGGGCTTCTTCTCAGTGTCTCTGATATAGGGTTTCACTGTCCCGGGAAACTCTCTGCTAACACCCTGCAGAGCGCTGTGCCCAATATACAGAAACGTCTTGCGGTATCTCCTACAGGGAAAGTGCCAGGAGGGAAAAGTGAGGATTATGTTTAGACTTTCTCGGAACTGCTTCAAATCAACTAGATATCTTTGTGCTGTAAATCTCCCAACAGCCAAATGTAAAAGCAGCAAACATCTCGCTGTATGTCCCACATCCAAAGTGCCAAGAGAGAGCTTGCTCTCCCTGTCTTTGAGTACTGTTTGCACTGTCCCGATTACCTCTTTGCTAACATTCTCTTCAGAGCTGCAGTGAAACCAGGAACCACGTGGAGAAGGCACCCACACTGAAAGTGCCTGGAAGGAACGTTGGGGCTTCTTCTCAGTGTCTCTGATATAGGGTTTCACTGTCCCGGGAAACTCTCTGCTAACACCCTGCAGAGCGCTGTGCCCAATATACAGAAACGTCTTGCGGTATCTCCTACAGGGAAAGTGCCAGGAGGGAAAAGTGAGGATTATGTTTAGACTTTCTCGGAACTGCTTCAAATCAACTAGATATCTTTGTGCTGTAAATCTCCCAACAGCCAAACGCAAAAGCAGCAAACATCTCACTGTATGTCCCACATCCAAAGTGCCAAGAGAGAGCTTGCTCTCCCTGTCTTTGAGTACTGTTTGCACTGTCCCGATTACCTCTTTGCTAACATTCTCTTCAGAGCTGCAGTGAAACCAGGAACCACGTGGAGAAGGCACCCACACTGAAAGTGCCTGGAAGGAACGTTGGGGCTTCTTCTCAGTGTCTCTGATATAGGGTTTCACTGTCCCGGGAAACTCTCTGCTAACACCCTGCAGAGCGCTGTGCCCAATATACAGAAACGTCTTGCGGTATCTCCTACAGGGAAAGTGCCAGGAGGGAAAAGTGAGGATTATGTTTAGACTTTCTCGGAACTGCTTCAAATCAACTAGATATCTTTGTGCTGTAAATCTCCCAACAGCCAAATGCAAAAGCAGCAAACATCTCGCTGTATGTCCCACATCCACAGTGCCAAGAGAGAGCTTGCTCTCCCTGTCTTTGAGTATTGTTTGCACTGTCCCGATTACCTCTTTGCTAACATTCTCTTCAGAGCTGCAGTGAAACCAGGAACCACGTGGAGAAGGCACCCACACTGAAAGTGCCTGGAAGGAATGTTGGGGCTTCTTCTCAGTGTCTCTGATATAGGGTTTCACTGTCCCGGGAAACTCTCTGCTAACACCCTGCAGAGCGCTGTGCCCAATATACAGAAATGTCTTGCGGTATCCCCTACAGGGAAAGTGCCAGGAGGGAAAAGTGAGGATTATGCTTAGACTTTCTCGGAACTGCTTCAAATCAACTAGATATCTTTGTGCTGTAAATCTCCCAACAGCCAAACGCAAAAGCAGCAAACATCTCGCTGTATGTCCCACATCCAAAGTGCCAAGAGAGTAATGTAGAGCTTGCTCTCCCTGTCTTTGAGTACTGTTTGCACTGTCCCGATTACCTCTTTGCTAACATTCTCTTCAGAGCTGCAGTGAAACCAGGAACCACGTGGAGAAGGCACCCACACTGAAAGTGCCTGGAGGGAACATTGGGGCTTCTTCTCAGTGTCTCTGATATAGGGTTTCACTGTCCCGGGAAACTCTCTGCTAACACCCTGCAGAGTGCTGTGCCCAATATACAGAAACGTCTTGCGGTATCTCCTACAGGGAAAGTGCCAGGAGGGAAAAGTGAGGATTATGTTTAGACTTTCTCGGAACTGCTTCAAATCAACTAGATATCTTTGTGCTGTAAATCTCCCAACAGCCAAATGTAAAAGCAGCAAACATCTCGCTGTATGTCCCACATCCAAAGTGCCAAGAGAGAGCTTGCTCTCCCTGTCTTTGAGTACTGTTTGCACTGTCCCGATTACCTCTTTGCTAACATTCTCTTCAGAGCTGCAGTGAAACCAGGAACCACGTGGAGAAGGCACCCACACTGAAAGTGCCTGGAGGGAACATTGGGGCTTCTTCTCAGTGTCTCTGATATAGGGTTTCACTGTCCCGGGAAACTCTCTGCTAACACCCTGCAGAGCGCTGTGCCCAATATACAGAAACGTCTTGCGGTATCTCCTACAGGGAAAGTGCCAGGAGGGAAAAGTGAGGATTATGTTTAGACTTTCTCGGAACTGCTTCAAATCAACTAGATATCTTTGTGCTGTAAATCTCCCAACAGCCAAATGTAAAAGCAGCAAACATCTCGCTGTATGTCCCACATCCAAAGTGCCAAGAGAGAGCTTGCTCTCCCTGTCTTTGAGTACTGTTTGCGCTGTCCCGATTACCTCTTTGCTAACATTCTCTTCAGAGCTGCAGTGAAACCAGGAACCACGTGGAGAAGGCACCCACACTGAAAGTGCCTGGAAGGAACGTTGGGGCTTCTTCTCAGTGTCTCTGATATAGGGTTTCACTGTCCCGGGAAACTCTCTGCTAACACCCTGCAGAGCGCTGTGCCCAATATACAGAAACGTCTTGCGGTATCTCCTACAGGGAAAGTGCCAGGAGGGAAAAGTGAGGATTATGTTTAGACTTTCTCGGAACTGCTTCAAATCAACTAGATATCTTTGCGCTGTAAATCTCCCAACAGCCAAATGTAAAAGCAGCAAACATCTCGCTGTATGTCCCACATCCAAAGTGCCAAGAGAGAGCTTGCTCTCCCTGTCTTTGAGTACTGTTTGCGCTGTCCCGATTACCTCTTTGCTAACATTCTCTTCAGAGCTGCAGTGAAACCAGGAACCACGTGGAGAAGGCACCCACACTGAAAGTGCCTGGAAGGAACGTTGGGGCTTCTTCTCAGTGTCTCTGATATAGGGTTTCACTGTCCCGGGAAACTCTCTGCTAACACCCTGCAGAGCGCTGTGCCCAATATACAGAAATGTCTTGCGGTATCCCCTACAGGGAAAGTGCCAGGAGGGAAAAGTGAGGATTATGCTTAGACTTTCTCGGAACTGCTTCAAATCAACTAGATATCTTTGTGCTGTAAATCTCCCAACAGCCAAACGCAAAAGCAGCAAACATCTCGCTGTATGTCCCACATCCAAAGTGCCAAGAGAGTAATGTAGAGCTTGCTCTCCCTGTCTTTGAGTACTGTTTGCACTGTCCCGATTACCTCTTTGCTAACATTCTCTTCAGAGCTGCAGTGAAACCAGGAACCACGTGGAGAAGGCACCCACACTGAAAGTGCCTGGAGGGAACATTGGGGCTTCTTCTCAGTGTCTCTGATATAGGGTTTCACTGTCCCGGGAAACTCTCTGCTAACACCCTGCAGAGCGCTGTGCCCAATATACAGAAACGTCTTGCGGTATCTCCTACAGGGAAAGTGCCAGGAGGGAAAAGTGAGGATTATGTTTAGACTTTCTCGGAACTGCTTCAAATCAACTAGATATCTTTGTGCTGTAAATCTCCCAACAGCCAAATGTAAAAGCAGCAAACATCTCGCTGTATGTCCCACATCCAAAGTGCCAAGAGAGAGCTTGCTCTCCCTGTCTTTGAGTACTGTTTGCGCTGTCCCGATTACCTCTTTGCTAACATTCTCTTCAGAGCTGCAGTGAAACCAGGAACCACGTGGAGAAGGCACCCACACTGAAAGTGCCTGGAGGGAACATTGGGGCTTCTTCTCAGTGTCTCTGATATAGGGTTTCACTGTCCCGGGAAACTCTCTGCTAACACCCTGCAGAGCGCTGTGCCCAATATACAGAAATGTCTTGCGGTATCCCCTACAGGGAAAGTGCCAGGAGGGAAAAGTGAGGATTATGCTTAGACTTTCTCGGAACTGCTTCAAATCAACTAGATATCTTTGTGCTGTAAATCTCCCAACAGCCAAACGCAAAAGCAGCAAACATCTCGCTGTATGTCCCACATCCAAAGTGCCAAGAGAGTAATGTAGAGCTTGCTCTCCCTGTCTTTGAGTACTGTTTGCACTGTCCCGATTACCTCTTTGCTAACATTCTCTTCAGAGCTGCAGTGAAACCAGGAACCACGTGGAGAAGGCACCCACACTGAAAGTGCCTGGAGGGAACATTGGGGCTTCTTCTCAGTGTCTCTGATATAGGGTTTCACTGTCCCGGGAAACTCTCTGCTAACACCCTGCAGAGCGCTGTGCCCAATATACAGAAACGTCTTGCGGTATCTCCTACAGGGAAAGTGCCAGGAGGGAAAAGTGAGGATTATGTTTAGACTTTCTCGGAACTGCTTCAAATCAACTAGATATCTTTGTGCTGTAAATCTCCCAACAGCCAAATGTAAAAGCAGCAAACATCTCGCTGTATGTCCCACATCCAAAGTGCCAAGAGAGAGCTTGCTCTCCCTGTCTTTGAGTACTGTTTGCGCTGTCCCGATTACCTCTTTGCTAACATTCTCTTCAGAGCTGCAGTGAAACCAGGAACCACGTGGAGAAGGCACCCACACTGAAAGTGCCTGGAAGGAACGTTGGGGCTTCTTCTCAGTGTCTCTGATATAGGGTTTCACTGTCCCGGGAAACTCTCTGCTAACACCCTGCAGAGCGCTGTGCCCAATATACAGAAACGTCTTGCGGTATCCCCTACAGGGAAAGTGCCAGGAGGGAAAAGTGAGGATTATGTTTAGACTTTCTCGGAACTGCTTCAAATCAACTAGATATCTTTGTGCTGTAAATCTCCCAACAGCCAAATGTAAAAGCAGCAAACATCTCGCTGTATGTCCCACATCCAAAGTGCCAAGAGAGAGCTTGCTCTCCCTGTCTTTGAGTACTGTTTGCGCTGTCCCGATTACCTCTTTGCTAACATTCTCTTCAGAGCTGCAGTGAAACCAGGAACCACGTGGAGAAGGCACCCACACTGAAAGTGCCTGGAAGGAACATTGGGGCTTCTTCTCAGTGTCTCTGATATAGGGTTTCACTGTCCCGGGAAACTCTCTGCTAACACCCTGCAGAGCGCTGTGCCCAATATACAGAAATGTCTTGCGGTGTCCCCTACAGGGAAAGTGCCAGGAGGGAAAAGTGAGGATTATGCTTAGACTTTCTCGGAACTGCTTCAAATCAACTAGATATCTTTGTGCTGTAAATCTCCCAACAGCCAAATGTAAAAGCAGCAAACATCTCGCTGTATGTCCCACATCCAAAGTGCCAAGAGAGTAATGTAGAGCTTGCTCTCCCTGTCTTTGAGTACTGTTTGCGCTGTCCCGATTACCTCTTTGCTAACATTCTCTTCAGAGCTGCAGTGAAACCAGGAACCATGTGGAGAAGGCACCCACACTGAAAGTGCCTGGAAGGAACGTTGAGGCTTCTTCTCAGTGTCTCTGATATAGGGTTTCACTGTCCCGGGAAACTCTCTGCTAACATCCTGCAGAGCGCTGTGCCCAATATACAGAAACGTCTTGCGGTATCTCCTACAGGGAAAGTGCCAGGAGGGAAAAGTGAGGATTATGTTTAGACTTTCTCGGAACTGCTTCAAATCAACTAGATATCTTTGTGCTGTAAATCTCCCAACAGCCAAATGTAAAAGCAGCAAACATCTCGCTGTATGTCCCACATCCAAAGTGCCAAGAGAGAGCTTGCTCTCCCTGTCTTTGAGTACTGTTTGCACTGTCCCGATTACCTCTTTGCTAACATTCTCTTCAGAGCTGCAGTGAAACCAGGAACCACGTGGAGAAGGCACCCACACTGAAAGTGCCTGGAAGGAACGTTGGGGCTTCTTCTCAGTGTCTCTGATATAGGGTTTCACTGTCCCGGGAAACTCTCTGCTAACACCCTGCAGAGCGCTGTGCCCAATATACAGAAACGTCTTGCGGTATCTCCTACAGGGAAAGTGCCAGGAGGGAAAAGTGAGGATTATGTTTAGACTTTCTCGGAACTGCTTCAAATCAACTAGATATCTTTGTGCTGTAAATCTCCCAACAGCCAAACGCAAAAGCAGCAAACATCTCGCTGTATGTCCCACATCCAAAGTGCCAAGAGAGAGCTTGCTCTCCCTGTCTTTGAGTACTGTTTGCACTGTCCCGATTACCTCTTTGCTAACATTCTCTTCAGAGCTGCAGTGAAACCAGGAACCACGTGGAGAAGGCACCCACACTGAAAGTGCCTGGAAGGAACGTTGGGGCTTCTTCTCAGTGTCTCTGATATAGGGTTTCACTGTCCCGGGAAACTCTCTGCTAACACCCTGCAGAGCGCTGTGCCCAATATACAGAAATGTCTTGCAATATCCACTACAGGGAAAGTGCCAGGAGGGAAAAGTGAGGATTATGTTTAGACTTTCTCGGAACTGCTTCAAATCAACTAGATATCTTTGTGCTGTAAATCTCCCAACAGCCAAATGCAAAAGCAGCAAACATCTCGCTGTATGTCCCACATCCACAGTGCCAAGAGAGAGCTTGCTCTCCCTGTCTTTGAGTATTGTTTGCACTGTCCCGATTACCTCTTTGCTAACATTCTCTTCAGAGCTGCAGTGAAACCAGGAACCACGTGGAGAAGGCACCCACACTGAAAGTGCCTGGAAGGAATGTTGGGGCTTCTTCTCAGTGTCTCTGATATAGGGTTTCACTGTCCCGGGAAACTCTCTGCTAACACCCTGCAGAGCGCTGTGCCCAATATACAGAAATGTCTTGCGGTATCCCCTACAGGGAAAGTGCCAGGAGGGAAAAGTGAGGATTATGCTTAGACTTTCTCGGAACTGCTTCAAATCAACTAGATATCTTTGTGCTGTAAATCTCCCAACAGCCAAACGCAAAAGCAGCAAACATCTCGCTGTATGTCCCACATCCAAAGTGCCAAGAGAGTAATGTAGAGCTTGCTCTCCCTGTCTTTGAGTACTGTTTGCACTGTCCCGATTACCTCTTTGCTAACATTCTCTTCAGAGCTGCAGTGAAACCAGGAACCACGTGGAGAAGGCACCCACACTGAAAGTGCCTGGAGGGAACATTGGGGCTTCTTCTCAGTGTCTCTGATATAGGGTTTCACTGTCCCGGGAAACTCTCTGCTAACACCCTGCAGAGTGCTGTGCCCAGTATACAGAAACGTCTTGCGGTATCTCCTACAGGGAAAGTGCCAGGAGGGAAAAGTGAGGATTATGTTTAGACTTTCTCGGAACTGCTTCAAATCAACTAGATATCTTTGTGCTGTAAATCTCCCAACAGCCAAATGTAAAAGCAGCAAACATCTCGCTGTATGTCCCACATCCAAAGTGCCAAGAGAGAGCTTGCTCTCCCTGTCTTTGAGTACTGTTTGCACTGTCCCGATTACCTCTTTGCTAACATTCTCTTCAGAGCTGCAGTGAAACCAGGAACCACATGGAGAAGGCACCCACACTGAAAGTGCCTGGAAGGAACGTTGGGGCTTCTTCTCAGTGTCTCTGATATAGGGTTTCACTGTCCCGGGAAACTCTCTGCTAACACCCTGCAGAGCGCTGTGCCCAATATACAGAAACGTCTTGCGGTATCTCCTACAGGGAAAGTGCCAGGAGGGAAAAGTGAGGATTATGTTTAGACTTTCTCGGAACTGCTTCAAATCAACTAGATATCTTTGTGCTGTAAATCTCCCAACAGCCAAATGTAAAAGCAGCAAACATCTCGCTGTATGTCCCACATCCAAAGTGCCAAGAGAGAGCTTGCTCTCCCTGTCTTTGAGTACTGTTTGCACTGTCCCGATTACCTCTTTGCTAACATTCTCTTCAGAGCTGCAGTGAAACCAGGAACCACGTGGAGAAGGCACCCACACTGAAAGTGCCTGGAGGGAACATTGGGGCTTCTTCTCAGTGTCTCTGATATAGGGTTTCACTGTCCCGGGAAACTCTCTGCTAACACCCTGCAGAGCGCTGTGCCCAATATACAGAAACGTCTTGCGGTATCTCCTACAGGGAAAGTGCCAGGAGGGAAAAGTGAGGATTATGCTTAGACTTTCTCGGAACTGCTTCAAATCAACTAGATATCTTTGTGCTGTAAATCTCACAACAGCCAAACGCAAAAGCAGCAAACATCTCGCTGTATGTCCCACATCCAAAGTGCCAAGAGAGTAATGTAGAGCTTGCTCTCCCTGTCTTTGAGTACTGTTTGCACTGTCCCGATTACCTCTTTGCTAACATTCTCTTCAGAGCTGCAGTGAAACCAGGAACCACGTGGAGAAGGCACCCACACTGAAAGTGCCTGGAGGGAACATTGGGGCTTCTTCTCAGTGTCTCTGATATAGGGTTTCACTGTCCCGGGAAACTCTCTGCTAACACCCTGCAGAGTGCTGTGCCCAATATACAGAAACGTCTTGCGGTATCTCCTACAGGGAAAGTGCCAGGAGGGAAAAGTGAGGATTATGTTTAGACTTTCTCGGAACTGCTTCAAATCAACTAGATATCTTTGTGCTGTAAATCTCCCAACAGCCAAATGTAAAAGCAGCAAACATCTCGCTGTATGTCCCACATCCAAAGTGCCAAGAGAGAGCTTGCTCTCCCTGTCTTTGAGTACTGTTTGCACTGTCCCGATTACCTCTTTGCTAACATTCTCTTCAGAGCTGCAGTGAAACCAGGAACCACGTGGAGAAGGCACCCACACTGAAAGTGCCTGGAAGGAACGTTGGGGCTTCTTCTCAGTGTCTCTGATATAGGGTTTCACTGTCCCGGGAAACTCTCTGCTAACACCCTGCAGAGCGCTGTGCCCAATATACAGAAACGTCTTGCGGTATCTCCTACAGGGAAAGTGCCAGGAGGGAAAAGTGAGGATTATGTTTAGACTTTCTCGGAACTGCTTCAAATCAACTAGATATCTTTGTGCTGTAAATCTCCCAACAGCCAAATGTAAAAGCAGCAAACATCTCGCTGTATGTCCCACATCCAAAGTGCCAAGAGAGAGCTTGCTCTCCCTGTCTTTGAGTACTGTTTGCACTGTCCCGATTACCTCTTTGCTAACATTCTCTTCAGAGCTGCAGTGAAACCAGGAACCACGTGGAGAAGGCACCCACACTGAAAGTGCCTGGAGGGAACATTGGGGCTTCTTCTCAGTGTCTCTGATATAGGGTTTCACTGTCCCGGGAAACTCTCTGCTAACACCCTGCAGAGCGCTGTGCCCAATATACAGAAACGTCTTGCGGTATCTCCTACAGGGAAAGTGCCAGGAGGGAAAAGTGAGGATTATGTTTAGACTTTCTCGGAACTGCTTCAAATCAACTAGATATCTTTGTGCTGTAAATCTCCCAACAGCCAAATGTAAAAGCAGCAAACATCTCGCTGTATGTCCCACATCCAAAGTGCCAAGAGAGAGCTTGCTCTCCCTGTCTTTGAGTACTGTTTGCACTGTCCCGATTACCTCTTTGCTAACATTCTCTTCAGAGCTGCAGTGAAACCAGGAACCACGTGGAGAAGGCACCCACACTGAAAGTGCCTGGAAGGAACGTTGGGGCTTCTTCTCAGTGTCTCTGATATAGGGTTTCACTGTCCCGGGAAACTCTCTGCTAACACCCTGCAGAGCGCTGTGCCCAATACACAGAAACGTCTTGCGGTATCTCCTACAGGGAAAGTGCCAGGAGGGAAAAGTGAGGATTATGTTTAGACTTTCTCGGAACTGCTTCAAATCAACTAGATATCTTTGTGCTGTAAATCTCCCAACAGCCAAACGCAAAAGCAGCAAACATCTCGCTGTATGTCCCACATCCAAAGTGCCAAGAGAGTAATGTAGAGCTTGCTCTCCCTGTCTTTGAGTACTGTTTGCACTGTCCCGATTACCTCTTTGCTAACATTCTCTTCAGAGCTGCAGTGAAACCAGGAACCACGTGGAGAAGGCACCCACACTGAAAGTGCCTGGAGGGAACATTGGGGCTTCTTCTCAGTGTCTCTGATATAGGGTTTCACTGTCCCGGGAAACTCTCTGCTAACACCCTGCAGAGCGCTGTGCCCAATATACAGAAACGTCTTGCGGTATCTCCTACAGGGAAAGTGCCAGGAGGGAAAAGTGAGGACTATGTTTAGACTTTCTCGGAACTGCTTCAAATCAACTAGATATCTTTGTGCTGTAAATCTCCCAACAGCCAAATGTAAAAGCAGCAAACATCTCGCTGTATGTCCCACATCCAAAGTGCCAAGAGAGAGCTTGCTCTCCCTGTCTTTGAGTACTGTTTGCGCTGTCCCGATTACCTCTTTGCTAACATTCTCTTCAGAGCTGCAGTGAAACCAGGAACCACGTGGAGAAGGCACCCACACTGAAAGTGCCTGGAGGGAACATTGGGGCTTCTTCTCAGTGTCTCTGATATAGGGTTTCACTGTCCCGGGAAACTCTCTGCTAACACCCTGCAGAGCGCTGTGCCCAATATACAGAAACGTCTTGCGGTATCCCCTACAGGGAAAGTGCCAGGAGGGAAAAGTGAGGATTATGCTTAGACTTTCTCGGAACTGCTTCAAATCAACTAGATATCTTTGTGCTGTAAATCTCCCAACAGCCAAACACAAAAGCAGCAAACATCTCGCTGTATGTCCCACATCCAAAGTGCCAAGAGAGTAATGTAGAGCTTGCTCTCCCTGTCTTTGAGTACTGTTTGCACTGTCCCGATTACCTCTTTGCTAACATTCTCTTCAGAGCTGCAGTGAAACCAGGAACCACGTGGAGAAGGCACCCACACTGAAAGTGCCTGGAGGGAACATTGGGGCTTCTTCTCAGTGTCTCTGATATAGGGTTTCACTGTCCCGGGAAACTCTCTGCTAACACCCTGCAGAGCGCTGTGCCCAATATACAGAAACGTCTTGCGGTATCTCCTACAGGGAAAGTGCCAGGAGGGAAAAGTGAGGATTATGTTTAGACTTTCTCGGAACTGCTTCAAATCAACTAGATATCTTTGTGCTGTAAATCTCCCAACAGCCAAATGTAAAAGCAGCAAACATCTCGCTGTATGTCCCACATCCAAAGTGCCAAGAGAGAGCTTGCTCTCCCTGTCTTTGAGTACTGTTTGCACTGTCCCGATTACCTCTTTGCTAACATTCTCTTCAGAGCTGCAGTGAAACCAGGAACCACGTGGAGAAGGCACCCACACTGAAAGTGCCTGGAAGGAACGTTGGGGCTTCTTCTCAGTGTCTCTGATATAGGGTTTCACTGTCCCGGGAAACTCTCTGCTAACACCCTGCAGAGCGCTGTGCCCAATACACAGAAACGTCTTGCGGTATCTCCTACAGGGAAAGTGCCAGGAGGGAAAAGTGAGGATTATGTTTAGACTTTCTCGGAACTGCTTCAAATCAACTAGATATCTTTGTGCTGTAAATCTCCCAACAGCCAAACGCAAAAGCAGCAAACATCTCGCTGTATGTCCCACATCCAAAGTGCCAAGAGAGTAATGTAGAGCTTGCTCTCCCTGTCTTTGAGTACTGTTTGCACTGTCCCGATTACCTCTTTGCTAACATTCTCTTCAGAGCTGCAGTGAAACCAGGAACCACGTGGAGAAGGCACCCACACTGAAAGTGCCTGGAGGGAACATTGGGGCTTCTTCTCAGTGTCTCTGATATAGGGTTTCACTGTCCCGGGAAACTCTCTGCTAACACCCTGCAGAGCGCTGTGCCCAATATACAGAAACGTCTTGCGGTATCTCCTACAGGGAAAGTGCCAGGAGGGAAAAGTGAGGATTATGTTTAGACTTTCTCGGAACTGCTTCAAATCAACTAGATATCTTTGTGCTGTAAATCTCCCAACAGCCAAATGTAAAAGCAGCAAACATCTCGCTGTATGTCCCACATCCAAAGTGCCAAGAGAGAGCTTGCTCTCCCTGTCTTTGAGTACTGTTTGCGCTGTCCCGATTACCTCTTTGCTAACATTCTCTTCAGAGCTGCAGTGAAACCAGGAACCACGTGGAGAAGGCACCCACACTGAAAGTGCCTGGAGGGAACATTGGGGCTTCTTCTCAGTGTCTCTGATATAGGGTTTCACTGTCCCGGGAAACTCTCTGCTAACACCCTGCAGAGCGCTGTGCCCAATATACAGAAATGTCTTGCGGTATCCCCTACAGGGAAAGTGCCAGGAGGGAAAAGTGAGGATTATGCTTAGACTTTCTCGGAACTGCTTCAAATCAACTAGATATCTTTGTGCTGTAAATCTCCCAACAGCCAAACACAAAAGCAGCAAACATCTCGCTGTATGTCCCACATCCAAAGTGCCAAGAGAGTAATGTAGAGCTTGCTCTCCCTGTCTTTGAGTACTGTTTGCACTGTCCCGATTACCTCTTTGCTAACATTCTCTTCAGAGCTGCAGTGAAACCAGGAACCACGTGGAGAAGGCACCCACACTGAAAGTGCCTGGAAGGAACGTTGGGGCTTCTTCTCAGTGTCTCTGATATAGGGTTTCACTGTCCCGGGAAACTCTCTGCTAACACCCTGCAGAGCGCTGTGCCCAATATACAGAAACGTCTTGCGGTATCTCCTACAGGGAAAGTGCCAGGAGGGAAAAGTGAGGATTATGTTTAGACTTTCTCGGAACTGCTTCAAATCAACTAGATATCTTTGTGCTGTAAATCTCCCAACAGCCAAATGTAAAAGCAGCAAACATCTCGCTGTATGTCCCACATCCAAAGTGCCAAGAGAGAGCTTGCTCTCCCTGTCTTTGAGTACTGTTTGCGCTGTCCCGATTACCTCTTTGCTAACATTCTCTTCAGAGCTGCAGTGAAACCAGGAACCACGTGGAGAAGGCACCCACACTGAAAGTGCCTGGAAGGAACGTTGGGGCTTCTTCTCAGTGTCTCTGATATAGGGTTTCACTGTCCCGGGAAACTCTCTGCTAACACCCTGCAGAGCGCTGTGCCCAATATACAGAAACGTCTTGCGGTATCTCCTACAGGGAAAGTGCCAGGAGGGAAAAGTGAGGATTATGTTTAGACTTTCTCGGAACTGCTTCAAATCAACTAGATATCTTTGTGCTGTAAATCTCCCAACAGCCAAATGTAAAAGCAGCAAACATCTCGCTGTATGTCCCACATCCAAAGTGCCAAGAGAGAGCTTGCTCTCCCTGTCTTTGAGTACTGTTTGCGCTGTCCCGATTACCTCTTTGCTAACATTCTCTTCAGAGCTGCAGTGAAACCAGGAACCACGTGGAGAAGGCACCCACACTGAAAGTGCCTGGAAGGAACGTTGGGGCTTCTTCTCAGTGTCTCTGATATAGGGTTTCACTGTCCCGGGAAACTCTCTGCTAACACCCTGCAGAGCGCTGTGCCCAATATACAGAAACGTCTTGCGGTATCTCCTACAGGGAAAGTGCCAGGAGGGAAAAGTGAGGATTATGTTTAGACTTTCTCGGAACTGCTTCAAATCAACTAGATATCTTTGTGCTGTAAATCTCCCAACAGCCAAATGTAAAAGCAGCAAACATCTCGCTGTATGTCCCACATCCAAAGTGCCAAGAGAGAGCTTGCTCTCCCTGTCTTTGAGTACTGTTTGCGCTGTCCCGATTACCTCTTTGCTAACATTCTCTTCAGAGCTGCAGTGAAACCAGGAACCACGTGGAGAAGGCACCCACACTGAAAGTGCCTGGAAGGAACGTTGGGGCTTCTTCTCAGTGTCTCTGATATAGGGTTTCACTGTCCCGGGAAACTCTCTGCTAACACCCTGCAGAGCGCTGTGCCCAATATACAGAAACGTCTTGCGGTATCTCCTACAGGGAAAGTGCCAGGAGGGAAAAGTGAGGATTATGTTTAGACTTTCTCGGAACTGCTTCAAATCAACTAGATAGCTTTGTGCTGTAAATCTCCCAACAGCCAAATGTAAAAGCAGCAAACATCTCGCTGTATGTCCCACATCCAAAGTGCCAAGAGAGAGCTTGCTCTCCCTGTCTTTGAGTACTGTTTGCACTGTCCCGATTACCTCTTTGCTAACATTCTCTTCAGAGCTGCAGTGAAACCAGGAACCACGTGGAGAAGGCACCCACACTGAAAGTGCCTGGAGGGAACATTGGGGCTTCTTCTCAGTGTCTCTGATATAGGGTTTCACTGTCCCGGGAAACTCTCTGCTAACACCCTGCAGAGCGCTGTGCCCAATATACAGAAACGTCTTGCGGTATCTCCTACAGGGAAAGTGCCAGGAGGGAAAAGTGAGGATTATGTTTAGACTTTCTCGGAACTGCTTCAAATCAACTAGATATCTTTGTGCTGTAAATCTCCCAACAGCCAAATGTAAAAGCAGCAAACATCTCGCTGTATGTCCCACATCCACAGTGCCAAGAGAGAGCTTGCTCTCCCTGTCTTTGAGTACTGTTTGCACTGTCCCGATTACCTCTTTGCTAACATTCTCTTCAGAGCTGCAGTGAAACCAGGAACCACGTGGAGAAGGCACCCACACTGAAAGTGCCTGGAAGGAACGTTGGGGCTTCTTCTCAGTGTCTCTGATATAGGGTTTCACTGTCCCGGGAAACTCTCTGCTAACACCCTGCAGAGCGCTGTGCCCAATATACAGAAACGTCTTGCGGTATCTCCTACAGGGAAAGTGCCAGGAGGGAAAAGTGAGGATTATGTTTAGACTTTCTCGGAACTGCTTCAAATCAACTAGATATCTTTGTGCTGTAAATCTCCCAACAGCCAAATGTAAAAGCAGCAAACATCTCGCTGTATGTCCCACATCCAAAGTGCCAAGAGAGAGCTTGCTCTCCCTGTCTTTGAGTACTGTTTGCGCTGTCCCGATTACCTCTTTGCTAACATTCTCTTCAGAGCTGCAGTGAAACCAGGAACCACGTGGAGAAGGCACCCACACTGAAAGTGCCTGGAAGGAACGTTGGGGCTTCTTCTCAGTGTCTCTGATATAGGGTTTCACTGTCCCGGGAAACTCTCTGCTAACACCCTGCAGAGCGCTGTGCCCAATATACAGAAACGTCTTGCGGTATCTCCTACAGGGAAAGTGCCAGGAGGGAAAAGTGAGGATTATGTTTAGACTTTCTCGGAACTGCTTCAAATCAACTAGATATCTTTGTGCTGTAAATCTCCCAACAGCCAAATGTAAAAGCAGCAAACATCTCGCTGTATGTCCCACATCCAAAGTGCCAAGAGAGAGCTTGCTCTCCCTGTCTTTGAGTACTGTTTGCGCTGTCCCGATTACCTCTTTGCTAACATTCTCTTCAGAGCTGCAGTGAAACCAGGAACCACGTGGAGAAGGCACCCACACTGAAAGTGCCTGGAAGGAACGTTGGGGCTTCTTCTCAGTGTCTCTGATATAGGGTTTCACTGTCCCGGGAAACTCTCTGCTAACACCCTGCAGAGCGCTGTGCCCAATATACAGAAACGTCTTGCGGTATCTCCTACAGGGAAAGTGCCAGGAGGGAAAAGTGAGGATTATGTTTAGACTTTCTCGGAACTGCTTCAAATCAACTAGATATCTTTGTGCTGTAAATCTCCCAACAGCCAAATGTAAAAGCAGCAAACATCTCGCTGTATGTCCCACATCCAAAGTGCCAAGAGAGAGCTTGCTCTCCCTGTCTTTGAGTACTGTTTGCACTGTCCCGATTACCTCTTTGCTAACATTCTCTTCAGAGCTGCAGTGAAACCAGGAACCACGTGGAGAAGGCACCCACACTGAAAGTGCCTGGAGGGAACATTGGGGCTTCTTCTCAGTGTCTCTGATATAGGGTTTCACTGTCCCGGGAAACTCTCTGCTAACACCCTGCAGAGCGCTGTGCCCAATATACAGAAACGTCTTGCGGTATCTCCTACAGGGAAAGTGCCAGGAGGGAAAAGTGAGGATTATGTTTAGACTTTCTCGGAACTGCTTCAAATCAACTAGATATCTTTGTGCTGTAAATCTCCCAACAGCCAAATGTAAAAGCAGCAAACATCTCGCTGTATGTCCCACATCCACAGTGCCAAGAGAGAGCTTGCTCTCCCTGTCTTTGAGTACTGTTTGCACTGTCCCGATTACCTCTTTGCTAACATTCTCTTCAGAGCTGCAGTGAAACCAGGAACCACGTGGAGAAGGCACCCACACTGAAAGTGCCTGGAAGGAACGTTGGGGCTTCTTCTCAGTGTCTCTGATATAGGGTTTCACTGTCCCGGGAAACTCTCTGCTAACACCCTGCAGAGCGCTGTGCCCAATATACAGAAACGTCTTGCGGTATCTCCTACAGGGAAAGTGCCAGGAGGGAAAAGTGAGGATTATGTTTAGACTTTCTCGGAACTGCTTCAAATCAACTAGATATCTTTGTGCTGTAAATATCCCAACAGCCAAACGCAAAAGCAGCAAACATCTCGCTGTATGTCCCACATCCAAAGTGCCAAGAGAGAGCTTGCTCTCCCTGTCTTTGAGTACTGTTTGCACTGTCCCGATTACCTCTTTGCTAACATTCTCTTCAGAGCTGCAGTGAAACCAGGAACCACGTGGAGAAGGCACCCACACTGAAAGTGCCTGGAAGGAACGTTGGGGCTTCTTCTCAGTGTCTCTGATATAGGGTTCCACTGTCCCGGGAAACTCTCTGCTAACACCCTGCAGAGCGCTGTGCCCAATATACAGAAACGTCTTGCGGTATCCCCTACAGGGAAAGTGCCAGGAGGGAAAAGTGAGGATTATGTTTAGACTTTCTCGGAACTGCTTCAAATCAACTAGATATCTTTGTGCTGTAAATCTCCCAACAGCCAAATGTAAAAGCAGCAAACATCTCGCTGTATGTCCCACATCCAAAGTGCCAAGAGAGAGCTTGCTCTCCCTGTCTTTGAGTACTGTTTGCACTGTCCCGATTACCTCTTTGCTAACATTCTCTTCAGAGCTGCAGTGAAACCAGGAACCACGTGGAGAAGGCACCCACACTGAAAGTGCCTGGAAGGAACGTTGGGGCTTCTTCTCAGTGTCTCTGATATAGGGTTTCACTGTCCCGGGAAACTCTCTGCTAACACCCTGCAGAGCGCTGTGCCCAATATACAGAAATGTCTTGCGGTGTCCCCTACAGGGAAAGTGCCAGGAGGGAAAAGTGAGGATTATGCTTAGACTTTCTCGGAACTGCTTCAAATCAACTAGATATCTTTGTGCTGTAAATCTCCCAACAGCCAAACGCAGAAGCAGCAAACATCTCGCTGTATGTCCCACATCCAAAGTGCCAAGAGAGAGCTTGCTCTCCCTGTCTTTGAGTATTGTTTGCACTGTCCCGATTACCTCTTTGCTAACATTCTCTTCAGAGCTGCAGTGAAACCAGGAACCACGTGGAGAAGGCACCCACACTGAAAGTGCCTGGAGGGAACATTGGGGCTTCTTCTCAGTGTCTCTGATATAGGGTTTCACTGTCCCGGGAAACTCTCTGCTAACACCCTGCACAGCGCTGTGCCCAATATACAGAAATGTCTTGCGGTATCCCCTACAGGGAAAGTGCCAGGAGGGAAAAGTAAGGATTATGCTTAGACTTTCTCGTAACTGCTTCAAATCAACTAGATATCTTTGTGCTGTAAATCTCCCAACAGCCAAACGCAAAAGCAGCAAACATCTCGCTGTATGTCCCACATCCAAAGTGCCAAGAGAGTAATGTAGAGCTTGCTCTCCCTGTCTTTGAGTACTGTTTGCGCTGTCCCAATTACCTCTTTGCTAACATTCTCTTCAGAGCTGCAGTGAAACCAGGAACCACGTGGAGAAGGCACCCACACTGAAAGTGCCTGGAAGGAACGTTGGGGCTTCTTCTCAGTGTCTCTGATATAGGGTTTCACTGTCCCGGGAAACTCTCTGCTAACACCCTGCAGAGCGCTGTGCCCAATATACAGAAACGTCTTGCGGTATCTCCTACAGGGAAAGTGCCAGGAGGGAAAAGTGAGGATTATGTTTAGACTTTCTCGGAACTGCTTCAAATCAACTAGATATCTTTGTGCTGTAAATCTCCCAACAGCCAAATGTAAAAGCAGCAAACATCTCGCTGTATGTCCCACATCCAAAGTGCCAAGAGAGAGCTTGCTCTCCCTGTCTTTGAGTACTGTTTGCGCTGTCCCGATTACCTCTTTGCTAACATTCTCTTCAGAGCTGCAGTGAAACCAGGAACCACGTGGAGAAGGCACCCACACTGAAAGTGCCTGGAAGGAACGTTGGGGCTTCTTCTCAGTGTCTCTGATATAGGGTTTCACTGTCCCGGGAAACTCTCTGCTAACACCCTGCAGAGCGCTGTGCCCAATATACAGAAACGTCTTGCGGTATCTCCTACAGGGAAAGTGCCAGGAGGGAAAAGTGAGGATTATGTTTAGACTTTCTCGGAACTGCTTCAAATCAACTAGATATCTTTGTGCTGTAAATCTCCCAACAGCCAAATGTAAAAGCAGCAAACATCTCGCTGTATGTCCCACATCCAAAGTGCCAAGAGAGAGCTTGCTCTCCCTGTCTTTGAGTACTGTTTGCGCTGTCCCGATTACCTCTTTGCTAACATTCTCTTCAGAGCTGCAGTGAAACCAGGAACCACGTGGAGAAGGCACCCACACTGAAAGTGCCTGGAAGGAACGTTGGGGCTTCTTCTCAGTGTCTCTGATATAGGGTTTCACTGTCCCGGGAAACTCTCTGCTAACACCCTGCAGAGCGCTGTGCCCAATATACAGAAACGTCTTGCGGTATCTCCTACAGGGAAAGTGCCAGGAGGGAAAAGTGAGGATTATGTTTAGACTTTCTCGGAACTGCTTCAAATCAACTAGATATCTTTGTGCTGTAAATCTCCCAACAGCCAAACGCAAAAGCAGCAAACATCTCGCTGTATGTTCCACATCCAAAGTGCCAAGAGAGAGCTTGCTCTCCCTGTCTTTGAGTACTGTTTGCACTGTCCCGATTACCTCTTTGCTAACATTCTCTTCAGAGCTGCAGTGAAACCAGGAACCACGTGGAGAAGGCACCCACACTGAAAGTGCCTGGAAGGAACGTTGGGGCTTCTTCTCAGTGTCTCTGATATAGGGTTTCACTGTCCCGGGAAACTCTCTGCTAACACCCTGCAGAGCGCTGTGCCCAATATACAGAAACGTCTTGCGGTATCCCCTACAGGGAAAGTGCCAGGAGGGAAAAGTGAGGATTATGTTTAGACTTTCTCGGAACTGCTTCAAATCAACTAGATATCTTTGTGCTGTAAATCTCCCAACAGCCAAATGTAAAAGCAGCAAACATCTCGCTGTATGTCCCACATCCAAAGTGCCAAGAGAGAGCTTGCTCTCCCTGTCTTTGAGTACTGTTTGCACTGTCCCGATTACCTCTTTGCTAACATTCTCTTCAGAGCTGCAGTGAAACCAGGAACCACGTGGAGAAGGCACCCACACTGAAAGTGCCTGGAAGGAACGTTGGGGCTTCTTCTCAGTGTCTCTGATATAGGGTTTCACTGTCCCGGGAAACTCTCTGCTAACACCCTGCAGAGCGCTGTGCCCAATATACAGAAATGTCTTGCAATATCCACTACAGGGAAAGTGCCAGGAGGGAAAAGTGAGGATTATGCTTAGACTTTCTCGGAACTGCTTCAAATCAACTAGATATCTTTGTGCTGTAAATCTCCCAACAGCCAAACGCAGAAGCAGCAAACATCTCGCTGTATGTCCCACATCCACAGTGCCAAGAGAGAGCTTGCTCTCCCTGTCTTTGAGTATTGTTTGCACTGTCCCGATTACCTCTTTGCTAACATTCTCTTCAGAGCTGCAGTGAAACCAGGAACCACGTGGAGAAGGCACCCACACTGAAAGTGCCTGGAGGGAACATTGGGGCTTCTTCTCAGTGTCTCTGATATAGGGTTTCACTGTCCCGGGAAACTCTCTGCTAACACCCTGCACAGCGCTGTGCCCAATATACAGAAATGTCTTGCGGTATCCCCTACAGGGAAAGTGCCAGGAGGGAAAAGTAAGGATTATGCTTAGACTTTCTCGTAACTGCTTCAAATCAACTAGATATCTTTGTGCTGTAAATCTCCCAACAGCCAAACGCAAAAGCAGCAAACATCTCGCTGTATGTCCCACATCCAAAGTGCCAAGAGAGTAATGTAGAGCTTGCTCTCCCTGTCTTTGAGTACTGTTTGCGCTGTCCCAATTACCTCTTTGCTAACATTCTCTTCAGAGCTGCAGTGAAACCAGGAACCACGTGGAGAAGGCACCCACACTGAAAGTGCCTGGAGGGAACGTTGGGGCTTCTTCTCAGTGTCTCTGATATAGGGTTTCACTGTCCCGGGAAACTCTCTGCTAACACCCTGCAGAGCGCTGTGCCCAATATACAGAAACGTCTTGCGGTATCTCCTACAGGGAAAGTGCCAGGAGGGAAAAGTGAGGATTATGTTTAGACTTTCTCGGAACTGCTTCAAATCAACTAGATATCTTTGTGCTGTAAATCTCCCAACAGCCAAATGTAAAAGCAGCAAACATCTCGCTGTATGTCCCACATCCAAAGTGCCAAGAGAGAGCTTGCTCTCCCTGTCTTTGAGTACTGTTTGCGCTGTCCCGATTACCTCTTTGCTAACATTCTCTTCAGAGCTGCAGTGAAACCAGGAACCACGTGGAGAAGGCACCCACACTGAAAGTGCCTGGAAGGAACGTTGGGGCTTCTTCTCAGTGTCTCTGATATAGGGTTTCACTGTCCCGGGAAACTCTCTGCTAACACCCTGCAGAGCGCTGTGCCCAATATACAGAAACGTCTTGCGGTATCTCCTACAGGGAAAGTGCCAGGAGGGAAAAGTGAGGATTATGTTTAGACTTTCTCGGAACTGCTTCAAATCAACTAGATATCTTTGTGCTGTAAATCTCCCAACAGCCAAATGTAAAAGCAGCAAACATCTCGCTGTATGTCCCACATCCAAAGTGCCAAGAGAGAGCTTGCTCTCCCTGTCTTTGAGTACTGTTTGCGCTGTCCCGATTACCTCTTTGCTAACATTCTCTTCAGAGCTGCAGTGAAACCAGGAACCACGTGGAGAAGGCACCCACACTGAAAGTGCCTGGAAGGAACGTTGGGGCTTCTTCTCAGTGTCTCTGATATAGGGTTTCACTGTCCCGGGAAACTCTCTGCTAACACCCTGCAGAGCGCTGTGCCCAATATACAGAAACGTCTTGCGGTATCTCCTACAGGGAAAGTGCCAGGAGGGAAAAGTGAGGATTATGTTTAGACTTTCTCGGAACTGCTTCAAATCAACTAGATATCTTTGTGCTGTAAATCTCCCAACAGCCAAACGCAAAAGCAGCAAACATCTCGCTGTATGTCCCACATCCAAAGTGCCAAGAGAGAGCTTGCTCTCCCTGTCTTTGAGTACTGTTTGCACTGTCCCGATTACCTCTTTGCTAACATTCTCTTCAGAGCTGCAGTGAAACCAGGAACCACGTGGAGAAGGCACCCACACTGAAAGTGCCTGGAAGGAACGTTGGGGCTTCTTCTCAGTGTCTCTGATATAGGGTTTCACTGTCCCGGGAAACTCTCTGCTAACACCCTGCAGAGCGCTGTGCCCAATATACAGAAACGTCTTGCGGTATCCCCTACAGGGAAAGTGCCAGGAGGGAAAAGTGAGGATTATGTTTAGACTTTCTCGGAACTGCTTCAAATCAACTAGATATCTTTGTGCTGTAAATCTCCCAACAGCCAAATGTAAAAGCAGCAAACATCTCGCTGTATGTCCCACATCCAAAGTGCCAAGAGAGAGCTTGCTCTCCCTGTCTTTGAGTACTGTTTGCACTGTCCCGATTACCTCTTTGCTAACATTCTCTTCAGAGCTGCAGTGAAACCAGGAACCACGTGGAGAAGGCACCCACACTGAAAGTGCCTGGAAGGAACGTTGGGGCTTCTTCTCAGTGTCTCTGATATAGGGTTTCACTGTCCCGGGAAACTCTCTGCTAACACCCTGCAGAGCGCTGTGCCCAATATACAGAAATGTCTTGCAATATCCACTACAGGGAAAGTGCCAGGAGGGAAAAGTGAGGATTATGCTTAGACTTTCTCGGAACTGCTTCAAATCAACTAGATATCTTTGTGCTGTAAATCTCCCAACAGCCAAACGCAAAAGCAGCAAACATCTCGCTGTATGTCCCACATCCACAGTGCCAAGAGAGAGCTTGCTCTCCCTGTCTTTGAGTATTGTTTGCACTGTCCCGATTACCTCTTTGCTAACATTCTCTTCAGAGCTGCAGTGAAACCAGGAACCACGTGGAGAAGGCACCCACACTGAAAGTGCCTGGAGGGAACATTGGGGCTTCTTCTCAGTGTCTCTGATATAGGGTTTCACTGTCCCGGGAACCTCTCTGCTAACACCCTGCACAGCGCTGTGCCCAATATACAGAAATGTCTTGCGGTATCCCCTACAGGGAAAGTGCCAGGAGGGAAAAGTAAGGATTATGTTTAGACTTTCTCGGAACTGCTTCAAATCAACTAGATATCTTTGTGCTGTAAATCTCCCAACAGCCAAACGCAAAAGCAGCAAACATCTCGCTGTATGTCCCACATCCAAAGTGCCAAGAGAGTAATGTAGAGCTTGCTCTCCCTGTCTTTGAGTACTGTTTGCGCTGTCCCGATTACCTCTTTGCTAACATTCTCTTCAGAGCTGCAGTGAAACCAGGAACCACGTGGAGAAGGCACCCACACTGAAAGTGCCTGGAAGGAACGTTGGGGCTTCTTCTCAGTGTCTCTGATATAGGGTTTCACTGTCCCGGGAAACTCTCTGCTAACACCCTGCAGAGCGCTGTGCCCAATATACAGAAACGTCTTGCGGTATCTCCTACAGGGAAAGTGCCAGGAGGGAAAAGTGAGGATTATGTTTAGACTTTCTCGGAACTGCTTCAAATCAACTAGATATCTTTGTGCTGTAAATCTCCCAACAGCCAAACGCAAAAGCAGCAAACATCTCGCTGTATGTCCCACATCCAAAGTGCCAAGAGAGAGCTTGCTCTCCCTGTCTTTGAGTACTGTTTGCGCTGTCCCGATTACCTCTTTGCTAACATTCTCTTCAGAGCTGCAGTGAAACCAGGAACCACGTGGAGAAGGCACCCACACTGAAAGTGCCTGGAAGGAACGTTGGGGCTTCTTCTCAGTGTCTCTGATATAGGGTTTCACTGTCCCGGGAAACTCTCTGCTAACACCCTGCAGAGCGCTGTGCCCAATATACAGAAACGTCTTGCGGTATCTCCTACAGGGAAAGTGCCAGGAGGGAAAAGTGAGGATTATGTTTAGACTTTCTCGGAACTGCTTCAAATCAACTAGATATCTTTGTGCTGTAAATCTCCCAACAGCCAAATGTAAAAGCAGCAAACATCTCGCTGTATGTCCCACATCCAAAGTGCCAAGAGAGAGCTTGCTCTCCCTGTCTTTGAGTACTGTTTGCGCTGTCCCGATTACCTCTTTGCTAACATTCTCTTCAGAGCTGCAGTGAAACCAGGAACCACGTGGAGAAGGCACCCACACTGAAAGTGCCTGGAAGGAACGTTGGGGCTTCTTCTCAGTGTCTCTGATATAGGGTTTCACTGTCCCGGGAAACTCTCTGCTAACACCCTGCAGAGCGCTGTGCCCAATATACAGAAACGTCTTGCGGTATCTCCTACAGGGAAAGTGCCAGGAGGGAAAAGTGAGGATTATGTTTAGACTTTCTCGGAACTGCTTCAAATCAACTAGATATCTTTGTGCTGTAAATCTCCCAACAGCCAAATGTAAAAGCAGCAAACATCTCGCTGTATGTCCCACATCCAAAGTGCCAAGAGAGAGCTTGCTCTCCCTGTCTTTGAGTACTGTTTGCGCTGTCCCGATTACCTCTTTGCTAACATTCTCTTCAGAGCTGCAGTGAAACCAGGAACCACGTGGAGAAGGCACCCACACTGAAAGTGCCTGGAAGGAACGTTGGGGCTTCTTCTCAGTGTCTCTGATATAGGGTTTCACTGTCCCGGGAAACTCTCTGCTAACACCCTGCAGAGCGCTGTGCCCAATATACAGAAACGTCTTGCGGTATCCCCTACAGGGAAAGTGCCAGGAGGGAAAAGTGAGGATTATGTTTAGACTTTCTCGGAACTGCTTCAAATCAACTAGATATCTTTGTGCTGTAAATCTCCCAACAGCCAAATGTAAAAGCAGCAAACATCTCGCTGTATGTCCCACATCCAAAGTGCCAAGAGAGAGCTTGCTCTCCCTCTCTTTGAGTACTGTTTGCACTGTCCCGATTACCTCTTTGCTAACATTCTCTTCAGAGCTGCAGTGAAACCAGGAACCACGTGGAGAAGGCACCCACACTGAAAGTGCCTGGAAGGAACGTTGGGGCTTCTTCTCAGTGTCTCTGATATAGGGTTTCACTGTCCCGGGAAACTCTCTGCTAACACCCTGCAGAGCGCTGTGCCCAATATACAGAAATGTCTTGCGGTGTCCCCTACAGGGAAAGTGCCAGGAGGGAAAAGTGAGGATTATGCTTAGACTTTCTCGGAACTGCTTCAAATCAACTAGATATCTTTGTGCTGTAAATCTCCCAACAGCCAAACGCAAAAGCAGCAAACATCTCGCTGTATGTCCCACATCCAAAGTGCCAAGAGAGTAATGTAGAGCTTGCTCTCCCTGTCTTTGAGTACTGTTTGCACTGTCCCGATTACCTCTTTGCTAACATTCTCTTCAGAGCTGCAGTGAAACCAGGAACCACGTGGAGAAGGCACCCACACTGAAAGTGCCTGGAAGGAACGTTGGGGCTTCTTCTCAGTGTCTCTGATATAGGGTTTCACTGTCCCGGGAAACTCTCTGCTAACACCCTGCAGAGCGCTGTGCCCAATATACAGAAACGTCTTGCGGTATCTCCTACAGGGAAAGTGCCAGGAGGGAAAAGTGAGGATTATGTTTAGACTTTCTCGGAACTGCTTCAAATCAACTAGATATCTTTGTGCTGTAAATCTCCCAACAGCCAAATGCAAAAGCAGCAAACATCTCGCTGTATGTCCCACATCCACAGTGCCAAGAGAGAGCTTGCTCTCCCTGTCTTTGAGTATTGTTTGCACTGTCCCGATTACCTCTTTGCTAACATTCTCTTCAGAGCTGCAGTGAAACCAGGAACCACGTGGAGAAGGCACCCACACTGAAAGTGCCTGGAGGGAACATTGGGGCTTCTTCTCAGTGTCTCTGATATAGGGTTTCACTGTCCCGGGAACCTCTCTGCTAACACCCTGCACAGCGCTGTGCCCAATATACAGAAATGTCTTGCGGTATCCCCTACAGGGAAAGTGCCAGGAGGGAAAAGTGAGGATTATGCTTAGACTTTCTCGGAACTGCTTCAAATCAACTAGATATCTTTGTGCTGTAAATCTCCCAACAGCCAAACGCAAAAGCAGCAAACATCTCGCTGTATGTCCCACATCCAAAGTGCCAAGAGAGTAATGTAGAGCTTGCTCTCCCTGTCTTTGAGTACTGTTTGCGCTGTCCCGATTACCTCTTTGCTAACATTCTCTTCAGAGCTGCAGTGAAACCAGGAACCACGTGGAGAAGGCACCCACACTGAAAGTGCCTGGAGGGAACATTGGGGCTTCTTCTCAGTGTCTCTGATATAGGGTTTCACTGTCCCGGGAAACTCTCTGCTAACACCCTGCAGAGCGCTGTGCCCAATATACAGAAACGTCTTGCGGTATCTCCTACAGGGAAAGTGCCAGGAGGGAAAAGTGAGGATTATGTTTAGACTTTCTCGGAACTGCTTCAAATCAACTAGATATCTTTGTGCTGTAAATCTCCCAACAGCCAAATGTAAAAGCAGCAAACATCTCGCTGTATGTCCCACATCCAAAGTGCCAAGAGAGTAATGTAGAGCTTGCTCTCCCTGTCTTTGAGTACTGTTTGCGCTGTCCCGATTACCTCTTTGCTAACATTCTCTTCAGAGCTGCAGTGAAACCAGGAACCACGTGGAGAAGGCACCCACACTGAAAGTGCCTGGAGGGAACATTGGGGCTTCTTCTCAGTGTCTCTGATATAGGGTTTCACTGTCCCGGGAAACTCTCTGCTAACACCCTGCAGAGCGCTGTGCCCAATATACAGAAACGTCTTGCGGTATCTCCTACAGGGAAAGTGCCAGGAGGGAAAAGTGAGGATTATGCTTAGACTTTCTCGGAACTGCTTCAAATCAACTAGATATCTTTGTGCTGTAAATCTCCCAACAGCCAAACGCAAAAGCAGCAAACATCTCGCTGTATGTCCCACATCCAAAGTGCCAAGAGAGAGCTTGCTCTCCCTGTCTTTGAGTATTGTTTGCACTGTCCCGATTACCTCTTTGCTAACATTCTCTTCAGAGCTGCAGTGAAACCAGGAACCACGTGGAGAAGGCACCCACACTGAAAGTGCCTGGAGGGAACATTGGGGCTTCTTCTCAGTGTCTCTGATATAGGGTTTCACTGTCCCGGGAAACTCTCTGCTAACACCCTGCAGAGCGCTGTGCCCAATATACAGAAACGTCTTGCGGTATCTCCTACAGGGAAAGTGCCAGGAGGGAAAAGTGAGGATTATGTTTAGACTTTCTCGTAACTGCTTCAAATCAACTAGATATCTTTGTGCTGTAAATCTCCCAACAGCCAAATGTAAAAGCAGCAAACATCTCGCTGTATGTCCCACATCCAAAGTGCCAAGAGAGAGCTTGCTCTCCCTGTCTTTGAGTACTGTTTGCGCTGTCCCGATTACCTCTTTGCTAACATTCTCTTCAGAGCTGCAGTGAAACCAGGAACCACGTGGAGAAGGCACCCACACTGAAAGTGCCTGGAAGGAACGTTGGGGCTTCTTCTCAGTGTCTCTGATATAGGGTTTCACTGTCCCGGGAAACTCTCTGCTAACACCCTGCAGAGCGCTGTGCCCAATATACAGAAACGTCTTGCGGTATCCCCTACAGGGAAAGTGCCAGGAGGGAAAAGTGAGGATTATGTTTAGACTTTCTCGGAACTGCTTCAAATCAACTAGATATCTTTGTGCTGTAAATCTCCCAACAGCCAAATGCAAAAGCAGCAAACATCTCGCTGTATGTCCCACATCCAAAGTGCCAAGAGAGAGCTTGCTCTCCCTGTCTTTGAGTACTGTTTGCACTGTCCCGATTACCTCTTTGCTAACATTCTCTTCAGAGCTGCAGTGAAACCAGGAACCACGTGGAGAAGGCACCCACACTGAAAGTGCCTGGAGGGAACATTGGGGCTTCTTCTCAGTGTCTCTGATATAGGGTTTCACTGTCCCGGGAACCTCTCTGCTAACACCCTGCACAGCGCTGTGCCCAATATACAGAAATGTCTTGCGGTATCCCCTACAGGGAAAGTGCCAGGAGGGAAAAGTAAGGATTATGCTTAGACTTTCTCGGAACTGCTTCAAATCAACTAGATATCTTTGTGCTGTAAATCTCCCAACAGCCAAACGCAAAAGCAGCAAACATCTCGCTGTATGTCCCACATCCAAAGTGCCAAGAGAGTAATGTAGAGCTTGCTCTCCCTGTCTTTGAGTACTGTTTGCGCTGTCCCGATTACCTCTTTGCTAACATTCTCTTCAGAGCTGCAGTGAAACCAGGAACCACGTGGAGAAGGCACCCACACTGAAAGTGCCTGGAGGGAACATTGGGGCTTCTTCTCAGTGTCTCTGATATAGGGTTTCACTGTCCCGGGAAACTCTCTGCTAACACCCTGCAGAGCGCTGTGCCCAATATACAGAAACGTCTTGCGGTATCTCCTACAGGGAAAGTGCCAGGAGGGAAAAGTGAGGATTATGTTTAGACTTTCTCGGAACTGCTTCAAATCAACTAGATATCATTGTGCTGTAAATCTCCCAACAGCCAAACGCAAAAGCAGCAAACATCTCGCTGTATGTCCCACATCCAAAGTGCCAAGAGAGAGCTTGCTCTCCCTGTCTTTGAGTACTGTTTGCACTGTCCCGATTACCTCTTTGCTAACATTCTCTTCAGAGCTGCAGTGAAACCAGGAACCACGTGGAGAAGGCACCCACACTGAAAGTGCCTGGAGGGAATATTGGGGCTTCTTCTCAGTGTCTCTGACATAGGGTTTCACTGTCCCGGGAAACTCTCTGCTAACACCCTGCAGAGCGCTGTGCCCAATATACAGAAACGTCTTGCGGTATCTCCTACAGGGAAAGTGCCAGGAGGGAAAAGTGAGGATTATGTTTAGACTTTCTCGGAACTGCTTCAAATCAACTAGATATCTTTGTGCTGTAAATCTCCCAACAGCCAAATGTAAAAGCAGCAAACATCTCGCTGTATGTCCCACATCCAAAGTGCCAAGAGAGAGCTTGCTCTCCCTGTCTTTGAGTACTGTTTGCACTGTCCCGATTACCTCTTTGCTAACATTCTCTTCAGAGCTGCAGTGAAACCAGGAACCACGTGGAGAAGGCACCCACACTGAAAGTGCCTGGAGGGAACGTTGGGGCTTCTTCTCAGTGTCTCTGATATAGGGTTTCACTGTCCCGGGAAACTCTCTGCTAACACCCTGCAGAGCGCTGTGCCCAATATACAGAAACGTCTTGCGGTATCTCCTACAGGGAAAGTGCCAGGAGGGAAAAGTGAGGATTATGTTTAGACTTTCTCGGAACTGCTTCAAATCAACTAGATATCTTTGTGCTGTAAATCTCCCAACAGCCAAATGTAAAAGCAGCAAACATCTCGCTGTATGTCCCACATCCAAAGTGCCAAGAGAGAGCTTGCTCTCCCTGTCTTTGAGTATTGTTTGCACTGTCCCGATTACCTCTTTGCTAACATTCTCTTCAGAGCTGCAGTGAAACCAGGAACCACGTGGAGAAGGCACCCACAGTGAAAGTGCCTGGAGGGAACATTGGGGCTTCTTCTCAGTGTCTCTGATATAGGGTTTCACTGTCCCGGGAACCTCTCTGCTAACACCCTGCACAGCGCTGTGCCCAATATACAGAAATGTCTTGCGGTATCCCCTACAGGGAAAGTGCCAGGAGGGAAAAGTAAGGATTATGCTTAGACTTTCTCGGAACTGCTTCAAATCAACTAGATATCTTTGTGCTGTAAATCTCCCAACAGCCAAACGCAAAAGCAGCAAACATCTCGCTGTATGTCCCACATCCAAAGTGCCAAGAGAGTAATGTAGAGCTTGCTCTCCCTGTCTTTGAGTACTGTTTGCGCTGTCCCGATTACCTCTTTGCTAACATTCTCTTCAGAGCTGCAGTGAAACAAGGAACCACGTGGAGAAGGCACCCACACTGAAAGTGCCTGGAGGGAACATTGGGGCTTCTTCTCAGTGTCTCTGATATAGGGTTTCACTGTCCCGGGAAACTCTCTGCTAACACCCTGCAGAGCGCTGTGCCCAATATACAGAAACGTCTTGCGGTATCTCCTACAGGGAAAGTGCCAGGAGGGAAAAGTGAGGATTATGTTTAGACTTTCTCGGAACTGCTTCAAATCAACTAGATATCATTGTGCTGTAAATCTCCCAACAGCCAAACGCAAAAGCAGCAAACATCTCGCTGTATGTCCCACATCCAAAGTGCCAAGAGAGAGCTTGCTCTCCCTGTCTTTGAGTACTGTTTGCACTGTCCCGATTACCTCTTTGCTAACATTCTCTTCAGAGCTGCAGTGAAACCAGGAACCACGTGGAGAAGGCACCCACACTGAAAGTGCCTGGAGGGAATATTGGGGCTTCTTCTCAGTGTCTCTGACATAGGGTTTCACTGTCCCGGGAAACTCTCTGCTAACACCCTGCAGAGCGCTGTGCCCAATATACAGAAACGTCTTGCGGTATCTCCTACAGGGAAAGTGCCAGGAGGGAAAAGTGAGGATTATGTTTAGACTTTCTCGGAACTGCTTCAAATCAACTAGATATCTTTGTGCTGTAAATCTCCCAACAGCCAAATGTAAAAGCAGCAAACATCTCGCTGTATGTCCCACATCCAAAGTGCCAAGAGAGAGCTTGCTCTCCCTGTCTTTGAGTACTGTTTGCACTGTCCCGATTACCTCTTTGCTAACATTCTCTTCAGAGCTGCAGTGAAACCAGGAACCACGTGGAGAAGGCACCCACACTGAAAGTGCCTGGAAGGAACGTTGGGGCTTCTTCTCAGTGTCTCTGATATAGGGTTTCACTGTCCCGGGAAACTCTCTGCTAACACCCTGCAGAGCGCTGTGCCCAATATACAGAAACGTCTTGCGGTATCTCCTACAGGGAAAGTGCCAGGAGGGAAAAGTGAGGATTATGTTTAGACTTTCTCGGAACTGCTTCAAATCAACTAGATATCTTTGTGCTGTAAATCTCCCAACAGCCAAATGTAAAAGCAGCAAACATCTCGCTGTATGTCCCACATCCAAAGTGCCAAGAGAGAGCTTGCTCTCCCTGTCTTTGAGTATTGTTTGCACTGTCCCGATTACCTCTTTGCTAACATTCTCTTCAGAGCTGCAGTGAAACCAGGAACCACGTGGAGAAGGCACCCACACTGAAAGTGCCTGGAGGGAACGTTGGGGCTTCTTCTCAGTGTCTCTGATATAGGGTTTCACTGTCCCGGGAAACTCTCTGCTAACACCCTGCACAGCGCTGTGCCCAATATACAGAAACGTCTTGCGGTATCTCCTACAGGGAAAGTGCCAGGAGGGAAAAGTGAGGATTATGTTTAGACTTTCTCGGAACTGCTTCAAATCAACTAGATATCTTTGTGCTGTAAATCTCCCAACAGCCAAATGTAAAAGCAGCAAACATCTCGCTGTATGTCCCACATCCAAAGTGCCAAGAGAGAGCTTGCTCTCCCTGTCTTTGAGTACTGTTTGCGCTGTCCCGATTACCTCTTTGCTAACATTCTCTTCAGAGCTGCAGTGAAACCAGGAACCACGTGGAGAAGGCACCCACACTGAAAGTGCCTGGAGGGAACATTGGGGCTTCTTCTCAGTGTCTCTGACATAGGGTTTCACTGTCCCGGGAAACTCTCTGCTAACACCCTGCACAGCGCTGTGCCCAATATACAGAAACGTCTTGCGGTATCCCCTACAGGGAAAGTGCCAGGAGGGAAAAGTGAGGATTATGTTTAGACTTTCTCGGAACTGCTTCAAATCAACTAGATATCTTTGTGCTGTAAATCTCCCAACAGCCAAATGTAAAAGCAGCAAACATCTCGCTGTATGTCCCACATCCAAAGTGCCAAGAGAGAGCTTGCTCTCCCTGTCTTTGAGTACTGTTTGCGCTGTCCCGATTACCTCTTTGCTAACATTCTCTTCAGAGCTGCAGTGAAACCAGGAACCACGTGGAGAAGGCACCCACACTGAAAGTGCCTGGAGGGAACATTGGGGCTTCTTCTCAGTGTCTCTGATATAGGGTTTCACTGTCCCGGGAAACTCTCTGCTAACACCCTGCACAGCGCTGTGCCCAATATACAGAAATGTCTTGCGGTATCCCCTACAGGGAAAGTGCCAGGAGGGAAAAGTGAGGATTATGCTTAGACTTTCTCGGAACTGCTTCAAATCAACTAGATATCTTTGTGCTGTAAATCTCCCAACAGCCAAATGTAAAAGCAGCAAACATCTCGCTGTATGTCCCACATCCAAAGTGCCAAGAGAGAGCTTGCTCTCCGTGTCTTTGAGTACTGTTTGCGCTGTCCCGATTACCTCTTTGCTAACATTCTCTTCAGAGCTGCAGTGAAACCAGGAACCACGTGGAGAAGGCACCCACACTGAAAGTGCCTGGAGGGAACATTGGGGCTTCTTCTCAGTGTCTCTGATATAAGGTTTCACTGTCCCGGGAAACTCTCTGCTAACACCCTGCACAGCGCTGTGCCCAATATACAGAAATGTCTTGCGGTATCCCCTACAGGGAAAGTGCCAGGAGGGAAAAGTGAGGATTATGCTTAGACTTTCTCGGAACTGCTTCAAATCAACTAGATATCTTTGTGCTGTAAATCTCCCAACAGCCAAACGCAAAAGCAGCAAACATCTCGCTGTATGTCCCACATCCAAAGTGCCAAGAGAGTAATGTAGAGCTTGCTCTCCCTGTCTTTGAGTACTGTTTGCACTGTCCCGATTACCTCTTTGCTAACATTCTCTTCAGAGCTGCAGTGAAACCAGGAACCACGTGGAGAAGGCACCCACACTGAAAGTGCCTGGAGGGAACGTTGGGGCTTCTTCTCAGTGTCTCTGATATAGGGTTTCACTGTCCCGGGAAACTCTCTGCTAACACCCTGCAGAGCGCTGTGCCCAATATACAGAAACGTCTTGCGGTATCTCCTACAGGGAAAGTGCCAGGAGGGAAAAGTGAGGATTATGTTTAGACTTTCTCGGAACTGCTTCAAATCAACTAGATATCTTTGTGCTGTAAATCTCCCAACAGCCAAATGTAAAAGCAGCAAACATCTCGCTGTATGTCCCACATCCAAAGTGCCAAGAGAGTAATGTAGAGCTTGCTCTCCCTGTCTTTGAGTACTGTTTGCACTGTCCCGATTACCTCTTTGCTAACATTCTCTTCAGAGCTGCAGTGAAACCAGGAACCACGTGGAGAAGGCACCCACACTGAAAGTGCCTGGAGGGAACATTGGGGCTTCTTCTCAGTGTCTCTGACATAGGGTTTCACTGTCCCGGGAAAGTCTCTGCTAACACCCTGCACAGCGCTGTGCCCAATATACAGAAATGTCTTGCGGTATCCCCTACAGGGAAAGTGCCAGGAGGGAAAAGTGAGGATTATGCTTAGACTTTCTCGGAACTGCTTCAAATCAACTAGATATCTTTGTGCTGTAAATCTCCCAACAGCCAAACGCAAAAGCAGCAAACATCTCGCTGTATGTCCCACATCCAAAGTGCCAAGAGAGTGATGTAGAGCTTGCTCTCCCTGTCTTTGAGTACTGTTTGCACTGTCCCGATTACCTCTTTGCTAACATTCTCTTCAGAGCTGCAGTGAAACCAGGAACCACGTGGAGAAGGCACCCACACTGAAAGTGCCTGGAGGGAACATTGGGGCTTCTTCTCAGTGTCTCTGACATAGGGTTTCACTGTCCCGGGAAACTCTCTGCTAACACCCTGCAGAGCGCTGTGCCCAATATACAGAAACGTCTTGCGGTATCTCCTACAGGGAAAGTGCCAGGAGGGAAAAGTGAGGATTATGTTTAGACTTTCTCGGAACTGCTTCAAATCAACTAGATATCTTTGTGCTGTAAATCTCCCAACAGCCAAATGTAAAAGCAGCAAACATCTCGCTGTATGTCCCACATCCAAAGTGCCAAGAGAGAGCTTGCTCTCCCTGTCTTTGAGTACTGTTTGCGCTGTCCCGATTACCTCTTTGCTAACATTCTCTTCAGAGCTGCAGTGAAACCAGGAACCACGTGGAGAAGGCACCCACACTGAAAGTGCCTGGAAGGAACGTTGGGGCTTCTTCTCAGTGTCTCTGATATAGGGTTTCACTGTCCCGGGAAACTCTCTGCTAACACCCTGCAGAGCGCTGTGCCCAATATACAGAAACGTCTTGCGGTATCTCCTACAGGGAAAGTGCCAGGAGGGAAAAGTGAGGATTATGCTTAGACTTTCTCGGAACTGCTTCAAATCAACTAGATATCTTTGTGCTGTAAATCTCCCAACAGCCAAATGTAAAAGCAGCAAACATCTCGCTGTATGTCCCACATCCAAAGTGCCAAGAGAGAGCTTGCTCTCCGTGTCTTTGAGTACTGTTTGCGCTGTCCCGATTACCTCTTTGCTAACATTCTCTTCAGAGCTGCAGTGAAACCAGGAACCACGTGGAGAAGGCACCCACACTGAAAGTGCCTGGAGGGAACATTGGGGCTTCTTCTCAGTGTCTCTGATATAAGGTTTCACTGTCCCGGGAAACTCTCTGCTAACACCCTGCACAGCGCTGTGCCCAATATACAGAAATGTCTTGCGGTATCCCCTACAGGGAAAGTGCCAGGAGGGAAAAGTGAGGATTATGCTTAGACTTTCTCGGAACTGCTTCAAATCAACTAGATATCTTTGTGCTGTAAATCTCCCAACAGCCAAACGCAAAAGCAGCAAACATCTCGCTGTATGTCCCACATCCAAAGTGCCAAGAGAGTAATGTAGAGCTTGCTCTCCCTGTCTTTGAGTACTGTTTGCGCTGTCCCGATTACCTCTTTGCTAACATTCTCTTCAGAGCTGCAGTGAAACCAGGAACCACGTGGAGAAGGCACCCACACTGAAAGTGCCTGGAGGGAACGTTGGGGCTTCTTCTCAGTGTCTCTGATATAGGGTTTCACTGTCCCGGGAAACTCTCTGCTAACACCCTGCAGAGCGCTGTGCCCAATATACAGAAACGTCTTGCGGTATCTCCTACAGGGAAAGTGCCAGGAGGGAAAAGTGAGGATTATGTTTAGACTTTCTCGGAACTGCTTCAAATCAACTAGATATCTTTGTGCTGTAAATCTCCCAACAGCCAAATGTAAAAGCAGCAAACATCTCGCTGTATGTCCCACATCCAAAGTGCCAAGAGAGTAATGTAGAGCTTGCTCTCCCTGTCTTTGAGTACTGTTTGCACTGTCCCGATTACCTCTTTGCTAACATTCTCTTCAGAGCTGCAGTGAAACCAGGAACCACGTGGAGAAGGCACCCACACTGAAAGTGCCTGGAGGGAACATTGGGGCTTCTTCTCAGTGTCTCTGACATAGGGTTTCACTGTCCCGGGAAACTCTCTGCTAACACCCTGCAGAGCGCTGTGCCCAATATACAGAAACGTCTTGCGGTATCTCCTACAGGGAAAGTGCCAGGAGGGAAAAGTGAGGATTATGTTTAGACTTTCTCGGAACTGCTTCAAATCAACTAGATATCTTTGTGCTGTAAATCTCCCAACAGCCAAATGTAAAAGCAGCAAACATCTCGCTGTATGTCCCACATCCAAAGTGCCAAGAGAGAGCTTGCTCTCCCTGTCTTTGAGTACTGTTTGCGCTGTCCCGATTACCTCTTTGCTAACATTCTCTTCAGAGCTGCAGTGAAACCAGGAACCACGTGGAGAAGGCACCCACACTGAAAGTGCCTGGAAGGAACGTTGGGGCTTCTTCTCAGTGTCTCTGATATAGGGTTTCACTGTCCCGGGAAACTCTCTGCTAACACCCTGCAGAGCGCTGTGCCCAATATACAGAAACGTCTTGCGGTATCTCCTACAGGGAAAGTGCCAGGAGGGAAAAGTGAGGATTATGTTTAGACTTTCTCGGAACTGCTTCAAATCAACTAGATATCTTTGTGCTGTAAATCTCCCAACAGCCAAACGCAAAAGCAGCAAACATCTCGCTGTATGTCCCACATCCAAAGTGCCAAGAGAGAGCTTGCTCTCCCTGTCTTTGAGTACTGTTTGCACTGTCCCGATTACCTCTTTGCTAACATTCTCTTCAGAGCTGCAGTGAAACCAGGAACCACGTGGAGAAGGCACCCACACTGAAAGTGCCTGGAGGGAACATTGGGGCTTCTTCTCAGTGTCTCTGATATAGGGTTTCACTGTCCCGGGAAACTCTCTGCTAACACCCTGCAGAGCGCTGTGCCCAATATACAGAAACGTCTTGCGGTATCCCCTACAGGGAAAGTGCCAGGAGGGAAAAGTGAGGATTATGTTTAGACTTTCTCGGAACTGCTTCAAATCAACTAGATATCTTTGTGCTGTAAATCTCCCAACAGCCAAATGCAAAAGCAGCAAACATCTCGCTGTATGTCCCACATCCAAAGTGCCAAGAGAGAGCTTGCTCTCCCTGTCTTTGAGTACTGTTTGCACTGTCCCGATTACCTCTTTGCTAACAGTCTCTTCAGAGCTGCAGTGAAACCAGGAACCACGTGGAGAAGGCACCCACACTGAAAGTGCCTGGAGGGAATATTGGGGCTTCTTCTCAGTGTCTCTGACATAGGGTTTCACTGTCCCGGGAAACTCTCTGCTAACACCCTGCAGAGCGCTGTGCCCAATATACAGAAACGTCTTGCGGTATCTCCTACAGGGAAAGTGCCAGGAGGGAAAAGTGAGGATTATGTTTAGACTTTCTCGGAACTGCTTCAAATCAACTAGATATCTTTGTGCTGTAAATCTCCCAACAGCCAAATGTAAAAGCAGCAAACATCTCGCTGTATGTCCCACATCCAAAGTGCCAAGAGAGAGCTTGCTCTCCCTGTCTTTGAGTACTGTTTGCGCTGTCCCGATTACCTCTTTGCTAACATTCTCTTCAGAGCTGCAGTGAAACCAGGAACCACGTGGAGAAGGCACCCACACTGAAAGTGCCTGGAGGGAACATTGGGGCTTCTTCTCAGTGTCTCTGACATAGGGTTTCACTGTCCCGGGAAAGTCTCTGCTAACACCCTGCACAGCGCTGTGCCCAATATACAGAAACGTCTTGCGGTATCCCCTACAGGGAAAGTGCCAGGAGGGAAAAGTGAGGATTATGTTTAGACTTTCTCGTAACTGCTTCAAATCAACTAGATATCTTTGTGCTGTAAATCTCCCAACAGCCAAATGTAAAAGCAGCAAACATCTCGCTGTATGTCCCACATCCAAAGTGCCAAGAGAGAGCTTGCTCTCCCTGTCTTTGAGTACTGTTTGCGCTGTCCCGATTACCTCTTTGCTAACATTCTCTTCAGAGCTGCAGTGAAACCAGGAACCACGTGGAGAAGGCACCCACACTGAAAGTGCCTGGAGGGAACATTGGGGCTTCTTCTCAGTGTCTCTGATATAGGGTTTCACTGTCCCGGGAAACTCTCTGCTAACACCCTGCACAGCGCTGTGCCCAATATACAGAAACGTCTTGCGGTATCCCCTACAGGGAAAGTGCCAGGAGGGAAAAGTGAGGATTATGCTTAGACTTTCTCGGAACTGCTTCAAATCAACTAGATATCTTTGTGCTGTAAATCTCCCAACAGCCAAATGTAAAAGCAGCAAACATCTCGCTGTATGTCCCACATCCAAAGTGCCAAGAGAGAGCTTGCTCTCCCTGTCTTTGAGTACTGTTTGCGCTGTCCCGATTACCTCTTTGCTAACATTCTCTTCAGAGCTGCAGTGAAACCAGGAACCACGTGGAGAAGGCACCCACACTGAAAGTGCCTGGAGGGAACATTGGGGCTTCTTCTCAGTGTCTCTGATATAGGGTTTCACTGTCCCGGGAAACTCTCTGCTAACACCCTGCAGAGCGCTGTGCCCAATATACAGAAACGTCTTGCGGTATCTCCTACAGGGAAAGTGCCAGGAGGGAAAAGTGAGGATTATGTTTAGACTTTCTCGGAACTGCTTCAAATCAACTAGATATCTTTGTGCTGTAAATCTCCCAACAGCCAAATGTAAAAGCAGCAAACATCTCGCTGTATGTCCCACATCCAAAGTGCCAAGAGAGAGCTTGCTCTCCCTGTCTTTGAGTACTGTTTGCGCTGTCCCGATTACCTCTTTGCTAACATTCTCTTCAGAGCTGCAGTGAAACCAGGAACCACGTGGAGAAGGCACCCACACTGAAAGTGCCTGGAGGGAACATTGGGGCTTCTTCTCAGTGTCTCTGACATAGGGTTTCACTGTCCCGGGAAAGTCTCTGCTAACACCCTGCACAGCGCTGTGCCCAATATACAGAAACGTCTTGCGGTATCCCCTACAGGGAAAGTGCCAGGAGGGAAAAGTGAGGATTATGTTTAGACTTTCTCGGAACTGCTTCAAATCAACTAGATATCTTTGTGCTGTAAATCTCCCAACAGCCAAATGTAAAAGCAGCAAACATCTCGCTGTATGTCCCACATCCAAAGTGCCAAGAGAGAGCTTGCTCTCCGTGTCTTTGAGTACTGTTTGCGCTGTCCCGATTACCTCTTTGCTAACATTCTCTTCAGAGCTGCAGTGAAACCAGGAACCACGTGGAGAAGGCACCCACACTGAAAGTGCCTGGAGGGAACATTGGGGCTTCTTCTCAGTGTCTCTGATATAGGGTTTCACTGTCCCGGGAAACTCTCTGCTAACACCCTGCACAGCGCTGTGCCCAATATACAGAAATGTCTTGCGGTATCCCCTACAGGGAAAGTGCCAGGAGGGAAAAGTGAGGATTATGCTTAGACTTTCTCGGAACTGCTTCAAATCAACTAGATATCTTTGTGCTGTAAATCTCCCAACAGCCAAATGTAAAAGCAGCAAACATCTCGCTGTATGTCCCACATCCAAAGTGCCAAGAGAGAGCTTGCTCTCCCTGTCTTTGAGTACTGTTTGCGCTGTCCCGATTACCTCTTTGCTAACATTCTCTTCAGAGCTGCAGTGAAACCAGGAACCACGTGGAGAAGGCACCCACACTGAAAGTGCCTGGAGGGAACATTGGGGCTTCTTCTCAGTGTCTCTGATATAGGGTTTCACTGTCCCGGGAAACTCTCTGCTAACACCCTGCACAGCGCTGTGCCCAATATACAGAAATGTCTTGCGGTATCCCCTACAGGGAAAGTGCCAGGAGGGAAAAGTGAGGATTATGCTTAGACTTTCTCGGAACTGCTTCAAATCAACTAGATATCTTTGTGCTGTAAATCTCCCAACAGCCAAATGCAAAAGCAGCAAACATCTCGCTGTATGTCCCACATCCAAAGTGCCAAGAGAGAGCTTGCTCTCCCTGTCTTTGAGTACTGTTTGCACTGTCCCGATTACCTCTTTGCTAACAGTCTCTTCAGAGCTGCAGTGAAACCAGGAACCACGTGGAGAAGGCACCCACACTGAAAGTGCCTGGAGGGAATATTGGGGCTTCTTCTTCAATGTCTCTGACATAGGGTTTCACTGTCCCGGGAAACTCTCTGCTAACACCCTGCAGAGCGCTGTGCCCAATATACAGAAACGTCTTGCGGTATCTCCTACAGGGAAAGTGCCAGGAGGGAAAAGTGAGGATTATGTTTAGACTTTCTCGGAACTGCTTCAAATCAACTAGATATCTTTGTGCTGTAAATCTCCCAACAGCCAAATGTAAAAGCAGCAAACATCTCGCTGTATGTCCCACATCCAAAGTGCCAAGAGAGAGCTTGCTCTCCCTGTCTTTGAGTACTGTTTGCGCTGTCCCGATTACCTCTTTGCTAACATTCTCTTCAGAGCTGCAGTGAAACCAGGAACCACGTGGAGAAGGCACCCACACTGAAAGTGCCTGGAGGGAACGTTGGGGCTTCTTCTCAGTGTCTCTGATATAGGGTTTCACTGTCCCGGGAAACTCTCTGCTAACACCCTGCAGAGCGCTGTGCCCAATATACAGAAACGTCTTGCGGTATCTCCTACAGGGAAAGTGCCAGGAGGGTAAAGTGAGGATTATGCTTAGACTTTCTCGGAACTGCTTCAAATCAACTAGATATCTTTGTGCTGTAAATCTCCCAACAGCCAAACGCAAAAGCAGCAAACATCTCGCTGTATGTCCCACATCCAAAGTGCCAAGAGAGAGCTTGCTCTCCCTGTCTTTGAGTACTGTTTGCGCTGTCCCGATTACCTCTTTGCTAACATTCTCTTCAGAGCTGCAGTGAAACCAGGAACCACGTGGAGAAGGCACCCACACTGAAAGTGCCTGGAGGGAACATTGGGGCTTCTTCTCAGTGTCTCTGACATAGGGTTTCACTGTCCCGGGAAAGTCTCTGCTAACACCCTGCACAGCGCTGTGCCCAATATACAGAAATGTCTTGCGGTATCCCCTACAGGGAAAGTGCCAGGAGGGAAAAGTGAGGATTATGTTTAGACTTTCTCGGAACTGCTTCAAATCAACTAGATATCTTTGTGCTGTAAATCTCCCAACAGCCAAACGCAAAAGCAGCAAACATCTCGCTGTATGTCCCACATCCAAAGTGCCAAGAGAGTAATGTAGAGCTTGCTCTCCCTGTCTTTGAGTACTGTTTGCACTGTCCCGATTACCTCTTTGCTAACATTCTCTTCAGAGCTGCAGTGAAACCAGGAACCACGTGGAGAAGGCACCCACACTGAAAGTGCCTGGAGGGAACATTGGGGCTTCTTCTCAGTGTCTCTGATATAGGGTTTCACTGTCCCGGGAAACTCTCTGCTAACACCCTGCACAGCGCTGTGCCCAATATACAGAAACGTCTTGCGGTATCTCCTACAGGGAAAGTGCCAGGAGGGAAAAGTGAGGATTATGTTTAGACTTTCTCGGAACTGCTTCAAATCAACTAGATATCTTTGTGCTGTAAATCTCCCAACAGCCAAATGTAAAAGCAGCAAACATCTCGCTGTATGTCCCACATCCAAAGTGCCAAGAGAGAGCTTGCTCTCCCTGTCTTTGAGTACTGTTTGCACTGTCCCGATTACCTCTTTGCTAACATTCTCTTCAGAGCTGCAGTGAAACCAGGAACCACGTGGAGAAGGCACCCACACTGAAAGTGCCTGGAGGGAACATTGGGGCTTCTTCTCAGTGTCTCTGACATAGAGTTTCACTGTCCCGGGAAACTCTCTGCTAACACCCTGCACAGCGCTGTGCCCAATATACAGAAATGTCTTGCAATATCCCCTACAGGGAAAGTGCCAGGAGGGAAAAGTGAGGATTATGCTTAGACTTTCTCGGAACTGCTTCAAATCAACTAGATAGCTTTGTGCTGTAAATCTCCCAACAGCCAAACGCAAAAGCAGCAAACATCTCGCTGTATGTCCCACATCCAAAGTGCCAAGAGAGAGCTTGCTCTCCCTGTCTTTGAGTACTGTTTGCACTGTCCCGATTACCTCTTTGCTAACATTCTCTTCAGAGCTGCAGTGAAACCAGGAACCACGTGGAGAAGGCACCCACACTGAAAGTGCCTGGAGGGAACATTGGGGCTTCTTCTCAGTGTCTCTGATATAGGGTTTCACTGTCCCGGGAAACTCTCTGCTAACACCCTGCAGAGCGCTGTGCCCAATATACAGAAACGTCTTGCGGTATCTCCTACAGGGAAAGTGCCAGGAGGGAAAAGTGAGGATTATGTTTAGACTTTCTCGGAACTGCTTCAAATCAACTAGATATCTTTGTGCTGTAAATCTCCCAACAGCCAAATGTAAAAGCAGCAAACATCTCGCTGTATGTCCCACATTCAAAATGCCAAGAGAGAGCTTGCTCTCCCTGTCTTTGAGTACTGTTTGCACTGTCCCGATTACCTCTTTGCTAACATTCTCTTCAGAGCTGCAGTTTTGTTCTTTTGGCGGTTCCTTTGGGAACCGCTTGCGTAGCCCCACACACCTGGGGGCTGCAGGCTTTCCTGCTGCCTTCAGCCTCAAAACCACCCTTTCCCACTTGGCGCCGCGCCAGGCCCAAAAATGGCCATATGTCTGGAGACTGGTCCCACGCCCAAAGAGCCAGCAGGGAAAACTATGCCTTGTTCTAAAGCTCTTTGGGAACCGCTTGCGTAGCCCCACAGACCTGGGGGCTGCAGGCTTTCCTGCTGCCTTCTGCGTCAAAACCACCCTTTCCCACTTCGCGCTGCGCCATGCCCAAAAATAGCCATATGGCTGGAGACTGGTCCCACGCCCAAAGAGCCAGCAGGGAAAACTATGCCTTGTTCTAAAGCTCTTTGGGAACCGCTTGCGTAGCCCCACACACCTGGGAGCTGCAGGCTTTCCTGCTGCCTTCAGCCTCAAAACCACCCTTTCCCACTTGGCGTCACGCCAGTCACAAAAATAGCCATATGTCTGGAGACTGGTCCCACGCCCAAAGAGCCAGCAGGGAAAACTATGCCTTGTTCTAAAGCTCTTTGGGAACCGCTTGCGGAGCCCCACACACCTGGGGGCTGCAGGCTTTCCTGCTGTCTTCAGCCTCAAAACCACCCTTTCCCACGTAGCGTCACGCCAGGCACAAAAATGGCCATATGTCTGGAGATTTGTTCCACGCCCAAAGAGCCAGCAGGGAAAACTATGCCTTGTTCTAAAGCTCTTTGGGAACGGCTTGCGTAGCCCCACACACCTGGGGGCTGCAGGCTTTCCTGCTCTCTTCAGCCTCAAAAGCACCCTTTCCCACTTGGCGCCGCGCCAGGCACAAAAATGGCCATATGGCTGGAGACTGGTCCCACGCCCAAAGAGCCAGCAGGGAAAACGATGCCTTGTTCTAAAGCTCTTTGGGAACCGCTTGCGTAGCCCCACACACCTGGGGGCTGCAGGCTTTCCTGCTGCCTTCAGCCTCAAAAGCACCCTTTCCCACTTGGCGCCGCGCCAGGCACAAAAATGGCCATATGGCTGGAGACTAGTCCCACGCCCAAAGAGCCAGCAGGGAAAACTATGCCTTGTTCTAAAGCTCTTTGGGAACCGCTTGCGTAGCCCCACACACCTGGGGGCTGCAGGCTTTCCTGCTGCCTTCAGCCTCAAAAGCACGCTTTCCCACTTGGCGCCGCGCCAGGCCCAAAAATGGCCATATGTCTGGAGATTGGTCCCACGCCCAAAGATCAAGCAGGGAAAACTATGCCTTGTTCTAAAGCTCTTGGGGAACCGCTTGTGTAGCCCCACACAAACTGGGGGCTGCAGGCTTTTCTCGCGCTTTCAGCCTCAGAAGAACCCTTTCGCAATTGGCGCTGCGCCAGGCCCAAAAATGGCCATATGTCTGGAGGTTGGTCCCACGCCCAAAGAGCCAGCAGGGAAAACTATGCCTTGTTCTAAAGCTCTTTGGGAACCGCTTGCGTAGCCCCACACACCTGGGGGCTGCAGGCTTTCCTGCTGCCTTCAGCCTCAAAACCACCCTTTCCCACTTGGCGCCGCGCCAGGCACAAAAATGGCCATATGGCTGGAGACTGGTCCCACGCCCAAAGAGCCAGCAGGGAAAACTATGCCTTGTTCTAAAGCTCTTTGGGAACCGCTTGCGTAGCCCCACACAAACTGGGGGCTGCAGGCTTTTCTCGCGCTTTCAGCCTCAGAAGAACCCTTTCTCACTTGGCGCCGCGCCAGGCACAAAAATGGCCATATGTCTGGAGACTGGTCCCACGCCCAAAGAGCCAGCAGGGAAAACTATGCCTTGTTCTAAAGCTCTTTGGGAACCGCTTGCGTAGCCCCACACACCTGGGGGCTGCAGGCTTTCCTGCTCTCTTCAGCCTCAAAAGCACGCTTTCACACTTGGCGCCGCGCCAGGCCCAAAAATGGCCATATGTCTGGAGACTGGTCCCACGCCCAAAGAGCCAGCAGGGAAAACTATGCCTTGTTCTAAAGCTCTTTGGGAACCGCTTGCGTAGCCCCACACACCTGGGGGCTGCAGGCTTTCCTGCTGCCTTCAGCCTCAAAACCACCCTTTCCCACTTGGCGTCACGCCAATCACAAAAATGGCCATATGTCTGGAGACTGGTCCCACGCCCAAAGAGCCAGCAGGGAAAACTATGCCTTGTTCTAAAGCTCTTTGGGAACGGCTTGCGTAGCCCCACACACATGGGGGCTGCAGGCTTTCCTGCTGCCTTCAGCCTCAAAACCACCCTTTCCCACTTAGCGTCACGCCAGGCACAAAAATGGCCATATGTCTGGAGATTTGTTCCACGCCCAAAGAGCCAGCAGGGAAAACTATGCCTTGTTCTAAAGCTCTTTGGGAACCGCTTGCGTAGCCCCACACACCTGGGGGCTGCAGGCTTTCCTGCTCTCTTCAGCCTCAAAAGCACCCTTTCCCACTTGGCGCCGCGCCAGGCCCAAAAATGGCCATATGGCTGGAGACTGGTCCCACGCCCAAAGAGCCAGCACGGAAAACTATGCCTTGTTCTAAAGCTCTTTGGGAACGGCTTGCGTAGCCCCACACACCTGGGGGCTGCAGGCTTTCCTGCTGCCTTCAGCCTCAAAACCACCCTTTCCCACTTGGCGCCGCGTCAGGCCCAAAAATGGCCATATGTCTGGAGATTGGTCCCACGCCCAAAGAGCCAGCAGGGAAAACTATGCCTTGTTCTAAAGCTCTTTGGGAACGGCTTGCGTAGCCCCACACACCTGGGGGCTGCAGGCTTTCCTGCTCTCTTCAGCCTCAAAAGCACGCTTTCCCACTTGGCGCCGCGCCAGGCACAAAAATGGCCATATGTCTGGAGATTGGTCCCACGCCCAAAGAGCCAGCAGGGAAAACTATGCCTTGTTCTAAAGCTCTTTGGGAACCGCTTGCGTAGCCCCACACACCTGGGGGCTGCAGGCTTTCCTGCTGCCTTCAGCCTCAAAAGCACGCTTTCCCACTTGGCGCCGCGCCAGGCCCAAAAATGGCCATATGTCTGGAGATTGGTCCCACGCCCAAAGAGCCAGCAGGGAAAACTATGCCTTGTTCTAAAGCTCTTGGGGAACCGCTTGCGTAGCCCCACACAAACTGGGGGCTGCAGGCTTTTCTCGCGCTTTCAGCCTCAGAAGAACCCTTTCGCAATTGGCGCCGCGCCAGGCCCAAAAATGGCCATATGTCTGGAGGTTGGTCCCACGCCCAAAGAGCCAGCAGGGAAAACTATGCCTTGTTCTAAAGCTCTTTGGGAACCGCTTGCGTAGCCCCACACACCTGGGGGCTGCAGGCTTTCCTGCTGCCTTCAGCCTCAAAACCACCCTTTCCCACTTGGCGCCGCGCCAGGCACAAAAATGGCCATATGGCTGGAGACTGGTCCCACGCCCAAAGAGCCAGCAGGGAAAACTATGCCTTGTTCTAAAGCTCTTTGGGAACCGCTTGCGTAGCCCCACACAAACTGGGGGCTGCAGGCTTTTCTCGCGCTTTCAGCCTCAGAAGAACCCTTTCTCACTTGGCGCCGCGCCAGGCCCAAAAATGGCCATATGTCTGGAGATTTGTTCCACGCCCAAAGAGCCAGCAGGGAAAACTATGCCTTGTTCTAAAGCTCTTTGGGAACGGCTTGCGTAGCCCCACACACCTGGGGGCTGCAGGCTTTCCTGCTCTCTTCAGCCTCAAAAGCACGCTTTCCAACTTGGCGCCGCGCCAGGCACAAAAATGGCCATATGTCTGGAGATTGGTCCCACGCCCAAAGAGCCAGCAGGGAAAACTATGCCTTGTTCTAAAGCTCTTTGGGAACCGCTTGCGTAGCCCCACACACCTGGGGGCTGCAGGCTTTCCTGCTGCCTTCAGCCTCAAAAGCACGCTTTCCCACTTGGCGCCGCGCCAGGCCCAAAAATGGCCATATGTCTGGAGATTGGTCCCACGCCCAAAGAGCCAGCAGGGAAAACTATGCCTTGTTCTAAAGCTCTTGGGGAACCGCTTGCGTAGCCCCACACAAACTGGGGGCTGCAGGCTTTCCTCGCGCTTTCAGCCTCAGAAGAACCCTTTCGCAATTGGCGCCGCGCCAGGCCCAAAAATGGCCATATGTCTGGAGGTTGGTCCCACGCCCAAAGAGCCAGCAGGGAAAACTATGCCTTGTTCTAAAGCTCTTTGGGAACCGCTTGCGTAGCCCCACACACCTGGGGGCTGCAGGCTTTCCTGCTGCCTTCAGCCTCAAAACCACCCTTTCCCACTTGGCGCCGCGCCAGGCACAAAAATGGCCATATGGCTGGAGACTGGTCCCACGCCCAAAGAGCCAGCAGGGAAAACTATGCCTTGTTCTAAAGCTCTTGGGGAACCGCTTGCGTAGCCCCACACAAACTGGGGGCTGCAGGCTTTTCTCGCGCTTTCAGCCTCAGAAGAACCCTTTCTCACTTGGCGCCGCGCCAGGCCCAAAAATGGCCATATGTCTGGAGATTGGTCCCACGCCCAAAGAGCCAGCAGGGAAAACTATGCCTTGTTCTAAAGCTCTTTGGGAACCGCTTGCGTAGCCCCACACACCTGGGGGCTGCAGGCTTTCCTGCTGCCTTCAGCCTCAAAAGCACGCTTTCCCACTTGGCGCCGCGCCAGGCACAAAAATGGCCATATGTCTGGAGACTGGTCCCACGCCCAAAGAGCCAGCAGGGAAAACTATGCCTTGTTCTAAAGCTCTTTGGGAACCGCTGGCGTAGCCCCACACACCTGGGGGCTGCAGGCTTTCCTGCTGCCTTCAGCCTCAAAAGCACCCTTTCCCACTTGGCGCCGCGCCAGGCACAAAAATGGCCATATGTCTGGAGATTTGTTCCACGCCCAAAGAGCCAGCAGGGAAAACTATGCCTTGTTCTAAAGCTCTTTGGGAACGGCTTGCGTAGCCCCACACACCTGGGGGCTGCAGGCTTTCCTGCTCTCTTCAGCCTCAAAAGCACGCTTTCCAACTTGGCGCCGCGCCAGGCACAAAAATGGCCATATGTCTGGAGATTGGTCCCACGCCCAAAGAGCCAGCAGGGAAAACTATGCCTTGTTCTAAAGCTCTTTGGGAACGGCTTGCGTAGCCCCACACACCTGGGGGCTGCAGGCTTTCCTGCTGCCTTCAGCCTCAAAAGCACGCTTTCCCACTTGGCGCCGCGCCAGGCCCAAAAATGGCCATATGTCTGGAGATTGGTCCCACGCCCAAAGAGCCAGCAGGGAAAACTATGCCTTGTTCTAAAGCTCTTTGGGAACCGCTTGCGTAGCCCCACACAAACTGGGGGCTGCAGGCTTTCCTCGCGCTTTCAGCCTCAGAAGAACCCTTTCGCAATTGGCGCCGCGCCAGGCCCAAAAATGGCCATATGTCTGGAGGTTGGTCCCACGCCCAAAGAGCCAGCAGGGAAAACTATGCCTTGTTCTAAAGCTCTTTGGGAACCGCTTGCGTAGCCCCACACACCTGGGGGCTGCAGGCTTTCCTGCTGCCTTCAGCCTCAAAAGCACCCTTTCCCACTTGGCGCCGCGCCAGGCACAAAAATGGCCATATGGCTGGAGACTAGTCCCACGCCCAAAGAGCCAGCAGGGAAAACTATGCCTTGTTCTAAAGCTCTTTGGGAACCGCTTGCGTAGCCCCACACACCTGGGGGCTGCAGGCTTTTCTCGCGCTTTCAGCCTCAGAAGAACCCTTTCTCACTTGGCGCCACGCCAGGCCCAAAAATGGCCATATGTCTGGAGACTGGTCCCACGCCCAAAGAGCCAGCAGGGAAAACTATGCCTTGTTCTAAAGCTCTTTGGGAACCGCTTGCGTAGCCCCACACACCTGGGGGCTGCAGGCTTTCCTGCTCTCTTCAGCCTCAAAAGCACGCTTTCCCACTTGGCGCCGCGCCAGGCACAAAAATGGCCATATGTCTGGAGACTGGTCCCACGCCCAAAGAGCCAGCAGGGAAAACTATGCCTTGTTCTAAAGCTCTTTGGGAACCGCTTGCGTAGCCCCACACAAACTGGGGGCTGCAGGCTTTTCTCTCGCTTTCAGCGTCAGAAGAACCCTTTCGCAATTGGCGCCGCGCCAGGCACAAAAATGGCCATATGTCTGGAGACTGGTCCCACGCCCAAAGAGCCAGCAGGGAAAACTATGCCTTGTTCTAAAGCTCTTTGGGAACCGCTTGCGTAGCCCTACAGACCTGGGGGCTGCAGGCTTTCCTGCTGCCTTCAGCCTCAAAACCACCCTTTCCCACATGGCGTCACGCCAGGCACAAAAATGGCCATATGTCTGCAGACTGGTCCCACGCCCAAAGAGCCAGCAGGGAAAAATATGCCTTGTTCTAAAGCTCTTTGGGAACGGCTTGCGTAGCCCCACACACCTGGGGGCTGCAGGCTTTCCTGCTGCCTTCAGCCTCAAAACCACCCTTTCCCACTTGGCGCCGCGTCAGGCCCAAAAATGGCCATATTTCTGGAGACTGGTCCCACGCCCAAAGAGCCAGCAGGGAAAACTATGCCTTGTTCTAAAGCTCTTTGGGAACCACTTGCGTAGCCCCACACACCTGGGGGCTGCAGGCTTTCCTGCTCTCTTCAGCCTCAGAAGAACCCTTTCGCACTTGGCGCCACGCCAGGCACAAAAATGGCCATATGTCTGGAGATTTGTTCCACGCCCAAAGAGCCAGCAGGGAAAACTATGCCTTGTTCTAAAGCTCTTTGGGAACGGCTTGCGTAGCCCCACACACCTGGGGGCTGCAGGCTTTCCTGCTGCCTTCAGCCTCAAAAGCACCCTTTCCCACTTGGCGCCGCGCCAGGCACAAAAATGGCCATATGTCTGGAGATTGGTCCCACGCCCAAAGAGCCAGCAGGGAAAACTATGCCTTGTTCTAAAGCTCTTTGGGAACCGCTTGCGTAGCCCCACACACCTGGGGGCTGCAGGCTTTCCTGCTGCCTTCAGCCTCAAAAGCACGCTTTCCCACTTGGCACCGCGCCAGGCCCAAAAATGGCCATATGTCTGGAGATTGGTCCCACGCCCAAAGAGCCAGCAGGGAAAACTATGCCTTGTTCTAAAGCTCTTGGGGAACCGCTTGCGTAGCCCCACACAAACTGGGGGTGCAGGCTTTTCTCGCGCTTTCAGCCTCAGAAGAACCCTTTCGCAATTGGCGCCGCGCCAGGCCCAAAAATGGCCATATGTCTGGAGGTTGGTCCCACGCCCAAAGAGCCAGCAGGGAAAACTATGCCTTGTTCTAAAGCTCTTTGGGAACCGCTTGCGTAGCCCCACACACCTGGGGGCTGCAGGCTTTCCTGCTGCCTTCAGCCTCAAAACCACCCTTTCCCACTTGGCGCCGCGCCAGGCACAAAAATGGCCATATGGCTGGAGACTAGTCCCACGCCCAAAGAGCCAGCAGGGAAAACTATGCCTTGTTCTAAAGCTCTTTGGGAACGGCTTGCGTAGCCCCACACACCTGGGGGCTGCAGGCTTTCCTGCTCTCTTCAGCCTCAAAAGCACGCTTTCCAACTTGGCGCCGCGCCAGGCACAAAAATGGCCATATGTCTGGAGATTGGTCCCACGCCCAAAGAGCCAGCAGGGAAAACTATGCCTTGTTCTAAAGCTCTTTGGGAACGGCTTGCGTAGCCCCACACACCTGGGGGCTGCAGGCTTTCCTGCTGCCTTCAGCCTCAAAAGCACGCTTTCCCACTTGGCGCCGCGCCAGGCCCAAAAATGGCCATATGTCTGGAGATTGGTCCCACGCCCAAAGAGCCAGCAGGGAAAACTATGCCTTGTTCTAAAGCTCTTTGGGAACCGCTTGCGTAGCCCCACACAAACTGGGGGGTGCAGGCTTTCCTCGCGCTTTCAGCCTCAGAAGAACCCTTTCGCAATTGGCGCCGCGCCAGGCCCAAAAATGGCCATATGTCTGGAGGTTGGTCCCACGCCCAAAGAGCCAGCAGGGAAAACTATGCCTTGTTCTAAAGCTCTTTGGGAACCGCTTGCGTAGCCCCACACACCTGGGGGCTGCAGGCTTTCCTGCTGCCTTCAGCCTCAAAACCACCCTTTCCCACTTGGCGCAGCGCCAGGCACAAAAATGGCCATATGGCTGGAGACTAGTCCCACGCCCAAAGAGCCAGCAGGGAAAACTATGCCTTGTTCTAAAGCTCTTTGGGAACCGCTTGCGTAGCCCCACACACCTGGGGGCTGCAGGCTTTTCTCGCGCTTTCAGCCTCAGAAGAACCCTTTCTCACTTGGCGCCGCGCCAGGCCCAAAAATGGCCATATGTCTGGAGACTGGTCCCACGCCCAAAGAGCCAGCAGGGAAAACTATGCCTTGTTCTAAAGCTCTTTGGGAACCGCTTGCGTAGCCCCACACACCTGGGGGCTGCAGGCTTTCCTGCTGCCTTCAGCCTCAAAAGCACGCTTTCCCACTTGGCGCCGCGCCAGGCACAAAAATGGCCATATGTCTGGAGACTGGTCCCACGCCCAAAGAGCCAGCAGGGAAAACTATGCCTTGTTCTAAAGCTCTTTGGGAACCGCTTGCGTAGCCCCACACAAACTGGGGGCTGCAGGCTTTTCTCTCGCTTTCAGCGTCAGAAGAACCCTTTCGCAATTGGCGCCGCGCCAGGCCCAAAAATGGCCATATGTCTGGAGACTGGTCCCACGCCCAAAGAGCCAGTAGGGAAAACTATGCCTTGTTCTAAAGCTCTTTGGGAACCGCTTGCGTAGCCCTACAGACCTGGGGGCTGCAGGCTTTCCTGCTGCCTTCAGCCTCAAAACCACCCTTTCCCACATGGCGTCACGCCAGGCACAAAAATGGCCATATGTCTGCAGACTGGTCCCACGCCCAAAGAGCGAGCAGGGAAAAATATGCCTTGTTCTAAAGCTCTTTGGGAACCGCTTGCGTAGCCCCACACACCTGGGGGCTGCAGGCTTTCCTGCTCTCTTCAGCCTCAGAAGAACCCTTTCGCACTTGGCGCCACGCCAGGCACAAAAATGGCCATATGTCTGGAGATTTGTTCCACGCCCAAAGAGCCAGCAGGGAAAATTATGCCTTGTTCTAAAGCTCTTTGGGAACGGCTTGCGTAGCCCCACACACCTGGGGGCTGCAGGCTTTCCTGCTGCCTTCAGCCTCAAAAGCACGCTTTCCCACTTGGCACCGCGCCAGGCCCAAAAATGGCCATATGTCTGGAGACTGGTCCCACGCCCAAAGAGCCAGCAGGGAAAACTATGCCTTGTTCTAAAGCTCTTGGGGAACCGCTTGCGTAGCCCCACACAAACTGGGGGTGCAGGCTTTTCTCGCGCTTTCAGCCTCAGAAGAACCCTTTCGCAATTGGCGCCGCGCCAGGCCCAAAAATGGCCATATGTCTGGAGGTTGGTCCCACGCCCAAAGAGCCAGCAGGGAAAACTATGCCTTGTTCTAAAGCTCTTTGGGAACCGCTTGCGTAGCCCCACACACCTGGGGGCTGCAGGCTTTCCTGCTGCCTTCAGCCTCAAAACCACCCTTTCCCACTTGGCGCCGCGCCAGGCACAAAAATGGCCATATGGCTGGAGACTGGTCCCACGCCCAAAGAGCCAGCAGGGAAAACTATGCCTTGTTCTAAAGCTCTTTGGGAACCGCTTGCGTAGCCCCACACAAACTGGGGGCTGCAGGCTTTTCTCGCGCTTTCAGCCTCAGAAGAACCCTTTCTCACTTGGCGCCGCGCCAGGCCCAAAAATGGCCATATGTCTGGAGATTGGTCCCACGCCCAAAGAGCCAGCAGGGAAAACTATGCCTTGTTCTAAAGCTCTTTGGGAACCGCTTGCGTAGCCCCACACACCTGGGGGCTGCAGGCTTTCCTGCTGCCTTCAGCCTCAAAAGCACGCTTTCCCACTTGGCGCCGCGCCAGGCCCAAAAATGGCCATATGTCTGGAGACTGGTCCCACGCCCAAAGAGCCAGCAGGGAAAACTATGCCTTGTTCTAAAGCTCTTTGGGAACCGCTTGCGTAGCCCCACACAAACTGGGGGGTGCAGGCTTTCCTCGCGCTTTCAGCCTCAGAAGAACCCTTTCGCAATTGGCGCCGCGCCAGGCCCAAAAATGGCCATATGTCTGGAGGTTGGTCCCACGCCCAAAGAGCCAGCAGGGAAAACTATGCCTTGTTCTAAAGCTCTTTGGGAACCGCTTGCGTAGCCCCACACACCTGGGGGCTGCAGGCTTTCCTGCTGCCTTCAGCCTCAAAACCACCCTTTCCCACTTGGCGCAGCGCCAGGCACAAAAATGGCCATATGGCTGGAGACTAGTCCCACGCCCAAAGAGCCAGCAGGGAAAACTATGCCTTGTTCTAAAGCTCTTTGGGAACGGCTTGCGTAGCCCCACACACCTGGGGGCTGCAGGCTTTCCTGCTCTCTTCAGCCTCAAAAGCACGCTTTCCAACTTGGCGCCGCGCCAGGCACAAAAATGGCCATATGTCTGGAGATTGGTCCCACGCCCAAAGAGCCAGCAGGGAAAACTATGCCTTGTTCTAAAGCTCTTTGGGAACGGCTTGCGTAGCCCCACACACCTGGGGGCTGCAGGCTTTCCTGCTGCCTTCAGCCTCAAAAGCACGCTTTCCCACTTGGCGCCGCGCCAGGCACAAAAATGGCCATATGTCTGGAGACTGGTCCCACGCCCAAAGAGCCAGCAGGGAAAACTATGCCTTGTTCTAAAGCTCTTTGGGAACCGCTTGCGTAGCCCCACACAAACTGGGGGCTGCAGGCTTTTCTCTCGCTTTCAGCGTCAGAAGAACCCTTTCGCAATTGGCGCCGCGCCAGGCCCAAAAATGGCCATATGTCTGGAGACTGGTCCCACGCCCAAAGAGCCAGTAGGGAAAACTATGCCTTGTTCTAAAGCTCTTTGGGAACCGCTTGCGTAGCCCTACAGACCTGGGGGCTGCAGGCTTTCCTGCTGCCTTCAGCCTCAAAACCACCCTTTCCCACATGGCGTCACGCCAGGCACAAAAATGGCCATATGTCTGCAGACTGGTCCCACGCCCAAAGAGCCAGCAGGGAAAAATATGCCTTGTTCTAAAGCTCTTTGGGAACCGCTTGCGTAGCCCCACACACCTGGGGGCTGCAGGCTTTCCTGCTCTCTTCAGCCTCAGAAGAACCCTTTCGCACTTGGCGCCACGCCAGGCACAAAAATGGCCATATGTCTGGAGATTTGTTCCACGCCCAAAGAGCCAGCAGGGAAAATTATGCCTTGTTCTAAAGCTCTTTGGGAACGGCTTGCGTAGCCCCACACACCTGGGGGCTGCAGGCTTTCCTGCTGCCTTCAGCCTCAAAACCACCCTTTCCCACTTGGCGTCACGCCAGGCCCAAAAATGGCCATATATCTGGAGACTGGTCCCACGCCCAAAGAGCCAGCAGGGAAAACTATGCCTTGTTCTAAAGCTCTTTGGGAACCACTTGCGTAGCCCCACACACCTGGGGGCTGCAGGCTTTCCTGCTCTCTTCAGCCTCAGAAGAACCCTTTCCCACTTGGCGCCACGCCAGGCACAAAAATGGCCATATGTCTGGAGATTTGTTCCACGCCCAAAGAGCCAGCAGGGAAAACTATGCCTTGTTCTAAAGCTCTTTGGGAACGGCTTGCGTAGCCCCACACACCTGGGGGCTGCAGGCTTTCCTGCTCTCTTCAGCCTCAAAAGCACCCTTTCCCACTTGGCGCCGCGCCAGGCACAAAAATGGCCATATGTCTGGAGATTGGTCCCACGCCCAAAGAGCCAGCAGGGAAAACTATGCCTTGTTCTAAAGCTCTTTGGGAACCGCTTGCGTAGCCCCACACACCTGGGGGCTGCAGGCTTTCCTGCTGCCTTCAGCCTCAAAAGCACGCTTTCCCACTTGGCACCGCGCCAGGCCCAAAAATGGCCATATGTCTGGAGATTGGTCCCACGCCCAAAGAGCCAGCAGGGAAAACTATGCCTTGTTCTAAAGCTCTTGGGGAACCGCTTGCGTAGCCCCACACAAACTGGGGGCTGCAGGCTTTTCTCGCGCTTTCAGCCTCAGAAGAACCCTTTCGCAATTGGCGCCGCGCCAGGCCCAAAAATGGCCATATGTCTGGAGGTTGGTCCCACGCCCAAAGAGCCAGCAGGGAAAACTATGCCTTGTTCTAAAGCTCTTTGGGAACCGCTTGCGTAGCCCCACACACCTGGGGGCTGCAGGCTTTCCTGCTGCCTTCAGCCTCAAAACCACCCTTTCCAACTTGGCGCCGCGCCAGGCACAAAAATGGCCATATGGCTGGAGACTGGTCCCACGCCCAAAGAGCCAGCAGGGAAAACTATGCCTTGTTCTAAAGCTCTTTGGGAACCGCTTGCGTAGCCCCACATAAACTGGGGGCTGCAGGCTTTTCTCGCGCTTTCAGCCTCAGAAGAACCCTTTCTCACTTGGCGCCGCGCCAGGCCCAAAAATGGCCATATGTCTGGAGACTGGTCCCACGCCCAAAGAGCCAGCAGGGAAAACTATGCCTTGTTCTAAAGCTCTTTGGGAACCGCTTGCGTAGCCCCACACACCTGGGGGCTGCAGGCTTTCCTGCTGCCTTCAGCCTCAAAAGCACGCTTTCCCACTTGGCGCCGCGCCAGGCCCAAAAATGGCCATATGTCTGGAGACTGGTCCCACGCCCAAAGAGCCAGCAGGGAAAACTATGCCTTGTTCTAAAGCTCTTTGGGAACCGCTTGCGTAGCCCCACACACCTGGGGGCTGCAGGCTTTCCTGCTGCCTTCAGCCTCAAAACCACCCTTTCTCACTTGGCGTCACGCCAGGCACAAAAATGGCCATATGTCTGGAGATTTGTTCCACGCCCAAAGAGCCAGCAGGGAAAACTATGCCTTGTTCTAAAGCTCTTTGGGAACGGCTTGCGTAGCCCCACACACCTGGGGGCTGCAGGCTTTCCTGCTCTCTTCAGCCTCAAAAGCACGCTTTCCCACTTGGCGCCGCGCCAGGCTCAAAAATGGCCATATGTCTGGAGATTGGTCCCACGCCCAAAGAGCCAGCAGGGAAAACTATGCCTTGTTCTAAAGCTCTTTGGGAACCGCTTGCGTAGCCCCACACACCTGGGGGCTGCAGGCTTTCCTGCTGCCTTCAGCCTCAAAAGCACGCTTTCCCACTTGGCGCCGCGTCAGGCCCAAAAATGGCCATATGTCTGGAGATTGGTCCCACGCCCAAAGAGCCAGCAGGGAAAACTATGCCTTGTTCTAAAGCTCTTTGGGAACCGCTTGCGTAGCCCCACACAAACTGGGGGCTGCAGGTTTTTCTCGTGCTTTCAGCCTCAGAAGAACCCTTTCGCAATTGGCGCCGCGCCAGGCCCAAAAATGGCCATATGTCTGGAGGTTGGTCCCACGCCCAAAGAGCCAGCAGGGAAAACTATGCCTTGTTCTAAAGCTCTTTGGGAACCGCTTGCGTAGCCCCACACACCTGGGGGCTGCAGGCTTTCCTGCTGCCTTCAGCCTCAAAACCACCCTTTACCACTTGGCGCCGCGCCAGGCCCAAAAATGGCCATATGTCTGGAGACTGGTCCAACGCCCAAAGAGCCAGCAGTGAAAACTATGCCTTGTTCTAAAGCTCTTTGGGAACCGCTTGCGTAGCCCCACACAAACTGGGGGCTGCAGGCTTTTCTCGCGCTTTCAGCCTCAGAAGAACCCTTTCTCACTTGGCGCCGCGCCAGGCCCAAAAATGGCCATATGTCTGGAGACTGGTCCCACGCCCAAAGAGCCAGCAGGGAAAACTATGCCTTGTTCTAAAGCTCTTTGGGAACCGCTTGCGTAGCCCCACACACGTGGGGGCTGCAGGCTTTCCTGCTGCCTTCTGCCTCAAAACCACCATTTCCCACTTCGCGCCGCGCCATGCCCAAAAATAGCCATATGGTTGGAGACTGGTCCCACGCCCAAAGAGCCAGCAGGGAAAACTATGCCTTGTTCTAAAGCTCTTTGGGAACCGCTTGCGAAGCCCCACACACCTGGGGGCTGCAGGCTTTCCTGCTGCCTTCAGCCTCAAAACCACCCTTTCCCACTTGGCGTCACGCCAGGCACAAAAATGGCCATATGGCTGGAGACTGGTCCCACGCCCAAAGAGCCAGCAGGGAAAACTATGCCTTGTTCTAAAGCTCTTTGGGAACCGCTTGCGTAGCCCCACACACCTGGGGGCTGCAGGCTTTCCTGCTCTCTTCAGCCTCAGAAGAACCCTTTCCCACTTGGCGCCGCGCCAGGCACAAAAATGGCCGTATGTCTGGAGATTTGTTCCATGCCCAAAGAGCCAGCAGGGAAAACTATGCCTTGTTCTAAAGCTCTTTCGGAACCGTTTGCGTAGCCCCACACACCTGGGGGCTGCAGGCTTTCCTGCTGCCTTCAGCCTCAAAACCACCCTTTCCCACTTGGCGCCGCGCCAGGCCCAAAAATGGCCATATGTCTGGAGGTTGGTCCCACGCCCAAAGAGCCAGCAGGGAAAACTATGCCTTGTTCTAAAGCTCTTTGGGAACCACTTGCGTAGGCCCACACACCTGGGGGCTGCAGGCTTTCCTGCTGCCTTCAGCCTCAAAACCACCCTTTCCCACATGGCGTCACGCCAGGCCCAAAAATGGCCATATGTCTGGAGATTGGTCCCTTTCCCAAAGAGCCAGCAGGGAAAACTATGCCTTGTTCTAAAGCTCTTTGGGAACCGCTTGCGTAGCCCCACACACCTGGGGGCTGCAGGCTTTCCTCGCGCTTTCAGCCTCAGAAGAACCCTTTCGCACTTGGCGCCGCGCCAGGCCCAAAAATGGCCATATGTCTGGAGACTGGTCCCACGCCCAAAGAGCCAGCAGGGAAAACTATGCCTTGTTCTAAAGCTCTTTGGGAACCGCTTGCGTAGCCCCACACACCTGGGGGTTACAGGCTTTCCTGCTCTCTTCAGCCTCAGAAGAACCCTTTCGCACTTGGCGCCGCGCCAGGCCCAAAAATGGCCATATGTCTGGAGATTGGTCCCACGCCCAAAGAGCCAGCAGGGAAAAATATGCCTTGTTCTAAAGCTCTTTGGGAACCGCTTGCGTAGCCCCACACACCTGGGGGCTACAGGCTTTCCTGCTGCCTTCAGCCTCAAAACCACCCTTTCCCACTTGGCGCCGCACCAGGCCCAAAAATGGCCATATGTCTGGAGACTGGTCCCACGCCCAAAGAGCCAGCAGGGAAAACTATGCCTTGTTCTAAAGCTCTTTGGGAACCGCTTGCGTAGCCCCACAGACCTGGGGGCTGCAGGCTTTCCTGCTGCCTTCAGCCTCAAAACCATCCTTTCCCACATGGCGTCACGCCAGGCCCAAAAATGGCCATATGTCTGGAGACTGGTCCCACGCCCAAAGAGCCAGCAGGGAAAACTATGCCTTGTTCTAAAGCTCTTGGGGAACCGCTTGCGTAGCCCCACACACCTGGGGGCTGCAGGCTTTCCTGCTGTCTTCAGCCTCAGAAGAACCCTTTCGCACTTGGCGCCACGCCAGGCACAAAAATGGCCATATGTCTGGAGATTGGTTCCACGCCCAAAGAGCCAGCAGGGAAAACTATGCCTTGTTCTAAAGCTCTTTGGGAACCGCTTGCGTAGCCCCACAGACCTGGGGGCTGCAGGCTTTCCTGCTGCCTTCAGCCTCAAAACCACCCTTTCCCACTTGGCGCCGCGCCAGGCCCAAAAATGGCCATATGTCTGGAGACTGGTCCCACGCCCAAAGAGCCAGCAGGGAAAACTATGCCTTGTTCTAAAGCTCTTTGGGAACCGCTTGCGTAGCCCCACAGACCTGGGGGCTGCAGGCTTTCCTGCTCTCTTCAGCCTCAGAAGAACCCTTTCGCACTTGGCGCCGCGCCAGGCCCAAAAATGGCCATATGTCTGGAGATTGGTCCCACGCCCAAAGAGCCAGCACGGAAAATTATGCCTTGTTCTAAAGCTCTTTGGGAACCACTTGCGTAGCCCTACAGACCTGGGGGCTGCAGGCTTTCCTGCTGCCTTCAGCCTCAAAACCATCCTTTCCAACATGGCGTCACGCCAGGCCCAAAAATGGCCATATGTCTGGAGACTGGTCCCACGCCCAAAGAGCCAGCAGGGAAAACTATGCCTTGTTCTAAAGCTCTTTGGGAACCGCTTGCGTAGCCCCACACACCTGGGGGCTGCAGGCTTTCCTGCTGTCTTCAGCCTCAGAAGAACCCTTTCGCACTTGGCGCCACGCCAGGCACAAAAATGGCCATATGTCTGGAGACTGGTGCCACGCCCAAAGAGCCAGCAGGGAAAACTATGCCTTGTTCTAAAGCTCTTTGGGAACGGCTTGCGTAGCCCCACACACCTGGGGGCTGCAGGCTTTCCTGCTCTCTTCAGCCTCAAAAGCACGCTTTCCCACTTGGCGCCGCGCCAGGCACAAAAATGGCCAAATGTCTGGAGATTGGTTCCACGCCCAAAGAGCCAGCAGGGAAAACTATGCCTTGTTCTAAAGCTCTTTGGGAACCGCTTGCGTAGCCCCACAGACCTGGGGGCTGCAGGCTTTCCTGCTGCCTTCAGCCTCAAAACCACCCTTTCCCACTTGGCGCCGCGCCAGGCCCAAAAATGGCCATATGTCTTGAGACTGGTCCCACGCCCAAAGAGCCAGCAGGGAAAACTATGCCTTGTTCTAAAGCTCTTTGGGAACCGCTTGCGTAGCCCCACACAAACTGGGGGCTGCAGGCTTTTCTCTCGCTTTCAGCGTCAGAAGAACCCTTTCGCAATTGGCGCCGCGCCAGGCCCAAAAATGGCCATATGTCTGGAGGTTGGTCCCACGACCAAAGAGCCAGCAGGGAAAACTATGCCTTGTTCTAAAGCTCTTTGGGAACCGTTTGCGTAGCCCCACACACCTGGGGGTTGCAGGCTTTCCTGCTGCCTTCAGCCTCAAAACCATCCTTTCCCACATGGCGTCACGCCAGGCCCAAAAATGGCCATATGTCTGGAGACTGGTCCCACGCCCAAAGAGCCAGCAGGGAAAACTATACCTTGTTCTAAAGCTCTTTGGGAACCGCTTGCGTAGCCCCACACACCTGGGGGCTGCAGGCTTTCCTGCTGTCTTCAGCCTCAGAAGAACCCTTTCGCACTTGGCGCCACGCCAGGCACAAAAATGGCCATATGTCTGGAGACTGGGGCCACGCCCAAAGAGCCAGCAGGGAAAACTATGCCTTGTTCTAAAGCTCTTTGGGAACCGCTTGCGTAGCCCCACACAAACTGGGGGCTGCATGCTTTTCTCTCGCTTTCAGCGTCAGAAGAACCCTTTCGCAATTGGCGCCGCGCCAGGCCCAAAAATGGCCATATGTCTGGAGGTTGGTCCCACGCCCAAAGAGCCAGCAGGGAAAACTATGCCTTGTTCTAAAGCTCTTTGGGAACCGTTTGCGTAGCCCCACACACCTGGGGGCTGCAGGCTTTCCTGCTGCCTTCAGCCTCAAAACCACCCTTTCCCACATGGCGTCACGCCAGGCACAAAAATGGCCATATGTCTGGAGACTGGTGCCACGCCCAAAGAGCCAGCAGGGAAAACTATGCCTTGTTCTAAAGCTCTTTGGGAACCACTTGCGTAGCCCCACACACCTGGGGGCTGCAGGCTTTCCTGCTGCCTTCAGCCTCAAAACCACCCTTTCCCACATGGCGTCACGCCAGGCCCAAAAATGGCCATATGTCTGGAGATTGGTCCCTTTCCCAAAGAGCCAGCAGGGAAAACTATGCCTTGTTCTAAAGCTCTTTGGGAACCGCTTGCGTAGCCCCACACACATGGGGGCTGCAGGCTTTCCTCGCGCTTTCAGCCTCAGAAGAACCCTTTCGCACTTGGCGCCGCGCCAGGCCCAAAAATGGCCATATGTCTGGAGACTGGTCCCACGCCCAAAGAGCCAGCAGGGAAAACTATGCCTTGTTCTAAAGCTCTTTGGGAACCGCTTGCGTAGCCCCACACACCTGGGGGTTACAGGCTTTCCTGCTCTCTTCAGCCTCAGAAGAACCCTTTCGCACTTGGCGCCGCGCCAGGCCCAAAAATGGCCATATGTCTGGAGATTGGTCCCACGCCCAAAGAGCCAGCAGGGAAAACTATGTCTTCTTCTAAAGCTCTTTTGGAACCGCTTGCGTAGCCCCACACACCTGGGGGCTGCAGGCTTTCCTGCTGCCTTCAGCCTCAAAAGCACGCTTTCCCACTTGGCGCCGCGCCAGGCCCAAAAATGGCCATATGTCTGGAGATTGGTCCCTTTCCCAAAGAGCCAGCAGGGAAAACTATGCCTTGTTCTAAAGCTCTTTGGGAACCGCTTGCGTAGCCCCACACACCTGGGGGCTGCAGGCTTTCCTGCTCTCTTCATCCTCAGAAGAACCCTTTCGCACTTGGAGGTGCGCCACGCCCAAAAATAGCCATATGTCTGGAGATTGGTTCCACGCCCAAAGAGCCAGCAGGGAAAACTATGCCTTGTTCTAAAGCTCTTTGGGAACCGCTTGCGTAGCCCCACACACCTGGGGGCTGCAGGCTTTCCTGCTCTCTTCAGCCTCAAAACCACCCTTTCCCACTTGGCGCCGCACCAGGCACAAAAATGGCCATATGTCTGGAGATTGGTCCCGCGCCCAAAGAGCCAGCAGGGAAAACTATGCCTTGTTCTAAAGCTCTTTGGGAACCGCTTGCGTAGCCCCACACACGTGGGGGCTGCAGGCTTTTCTCGCGCTTTCAGCCTCAGAAGAACCCTTTCGCACTTGGCGCCGCGCCAGGCCCAAAAATAGCCATATGGCTGGAGACTGGTTCCACGCCCAAAGAGCCAGCACGGAAAATTATGCCTTGTTCTAAAGCTCTTTGGGAACCGCTTGCGTAGCCCCACACACCTGGGGGCTACAGGCTTTCCTGCTGCCTTCAGCCTCAAAACCACCCTTTCCCACTTGGCGCCGCACCAGGGCCAAAAATGGCCATATGGCTGGAGACTGGTCCCACGCCCAAAGAGCCAGCAGGGAAAACTATGCCTTGTTCTAAAGCTCTTTGGGAACCGCTTGCGTAGCCCCACACACCTGGGGGCTGCAGGCTTTCCTGCTGCCTTCAGTCTCAAAACCACCCTTTCCCACTTGGCGCCGCGCCAGGCCCAAAAATAGCCATATGGCTGGAGACTGGTCCCACGCCCAAAGAGCCAGCAGGGAAAACTATGCCTTGTTCTAAAGCTCTTTGGGAACCACTTGCGTAGCCCTACAGACCTGGGGGCTGCAGGCTTTCCTGCTGCCTTCAGCCTCAAAACCATCCTTTCCCACATGGCGTCACGCCAGGCCCAAAAATGGCCATATGTCTGGAGACTGGTCCCACGCCCAAAGAGCCAGCAGGGAAAACTATGCCTTGTTCTAAAGCTCTTGGGGAACCGCTTGCGTAGCCCCACACACCTGGGGGCTGCAGGCTTTCCTGCTCTCTTCAGCCTCAGAAGAACCCTTTCGCACTTGGCGCCACGCCAGGCACAAAAATGGCCATATGTCTGGAGATTTGTTCCACGCCCAAAGAGCCAGCAGGGAAAACTATGCCTTGTTCTAAAGCTCTTGGGGAACGGCTTGCGTAGCGCCACACACCTGGGGGCTGCAGGCTTTCCTGCTCTCTTCAGCCTCAAAAGCACGCTTTCCCACTTGGCGCCGCGCCAGGCACAAAAATGGCCATATGTCTGGAGATTGGTTCCACGCCCAAAGAGCCAGCAGGGAAAACTATGCCTTGTTCTAAAGCTCTTTGGGAACCGCTTGCGTAGCCCCACACACCTGGGGGCTGCAGGCTTTCCTGCTGCCTTCAGCCTCAAAACCACCCTTTCCCACTTGGCGCCGCGCCAGGCCCAAAAATGGCCATATGTCTGGAGACTGGTCCCACGCCCAAAGAGCCAGCAGGGAAAACTATGCCTTGTTCTAAAGCTCTTTGGGAACCGCTTGCGTAGCCCCACACAAACTGGGGGCTGCAGGCTTTTCTCGCGCTTTCAGCGTCAGAAGAACCCTTTCGCAATTGGCGCCGCGCCAGGCCCAAAAATGGCCATATGTCTGGAGACTGGTGCCACGCCCAAAGAGCCAGCAGGGAAAACTATGCCTTGTTCTAAAGCTCTTTGGGAACCGTTTGCGTAGCCCCACACACGTGGGGGCTGCAGGCTTTCCTCGCGCTTTCAGCCTCAGAAGAACCCTTTCCTACTTGGCGCCGCGCCAGGCACAAAAATGGCCATATGTCTGGAGACTGGTCCCACGCCCAAAGAGCCAGCAGGGAAAACTATGCCTTGTTCTAAAGCTCTTTGGGAACCGCTTGCGTAGCCCCACACACCTGGGGGTTACAGGCTTTCCTGCTCTCTTCAGCCTCAGAAGAACCCTTTCGCACTTGGCATCGCGCCAGGCCCAAAAATGGCCATATGTCTGGAGATTGGTCCCACGCCCAAAGAGCCAGCAGGGAAAACTATGCCTTGTTTTAAAGCTCTTTGGGAACCGCTTGCGTAGCCCCACACACCTGGGGGCTGCAGGCTTTCCTGCTGCCTTCAGCCTCAAAAGCACGCTTTCCCACTTGGCGCCGCGCCAGGCACAAAAATGGCCATATGTCTGGAGATTGGTTCCACGCCCAAAGAGCCAGCAGGGAAAACTATGCCTTGTTCTAAAGCTCTTTGGGAACCGCTTGCGTAGCCCCACACACCTGGGGGCTGCAGGCTTTCCTGCTGCCTTCAGCCTCAAAACCACCCTTTCCCACTTGGCGCCGCGCCAGGCCCAAAAATGGCCATATGTCTGGAGACTGGTCCCACGCCCAAAGAGCCAGCAGGGAAAACTATGCCTTGTTCTAAAGCTCTTTGGGAACCGCTTGCGTAGCCCCACACACCTGGGGGCTGCAGGCTTTCCTCGCGCTTTCAGCCTCAGAAGAACCCTTTCCTACTTGGCGCCGCGCCAGGCACAAAAATGGCCATATGTCTGGAGACTGGTCCCACGCCCAAAGAGCCAGCAGGGAAAACTATGCCTTGTTCTAAAGCTCTTTGGGAACCGCTTGCGTAGCCCCACACACCTGGGGGTTACAGGCTTTCCTGCTCTCTTCAGCCTCAGAAGAACCCTTTCGCACTTGGCGCCGCGCCAGGCCCAAAAATGGCCATATGTCTGGAGATTGGTCCCACGCCCAAAGAGCCAGCAGGGAAAACTATGCCTTGTTTTAAAGCTCTTTGGGAACCGCTTGCGTAGCCCCACACACCTGGGGGCTGCAGGCTTTCCTGCTGCCTTCAGCCTCAAAAGCACGCTTTCCCACTTGGCGCCGCGCCAGGCACAAAAATGGCCATATGTCTGGAGGTTGGTCCCACGCCCAAAGAGCCAGCAGGGAAAACTATGCCTTGTTCTAAAGCTCTTTGGGAACCGTTTGCGTAGCCCCACACACCTGGGGGCTGCAGGCTTTCCTGCTGCCTTCAGCCTCAAAACCACCCTTTCCCACATGGCGTCACGCCAGGCCCAAAAATGGCCATATGTCTGGAGACTGGTTCCACGCCCAAAGAGCCAGCAGGGAAAACTATGCCTTGTTCTAAAGCTCTTTGGGAACCACTTGCGTAGCCCCACACACCTGGGGGCTGCAGGCTTTCCTGCTGCCTTCAGCCTCAAAACCACCCTTTCCCACATGGCGTCACGCCAGGCCCAAAAATGGCCATATGTCTGGAGATTGGTCCCTTTCCCAAAGAGCCAGCAGGGAAAACTATGCCTTGTTCTAAAGCTCTTTGGGAACCGCTTGCGTAGCCCCACACACCTGGGGGCTGCAGGCTTTCCTCGCGCTTTCAGCCTCAGAAGAACCCTTTCCCACTTGGCGCCGCGCCAGGCCCAAAAATGGCCATATGTCTGGAGACTGGTCCCACGCCCAAAGAGCCAGCAGGGAAAACTATGCCTTGTTCTAAAGCTCTTGGGGAACCGCTTGCGTAGCCCCACACACCTGGGGGTTACAGGCTTTCCTGCTCTCTTCAGCCTCAGAAGAACCCTTTCGCACTTGGCGCCTCGCCAGGCCCAAAAATGGCCATATGTCTGGAGATTGGTCCCATGCCCAAAGAGCCAGCAGGGAAAACTATGCCTTGTTTTAAAGCTCTTTGGGAACCGCTTGCATAGCCCCACACACCTGGGGGCTGCAGGCTTTCCTGCTGCCTTCAGCCTCAAAAGCACGCTTTCCCACTTGGCGCCGCGCCAGGCCCAAAAATGGCCATATGTCTGGAGATTGGTCCCTTTCCCAAAGAGCCAGCAGGGAAAACTATGCCTTGTTCTAAAGCTCTTTGGGAACCGCTTGCGTAGCCCCACACACCTGGTGGCTGCAGGCTTTCCTGCTCTCTTCATCCTCAGAAGAACCCTTTCACACTTGGAGGTGCGCCACGCCCAAAAATAGCCATATGTCTGGAGATTGGTTCCACGCCCAAAGAGCCAGCAGGGAAAACTATGCCTTGTTCTAAAGCTCTTTGGGAACGGCTTGCGTAGCCCCACACACCTGGGGGCTGCAGGCTTTCCTGCTGCCTTCAGCCTCAAAAGCACCCTTTCCCACTTGGCGCCGCGCCAGGCCCAAAAATAGCCATATGGCTGGAGACTGGTTCCACGCCCAAAGAGCCAGCACGGAAAATTATGCCTTGTTCTAAAGCTCTTTGGGAACCGCTTGCGTAGCCCCACACACCTGGGGGCTACAGGCTTTCCTGCTGCCTTCAGCCTCAAAACCACCCTTTCCCACTTGGCGCCGCACCAGGCCCAAAAATGGCCATATGGCTGGAGACTGGTCCCACGCCCAAAGAGCCAGCAGGGAAAACTATGCCTTGTTCTAAAGCTCTTTGGGAACCGCTTGCGTAGCCCCACAGACCTGGGGGCTGCAGGCTTTCCTGCTGCCTTCAGTCTCAAAACCACCCTTTCCCACTTGGCGCCGCGCCAGGCCCAAAAATGGCCATATATCTGGAGACTAGTCCCACGCCCAAAGAGCCAGCAGGGAAATCTATGCCTTGTTCTAAAGCTCTTGGGGAACCGCTTGCGTAGCCCCACACACCTGGGGCTGCAGGCTTTCCTGCTCTCTTCAGCCTCAGAAGAACCCTTTCGCACTTGGCGCCACGCCAGGCACAAAAATGGCCATATGTCTGGAGATTTGTTCCACGCCCAAAGAGCCAGCAGGGAAAACTATGCCTTGTTCTAAAGCTCTTTGGGAACGGCTTGCGTAGCCCCACACACCTGGGGGCTGCAGGCTTTCCTGCTCTCTTCAGCCTCAAAAGCACGCTTTCCCACTTGGCGCCGCGCCAGGCACAAAAATGGCCATATGTCTGGAGATTGGTTCCACGCCCAAAGAGCCAGCAGGGAAAACTATGCCTTGTTCTAAAGCTCTTTGGGAACCGCTTGCGTAGCCCCACACACCTGGGGGCTGCAGGCTTTCCTGCTGCCTTCAGCCTCAAAACCACCCTTTCCCACTTGGCGCCGCGCCAGGCCCAAAAATGGCCATATGTCTGGAGACTGGTCCCACGCCCAAAGAGCCAGCAGGGAAAACTATGCCTTGTTCTAAAGCTCTTTGGGAACCGCTTGCGTAGCCCCACACAAACTGGGGGCTGCAGGCTTTTCTCGCGCTTTCAGCCTCAGAAGAACCCTTTCGCAATTGGCGCCGCGCCAGGCCCAAAAATGGCCATATGTCTGGAGGTTGGTCCCACGCCCAAAGAGCCAGCAGGGAAAACTATGCCTTGTTCTAAAGCTCTTTGGGAACCGTTTGCGTAGCCCCACACACCTGGGGGCTGCAGGCTTTCCTGCTGCCTTCAGCCTCAAAACCACCCTTTCCCACATGGCGTCACGCCAGGCACAAAAATGGCCATATGTCTGGAGACTGGTGCCACGCCCAAAGAGCCAGCAGGGAAAACTATGCCTTGTTCTAAAGCTCTTTGGGAACCACTTGCGTAGCCCCACACACCTGGGGGCTGCAGGCTTTCCTGCTGCCTTCAGCCTCAAAACCACCCTTTCCCACATGGCGTCACGCCAGGCCCAAAAATGGCCATATGTCTGGAGATTGGTCCCACGCCCAAAGAGCCAGCAGGGAAAACTATGCCTTGTTCTAAAGCTCTTTGGGAACCGTTTGCGTAGCCCCACACACCTGGGGGCTGCAGGCTTTCCTGCTGCCTTCAGCCTCAAAACCACCCTTTCCCACATGGCGTCACGCCAGGCCCAAAAATGGCCATATGTCTGGAGATTGGTCCCACGCCCAAAGAGCCAGCAGGGAAAACTATGCCTTGTTCTAAAGCTCTTTGGGAACCGTTTGCGTAGCCCCACACACCTGGGGGCTGCAGGCTTTCCTCACGCTTTCAGCCTCAGAAGAACCCTTTCCCACTTGGCGCCGCGCCAGGCCCAAAAATGGCCATATGTCTGGAGACTGGTCCCACGCCCAAAGAGCCAGCAGGGAAAACTATGCCTTGTTCTAAAGCTCTTTGGGAACCGCTTGCGTAGCCCCACACACCTGGGGGTTACAGGCTTTCCTGCTCTCTTCAGCCTCAGAAGAACCCTTTCGCACTTGGCGCCGCGCCAGGCCCAAAAATGGCCATATGTCTGGAGATTGGTCCCACGCCCAAAGAGCCAGCAGGGAAAACTATGCCTTGTTTTAAAGCTCTTTGCGAAACGCTTGCGTAGCCCCACACACCTGGGGGCTGCAGGCTTTCCTGCTGCCTTCAGCCTCAAAAGCACGCTTTCCCACTTGGCGCCGCGCCAGGCCCAAAAATGGCCATATGTCTGGAGATTGGTCCCTTTCCCAAAGAGCCAGCAGGGAAAACTATGCCTTGTTCTAAAGCTCTTTGGGAACCGCTTGCGTAGCCCCACACACCTGGGGGCTGCAGGCTTTCCTGCTCTCTTCATCCTCAGAAGAACCCTTTCGCACTTGGAGGTGCGCCACGCCCAAAAATAGCCATATGTCTGGAGATTGGTTCCACGCCCAAAGAGCCAGCATGGAAAACTATGCCTAGTTCTAAAGCTCTTTGGGAACCGCTTGCGTAGCCCCACACACCTGGGGGCTGCAGGCTTTCCTGCTCTCTTCAGCCTCAAAAGCACCCTTTCCCACTTGGCGCCGCACCAGGCACAAAAATGGCCATATGTCTGGAGATTGGTCCCACGCCCAAAGAGCCAGCAGGGAAAACTATGCCTTGTTCTAAAGCTCTTTGGGAACCACTTGCTTAGCCCCACACACCTGGGGGCTGCAGGCTTTTCTCGCGCTTTCAGCCTCAGAAGAACCCTTTCGCACTTGGCGCCGCGCCAGGCCCAAAAATGGCCATATGTCTGGAGACTGGTCCCACGCCCAAAGAGCCAGCAGGGAAAACTATGCCTTGTTCTAAAGCTCTTTGGGAACCGCTTGCGTAGCCCCACACACCTGGGGGCTGCAGGCTTTCCTGCTCTCTTCAGCCTCAGAAGAACCCTTTCGCACTTGGCGCCACGCCAGGCACAAAAATGGCCATATGTCTGGAGGTTGGTCCCACGCCCAAAGAGCCAGCAGGGAAAACTATGCCTTGTTCTAAAGCTCTTTGGGAACGGCTTGCGTAGCCCCACACACCTGGGGGCTGCAGGCTTTCCTGCTCTCTTCAGCCTCAAAAGCACGCTTTCCCACTTGGCGCCGCGCCAGGCCCAAAAATGGCCATATGTCTGGAGGTTGGTCCCACGCCCAAAGAGCCAGCAGGGAAAACTATGCCTTGTTCTAAAGCTCTTTGGGAACCGTTTGCGTAGCCCCACACACCTGGGGGCTGCAGGCTTTCCTGCTGCCTTCAGCCTCAAAACCACCCTTTCCCACATGGCGTCACGCCAGGCCCAAAAATGGCCATATGTCTGGAGACTGGTCCCACGCCCAAAGAGCCAGCAGGGAAAACTATGCCTTGTTCTAAAGCTCTTTGGGAACCACTTGCGTAGCCCCACACACCTGGGGGCTGCAGGCTTTCCTGCTGCCTTCAGCCTCAAAACCACCCTTTCCCACATGGCGTCACGCCAGGCCCAAAAATGGCCATATGTCTGGAGATTGGTCCCTTTCCCAAAGAGCCAGCAGGGAAAACTATGCCTTGTTCTAAAGCTCTTTGGGAACCGCTTGCGTAGCCCCACACACCTGGGGGCTGCAGTCTTTCCTCGCGCTTTCAGCCTCAGAAGAACCCTTTCCCACTTGGCGCCGCGCCAGGCCCAAAAATGGCCATATGTCTGGAGACTGGTCCCACGCCCAAAGAGCCAGCAGGGAAAACTATGCCTTGTTCTAAAGCTCTTTGGGAACCGCTTGCGTAGCCCCACACACCTGGGGGTTACAGGCTTTCCTGCTCTCTTCAGCCTCAGAAGAACCCTTTCGCACTTGGCGCTGCGCCAGGCCCAAAAATGGCCATATGTCTGGAGATTGGTCCCTTTCCCAAAGAGCCAGCAGGGAAAACTATGCCTTGTTCTAAAGCTCTTTGGGAACCGCTTGCGTAGCCCCACACACCTGGGGGCTGCAGGCTTTCCTGCTCTCTTCATCCTCAGAAGAACCCTTTCGCACTTGGAGGTGCGCCACGCCCAAAAATAGCCATATGTCTGGAGATTGGTTCCACGCCCAAAGAGCCAGCAGGGAAAACTATGCCTTGTTCTAAAGCTCTTTGGGAACCGCTTGCGTAGCCCCACACACCTGGGGGCTGCAGGCTTTCCTGCTCTCTTCAGCCTCAAAAGCACGCTTTCCCACTTGGCGCCGCACCAGGCACAAAAATGGCCATATGTCTGGAGATTGGTCCCACGCCCAAAGAGCCAGCAGGGAAAACTATGCCTTGTTCTAAAGCTCTTTGGGAACCGCTTGCGTAGCCCCACACACCTGGGGGCTGCAGGCTTTCCTGCTCTCTTCAGCCTGAGAAGAACCCTTTTGCACTTGGCGCCGCGCCAGGCCCAAAAATGGCCATATGTCCGGAGATTGATTCCACGCCCAGAGAGCCAGCAGGGAAAACTATGCCTTGTTGTAAATCTCTTTGGGAACGGCTTGCGTAGCCCCACACACCTGGGGGCTGCAGGCTTTCCTGCTGCCTTCAGCCTCAAAACCACCCTTTCCCACTTGGCGCCGCGCCAGGCCCAAAAATGGCCATATGTCTGGAGACTGGTCCCACGCCCAAAGAGCCAGCAGGGAAAACTATGCCTTGTTCTAAAGCTCTTTGGGAACCGCTTGCGTAGCCCCACACACGTGGGGGCTGCAGGCTTTCCTGCTGCCTTCAGCCTCAAAACCACCCTTTCCCACTTGGCGCCGCGCCAGGCCCAAAAATGGCCATATTTCTGGAGACTGGTCCCACGCCCAAAGAGCCAGCAGGGAAAACTATGCCTTGTTCTAAAGCTCTTGGGGAACCGCTTGCGTAGCCCCACACACCTGGGGGCTGCAGGCTTTCCTGCTGCCTTCAGTCTCAAAAGCACCCTTTCGCACTTGGCGCCGCGCCAGGCCCAAAAATGGCCATATGTCTGGAGATTGGTCCCACGCCCAAAGAGCCAGCAGGGAAAACTATGCCTTGTTCTAAAGCTCTTTGGGAACGGCTTGCGTAGCCCCACACACCTGGGGGCTGCAGGCTTTCCTGCTGCCTTCAGCCTCAAAAGCACGCTTTCCCACTTGGCGCCGCGCCAGGCACAAAAATGGCCATATGTCTGGAGATTGGTCCCACGCCCAAAGAGCCAGCAGGGAAAACTATGCCTTGTTCTAAAGCTCTTTGGGAACCGCTTGCGTAGCCCCACACACCTGGGGGCTGCAGGCTTTCCTGCTGCCTTCAGCCTCAAAAGCACGCTTTCGCACTTGGCGCCACGCCAGGCCCAAAAATAGCCATATGTCTGGAGATTGGTTCCACGCCCAAAGAGCCAGCAGGGAAAACTATGCCTTGTTCTAAAGCTCTTTGGGAACGGCTTTCGTAGCCCCACACACCTGGGGGCTGCAGGCTTTCCTGCTCTCTTCAGACTCAAAAGCACGCTTTCCCACTTGGCGCCGTGCCAGGCACAAAAATGGCCATATGTCTGGAGATTGGTCCCACGCCCAAAGAGCCAGCAGGGAAAACTATGCCTTGTTCTAAAGCTCTTTGGGAACCGCTTGCGTAGCCCCACACACCTGGGGGCTGCAGGCTTTCCTGCTCTCTTCAGCCTGAGAAGAACCCTTTTGCACTTGGCTCCGCGCCAGGCCCAAAAATGGCCATATGTCCGGACATTGATTCCACGCCCAGAGAGCCAGCAGGGAAAACTATGCCTTGTTCTAAAGCTCTTTGGGAACGGCTTGCGTAGCCCCACACACCTGGGGGCTGCAGGCTTTCCTGCTCTCTTCAGCCTCAAAACCACCCTTTCCCACTTGGCGCCGCGCCAGGCCCAAAAATGGCCATATGTCTGGAGACTGGTCCCACGCCCAAAGAGCCAGCAGGGAAAACTATGCCTTGTTCTAAAGCTCTTTGGGAACCGCTTGCGTAGCCCCACACACGTGGGGGCTGCAGGCTTTCCTGCTGTCTTCAGCCTCAAAACCACCCTTTCCCACTTGGCGCCGCGCCAGGCCCAAAAATGGCCATATGTATGGAGACTGGTCCCACGCCCAAAGAGCCAGCAGGGAAAACTATGCCTTGTTCTAAAGCTCTTGGGGAACCGCTTGCGTAGCCCCACACACCTGGGGGCTGCAGGCTTTCCTGCTCTCTTCAGCCTCAGAAGAACCCTTTCGCACTTGGCACCGCGCCAGGCCCAAAAATGGCCATATGTCTGGAGATTGGTCCCACGCCCAAAGAGCCAGCAGGGAAAACTATGCCTTGTTCTAAAGCTCTTTGGGAACGGCTTGCGTAGCCCCACACACCTGGGGGCTGCAGGCTTTCCTGCTGCCTTCAGCCTCAAAAGCACCCTTTCCCACTTGGCGCCGCGCCAGGCCCAAAAATGGCCATATGTCTGGAGATTGGTCCCTTTCCCAAAGAGCCAGCAGGGAAAACTATGCCTTGTTCTAAAGCTCTTTGGGAACCGCTTGCGTAGCCCCACACACCTGGGGGCTGCAGGCTTTCCTGCTCTCTTCATCCTCAGAAGAACCCTTTCGCACTTGGAGGTGCGCCACGCCCAAAAATAGCCATATGTCTGGAGATTGGTTCCACGCCCAAAGAGCCAGCAGGGAAAACTATGCCTTGTTCTAAAGCTCTTTGGGAACGGCTTGCGTAGCCCCACACACCTGGGGGCTGCAGGCTTTCCTGCTCTCTTCAGCCTCAAAAGCACCCTTTCCCACTTGGCGCCGCACCAGGCACAAAAATGGCCATATGTCTGGAGATTGGTCCCACGCCCAAAGAGCCAGCAGGGAAAACTATGCCTTGTTCTAAAGCTCTTTGGGAACCACTTGCTTAGCCCCACACACCTGGGGGCTGCAGGCTTTTCTCGCGCTTTCAGCCTCAGAAGAACCCTTTCGCACTTGGCGCCGCGCCAGGCCCAAAAATGGCCATATGTCTGGAGACTGGTCCCACGCCCAAAGAGCCAGCAGGGAAAACTATGCCTTGTTCTAAAGCTCTTTGGGAACCGCTTGCGTAGCCCCACACACCTGGGGGCTGCAGGCTTTCCTGCTCTCTTCAGCCTCAGAAGAACCCTTTCGCACTTGGCGCCACGCCAGGCACAAAAATGGCCATATGTCTGGAGATTGGTCCCACGCCCAAAGAGCCAGCAGGGAAAACTATGCCTTGTTCTAAAGCTCTTTGGGAACGGCTTGCGTAGCCCCACACACCTGGGGGCTGCAGGCTTTCCTGCTCTCTTCAGCCTCAAAAGCACGCTTTCCCACTTGGCGCCGCGCCAGGCCCAAAAATGGCCATATGTCTGGAGGTTGGTCCCACGCCCAAAGAGCCAGCAGGGAAAACTATGCCTTGTTCTAAAGCTCTTTGGGAACCGTTTGCGTAGCCCCACACACCTGGGGGCTGCAGGCTTTCCTGCTGCCTTCAGCCTCAAAACCACCCTTTCCCACATGGCGTCGCGCCAGGCACAAAAATGGCCATATGTCTGGAGACTGGTCCCACGCCCAAAGAGCCAGCAGGGAAAACTATGCCTTGTTCTAAAGCTCTTTGGGAACCGCTTGCGTAGCCCCACACACCTGGGGGCTGCAGGCTTTCCTGCTGCCTTCAGCCTCAAAACCACCCTTTCCCACATGGCGCCGCGCCAGGCCCAAAAATGGCCATATGTCTGGAGATTGGTCCCTTTCCCAAAGAGCCAGCAGGGAAAACTATGCCTTGTTCTAAAGCTCTTTGGGAACCGCTTGCGTAGCCCCACACACCTGGGGGCTGCAGGCTTTCCTCGCGCTTTCAGCCTCAGAAGAACCCTTTCCCACTTGGCGCCGCGCCAGGCCCAAAAATGGCCATATGTCTGGAGACTGGTCCCACGCCCAAAGAGCCAGCAGGGAAAACTATGCCTTGTTCTAAAGCTCTTGGGGAACCGCTTGCGTAGCCCCACACACCTGGGGGTTACAGGCTTTCCTTCTCTCTTCAGCCTCAGAAGAACACTTTCGCACTTGGCGCTGCGCCAGGCCCAAAAATGGCCATATGTATGGAGATTGGTCCCACGCCCAAAGAGCCAGCAGGGAAAACTATGCCTTGTTTTAAAGCTCTTTGGGAACCGCTTGCGTAGCCCCACACACCTGGGGGCTGCAGGCTTTCCTGCTGCCTTCAGCCTCAAAAGCACGCTTTCCCACTTGGCGCCGCGCCAGGCCCAAAAATGGCCATATGTCTGGAGATTGGTCCCTTTCCCAAAGAGCCAGCAGGGAAAACTATGCCTTGTTCTAAAGCTCTTTGGGAAAGGCTTGCGTAGCCCCACACACCTGGGGGCTGCAGGCTTTCCTGCTCTCTTCAGCCTCAAAAGCACGCTTTCCCACTTGGCGCCGCACCAGGCACAAAAATGGCCATATGTCTGGAGATTGGTCCCACGCCCAAAGAGCCAGCAGGGAAAACTATGCCTTGTTCTAAAGCTCTTTGGGAACCGCTTGCGTAGCCCCACACACCTGGGGGCTGCAAGCTTTTCTCGCGCTTTCAGCCTCAGAAGAACCCTTTTGCACTTGGCGCCGCGCCAGGCCCAAAAATGGCCATATGTCCGGAGATTGATTCCACGCCCAGAGAGCCAGCAGGGAAAACTATGCCTTGCTGTAAATCTCTTTGGGAACGGCTTGCGTAGCCCCACACACCTGGGGGCTGCAGGCTTTCCTGCTGCCTTCAGCCTCAAAACCACCCTTTCCCACTTGGCGCCGCGCCAGGCCCAAAAATGGCCATATGTCTGGAGACTGGTCCCACGCCCAAAGAGCCAGCAGGGAAAACTATGCCTTGTTCTAAAGCTCTTTGGGAACCGCTTGCGTAGCCCCACACACGTGGGGTCTGCAGGCTTTCCTGCTGCCTTCAGCCTCAAAACCACCCTTTCCCACTTGGCGCCGCGCCAGGCACAAAAATGGCCATATGTCTGGAGACTGGTCCCACGCCCAAAGAGCCAGCAGGGAAAACTATGCCTTGTTCTAAAGCTCTTGGGGAACCGCTTGCGTAGCCCCACACACCTGGGGGCTGCAGGCTTTCCTGCTCTCTTCAGCCTCAGAAGAACCCTTTCGCACTTGGCGCCGCGCCAGGCCCAAAAATGGCCATATGTCTGGAGATTGGTCCCACGCCCAAAGAGCCAGCAGGGAAAACTATGCCTTGTTCTAAAGCTCTTTGGGAACGGCTTGCGTAGCCCCACACACCTGGGGGCTGCAGGCTTTCCTGCTGCCTTCAGCCTCAAAAGCACGCTTTCCCACTTGGCGCCGCGCCAGGCACAAAAATGGCCATATGTCTGGAGATTGGTCCCACGCCCAAAGAGCCAGCAGGGAAAACTATGCCTTGTTCTAAAGCTCTTTGGGAACCGCTTGCGTAGCCCCACACACCTGGGGGCTGCAGGCTTTCCTGCTCTCTTCAGCCTCAGAAGAACCCTTTCGCACTTGGCGCCGCGCCAGGCCCAAAAATAGCCGTATGTCTGGAGATTGGTTCCACGCCCAAAGAGCCAGCAGGGAAAACTATGCCTTGTTCTAAAGCTCTTTGAGAACCGCTTGCGTAGCCCCACACACCTGGTGGCTGCAGGCTTTCCTGCTCTCTTCAGCCCCAAAAGCACCCTTTCCCACTTGGCGCCGCGCCAGGCCCAAAAATGGCCATATGTCTGGAGATTGGTCCCACGCCCAAAGAGCCAGCAGGGAAAACTATGCCTTGTTCTAAAGCTCTTTGGGAACCGCTTGCGTAGCCCCACACACCTGGGGGCTGCAGGCTTTCCTGCTGCCTTCAGCCTCAGAAGAACCCTTTCGCACTTGGCGCCGCGCCAGGCACAAAAATGGCCATATGTCTGGAGACTGGTCCCACGCCCAAAGAGCCAGCAGGGAAAACTATGCCTTGTTCTAAAGCTCTTTGGGAACCGCTTGCGTAGCCCCACACACCTCGGGGCTGCAGGCTTTCCTGCTCTCTTCAGCCTCAGAAAAACCCTTTCGCACTTGGCGCCGCGCCAGGCCCAAAAATGGCCATATGTCTGGAGATTGGTCCCACGCCCAAAGAGCCAGCAGGGAAAACTATGCCTTGTTCTAAAGCTCTTTGGGAACTGCTTGCGTAGCCCCACACACCTGGGGGCTGCAGGCTTTCCTGCTGCCTTCAGCCTCAAAAGCACGCTTTCGCACTTGGCGCCACGCCAGGCCCAAAAATAGCCATATGTCCGGAGATTGATTCCACGCCCAGAGAGCCAGCAGGGAAAACTATGCCTTGTTCTAAAGCTCTTTGGGAACGGCTTGCGTAGCCCCACACACCTGGGGGCTGCAGGCTTTCCTGCTCTCTTCAGCCTCAAAACCACCCTTTCCCACTTGGCGCCGCGCCAGGCCCAAAAATGGCCATATGTCTGGAGACTGGTCCCACGCCCAAAGAGCCAGCAGGGAAAACTATGCCTTGTTCTAAAGCTCTTTGGGAACCGCTTGCGTAGCCCCACACACCTGGGGGCTGCAGGCTTTCCTGCTGCCTTCAGCCTCAAAACCACCCTTTCCCACTTGGCGCCGCGCCAGGCCCAAAAATGGCCATATGTATGGAGACTGGTCCCACGCCCAAAGAGCCAGCAGGGAAAACTATGCCTTGTTCTAAAGCTCTTGGGGAACCGCTTGCGTAGCCCCACACACCTGGGGGCTGCAGGCTTTCCTGCTCTCTTCAGCCTCAGAAGAACCCTTTCGCACTTGGCACCGCGCCAGGCCCAAAAATGGCCATATGTCTGGAGATTGGTCCCACGCCCAAAGAGCCAGCAGGGAAAACTATGCCTTGTTCTAAAGCTCTTTGGGAACGGCTTGCGTAGCCCCACACACCTGGGGGCTGCAGGCTTTCCTGCTGCCTTCAGCCTCAAAACCACCCTTTCCCACTTGGCGCCGCGCCAGGCACAAAAATGGCCATATGTCTGGAGATTGGTCCCACGCCCAAAGAGCCAGCAGGGAAAACTATGCCTTGTTCTAAAGCTCTTTGGGAACCGCTTGCGTAGCCCCACACACCTGGGGGCTGCAGGCTTTCCTGCTCTCTTCAGCCTCAGAAGAACCCTTTCGCACTTGGCGCCGCGCCAGGCCCAAAAATGGCCATATGTCTGGAGATTGGTTCCACGCCCAAAGAGCCAGCAGGGAAAACTATGCCTTGTTCTAAAGCTCTTTGAGAACCGCTTGCGTAGCCCCACACACCTGGTGGCTGCAGGCTTTCCTGCTCTCTTCAGCCTCAAAAGCACCCTTTCCCACTTGGCGCCGCGCCAGGCCCAAAAATGGCCATATGTCTGGAGATTGGTCCCACGCCCAAAGAGCCAGCAGGGAAAACTATGCCTTGTTCTAAAGCTCTTTGGGAACCGCTTGCGTAGCCCCACACACCTGGGGGCTGCAGGCTTTCCTGCTGCCTTCAGCCTCAGAAGAACCCTTTCGCACTTGGCGCCACGCCAGGCACAAAAATGGCCATATGTCTGGAGACTGGTCCCACGCCCAAAGAGCCAGCAGGGAAAACTATGCCTTGTTCTAAAGCTCTTTGGGAACCGCTTGCGTAGCCCCACACACCTCGGGGCTGCAGGCTTTCCTGCTCTCTTCAGCCTCAGAAAAACCCTTTTGCACTTGGCGCCGCGCCAGGCCCAAAAATGGCCATATGTCTGGAGATTGGTCCCACGCCCAAAGAGCCAGCAGGGAAAACTATGCCTTGTTCTAAAGCTCTTTGGGAACCGCTTGCGTAGCCCCACACACCTGGGGGCTGCAGGCTTTCCTGCTGCCTTCAGCCTCAAAACCACCCTTTTCCACATGGCGTCACGCCAGGCCCAAAAATGGCCATATGTCTGGAGACTGGTCCCACGCCCAAAGAGCCAGCAGGGAAAACTATGCCTTGTTCTAAAGCTCTTTGGGAACCGCTTGCGTAGCCCCACAGACCTGCAGGCTGCAGGCTTTCCTGCTCTCTTCAGCCTCAGAAGAACCCTTTTGCACTTGGCGCCGCGCCAGGCCCAAAAATGGCCATATGTGTGGAGATTGATTCCACGCCCAGAGAGCCAGCAGGGAAAAATATGCCTTGTTGTAAATCTCTTTGGGAACGGCTTGCGTAGCCCCACACACCTGGGGGCTGCAGGCTTTCCTGCTGCTTTCTGCCTCAAAACCACCATTTCCCACTTGGCGCCGCGCCAGGCCCAAAAATGGGCATATGTCTGGAGACTGGTGCCACGCCCAAAGAGCCAGCAGGGAAAACTATGCCTTGTTCTAAAGCTCTTTGGGAACCGCTTGCGTAGCCCCACACACCTGGGGGCTGCAGGCTTTCCTGCTCTCTTCAGCCTCAAAACCACCCTTTCCCACATGGCGTCACGCCAGGCACAAAAATGGCCATATGTCTGGAGACTGGTCCCACGCCCAAAGAGCCAGCAGGGAAAACTATGCCTTGTTCTAAAGCTCTTTGGGAACCGCTTGCGTAGCCCCACACACCTGGGGGCTGCAGGCTTTCCTGCTCTCTTCAGCCTCAGAAGAACCCTTTCGCACTTGGCGCCGCGCCAGGCCCAAAAATGGCCATATGTCTGGAGGTTGGTCCCACGCCCAAAGAGCCAGCAGGGAAAACTATGCCTTGTTCTAAAGCTCTTTGGGAACCGCTTGCGTAGCCCCACACACCTGGGGGCTGCAGGCTTTCCTGCTGCCTTCAGCCTCAAAAGCACGCTTTCCCACTTGGCGCCGCGCCAGGCACAAAAATGGCCATATGTCTGGAGATTGGTCCCACGCCCAAAGAGCCAGCAGGGAAAACTATGCCTTGTTCTAAAGCTCTTTGGGAACCGCTTGCGTAGCCCCACACACCTGGGGGCTGCAGGCTTTCCTGCTGCCTTCAGCCTCAAAACCACCCTTTCCCACATGGCGTCACGCCAGGCAGAAAATTGGCCATATGTCTGGAGGTTGGTCCCACGCCCAAAGAGCCAGCAGGGAAAACTATGCCTTGTTCTAAAGCTCTTTGGGAACCGCTTGCGTAGCCCCACACACCTGGGGGCTGCATGCTTTCCTGCTGCCTTCAGCCTCAATACCACCCTTTCCCACTTGGCGCCGCGCCAGGCCCAAAAATGGCCATATGTCTGGAGACTGGTCCCACGCCCAAAGAGCCAGCAGGGAAAACTATGCCTTGTTCTAAAGCTCTTTGGGAACCGCTTGCGTAGCCCCACACACCTGGGGGCTGCAGGCTTTCCTGCTGCCTTCAGCCTCAAAACCACCCTTTTCCACATGGCGTCACGCCAGGCCCAAAAATGGCCATATGTCTGGAGACTGGTCCCACGCCCAAAGAGCCAGCAGGGAAAACTATGCCTTGTTCTAAAGCTCTTTGGGAACCGCTTGCGTAGCCCCACAGACCTGCAGGCTGCAGGCTTTCCTGCTGCCTTCAGCCTCAAAACCACCCTTTCCCACTTGGCTTCACGCCAGGCACAAAAATGGCCATATGTCTGGAGACTGGTCCCACGCCCAAAGAGCCAGCAGGGAAAACTATGCCTTGTTCTAAAGCTCTTTGGGAACGGCTTGCGTAGCCCCACACACCTGGGGGCTGCAGGCTTTCCTGCTGCCTTCAGCCTCAGAAGAACCCTTTCGCACTTGGCGCCACGCCAGGCCCAAAAATGGCCATATGTCTGGAGATTTGTTCCACGCCCAAAGAGCCAGCAGGGAAAACTATGCCTTGTTCTAAAGCTCTTTGGGAACCGCTTGCGTAGCCCCACACACCTGGGGGCTGCAGGCTTTCCTGCTCTCTTCAGCCTCAAAAGCACCCTTTCCCACTTGGCGCCGCGCCAGGCCCAAAAATGGCCATATGTCTGGAGATTGGTCCCACGCCCAAAGAGCCAGCAGGGAAAACTATGCCTTGTTCTAAAGCTCTTTGGGAACCGCTTGCGTAGCCCCACACACCTGGGGGCTGCAGGCTTTCCTGCTGCCTTCAGCCTCAAAACCACCCTTTCCCACTTGGCGCCGCGCCAGGCCCAAAAATGGCCATATGTCTGGAGACTGGTCCCACGCCCAAAGAGCCAGCAGGGAAAACTATGCCTTGTTCTAAAGCTCTTGGGGAACCGCTTGCGTAGCCCCACACACCTGGGGGCTGCAGGCTTTCCTGCTCTCTTCAGCCTCAGAAGAACCCTTTCGCACTTGGCGCCGCGCCAGGCCCAAAAATGGCCATATGTCTGGAGATTGGTCCCACGCCCAAAGAGCCAGCAGGGAAAACTATGCCTTGTTCTAAAGCTCTTTGGGAACGGCTTGCGTAGCCCCACACACCTGGGGGCTGCAGGCTTTCCTGCTGCCTTCAGCCTCAAAAGCACGCTTTCCCACTTGGCGCCGCGCCAGGCACAAAAATGGCCATATGTCTGGAGATTGGTCCCACGCCCAAAGAGCCAGCAGGGAAAACTATGCCTTGTTCTAAAGCTCTTTGGGAACCGCTTGCGTAGCCCCACACACCTGGGGGCTGCAGGCTTTCCTGCTGCCTTCAGCCTCAAAAGCACGCTTTCGCACTTGGCGCCACGCCAGGCCCAAAAATAGCCATATGTCCGGAGATTGATTCCACGCCCAGAGAGCCAGCAGGGAAAACTATGCCTTGTTCTAAAGCTCTTTGGGAACGGCTTGCGTAGCCCCACAGACCTGGGGGCTGCAGGCTTTCCTGCTCTCTTCAGCCTCAGAAGAACCCTTTCGCACTTGGCACCGCGCCAGGCCCAAAAATGGCCATATGTCTGGAGATTGGTCCCACGCCCAAAGAGCCAGCAGGGAAAACTATGCCTTGTTCTAAAGCTCTTTGGGAACGGCTTGCGTAGCCCCACACACCTGGGGGCTGCAGGCTTTCCTGCTGCCTTCAGCCTCAAAACCACCCTTTCCCACTTGGCGCCGCGCCAGGCACAAAAATGGCCATATGTCTGGAGATTGGTCCCACGCCCAAAGAGCCAGCAGGGAAAACTATGCCTTGTTCTAAAGCTCTTTGGGAACCGCTTGCGTAGCCCCACACACCTGGGGGCTGCAGGCTTTCCTGCTGCCTTCAGCCTCAGAAGAACCCTTTCGCACTTGGTGCCGCGCCAGGCACAAAAATGGCCATATGTCTGGAGACTGGTCCCACGCCCAAAGAGCCAGCAAGGAAAACTATGCCTTGTTCTAAAGCTCTTTGGGAACCGCTTGCGTAGCCCCACACACCTCGGGGCTGCAGGCTTTCCTGCTCTCTTCAGCCTCAGAAAAACCCTTTCGCACTTGGCGCCGCGCCAGGCCCAAAAATGGCCATATGTCTGGAGATTGGTCCCACGCCCAAAGAGCCAGCAGGGAAAACTATGCCTTGTTCTAAAGCTCTTTGGGAACCGCTTGCGTAGCCCCACACACCTGGGGGCTGCAGGCTTTCCTGCTGCCTTCAGCCTCAAAACCACCCTTTCCCACTTGGCGTCACGCCAGGCACAAAAATGGCCATATGGCTGGAGACTGGTCCCACGCCCAAAGAGCCAGCAGGGAAAACTATGCCTTGTTCTAAAGCTCTTTGGGAACCGCTTGCGTAGCCCCACACACCTGGGGGCTGCAGGCTTTCCTGCTGCCTTCAGCCTCAAAACCACCCTTTCCCACTTGGCGCCGCGCCAGGCCCAAAAATGGCCATATGTCTGGAGACTGGTCCCACGCCCAAAGAGCCAGCAGGGAAAACTATGCCTTGTTCTAAAGCTCTTGGGGAACCGCTTGCGTAGCCCCACACACCTGGGGGCTGCAGGCTTTCCTGCTCTCTTCAGCCTCAGAAGAACCCTTTCGCACTTGGCGCCGCGCCAGGCACAAAAATGGCCATATGTCTGGAGATTGGTCCCACGCCCAAAGAGCCAGCAGGGAAAACTATGCCTTGTTCTAAAGCTCTTTGGGAACCGCTTGCGTAGCCCCACACACCTGGGGGCTGCAGGCTTTCCTGCTGCCTTCAGCCTCAAAAGCACGCTTTCGCACTTGGCGCCACGCCAGGCCCAAAAATAGCCATATGTCCGGAGATTGATTCCACGCCCAGAGAGCCAGCAGGGAAAACTATGCCTTGTTCTAAAGCTCTTTGGGAACGGCTTGCGTAGCCCCACACACCTGGGGGCTGCAGGCTTTCCTGCTCTCTTCAGCCTCAGAAGAACCCTTTCGCACTTGGCACCGCGCCAGGCCCAAAAATGGCCATATGTCTGGAGATTGGTCCCACGCCCAAAGAGCCAGCAGGGAAAACTATGCCTTGTTCTAAAGCTCTTTGGGAACGGCTTGCGTAGCCCCACACACCTGGGGGCTGCAGGCTTTCCTGCTGCCTTCAGCCTCAAAACCACCCTTTCCCACTTGGCGCCGCGCCAGGCACAAAAATGGCCATATGTCTGGAGATTGGTCCCACGCCCAAAGAGCCAGCAGGGAAAACTATGCCTTGTTCTAAAGCTCTTTGGGAACCGCTTGCGTAGCCCCACACACCTGGGGGCTGCAGGCTTTCCTGCTGCCTTCAGCCTCAGAAGAACCCTTTCGCACTTGGTGCCGCGCCAGGCACAAAAATGGCCATATGTCTGGAGACTGGTCCCACGCCCAAAGAGCCAGCAGGGAAAACTATGCCTTGTTCTAAAGCTCTTTGGGAACCGCTTGCGTAGCCCCACACACCTCGGGGCTGCAGGCTTTCCTGCTCTCTTCAGCCTCAGAAAAACCCTTTCGCACTTGGCGCCGCGCCAGGCCCAAAAATGGCCATATGTCTGGAGATTGGTCCCACGCCCAAAGAGCCAGCAGGGAAAACTATGCCTTGTTCTAAAGCTCTTTGGGAACCGCTTGCGTAGCCCCACACACCTGGGGGCTGCAGGCTTTCCTGCTGCCTTCAGCCTCAAAACCACCCTTTCCCACTTGGCGTCACGCCAGGCCCAAAAATGGCCATATGTCTGGAGACTGGTCCCACGCCCAAAGAGCCAGCAGGGAAAACTATGCCTTGTTCTAAAGTTCTTTGGGAACCGCTTGCGTAGCCCCACAGACCTGCAGGCTGCAGGCTTTCCTGCTCTCTTCAGCCTCAGAAGAACCCTTTTGCACTTGGCGCCGCGCCAGGCCCAAAAATGGCCATATGTGTGGAGATTGATTCCACGCCCAGAAAGCCAGCAGGGAAAACTATGCCTTGTTGTAAATCTCTTTGGGAACGGCTTGCGTAGCCCCACACACCTGGGGGCTGCAGGCTTTCCTGCTGCTTTCTGCCTCAAAACCACCATTTCCCACTTGGCGCCGCGCCAGGCCCAAAAATGGGCATATGTCTGGAGACTGGTGCCACGCCCAAAGAGCCAGCAGGGAAAACTATGCCTTGTTCTAAAGCTCTTTGGGAACCGCTTGCGTAGCCCCACACACCTGGGGGCTGCAGGCTTTCCTGCTCTCTTCAGCCTCAAAACCACCCTTTCCCACTTGGCGCCGCGCCAGGCACAAAAATGGCCATATGTCTGGAGACTGGTCCCACGCCCAAAGAGCCAGCAGGGAAAACTATGCCTTGTTCTAAAGCTCTTTGGGAACCGCTTGCGTAGCCCCACACACCTGGGGGCTGCAGGCTTTCCTGCTCTCTTCAGCCTCAGAAGAACCCTTTCGCACTTGGCGCCGCGCCAGGCCCAAAAATGGCCATATGTCTGGAGGTTGGTCCCACGCCCAAAGAGCCAGCAGGGAAAACTATGCCTTGTTCTAAAGCTCTTTGGGAACCGCTTGCGTAGCCCCACACACCTGGGGGCTGCAGGCTTTCCTGCTGCCTTCAGCCTCAAAACCACCCTTTCCCACATGGCGTCACGCCAGGCAGAAAATTGGCCATATGTCTGGAGGTTGGTCCCACGCCCAAAGAGCCAGCAGGGAAAACTATGCCTTGTTCTAAAGCTCTTTGGGAACCGCTTGCGTAGCCCCACACACCTGGGGGCTGCATGCTTTCCTGCTGCCTTCAGCCTCAATACCACCCTTTCCCACTTGGCGCCGCGCCAGGCCCAAAAATGGCCATATGTCTGGAGACTGGTCCCACGCCCAAAGAGCCAGCAGGGAAAACTATGCCTTGTTCTAAAGCTCTTTGGGAACCGCTTGCGTAGCCCCACACACCTGGGGGCTGCAGGCTTTCCTGCTGCCTTCAGCCTCAAAACCACCCTTTTCCACATGGCGTCACGCCAGGCCCAAAAATGGCCATATGTCTGGAGACTGGTCCCACGCCCACAGAGCCAGCAGGGAAAACTATGCCTTGTTCTAAAGCTCTTTGGGAACCGCTTGCGTAGCCCCACAGACCTGCAGGCTGCAGGCTTTCCTGCTGCCTTCAGCCTCAAAACCACCCTTTCCCACTTGGCTTCACGCCAGGCACAAAAATGGCCATATGTCTGGAGACTGGTCCCACGCCCAAAGAGCCAGCAGGGAAAACTATGCCTTGTTCTAAAGCTCTTTGGGAACGGCTTGCGTAGCCCCACACACCTGGGGGCTGCAGGCTTTCCTGCTCTCTTCAGCCTCAGAAGAACCCTTTCGCACTTGGCGCCACGCCAGGCCCAAAAATGGCCATATGTCTGGAGATTTGTTCCACGCCCAAAGAGCCAGCAGGGAAAACTATGCCTTGTTCTAAAGCTCTTTGGGAACCGCTTGCGTAGCCCCACACACCTGGGGGCTGCAGGCTTTCCTGCTCTCTTCAGCCTCAAAAGCACCCTTTCCCACTTGGCGCCGCGCCAGGCCCAAAAATGGCCATATGTCTGGAGATTGGTCCCACGCCCAAAGAGCCAGCAGGGAAAACTATGCCTTGTTCTAAAGCTCTTTGGGAACCGCTTGCGTAGCCCCACACACCTGGGGGCTGCAGGCTTTCCTGCTCTCTTCAGCCTCAAAAGCACCCTTTCCCACTTGGCGCCGCGCCAGGCCCAAAAATGGCCATATGTCTGGAGACTGGTCCCACGCCCAAAGAGCCAGCAGGGAAAACTATGCCTTGTTCTAAAGCTCTTTGGGAACCGCTTGCGTAGCCCCACACACCTGGGGGCTGCAGGCTTTCCTGCTGCCTTCAGCCTCAAAACCACCCTTTCACAATTGGCGCCGCGCCAGGCACAAAAATGGCCATATGTCTGGAGATTGGTCCCACGCCCAAAGAGCCAGCAGGGAAAACTATGCCTTGTTCTAAAGCTCTTTGGGAACGGCTTGCGTAGCCCCGCACACCTGGGGGCTGCAGGCTTTTCTCGCGCTTTCAGCCTCAGAAGAACCCTTTCGCACTTGGCGCCGCGCCAGGCCGAAAAATGGCCATATGTCTGGAGACTGGTCCCACGCCCAAAGAGCCAGCAGGGAAAACTATGCCTTGTTCTAAAGCTCTTTGGGAACCGCTTGCGTAGCCCCACACACCTGGGGGCTACAGGCTTTCCTGCTGCCTTCAGCCTCAAAACCACCCTTTCCAACTTGGCGCCGCGCCAGGCCCAAAAATAGCCATATTTCTGGAGACTGGTCCCACGCCCAAAGAGCCAGCAGGGAAAACTATGCCTTGTTCTAAAGCTCTTTGGGAACCACTTGCGTAGCCCTACAGGCCTTGGGGGCTGCAGGCTTTCCTGCTGCCTTCAGCCTCAAAACCACCCTTTCCCACATGGCGTCACGCCAAGCCCAAAAATGGCCATATGTCTGGAGACTGGTCCCACGCCCAAAGAGCCAGCAGGGAAAACTATGCCTTGTTCTAAAGCTCTTTGGGAACCGCTTGCGTAGCCCCACACACCTGGGGGCTGCAGGCTTTCCTGCTGCCTTCAGCCTCAGAAGAACCCTTTCGCACTTGGCGCCACGCCAGGCCCAAAAATGGCCATATGTCTGGAGATTTGTTCCACGCCCAAAGAGCCAGCAGGGAAAACTATGCCTTGTTCTAAAGCTCTTTGGGAACGGCTTGCGTAGCCCCACACACCTGGGGGCTGCAGGCTTTCCTTCTCTCTTCAGCCTCAAAAGCACGCTTTCCCACTTGGCGCTGCGCCAGGCACAAAAATGGCCATATGTCTGGAGATTGGTCCCACGCCCAAAGAGCCAGCAGGGAAAACTATGCCTTTTTGTAAAGCTCTTTGGGAACCGCTTGCGTAGCCCCACACAAACTGGGGGCTGCAGGCTTTTCTCGCGCTTTCAGCCTCAGAAGAACCCTTTCGCAATTGGTGCCGCGCCAGGCCCAAAAATGGCCATATGTCTGGAGGTTGGTCCCACGCCCAAAGAGCCAGCAGGGAAAACTATGCCTTGTTCTAAAGCTCTTTGGGAACCGCTTGCGTAGCCCCACAGACCTGGGGGCTGCAGGCTTTCCTGCTGCCTTCAGCCTCAAAACCACCCTTTCCCACTTGGCGCCGCGCCAGGCCCAAAAATGGCCATATGGCTGGAGACTGGTCCCACGCCCAAAGAGCCAGCAGGGAAAACTATGCCTTGTTCTAAAGCTCTTTGGGAAGCGCTTGCGTAGCCCCACACAAACTGGGGGCTGCAGGCTTTCCTGCTGCCTTCTGCCTCAAAACCACCATTTCCCAGTTGGCGCCGCGCCAGGCACAAAAATAGCCATATGGCTGGAGACTGGTCCCACGCCCAAAGAGCCAGCAGGGAAAACTATGCCTTGTTCTAAAGCTCTTTGGGAACCGCTTGCGTAGCCCCACAGACCTGGGCGCTGCAGGCTTTCCTGCTGCCTTCAGCCTCAAAACCACCCTTTCCCACTTGGCGTCACGCCAGGCATAAAAATGGCCATATGTCTGGAGACTGGTCCCACGCCCAAAGAGCCAGCAGGGAAAACTATGCCTTGTTCTAAAGCTCTTTGGGAACCGCTTGCGTAGCCCCACACACCTGGGGGCTGCAGGCTTTCCTGCTGCCTTCAGCCTCAAAAAACCCCTTTCCCACTTGGCGCCGCGCCAGGCACAAAAATGGCCATATGTCTGGAGATTGGTCCCACGCCCAAAGAGCCAGCAGGGAAAACTATGCCTTGTTCTAAAGCTCTTTGGGAACCGCTTGCGTAGCCCCACACACCTGGGGGCTGCAGGCTTTTCTCGCGCTTTCAGCCTCAGAAGAACCCTTTCGCACTTGGCGCCGCGCCAGGCCCAAAAATGGCCATATGTCTGGAGACTGGTCCCACGCCCAAAGAGCCAGCAGGGAAAACTATGCCTTGTTCTAAAGCTCTTTGGGAACCGCTTGCGTAGCCCCACACACCTGGGGGCTGCAGGCTTTTCTCGCGCTTTCAGCCTCAGAAGAACCCTTTCGCACTTGGCGCCGCGCCAGGCCCAAAAATGGCCATATGTCTGGAGACTGGTCCCACGCCCAAAGAGCCAGCAGGGAAAACTATGCCTTGTTCTAAAGCTCTTTGGGAAGCGCTCGCGTAGCCCCACACAAACTGGGGGCTGCAGGCTTTCCTGCTGCCTTCAGCCTCAAAACCACCCTTTCCCACTTGGCGCCGCACCAGGCCCAAAAATAGCCATATTTCTGGAGACTGGTCCCACGCCCAAAGAGCCAGCAGGGAAAACTATGCCTTGTTCTAAAGCTCTTTGGGAACCGCTTGCGTAGCCCCACACACCTGGGGGCTGCAGGCTTTCCTGCTCTCTTCAGCCTCAAAACCACCCTTTCCCACTTGGCGCCGCGCCAGGCCCAAAAATGGCCATATGTCTGGAGACTGGTCCCACGCCCAAAGAGCCAGCAGGGAAAACTATGCCTTGTTCTAAAGCTCTTTGGGAACCGCTTGCGTAGCCCCACACACCTGGGGGCTGCAGGCTTTCCTGCTGCCTTCAGCCTCAAAACCACCCTTTCCCAATTGGCGCCGCGCCAGGCACAAAAATGGCCATATGTCTGGAGATTGGTCCCACGCCCAAAGAGCCAGCAGGGAAAACTATGCCTTGTTCTAAAGCTCTTTGGGAACGGCTTGCGTAGCCCCGCACACCTGGGGGCTGCAGGCTTTTCTCGCGCTTTCAGCCTCAGAAGAACCCTTTCGCACTTGGCGCCGCGCCAGGCCCAAAAATGGCCATATGTCTGGAGACTGGTCCCACGCCCAAAGAGCCAGCAGGGAAAACTATGCCTTGTTCTAAAGCTCTTTGGGAACCGCTTGCGTAGCCCCACACACCTGGGGGCTACAGGCTTTCCTGCTGCCTTCAGCCTCAAAACCACCCTTTCCAACTTGGCGCCGCGCCAGGCCCAAAAATAGCCATATTTCTGGAGACTGGTCCCACGCCCAAAGAGCCAGCAGGGAAAACTATGCCTTGTTCTAAAGCTCTTTGGGAACCACTTGCGTAGCCCTACAGGCCTTGGGGGCTGCAGGCTTTCCTGCTGCCTTCAGCCTCAAAACCACCCTTTCCCACATGGCGTCACGCCAAGCCCAAAAATGGCCATATGTCTGGAGACTGGTCCCACGCCCAAAGAGCCAGCAGGGAAAACTATGCCTTGTTCTAAAGCTCTTTGGGAACCGCTTGCGTAGCCCCACACACCTGGGGGCTGCAGGCTTTCCTGCTGCCTTCAGCCTCAGAAGAACCCTTTCGCACTTGGCGCCACGCCAGGCCCAAAAATGGCCATATGTCTGGAGATTTGTTCCACGCCCAAAGAGCCAGCAGGGAAAACTATGCCTTGTTCTAAAGCTCTTTGGGAACGGCTTGCGTAGCCCCACACACCTGGGGGCTGCAGGCTTTCCTTCTCTCTTCAGCCTCAAAAGCACGCTTTCCCACTTGGCGCTGCGCCAGGCACAAAAATGGCCATATGTCTGGAGATTGGTCCCACGCCCAAAGAGCCAGCAGGGAAAACTATGCCTTTTTGTAAAGCTCTTTGGGAACCGCTTGCGTAGCCCCACACAAACTGGGGGCTGCAGGCTTTTCTCGCGCTTTCAGCCTCAGAAGAACCCTTTCGCAATTGGTGCCGCGCCAGGCCCAAAAATGGCCATATGTCTGGAGGTTGGTCCCACGCCCAAAGAGCCAGCAGGGAAAACTATGCCTTGTTCTAAAGCTCTTTGGGAACCGCTTGCGTAGCCCCACAGACCTGGGGGCTGCAGGCTTTCCTGCTGCCTTCAGCCTCAAAACCACCCTTTCCCACTTGGCGCCGCGCCAGGCCCAAAAATGGCCATATGGCTGGAGACTGGTCCCACGCCCAAAGAGCCAGCAGGGAAAACTATGCCTTGTTCTAAAGCTCTTTGGGAAGCGCTTGCGTAGCCCCACACAAACTGGGGGCTGCAGGCTTTCCTGCTGCCTTCTGCCTCAAAACCACCATTTCCCAGTTGGCGCCGCGCCAGGCACAAAAATAGCCATATGGCTGGAGACTGGTCCCACGCCCAAAGAGCCAGCAGGGAAAACTATGCCTTGTTCTAAAGCTCTTTGGGAACCGCTTGCGTAGCCCCACAGACCTGGGCGCTGCAGGCTTTCCTGCTGCCTTCAGCCTCAAAACCACCCTTTCCCACTTGGCGTCACGCCAGGCATAAAAATGGCCATATGTCTGGAGACTGGTCCCACGCCCAAAGAGCCAGCAGGGAAAACTATGCCTTGTTCTAAAGCTCTTTGGGAACCGCTTGCGTAGCCCCACACACCTGGGGGCTGCAGGCTTTCCTGCTGCCTTCAGCCTCAAAAAACCCCTTTCCCACTTGGCGCCGCGCCAGGCACAAAAATGGCCATATGTCTGGAGATTGGTCCCACGCCCAAAGAGCCAGCAGGGAAAACTATGCCTTGTTCTAAAGCTCTTTGGGAACCGCTTGCGTAGCCCCACACACCTGGGGGCTGCAGGCTTTTCTCGCGCTTTCAGCCTCAGAAGAACCCTTTCGCACTTGGCGCCGCGCCAGGCCCAAAAATGGCCATATGTCTGGAGACTGGTCCCACGCCCAAAGAGCCAGCAGGGAAAACTATGCCTTGTTCTAAAGCTCTTTGGGAACCGCTTGCGTAGCCCCACACACCTGGGGGCTGCAGGCTTTTCTCGCGCTTTCAGCCTCAGAAGAACCCTTTCGCACTTGGCGCCGCGCCAGGCCCAAAAATGGCCATATGTCTGGAGACTGGTCCCACGCCCAAAGAGCCAGCAGGGAAAACTATGCCTTGTTCTAAAGCTCTTTGGGAAGCGCTCGCGTAGCCCCACACAAACTGGGGGCTGCAGGCTTTCCTGCTGCCTTCAGCCTCAAAACCACCCTTTCCCACTTGGCGCCGCACCAGGCCCAAAAATAGCCATATTTCTGGAGACTGGTCCCACGCCCAAAGAGCCAGCAGGGAAAACTATGCCTTGTTCTAAAGCTCTTTGGGAACCGCTTGCGTGGCCCCACACACCTGGGGGCTGCAGGCTTTCCTGCTCTCTTCAGCCTCAGAAGAACCCTTTCGCACTTGGCGCCACGCCAGGCCCAAAAATGGCCATATGTCTGGAGATTTGTTCCACGCCCAAAGAGCCAGCAGGGAAAACTATGCCTTGTTCTAAAGCTCTTTGGGAACGGCTTGCGTAGCCCCACACACCTGGGGGCTGCAGGCTTTCCTTCTCTCTTCAGCCTAAAAAGCACGCTTTCCCACTTGGCGCTGCGCCAGGCACAAAAATGGCCATATGTCTGGAGATTGGTCCCACGCCCAAAGAGCCAGCAGGGAAAACTATGCCTTGTTCTAAAGCTCTTTGGGAACCGCTTGCGTAGCCCCACACACCTGGGGGCTGCAGGCTTTCCTGCTCTCTTCAGCCTCAAAACCACCCTTTCCCACTTGGCGCCGCGCCAGGCCCAAAAATGGCCATATGTCTGGAGACTGGTCCCACGCCCAAAGAGCCAGCAGGGAAAACTATGCCTTGTTCTAAAGCTCTTTGGGAACCGCTTGCGTAGCCCCACACACCTGGGGGCTGCAGGCTTTCCTGCTGCCTTCAGCCTCAAAACCACCCTTTCCCAATTGGCGCCGCGCCAGGCACAAAAATGGCCATATGTCTGGAGATTGGTCCCACGCCCAAAGAGCCAGCAGGGAAAACTATGCCTTGTTCTAAAGCTCTTTGGGAACGGCTTGCGTAGCCCCGCACACCTGGGGGCTGCAGGCTTTTCTCGCGCTTTCAGCCTCAGAAGAACCCTTTCGCACTTGGCGCCGCGCCAGGCCCAAAAATGGCCATATGTCTGGAGACTGGTCCCACGCCCAAAGAGCCAGCAGGGAAAACTATGCCTTGTTCTAAAGCTCTTTGGGAACCGCTTGCGTAGCCCCACACACCTGGGGGCTACAGGCTTTCCTGCTGCCTTCAGCCTCAAAACCACCCTTTCCCACTTGGCGCCGCACCAGGCCCAAAAATAGCCATATTTCTGGAGACTGGTCCCACGCCCAAAGAGCCAGCAGGGAAAAATATGCCTTGTTCTAAAGCTCTTTCGGAACCGCTTGCGTAGCCCCACAGACCTGGGGGCTGCAGGCTTTCCTGCTGCCTTCAGCCTCAGAAGAACCCTTTCGCACTTGGCGCCGCGCCAGGCCCAAAAATGGCCATATGTCTGGAGACTGGTCCCACGCCCAAAGAGCCAGCAGGGAAAACTATGCCTTGTTCTAAAGCTCTTTGGGAACCACTTGCGTAGCCCTACAGGCCTTGGGGGCTGCAGGCTTTCCTGCTGCCTTCAGCCTCAAAACCACCCTTTCCCACATGGCGTCACGCCAAGCCCAAAAATGGCCATATGTCTGGAGACTGGTCCCACGCCCAAAGAGCCAGCAGGGAAAACTATGCCTTGTTCTAAAGCTCTTTGGGAACCGCTTGCGTAGCCCCACACACCTGGGGGCTGCAGGCTTTCCTGCTGCCTTCAGCCTCAGAAGAACCCTTTCGCACTTGGCGCCACGCCAGGCCCAAAAATGGCCATATGTCTGGAGATTTGTTCCACGCCCAAAGAGCCAGCAGGGAAAACTATGCCTTGTTCTAAAGCTCTTTGGGAACGGCTTGCGTAGCCCCACACACCTGGGGGCTGCAGGCTTTCCTTCTCTCTTCAGCCTCAAAAGCACGCTTTCCCACTTGGCGCTGCGCCAGGCACAAAAATGGCCATATGTCTGGAGATTGGTCCCACGCCCAAAGAGCCAGCAGGGAAAACTATGCCTTTTTGTAAAGCTCTTTGGGAACCGCTTGCGTAGCCCCACACAAACTGGGGGCTGCAGGCTTTTCTCGCGCTTTCAGCCTCAGAAGAACCCTTTCGCAATTGGTGCCGCGCCAGGCCCAAAAATGGCCATATGTCTGGAGGTTGTTCCCACGCCCAAAGAGCCAGCAGGGAAAACTATGCCTTGTTCTAAAGCTCTTTGGGAACCGCTTGCGTAGCCCCACAGACCTGGGGGCTGCAGGCTTTCCTGCTGCCTTCAGCCTCAAAACCACCCTTTCCCACTTGGCGCCGCGCCAGGCCCAAAAATGGCCATATGGCTGGAGACTGGTCCCACGCCCAAAGAGCCAGCAGGGAAAACTATGCCTTGTTCTAAAGCTCTTTGGGAAGCGCTTGCGTAGCCCCACACAAACTGGGGGCTGCAGGCTTTCCTGCTGCCTTCTGCCTCAAAACCACCATTTCCCAGTTGGCGCCGCGCCAGGCACAAAAATAGCCATATGGCTGGAGACTGGTCCCACGCCCAAAGAGCCAGCAGGGAAAACTATGCCTTGTTCTAAAGCTCTTTGGGAACCGCTTGCGTAGCCCCACAGACCTGGGGGCTGCAGGCTTTCCTGCTGCCTTCAGCCTCAAAAAACCCCTTTCCCACTTGGCGCCGCGCCAGGCACAAAAATGGCCATATGTCTGGAGATTGGTCCCACGCCCAAAGAGCCAGCAGGGAAAACTATGCCTTGTTCTAAAGCTCTTTGGGAACCGCTTGCGTAGCCCCACACACCTGGGGGCTGCAGGCTTTTCTCGCGCTTTCAGCCTCAGAAGAACCCTTTCGCACTTGGCGCCGCGCCAGGCCCAAAAATGGCCATATGTCTGGAGACTGGTCCCACGCCCAAAGAGCCAGCAGGGAAAACTATGCCTTGTTCTAAAGCTCTTTGGGAACCGCTTGCGTAGCCCCACACACCTGGGGGCTGCAGGCTTTTCTCGCGCTTTCAGCCTCAGAAGAACCCTTTCGCACTTGGCGCCGCGCCAGGCCCAAAAATGGCCATATGTCTGGAGACTGGTCCCACGCCCAAAGAGCCAGCAGGGAAAACTATGCCTTGTTCTAAAGCTCTTTGGGAAGCGCTCGCGTAGCCCCACACAAACTGGGGGCTGCAGGCTTTCCTGTTGCCTTCAGCCTCAAAACCACACTTTCCCACTTGGCGCCGCACCAGGCCCAAAAATGGCCATATTTCTGGAGACTGGTCCCACGCCCAAAGAGCCAGCAGGGAAAACTATGCCTTGTTCTAAAGCTCTTTGGGAACCGCTTGCGTGGCCCCACACACCTGGGGGCTGCAGGCTTTCCTGCTCTCTTCAGCCTCAGAAGAACCCTTTCGCACTTGGCGCCACGCCAGGCCCAAAAATGGCCATATGTCTGGAGATTTGTTCCACGCCCAAAGAGCCAGCAGGGAAAACTATGCCTTGTTCTAAAGCTCTTTGGGAACGGCTTGCGTAGCCCCACACACCTGGGGGCTGCAGGCTTTCCTTCTCTCTTCAGCCTCAAAAGCACGCTTTCCCACTTGGCGCTGCGCCAGGCACAAAAATGGCCATATGTCTGGAGATTGGTCCCACGCCCAAAGAGCCAGCAGGGAAAACTATGCCTTGTTGTAAAGCTCTTTGGGAACCGCTTGCGTAGCCCCACACAAACTGGGGGCTGCAGGCTTTTCTCGCGCTTTCAGCCTCAGAAGAACCCTTTCCCACTTGGCGCTGCGCCAGGCCCAAAAATGGCCATATGTCTGGAGGTTGGCCCCACGCCCAAAGAGCCAGCAGGGAAAACTATGCCTTGTTCTAAAGCTCTTTGGGAACCGCTTGCGTAGCCCCACACACCTGGGGGCTGCAGGCTTTCCTGCTGCCTTCAGCCTCAAAACACCCCTTTCCCACTTGGCGCCGCGCCAGGCACAAAAATGGCCATATGTCTGGAGATTGGTCCCACGCCCAAAGAGCCAGCAGGGAAAACTATGCCTTGTTCTAAAGCTCTTTGGGAAGCGCTTGCGTAGCCCCACACACCTGGGGGCTGCAGGCTTTTCTCGCGCTTTCAGCCTCAGAAGAACCGTTTCGCACTTGGCGCCGCGCCAGGCCCAAAAATGGCCATATGTCTGGAGACTGGTCCCACGCCCAAAGAGCCAGCAGGGAAAACTATGCCTTGTTCTAAAGCTCTTGGGGAACCGCTTGCGTAGCCTCACACACCTGGGGGCTACAGGCTTTCCTGCTGCCTTCAGCCTCAAAACCACACTTTCCCACTTGGCGCCGCACCAGGCCCAAAAATAGCCATATTTCTGGAGACTGGTCCCACGCCCAAAGAGCCAGCAGGGAAAACTATGCCTTGTTGTAAAGCTCTTTGGGAACCGCTTGCGTAGCCCCACACACCTGGGGGCTGCAGGCTTTCCTGCTGCCTTCAGCCTCAAAACCACCCTTTCCCACTTGGCGCCGCGCCAGGCCCAAAAATGGCCATATGTCTGGAGACTGGTCCTACGCCCAAAGAGCCAGCAGGGAAAACTATGCCTTGTTCTAAAGCTCTTTGGGAACGGCTTGCGTAGCCCCACACACCTGGGGGCTGCAGGCTTTCCTTCTCTCTTCAGCCTCAAAAGCACGCTTTCCAACTTGGCGCTGCGCCAGGCCCAAAAATGGCCATATGTCTGGAGATTGGTCCCACGCCCAAAGAGCCAGCAGGGAAAACTATGCCTTGTTGTAAAGCTCTTTGGGAACCGCTTGCGTAGCCCCACACAAACTGGGGGCTGCAGGCTTTTCTCGCGCTTTCAGCCTCAGAAGAACCCTTTCGCAATTGGTGCCGCGCCAGGCCCAAAAATGGCCATATGTCTGGAGGTTGGTCCCACGCCCAAAGAGCCAGCAGGAAAAACTATGCCTTGTTCTAAAGCTCTTTGGGAACCTCTTGCGTAGCCCCACAGACCTGGGGGCTGCAGGCTTTCCTGCTGCCTTCAGCCTCAAAACCACCCTTTCCCACTTGGCGCCGCGCCAGGCCCAAAAATGGCCATATGGCTGGAGACTGGTCCCACGCCCAAAGAGCCAGCAGGGAAAACTATGCCTTGTTCTAAAGCTCTTTGGGAAGCGCTTCCGTAGCCCCACACAAACTGGGGGCTGCAGGCTTTCCTGCTGCCTTCTGCCTCAAAACCACCATTTCCCAGTTGGCGCCGCGCCAGGCACAAAAATAGCCATATGTCTGGAGACTGGTCCCACGCCCAAAGAGCCAGCAGGGAAAACTATGCCTTGTTCTAAAGCTCTTTGGGAACCGCTTGCGTAGCCCCACAGTCCTGGGGGCTGCAGGCTTTCCTGCTGCCTTCAGCCTCAAAACCACCCTTTCCCACGTGGCGTCACGCCAGGCACAAAAATGGCCATATGTCTGGAGACTGGTCCCACGCCCAAAGAGCCAGCAGGGAAAACTATGCCTTGTTCTAAAGCTCTTTGGGAACCGCTTGCGTAGCCCCACACACCTGGGGGCTGCAGGCTTTCCTGCTGCCTTCAGCCTCAAAACACCCCTTTCCCACTTGGCGCCGCGCCAGGCCCAAAAATGGCCATATGTCTGGAGACTGGTCCCTTTCCCAAAGAGCCAGCAGGGAAAACTATGCCTTGTTCTAAAGCTCTTTGGGAACCGCTTGCGTAGCCCCACACACCTGGGGGCTGCAGGCTTTTCTCGCGCTTTCAACCTCAGAAGAACCCTTTCGCACTTGGCGCCGCGCCAGGCCCAAAAATGGCCATATGTCTGGAGACTGGTCCCACGCCCAAAGAGCCAGCAGGGAAAACTATGCCTTGTTCTAAAGCTCTTGGGGAACCGCTTGCGTAGCCCCACACACCTGGGGGCTGCAGGCTTTTCTCGCGCTTTCAGCCTCAGAAGAACCCTTTCGCACTTGGCTCCGCGCCAGGCCCAAAAATGGCCATATGTCTGGAGACTGGTCCCACGCCCAAAGAGCCAGCAGGAAAAACTATGCCTTGTTCTAAAGCTCTTGGGGAACCGCTTGCGTAGCCCCACACACCTGGGGGCTACAGGCTTTCCTGCTGCCTTCAGCTTCAAAACCACCCTTTCCCACTTGGCGCCGCACCAGGCCCAAAAATAGCCATATTTCTGGAGACTGGTCCCACGCCCAAAGAGCCAGCAGGGAAAACTATGCCTTGTTCTAAAGCTCTTGGGGAACCGCTTGCGTAGCCCCACAGACCTGGGGGCTGCAGGCTTTCCTGCTGCCTTCAGCCTCAAAACCACCCTTTCCCACTTGGCGCCGCGCCAGGCCCAAAAATAGCCATATGTCTGGAGACTGGTCCCACGCCCAAAGAGCCAGCAGGGAAAACTATGCCTTGTTCTAAAGCTCTTTGGGAACCACTTGCGTAGCCCTACAGACCTGGGGGCTGCAGGCTTTCCTGCTGCCTTCAGCCTCAAAACCACCTTTTCCCACATGGCGTCACGCCAGGCCCAAAAATGGCCATATGTCTGGAGACTGGTCCCACGCCCAAAGAGCCAGCAGGGAAAACTATGCCTTGTTCTAAAGCTCTTTGGGAACCGCTTGCGTAGCCCCACAGACCTGGGGGCTGCAGGCTTTCCTGCTGCCTTCAGCCTCAAAACCACCCTTTCCCACGTGGCGTCACGCCAGGCCCAAAAATGGCAATATGTCTGGAGACTGGTCCCACGCCCAAAGAGCCAGCAGGGAAAACTATGCCTTGTTCTAAAGCTCTTTGGGAACCGCTTGCGTAGCCCCACACACCTGGGGGCTGCAGGCTTTTCTCGCGCTTTCAGCCTCAGAAGAACCCTTTCGCAATTGGCGCCGCGCCAGGCCCAAAAATGGCCATATGTCTGGAGACTGGTCCCACGCCCAAAGAGCCAGCAGGGAAAACTATGCCTTGTTCTAAAGCTCTTGGGGAACCGCTTGCGTAGCCCCACACACCTGGGGGCTGCAGGCTTTTCTCGCGCTTTCAGCCTCAGAAGAACCCTTTCGCACTTGGCGCCGCGCCAGGCCCAAAAATGGCCATATGTCTGGAGACTGGTCCCACGCCCAAAGAGCCAGCAGGGAAAACTATGCCTTGTTCTAAAGCTCTTTGGGAACGGCTTGCGTAGCCCCACACACTCTGGGGGCTGCAGGCTTTCCTGCTGCCTTCAGCCTCAAAACCACACTTTCCCACTTGGCGCCGCGCCAGGCCCAAAAATGGCCATATGGCTGGAGACTGGTCCCACGCCCAAAGAGCCAGCAGGGAAAACTATGCCTTGTTCTAAAGCTCTTTGGGAAGCGCTTGCGTAGCCCCACACAAACTGGGGGCTGCAGGCTTTCCTGCTGCCTTCTGCCTCAAAACCACCATTTCCCAGTTGGCGCCGCGCCAGGCACAAAAATAGCCATATGGCTGGAGACTGGTCCCACGCCCAAAGAGCCAGCAGGGAAAACTATGCCTTGTTCTAAAGCTCTTTGGGAACCGCTTGCGTAGCCCCACACACCTGGGGGCTGCAGGCTTTCCTGCTGCCTTCAGCCTCAAAACCACCCTTTCCCACTTGGCGTCACGCCAGGCACAAAAATGGCCATATGTCTGGAGACTGGTCCCACGCCCAAAGAGCCAGCAGGGAAAACTATGCCTTGTTCTAAAGCTCTTTGGGAACCGCTTGCGTAGCCCCACACACCTGGGGGCTGCAGGCTTTTCTCGCGCTTTCAGCCTCAGAAGAACCCTTTCGCAATTGGCGCCGCGCCAGGCCCAAAAAAGGCCATATGTCTGGAGACTGGTCCCACGCCCAAAGAGCCAGCAGGGAAAACTATGCCTTGTTCTAAAGCTCTTTGGGAACCGCTTGCGTAGCCCCACACACCTGGGGGCTGCAGGCTTTTCTCGCGCTTTCAGCCTCAGAAGAACCCTTTCGCACTTGGCGCCGCGCCAGGCCCAAAAATGGCCATATGTCTGGAGACTGGTCCCACGCCCAAAGAGCCAGCAGGGAAAACTATGCCTTGTTCTAAAGCTCTTTGGGAACCGCTTGCGTAGCCCCACACACCTGGGGGCTGCAGGCTTTTCTCGCGCTTTCAGCCTCAGAAGAACCCTTTCGCACTTGGCGCCGCGCCAGGCCCAAAAATGGCCATATGTCTGGAGACTGGTCCCACGCCCAAAGAGCCAGCAGGGAAAACTATGCCTTGTTCTAAAGCTCTTTGGGAACCGCTTGCGTAGCCCCACAGACCTGGGGGCTGCAGGATTTCCTGCTGCCTTCAGCCTCAAAAGCACCCTTTCTCACTTGGCGCCGCGCCAGGCCCAAAAATAGCCATATGTCTGGAGACTGGTCCCACGCCCAAAGAGCCAGCAGGGAAAACTATGCCTTGTTCTAAAGCTCTTTGGGAACTGCTTGCGTAGCCCCACACACCTCGGGGCTGCAGGCTTTCCTGCTCTCTTCAGCCTCAAAAAACCCCTTTCCCACTTGGCGCCGCGCCAGGCCCAAAAATGGCCATATGTCTGGAGATTGGTCCCACGCCCAAAGAGCCAGCAGGGAAAACTATGCCTTGTTCTAAAGCTCTTTGGGAACCGCTTGCGTAGCCCCACACACCTGGGGGCTGCAGGCTTTTCTCGCGCTTTCAGCCTCAGAAGAACCCTTTCGCACTTGGCGCCGCGCCAGGCCCAAAAATGGCCATATGTCTGGAGACTGGTCCCACGCCCAAAGAGCCAGCAGGGAAAACTATGCCTTGTTCTAAAGCTCTTGGGGAACCGCTTGCGTAGCCTCACACACCTGGGGGCTGCAGGCTTTTCTCGCGCTTTCAGCCTCAGAAGAACCCTTTCGCACTTGGCGCCGCGCCAGGCCCAAAAATGGCCATATGTCTGGAGACTGGTCATACGCCCAAAGAGCCAGCAGGGAAAACTATGCCTTGTTCTAAAGCTCTTGGGGAAACGCTTGCGTAGCCCCACACACCTGGGGGCTACAGGCTTTCCTGCTGCCTTCAGCCTCAAAACCACCCTTTCCCACTTGGCGCCGCACCAGGCCCAAAAATAGCCATATTTCTGGAGACTGGTCCCACGCCCAAAGAGCCAGCAGGGAAAACTATGCCTTGTTCTAAAGCTCTTTGGGAACCGCTTGCGTAGCCCCACACACCTGGGGGCTGCAGGCTTTCCTGCTCTCTTCAGCCTCAAAAGCACGCTTTCCCACTTGGCGCCGCGCCAGGCACAAAAATGGCCATATGTCTGGAGATTGGTCCCACGCCCAAAGAGCCAGCAGGGAAAACTATGCCTTGTTCTAAAGCTCTTTGGGAACCGCTTGCGTAGCCCCACACACCTGGGGGCTGCAGGCTTTCCTGCTGCCTTCAGCCTCAAAACCACCCTTTCCCACTTGGCGCCGCGCCAGGCCCAAAAATGGCCATATGTCTGGAGATTGGTCCCACGCCCAAAGAGCCAGCAGGGAAAACTATGCCTTGTTCTAAAGCTCTTTGGGAACCGCTTGCGTAGCCCCACACACCTCGGGGCTGCAGGCTTTCCTGCTCTCTTCAGCCTCAAAACACCCCTTTCCCACTTGGCGCCGCGCCAGGCACAAAAATGGCCATATGTCTGGAGATTGGTCCCACGCCCAAAGAGCCAGCAGGGAAAACTATGCCTTGTTCTAAAGCTCTTTGGGAACCGCTTGCGTAGCCCCACACACCTGGGGGCTGCAGGCTTTTCTCGCGCTTTCAGCCTCAGAAGAACCGTTTCGCACTTGGCGCCGCGCCAGGCCCAAAAATGGCCATATGTCTGGAGACTGGTCCCACGCCCAAAGAGCCAGCAGGGAAAACTATGCCTTGTTCTAAAGCTCTTGGGGAACCGCTTGCGTAGCCTCACACACCTGGGGGCTGCAGGCTTTTCTCGCGCTTTCAGCCTCAGAAGAACCCTTTCGCACTTGGCGCCGCGCCAGGCCCAAAAATGGCCATATGTCTGGAGACTGGTCCCACGCCCAAAGAGCCAGCAGGGAAAACTATGCCTTGTTCTAAAGCTCTTGGGAAAAGGCTTGCGTAGCCCCACACACCTGGGGGCTACAGGCTTTCCTGCTGCCTTCAGCCTCAAAACCACCCTTTCCCACTTGGCGCCGCACCAGGCCCAAAAATAGCCATATTTCTGGAGACTGGTCCCACGCCCAAAGAGCCAGCAGGGAAAACTATGCCTTCTTCTAAAGCTCTTTGGGAACCGCTTGCGTAGCCCCACAGACCTGGGGGCTGCAGGCTTTCCTGCTACCTTCAGCCTCAAAACCACCCTTTCCCACTTGGCGCCGCGCCAGGCCCAAAAATAGCCATATGGCTGGAGACTGGTCCCACACCCAAAGAGCCAGCAGGGAAAACTATGCCTTGTTCTAAAGCTCTTTGGGAACCACTTGCGTAGCCATACAGATCTGGGGGCTGCAAGCTTTCCTGCTGCCTTCAGCCTCAAAACCACCCTTTCCCACATGGCGTCACGCCAGGCCCAAAAATGGCCATATGTCTGGAGACTGGTCCCACGCCCAAAGAGCCAGCAGGGAAAACTATGCCTTGTTCTAAAGCTCTTTGGGAACCGCTTGCGTAGCCCCACACACCTGGGGGCTGCAGGCTTTCCTGCTCTCTTCAGCCTCAGAAGAACCCTTTCGCACTTGGCGCCACGCCAGGCCCAAAAATGGCCATATGTCTGGAGATTTGTTCCACGCCCAAAGAGCCAGCAGGGAAAACTATGCCTTGTTCTAAAGCTCTTTGGGAACCGCTTGCGTAGCCCCACACACCTGGGGGCTGCAGGCTTTCCTGCTCTCTTCAGCCTCAAAAGCACGCTTTCCCACTTGGCGCCGCGCCAGGCACAAAAATGGCCATATGTCTGGAGATTGGTCCCACGCCCAAAGAGCCAGCAGGGAAAACTATGCCTTGTTCTAAAGCTCTTTGGGAACCGCTTGCGTAGCCCCACACACCTGGGGGCTGCAGGCTTTCCTGCTGCCTTCAGCCTCAAAACCACCCTTTCCCACTTGGCGCCGCGCCAGGCCCAAATATGGCCATATGTCTGGAGATTGGTCCCACGCCCAAAGAGCCAGCAGGGAAAACTATGCCTTGTTCTAAAGCTCTTTGGGAACCGCTTGCGTAGCCCCACACACCTGGGGGCTGCAGGCTTTTCTCGCGCTATCAGCCTCAGAAGAACCCTTTCGCACTTGGCGCCGCGCCAGGCCCAAAAATGGCCATATGTCTGGAGACTGGTCCCACGCCCAAAGAGCCAGCAGGGAAAACTATGCCTTGTTCTAAAGCTCTTTGGGAACCGCTTGCGTAGCCCCACACACCTGGGGGCTGCAGGCTTTCCTGCTCTCTTCAGCCTCAGAAGAACCCTTTCGCACTTGGCGCCACGCCAGGCCCAAAAATGGCCATATGTCTGGAGATTTGTTCCACGCCCAAAGAGCCAGCAGGGAAAACTATGCCTTGTTCTAAAGCTCTTTGGGAACGGCTTGCGTAGCCCCACACACCTGGGGGCTGCAGGCTTTCCTGCTCTCTTCAGCCTCAAAAGCACGCTTTCCCACTTGGCGCCGCACCAGGCACAAAAATGGCCATATGTCTGGAGATTGGTCCCACGCCCAAAGAGCCAGCAGGGAAAACTATGCCTTGTTCTAAAGCTCTTTGGGAACCGCTTGCGTAGCCCCACACACCTGGGGGCTGCAGGCTTTCCTGCTGCCTTCAGCCTCAAAACCACCCTTTCCCACTTGGCGCCGCGCCAGGCCCAAAAATGGCCATATGTCTGGAGATTGGTCCCACGCCCAAAGAGCCAGCAGGGAAAACTATGCCTTGTTCTAAAGCTCTTTGGGAACCGCTTGCGTAGCCCCACACACCTGGGGGCTGCAGGCTTTTCTCGCGCTTTCAGCCTCAGAAGAACCCTTTCGCACTTGGCGCCGTGCCAGGCCCAAAAATGGCCATATGTCTGGAGACTGGTCCCACGCCCAAAGAGCCAGCAGGGAAAACTATGCCTTGTTCTAAAGCTCTTTGGGAACCGCTTGCGTAGCCCCACACACATGGGGGCTGCAGGCTTTCCTGCTCTCTTCAGCCTCAGAAGAACCCTTTCGCACTTGGCGCCACGCCAGGCCCAAAAATGGCCATATGTCTGGAGATTTGTTCCACGCCCAAAGAGCCAGCAGGGAAAACTATGCCTTGTTCTAAAGCTCTTTGGGAACGGCTTGCGTAGCCCCACACACCTGGGGGCTGCAGGCTTTCCTGCTCTCTTCAGCCTCAAAAGCACGCTTTCCCACTTGGCGCCGCGCCAGGCACAAAAATGGCCATATGTCTGGAGATTGGTCCCACGCCCAAAGAGCCAGCAGGGAAAACTATGCCTTGTTCTAAAGCTCTTTGGGAACCGCTTGCGTAGCCCCACACACCTGGGGGCTGCAGGCTTTCCTGCTGCCTTCAGCCTCAAAACCACCCTTTCCCACTTGGCGCCGCGCCAGGCCCAAAAATGGCCATATGTCTGGAGATTGGTCCCACGCCCAAAGAGCCAGCAGGGAAAACTATGCCTTGTTCTAAAGCTCTTTGGGAACCGCTTGCGTAGCCCCACACACCTGGGGGCTGCAGGCTTTTCTCGCGCTTTCAGCCTCAGAAGAACCCTTTCGCACTTGGCGCCGCGCCAGGCCCAAAAATGGCCATATGTCTGGAGAATGGTCCCACGCCCAAAGAGCCAGCAGGGAAAACTATGCCTTGTTCTAAAGCTCTTTGGGAACCGCTTGCGTAGCCCCACACACCTGGGGTCTACATGCTTTCCTGCTCTCTTCAGCCTCAGAAGAACCCTTTCGCACTTGGCGCCGCGCCAGGCCCAAAAATGGCCATATGTCTGGAGATTGGTTCCACGCCCAAAGAGCCAGCAGGGAAAACGATGCCTTGTTCTAAAGCTCTTTGGGAACCGTTTGCGTAGCCCCACACACCTGGGGGCTGCAGGCTTTCCTGCTGCCTTCCGCCTCAAAACCACCCTTTCCCACATGGCGTCACGCCAGGCACAAAAATGGCCATATGTCTGGAGACTGGTCCCACGCCCAAAGAGCCAGCAGGGAAAACGATGCCTTGTTCTAAAGCTCTTTGGGAACCGTTTGCGTAGCCCCACACACCTCGGGGCTGCAGGCTTTCCTGCTCTCTTCAGCCTCAGAAGAACCCTTTCGCACTTGGCGCCGCGCCAGGCCCAAAAATGGCCATATGTTTGGAGATTGGTCCCACGCCCAAAGAGCCAGCAGGGAAAACTATGCCTTGTTCTAAAGCTCTTTGGGAACCGCTTGCGTAGCCCCACACACCTGGGGGCTGCAGGCTTTCCTGCTGCCTTCAGCCTCAAAACCACCCTTTCCCACTTGGCGCCGCGCCAGGCCCAAAAATGGCCATATGTCTGGAGATTGGTCCCACGCCCAAAGAGCCAGCAGGGAAAACTATGCCTTGTTCTAAAGCTCTTTGGGAACCGCTTGCGTAGCCCCACACAAACTGGGGGCTGCAGGCTTTTCTCGCGCTTTCAGCCTCAAAAGCACGCTTTCCCACTTGGCCCCGTACCAGGCACAAAAATGGCCATATGTCTGGAGATTGGTCCCACGCCCAAAGAGCCAGCAGGGAAAACTATGCCTTGTTCTAAAGCTCTTTGGGAACCGCTTGCGTAGCCCCACACACCTGGGGGCTGCAGGCTTTCCTGCTCTCTTCAGCCTCAGAAGAACCCTTTCGCACTTGGCGCCACGCCAGGCACAAAAATGGCCATATGTCTGGAGACTGGTGCCACGCCCAAAGAGCCAGCAGGGAATACTATGCCTTGTTCTAAAGCTCTTTGGGAACGGCTTGCGTAGCCCCAAACACCTGGGGGCTGCAGACTTTCCTGCTCTCTTCAGCCTCAAAAGCACGCTTTCCCACTTGGCCCCGTACCAGGCACAAAAATGGCCATATGTCTGGAGATTGGTCCCACGCCCAAAGAGCCAGCAGGGAAAACTATGCCTTGTTCTAAAGCTCTTTGGGAACCGCTTGCGTAGCCCCACACATCTGGGGGCTGCAGGCTTTCCTGCTGCCTTCTGCCTCAAAACCACCATTTCCCACTTCGCGCTGCGCCATGCCCAAAAATAGCCATATGGCTGGAGACTGGTCCCACGCCCAAAGAGCCAGCAGGGAAAACTATGCCTTGTTCTAAAGCTCTTTGGGAACCGCTTGCGTAGCCCCACACACCTGGGGGCTGCAGGCTTTCCTGCTGCCTTCAGCCTCAAAACCACCCTTTCCCACTTGGCGTCACGCCAGGCACAAAAATTGCCATATGTCTGGAGACTGGTCCCACGCCCAAAGAGCCAGCAGGGAAAACTATGCCTTGTTCTAAAGCTCTTTGGGAACGGCTTGCGTAGCCCCACACACCTGGGGGCTGCAGGCTTTCCTGCTCTCTTCAGCCTCAGAAGAACCCTTTCCCACTTGGCGCCGCGCCAGGCCCAAAAATGGCCATATGTCTGGAGACTGGTCCCACGCCCAAAGAGCCAGCAGGGAAAACTATGCCTTGTTCTAAAGCTCTTTGGGAACGGCTTGCGTAGCCCCACACACCTGGGGGCTGCAGGCTTTTCTCGCGCTTTCAGCCTCAGAAGAACCCTTTCGCACTTGGCGCCGCGCCAGGCCCAAAAATGGCCATATGTCTGGAGACTGGTCCCACGCCCAAAGAGCCAGCAGGGAAAACTATGCCTTGTTCTAAAGCTCTTGGGGAACCGCTTGCGTAGCCCCACACACCTGGGGGCTACAGGCTTTCCTGCTGCCTTCAGCCTCAAAACCACCCTTTCCCACTTGGCGCCGCGCCAGGCCCAAAAATGGCCATATGGCTGGAGACTGGTCCCACGCCCAAAGAGCCAGCAGGGAAAACTATGCCTTGTTCTAAAGCTCTTTGGGAACCGCTTGCGTAGCCCCACACAAACTGGGGGCTGCAGGCTTTCCTGCTGCCTTCTGCCTCAAAACCACCCTTTCCCACTTAGCGCCGCGCCATGCCCAAAAATAGCCATATGGCTGGAGACTGGTCCCACGCCCAAAGAGCCAGCAGGGAAAACTATGCCTTGTTCTAAAGCTCTTTGGGAACCGCTTGCGTAGCCCCACAGACCTGCGGGCTGCAGGCTTTCCTGCTGCCTTCAGCCTCAAAACCACCCTTTCCCACTTGGCGTCACGCCAGGCACAAAAATGGCCATATGTTTGGAGGTTGGTCCCACGCCCAAAGAGCCAGCAGGGAGAACTATGCCTTGTTCTAAAGCTCTTTGGGAACCGCTTGCGTAGCCCCACACACCTGGGGGCTGCAGGCTTTCCTGCTGCCTTCAGCCTCAAAGCCACCCTTTCCCACTTGGCGCCGCGCCAGGCACAAAAATGGCCATATGTCTGGAGATTGGTCCCACGCCCAAAGAGCCAGCAGGGAAAACTATGCCTTGTTCTAAAGCTCTTTGGGAACCGCTTGCGTAGCCCCACACACCTGGGGGCTGCAGGCTTTTCTCGCGCTTTCAGCCTCAGAAGAACCCTTTCGCACTTGGCGCCGCGCCAGGCCCAAAAATGGCGATATGTCTGGAGACTGGTCCCACGCCCAAAGAGCCAGCAGGGAAAACTATGCCTTGTTCTAAAGCTCTTTGGGAACTGCTTGCGTAGCCCCACACACCAGGGGGCTACAGGCTTTCCTGCTGCCTTCAGCCTCAAAACCACCCTTTCCCACTTGGCGCCGCGCCAGGCCCAAAAATGGCCATATGGCTGGAGACTGGTCCCACGCCCAAAGAGCCAGCAGGGAAAACTATGCCTTGTTCTAAAGCTCTTTGGGAACCGCTTGCGTAGCCCCACACACCTGGGGGCTGCAGGCTTTCCTGCTGCCTTCAGCCTCAAAACCACCCTTTCCCACTTGGCGCCGCGCCAGGCCCAAATATGGCCATATGTCTGGAGATTGGTCCCACGCCCAAAGAGCCAGCAGGGAAAACTATGCCTTGTTCTAAAGCTCTTTGGGAACCGCTTGCGTAGCCCCACACACCTGGGGGCTGCAGGCTTTTCTCGCGCTATCAGCCTCAGAAGAACCCTTTCGCACTTGGCGCCGCGCCAGGCCCAAAAATGGCCATATGTCTGGAGACTGGTCCCACGCCCAAAGAGCCAGCAGGGAAAACTATGCCTTGTTCTAAAGCTCTTTGGGAACCGCTTGCGTAGCCCCACACACCTGGGGGCTGCAGGCTTTCCTGCTCTCTTCAGCCTCAGAAGAACCCTTTCGCACTTGGCGCCACGCCAGGCCCAAAAATGGCCATATGTCTGGAGATTTGTTCCACGCCCAAAGAGCCAGCAGGGAAAACTATGCCTTGTTCTAAAGCTCTTTGGGAACGGCTTGCGTAGCCCCACACACCTGGGGGCTGCAGGCTTTCCTGCTCTCTTCAGCCTCAAAAGCACGCTTTCCCACTTGGCGCCGCGCCAGGCACAAAAATGGCCATATGTCTGGAGATTGGTCCCACGCCCAAAGAGCCAGCAGGGAAAACTATGCCTTGTTCTAAAGCTCTTTGGGAACCGCTTGCGTAGCCCCACACACCTGGGGGCTGCAGGCTTTCCTGCTGCCTTCAGCCTCAAAACCACCCTTTCCCACTTGGCGCCGCGCCAGGCCCAAAAATGGCCATATGTCTGGAGATTGGTCCCACGCCCAAAGAGCCAGCAGGGAAAACTATGCCTTGTTCTAAAGCTCTTTGGGAACCGCTTGCGTAGCCCCACACACCTGGGGGCTGCAGGCTTTTCTCGCGCTTTCAGCCTCAGAAGAACCCTTTCGCACTTGGCGCCGTGCCAGGCCCAAAAATGGCCATATGTCTGGAGACTGGTCCCACGCCCAAAGAGCCAGCAGGGAAAACTATGCCTTGTTCTAAAGCTCTTTGGGAACCGCTTGCGTAGCCCCACACACATGGGGGCTGCAGGCTTTCCTGCTCTCTTCAGCCTCAGAAGAACCCTTTCGCACTTGGCGCCACGCCAGGCCCAAAAATGGCCATATGTCTGGAGATTTGTTCCACGCCCAAAGAGCCAGCAGGGAAAACTATGCCTTGTTCTAAAGCTCTTTGGGAACGGCTTGCGTAGCCCCACACACCTGGGGGCTGCAGGCTTTCCTGCTCTCTTCAGCCTCAAAAGCACGCTTTCCCACTTGGCGCCGCGCCAGGCACAAAAATGGCCATATGTCTGGAGATTGGTCCCACGCCCAAAGAGCCAGCAGGGAAAACTATGCCTTGTTCTAAAGCTCTTTGGGAACCGCTTGCGTAGCCCCACACACCTGGGGGCTGCAGGCTTTCCTGCTGCCTTCAGCCTCAAAACCACCCTTTCCCACTTGGCGCCGCGCCAGGCCCAAAAATGGCCATATGTCTGGAGATTGGTCCCACGCCCAAAGAGCCAGCAGGGAAAACTATGCCTTGTTCTAAAGCTCTTTGGGAACCGCTTGCGTAGCCCCACACACCTGGGGGCTGCAGGCTTTTCTCGCGCTTTCAGCCTCAGAAGAACCCTTTCGCACTTGGCGCCGCGCCAGGCCCAAAAATGGCCATATGTCTGGAGAATGGTCCCACGCCCAAAGAGCCAGCAGGGAAAACTATGCCTTGTTCTAAAGCTCTTTGGGAACCGCTTGCGTAGCCCCACACACCTGGGGTCTACATGCTTTCCTGCTCTCTTCAGCCTCAGAAGAACCCTTTCGCACTTGGCGCCGCGCCAGGCCCAAAAATGGCCATATGTCTGGAGATTGGTTCCATGCCCAAAGAGCCAGCAGGGAAAACGATGCCTTGTTCTAAAGCTCTTTGGGAACCGTTTGCGTAGCCCCACACACCTCGGGGCTGCAGGCTTTCCTGCTCTCTTCAGCCTCAGAAGAACCCTTTCGCACTTGGCGCCGCGCCAGGCCCAAAAATGGCCATATGTTTGGAGATTGGTCCCACGCCCAAAGAGCCAGCAGGGAAAACTATGCCTTGTTCTAAAGCTCTTTGGGAACCGCTTGCGTAGCCCCACACACCTGGGGGCTGCAGGCTTTCCTGCTGCCTTCAGCCTCAAAACCACCCTTTCCCACTTGGCGCCGCGCCAGGCCCAAAAATGGCCATATGTCTGGAGATTGGTCCCACGCCCAAAGAGCCAGCAGGGAAAACTATGCCTTGTTCTAAAGCTCTTTGGGAACCGCTTGCGTAGCCCCACACAAACTGGGGGCTGCAGGCTTTTCTCGCGCTTTCAGCCTCAAAAGCACGCTTTCCCACTTGGCCCCGTACCAGGCACAAAAATGGCCATATGTCTGGAGATTGGTCCCACGCCCAAAGAGCCAGCAGGGAAAACTATGCCTTGTTCTAAAGCTCTTTGGGAACCGCTTGCGTAGCCCCACACACCTGGGGGCTGCAGGCTTTCCTGCTCTCTTCAGCCTCAGAAGAACCCTTTCGCACTTGGCGCCACGCCAGGCACAAAAATGGCCATATGTCTGGAGACTGGTGCCACGCCCAAAGAGCCAGCAGGGAATACTATGCCTTGTTCTAAAGCTCTTTGGGAACGGCTTGCGTAGCCCCACACACCTGGGGGCTGCAGACTTTCCTGCTCTCTTCAGCCTCAAAAGCACGCTTTCCCACTTGGCCCCGTACCAGGCACAAAAATGGCCATATGTCTGGAGATTGGTCCCACGCCCAAAGAGCCAGCAGGGAAAACTATGCCTTGTTCTAAAGCTCTTTGGGAACCGCTTGCGTAGCCCCACACATCTGGGGGCTGCAGGCTTTCCTGCTGCCTTCTGCCTCAAAACCACCATTTCCCACTTCGCGCTGCGCCATGCCCAAAAATAGCCATATGGCTGGAGACTGGTCCCACGCCCAAAGAGCCAGCAGGGAAAACTATGCCTTGTTCTAAAGCTCTTTGGGAACCGCTTGCGTAGCCCCACACACCTGGGGGCTGCAGGCTTTCCTGCTGCCTTCAGCCTCAAAACCACCCTTTCCCACTTGGCGTCACGCCAGGCACAAAAATTGCCATATGTCTGGAGACTGGTCCCACGCCCAAAGAGCCAGCAGGGAAAACTATGCCTTGTTCTAAAGCTCTTTGGGAACGGCTTGCGTAGCCCCACACACCTGGGGGCTGCAGGCTTTCCTGCTCTCTTCAGCCTCAGAAGAACCCTTTCCCACTTGGCGCCGCGCCAGGCCCAAAAATGGCCATATGTCTGGAGACTGGTCCCACGCCCAAAGAGCCAGCAGGGAAAACTATGCCTTGTTCTAAAGCTCTTTGGGAACGGCTTGCGTAGCCCCACACACCTGGGGGCTGCAGGCTTTTCTCGCGCTTTCAGCCTCAGAAGAACCCTTTCGCACTTGGCGCCGCGCCAGGCCCAAAAATGGCCATATGTCTGGAGACTGGTCCCACGCCCAAAGAGCCAGCAGGGAAAACTATGCCTTGTTCTAAAGCTCTTGGGGAACCGCTTGCGTAGCCCCACACACCTGGGGGCTACAGGCTTTCCTGCTGCCTTCAGCCTCAAAACCACCCTTTCCCACTTGGCGCCGCGCCAGGCCCAAAAATGGCCATATGGCTGGAGACTGGTCCCACGCCCAAAGAGCCAGCAGGGAAAACTATGCCTTGTTCTAAAGCTCTTTGGGAACCGCTTGCGTAGCCCCACACAAACTGGGGGCTGCAGGCTTTCCTGCTGCCTTCTGCCTCAAAACCACCCTTTCCCACTTAGCGCCGCGCCATGCCCAAAAATAGCCATATGGCTGGAGACTGGTCCCACGCCCAAAGAGCCAGCAGGGAAAACTATGCCTTGTTCTAAAGCTCTTTGGGAACCGCTTGCGTAGCCCCACAGACCTGCGGGCTGCAGGCTTTCCTGCTGCCTTCAGCCTCAAAACCACCCTTTCCCACTTGGCGTCACGCCAGGCACAAAAATGGCCATATGTTTGGAGGTTGGTCCCACGCCCAAAGAGCCAGCAGGGAGAACTATGCCTTGTTCTAAAGCTCTTTGGGAACCGCTTGCGTAGCCCCACACACCTGGGGGCTGCAGGCTTTCCTGCTGCCTTCAGCCTCAAAGCCACCCTTTCCCACTTGGCGCCGCGCCAGGCACAAAAATGGCCATATGTCTGGAGATTGGTCCCACGCCCAAAGAGCCAGCAGGGAAAACTATGCCTTGTTCTAAAGCTCTTTGGGAACCGCTTGCGTAGCCCCACACACCTGGGGGCTGCAGGCTTTTCTCGCGCTTTCAGCCTCAGAAGAACCCTTTCGCACTTGGCGCCGCGCCAGGCCCAAAAATGGCGATATGTCTGGAGACTGGTCCCACGCCCAAAGAGCCAGCAGGGAAAACTATGCCTTGTTCTAAAGCTCTTTGGGAACTGCTTGCGTAGCCCCACACACCAGGGGGCTACAGGCTTTCCTGCTGCCTTCAGCCTCAAAACCACCCTTTCCCACTTGGCGCCACGCCATGCCCAAAAATGGCCATATGTCTGGAGACTGGTCCCACGCCCAAAGAGCCAGCAGGGAAAACTATGCCTTGTTCTAAAGCTCTTTGGGAACCGCTTGCGTAGCCCCACACATCTGGGGGCTGCAGGCTTTCCTGCTGCCTTCTGCCTCAAAACCACCATTTCCCACTTCGCGCCGCGCCATGCCCAAAAATAGCCATATGGCTGGAGACTGGTCCCACGCCCAAAGAGCCAGCAGGGAAAACTATGCCTTGTTCTAAAGCTCTTTGGGAACCGCTTGCGTAGCCCCACACACCTGGGGGCTGCAGGCTTTCCTGCTGCCTTCAGCCTCAAAACCACCCTTTCCCACTTGGCGTCACGCCAGGCACAAAAATTGCCATATGTCTGGAGACTGGTCCCACGCCCAAAGAGCCAGCAGGGAAAACTATGCCTTGTTCTAAAGCTCTTTGGGAACGGCTTGCGTAGCCCCACACACCTGGGGGCTGCAGGCTTTCCTGCTCTCTTCAGCCTCAGAAGAACCCTTTCGCACTTGGCGCCACGCCAGGCCCAAAAATGGCCATATGTCTGGAGATTTGTTCCACGCTCAAAGAGCCAGCAGGGAAAACTATGCCTTGTTCTAAAGCTCTTTGGGAACCGCTTGCGTAGCCCCACACACCTGGGGGCTGCAGGCTTTCCTGCTCTCTTCAGCCTCAAAAGCACCCTTTCCCACTTGGCGCCGCGCCAGGCCCAAAAATGGCCATATGTCTGGAGACTGGTCCCACGCCCAAAGAGCCAGCAGGGAAAACTATGCCTTGTTCTAAAGCTCTTTGGGAACCGCTTGCGTAGCCCCACACACCTGGGGGCTGCAGGCTTTCCTGCTCTCTTCAGCCTCAGAAGAACCCTTTCGCACTTGGCGCCACGCCAGGCAAAAAAATGGCCATATGTCTGGAGATTTGTTCCACGCCCAAAGAGCCAGCAGGGAAAACTATGCCTTGTTCTAAAGCTCTTTGGGAACCGCTTGCGTAGCCCCACACACCTGGGGGCTGCAGGCTTTCCTGCTCTCTTCAGCCTCAAAAGCACGCTTTCCCACTTGGCGCTGCGCCAGGCACAAAAATGGCCATATGTCTGGAGATTGGTCCCACGCCCAAAGAGCCAGCAGGGAAAACTATGCCTTGTTCTAAAGCTCTTTGGGAACGGCTTGCGTAGCCCCACACACCTGGGGGCTGCAGGCTTTCCTGCTGCCTTCAGCCTCAAAACCACCCTTTCCCACTTGGCGCCGCGCCAGGCCCAAAAATGGCCATATGTCTGGAGATTGGTCCCACGCCCAAAGAGCCAGCAGGGAAAACTATGCCTTGTTCTAAAGCTCTTGGGGAACCGCTTGCGTAGCCCCACACAAACTGGGGGCTGCAGGCTTTTCTCGCGCTTTCAGCCTCAGAAGAACCCTTTCGCAATTGGCGCCGCGCCAGGCCCAAAAATGGCCATATGTCTGGAGGTTGGCCCCACGCCCAAAGAGCCAGCAGGGAAAACTATGCCTTGTTCTAAAGCTCTTTGGGAACCGCTTGCGTAGCCCCACACACCTGGGGGCTGCAGGCTTTCCTGCTGCCTTCAGCCTCAAAACCACCCTTTCCCACTTGGCGTCACGCCAGGCACAAAAATGGCCATATGTCTGGAGACTGGTCCCACGCTCAAAGAGCCAGCAGGGAAAACTATGCCTTGTTCTAAAGCTCTTTGGGAACGGCTTGCGTAGCCCCACACACCTGGGGGCTGCAGGCTTTCCTGCTCTCTTCAGCCTCAGAAGAACCCTTTCGCACTTGGCGCCACGCCAGGCCCAAAAATGGCCATATGTCTGGAGATTTGTTCCACGCCCAAAGAGCCAGCAGGGAAAACTATGCCTTGTTCTAAAGCTCTTTGGGAACCGCTTGCGTAGCCCCACACACCTGGGGGCTGCAGGCTTTCCTGCTCTCTTCAGCCTCAAAAGCACCCTTTCCCACTTGGCGCCGCGCCAGGCACAAAAATGGCCATATGTCTGGAGACTGGTCCCACGCCCAAAGAGCCAGCAGGGAAAACTATGCCTTGTTCTAAAGCTCTTTGGGAACGGCTTGCGTAGCCCCACACACCTGGGGGCTGCAGGCTTTCCTGCTCTCTTCAGCCTCAGAAGAACCCTTTCGCACTTGGCGCCACGCCAGGCCCAAAAATGGCCATATGTCTGGAGATTTGTTCCACGCCCAAAGAGCCAGCAGGGAAAACTATGCCTTGTTCTAAAGCTCTTTGGGAACCGCTTGCGTAGCCCCACACACCTGGGGGCTGCAGGCTTTCCTGCTGCCTTCAGCCTCAAAACCACCCTTTCCCACTTGGCGCCGCGCCAGGCCCAAAAATGGCCATATGTCTGGAGATTGGTCCCACGCCCAAAGAGCCAGCAGGGAAAACTATGCCTTGTTCTAAAGCTCTTTGGGAACCGCTTGCGTAGCCCCACACAAACTGGGGGCTGCAGGCTTTTCTCGCGCTTTCAGCCTCAGAAGAACCCTTTCGCAATTGGCGCCGCGCCAGGCCCAAAAATGGCCATATGTCTGGAGGTTGGTCCCACGCCCAAAGAGCCAGCAGGGAAAACTATGCCTTGTTCTAAAGCTCTTTGGGAACCGCTTGCGTAGCCCCACACACCTGGGGGCTGCACGCTTTCCTGCTGCCTTCAGCCTCAAAACCACCCTTTCCCACTTGGCGTCACGCCAGGCACAAAAATGGCCATATGTCTGGAGACTGGTCCCACGCCCAAAGAGCCAGCAGGGAAAACTATGCCTTGTTCTAAAGCTCTTTGGGAACCGCTTGCGTAGCCCCACACACCTGGGGGCTGCAGGCTTTTCTCGCGCTTTCAGCCTCAGAAGAACCCTTTCGCACTTGGCGCCGCGCCAGGCCCAAAAATGGCCATATGTCTGGAGACTGGTCCCACGCCCAAAGAGCCAGCAGGGAAAACTATGCCTTGTTCTAAAGCTCTTTGGGAACCGCTTGTGTAGCCCCACACACCTGGGGGCTGCAGGCTTTCCTGCTCTCTTCAGCCTCAAAAGCACCCTTTCCCACTTGGCGCCGCGCCACCCCCAAAAATGGCCATATGTCTGGAGACTGGTCCCACGCCCAAAGAGCCAGCAGGGAAAACTATGCCTTGTTCTAAAGCTCTTTGGGAACCGCTTGCGTAGCCCCACACACCTGGGGGCTGCAGGCTTTCCTGCTCTCTTCAGCCTCAGAAGAACCCTTTCGCACTTGGCGCCACGCCAGGCAAAAAAATGGCCATATGTCTGGAGATTTGTTCCACGCCCAAAGAGCCAGCAGGGAAAACTATGCCTTGTTCTAAAGCTCTTTGGGAACCGCTTGCGTAGCCCCACACACCTGGGGGCTGCAGGCTTTCCTGCTCTCTTCAGCCTCAAAAGCACGCTTTCCCACTTGGCGCTGCGCCAGGCACAAAAATGGCCATATGTCTGGAGATTGGTCCCACGCCCAAAGAGCCAGCAGGGAAAACTATGCCTTGTTCTAAAGCTCTTTGGGAACGGCTTGCGTAGCCCCACACACCTGGGGGCTGCAGGCTTTCCTGCTGCCTTCAGCCTCAAAACCACCCTTTCCCACTTGGCGCCGCGCCAGGCCCAAAAATGGCCATATGTCTGGAGATTGGTCCCACGCCCAAAGAGCCAGCAGGGAAAACTATGCCTTGTTCTAAAGCTCTTGGGGAACCGCTTGCGTAGCCCCACACAAACTGGGGGCTGCAGGCTTTTCTCGCGCTTTCAGCCTCAGAAGAACCCTTTCGCAATTGGCGCCGCGCCAGGCCCAAAAATGGCCATATGTCTGGAGGTTGGCCCCACGCCCAAAGAGCCAGCAGGGAAAACTATGCCTTGTTCTAAAGCTCTTTGGGAACCGCTTGCGTAGCCCCACACACCTGGGGGCTGCAGGCTTTCCTGCTGCCTTCAGCCTCAAAACCACCCTTTCCCACTTGGCGTCACGCCAGGCACAAAAATGGCCATATGTCTGGAGACTGGTCCCACGCTCAAAGAGCCAGCAGGGAAAACTATGCCTTGTTCTAAAGCTCTTTGGGAACGGCTTGCGTAGCCCCACACACCTGGGGGCTGCAGGCTTTCCTGCTCTCTTCAGCCTCAGAAGAACCCTTTCGCACTTGGCGCCACGCCAGGCCCAAAAATGGCCATATGTCTGGAGATTTGTTCCACGCCCAAAGAGCCAGCAGGGAAAACTATGCCTTGTTCTAAAGCTCTTTGGGAACCGCTTGCGTAGCCCCACACACCTGGGGGCTGCAGGCTTTCCTGCTCTCTTCAGCCTCAAAAGCACCCTTTCCCACTTGGCGCCGCGCCAGGCACAAAAATGGCCATATGTCTGGAGACTGGTCCCACGCCCAAAGAGCCAGCAGGGAAAACTATGCCTTGTTCTAAAGCTCTTTGGGAACGGCTTGCGTAGCCCCACACACCTGGGGGCTGCAGGCTTTCCTGCTCTCTTCAGCCTCAGAAGAACCCTTTCGCACTTGGCGCCACGCCAGGCCCAAAAATGGCCATATGTCTGGAGATTTGTTCCACGCCCAAAGAGCCAGCAGGGAAAACTATGCCTTGTTCTAAAGCTCTTTGGGAACCGCTTGCGTAGCCCCACACACCTGGGGGCTGCAGGCTTTCCTGCTGCCTTCAGCCTCAAAACCACCCTTTCCCACTTGGCGCCGCGCCAGGCCCAAAAATGGCCATATGTCTGGAGATTGGTCCCACGCCCAAAGAGCCAGCAGGGAAAACTATGCCTTGTTCTAAAGCTCTTTGGGAACCGCTTGCGTAGCCCCACACAAACTGGGGGCTGCAGGCTTTTCTCGCGCTTTCAGCCTCAGAAGAACCCTTTCGCACTTGGCGCCGCGCCAGGCCCAAAAATGGCCATATGTCTGGAGGTTGGTCCCACGCCCAAAGAGCCAGCAGGGAAAACTATGCCTTGTTCTAAAGCTCTTTGGGAACCGCTTGCGTAGCCCCACACACCTGGGGGCTGCACGCTTTCCTGCTGCCTTCAGCCTCAAAACCACCCTTTCCCACTTGGCGTCACGCCAGGCACAAAAATGGCCATATGTCTGGAGACTGGTCCCACGCCCAAAGAGCCAGCAGGGAAAACTATGCCTTGTTCTAAAGCTCTTTGGGAACCGCTTGCGTAGCCCCACACACCTGGGGGCTGCAGGCTTTTCTCGCGCTTTCAGCCTCAGAAGAACCCTTTCGCACTTGGCGCCGCGCCAGGCCCAAAAATGGCCATATGTCTGGAGACTGGTCCCACGCCCAAAGAGCCAGCAGGGAAAACTATGCCTTGTTCTAAAGCTCTTGGGGAACCGCTTGCGTAGCCCCACACACCTGGGGGCTGCAGGCTTTTCTCGCGCTTTCAGCCTCAGAAGAACCCTTTCGCACTTGGCGCCGCGCCAGGCCCAAAAATGGCCATATGTCTGGAGACTGGTCCCACGCCCAAAGAGCCAGCAGGGAAAACTATGCCTTGTTCTAAAGCTCTTTGGGAACCGCTTGCGTAGCCCCACACACCTGGGAGCTGCAGGCTTTCCTGCTGCCTTCAGCCTCAAAACCACCCTTTCCCACTTGGCGTCACTCCAGGCACAAAAATGGCCATATGTCTGGAGGTTGGTCCCACGCCCAAAGAGCCAGCAGGGAAAACTATGCCTTGTTCTAAAGCTCTTTGGGAACCGCTTGTGTAGCCCCACACACCTGGGGGCTGCAGGCTTTCCTGCTCTCTTCAGCCTCAAAAGCACCCTTTCCCACTTGGCGCCGCGCCACCCCCAAAAATGGCCATATGTCTGGAGACTGGTCCCACGCCCAAAGAGCCAGCAGGGAAAACTATGCCTTGTTCTAAAGCTCTTTGGGAACCGCTTGCGTAGCCCCACACACCTGGGGGCTGCAGGCTTTCCTGCTCTCTTCAGCCTCAGAAGAACCCTTTCGCACTTGGCGCCACGCCAGGCAAAAAAATGGCCATATGTCTGGAGATTTGTTCCACGCCCAAAGAGCCATCAGGGAAAACTATGCCTTGTTCTAAAGCTCTTTGGGAACCGCTTGCGTAGCCCCACACACCTGGGGGCTGCAGGCTTTCCTGCTCTCTTCAGCCTCAGAAGCACGCTTTCCCACTTGGCGCTGCGCCAGGCACAAAAATGGCCATATGTCCGGAGATTGGTCCCACGCCCAAAGAGCCAGCAGGGAAAAATATGCCTTGTTCTAAAGCTCTTTGGGAACCGCTTGCGTAGCCCCACACACCTGGGGGCTGCAGGCTTTCCTGCTCTCTTCAGCCTCAAAACCACCCTTTCTCACTTGGCGCCGCGCCAGGCCCATAAATGGCCATATGTCTGGAGATTGGTCCCACGCCCAAAGAGCCAGCAGGGAAAACTATGCCTTGTTCTAAAGCTCTTGGGGAACCGCTTGCGTAGCCCCACACAAACTGGGGGCTGCAAGCTTTTCTCGCGCTTTCAGCCTCAGAAGAACCCTTTCGCAATTGGCGCTGCGCCAGGCCCAAACATGGCCATATGTCTGGAGACTGGTCCCACGCCCAAAGAGCCAGCAGGGAAAACTATGCCTTGTTCTAAAGCTCTTGGGGAACCGCTTGCGTAGCCCCACACACCTGGGGGCTGCAGGCTTTTCTCGCGCTTTCAGCCTCAGAAGAACCCTTTCGCACTTGGCGCCGCGCCAGGCCCAAAAATGGCCATATGTCTGGAGACTGGTCCCACGCCCAAAGAGCCAGCAGGGAAAACTATGCCTTGTTCTAAAGCTCTTGGGGAACCGCTTGCGTAGCCCCACACACCTGGGGGCTGCAGGCTTTTCTCGCGCTTTCAGCCTCAGAAGAACCCTTTCGCACTTGGCGCCGCGCCAGGCCCAAAAATGGCCATATGTCTGGAGATTGGTCCCACGCCCAAAGAGCCAGCAGGGAAAACTATGCCTTGTTCTAAAGCTCTTTGGGAACCGCTTGCGTAGCCCTACAGACCTGGGGGCTGCAGGCTTTCCTGCTGCCTTCAGCCTCAAAACCACCCTTTACCACATGGCGTCACGCCAGGCCCAAAAATGGCCAAATGTCTGGAGACTGGTCCCACGCCCAAAGAGCCAGCAGGGAAAACTATGCCTTGTTCTAAAGCTCTTTGGGAACCGCTTGCGTAGCCCCACAGACCTGGGGGCTGCAGGCTTTCCTGCTGCCTTCTGCTTCAAAACCACCATTTCCCACTTCGCGCCGCGCCATGCCCAAAAATAGCCATATGGCTGGAGACTGGTCCAACGCCCAAAGAGCCAGCAGGGAAAACTATGCCTTGTTCTAAAGCTCTTTGGGAACCGCTTGCGTAGCCCCACACACCTGGGTGCTGCACGCTTTCCTGCTGCCTTCAGCCTCCAAACCACCCTTTCCCACTTGGCGTCACGCCAGGCACAAAAATGGCCATATGTCTGGAGACTGGTCCCACGCCCAAAGAGCCAGCAGGGAAAACTATGCCTTGTTCTAAAGCTCTTTGGGAACCGCTTGCGTAGCCCCACACAAACTGGGGGCTGCAGGCTTTCCTGCTGCCTTCTGCCTCAAAACCACCATTTCCCACTTAGCGCCGCGCCATGCCCAAAAATAGCCATATGGCTGGAGACTGGTCCCACGCCCAAAGAGCCAGCAGGGAAAACTATGCCTTGTTCTAAAGCTCTTTGGGAACCGCTTGCGTAGCCCCACACACCTGGGGGCTGCAGGCTTTCCTGCTGCCTTCAGCCTCAAAACCACCCTTTCCCACTTGGCGTCACGCCAGGCACAAAAATGGCCATATGTCTGGAGACTGGTCCCACGCCCAAAGAGCCAGCAGGGAGAACTATGCCTTGTTCTAAAGCTCTTTGGGAACCGCTTGCGTAGCCCCACAGACCTGGGGGCTGCAGGCTTTCCTGCTGCCTTCAGCCTCAAAAGCACCCTTTCCCACTTGGCGCCGCGCCAGGCCCAAAAATAGTCATATGGCTGGAGACTGCTCCCACGCCCAAAGAGCCAGCAGGGAAAACTATGCCTTGTTCTAAAGCTCTTTGGGAACCACTTGCGTAGCCCTACAGACCTGGGGGCTGCAGGCTTTCCTGGGACCAATCTCCAGACATATGGCCATTTTTGGGCCTGGCGCGGCGCCAATTGCGAAAGGGTTCTTCTGAGGCTGAAAGCGCGAGAAAAGCCTGCAGCCCCCAGGTGTGTGGGGCTACGCAAGCGGTTCCCAAAGAGCTTTAGAACAAGGCATAGTTTTCCCTGCTGGCTCTTTGGGCGTGGGACCAGTCTCCAGACATATGGCCATTTTTGGGCCTGGCGTGACGCCAAGTGGGAAAGGGTGGTTTTGAGGCTGAAGAGAGCAGGAAAGCCTGCAGCCCCCAGGTGTGTGGGGCTACGCAAGCGGTTCCCAAAGAGCTTTAGAACAAGGCATAGTTTTCCCTGCTGGCTCTTTGGGCGTGGGACCAACCTCCAGACATATGGCCATTTTTGGGCCTGGCGCAGCGCCAAGTGGGAAAGGGGTGTTTTGAGGCTGAAGGCAGCAGGAAAGCCTGCAGCCCCCAGGTGTGTGGGGCTACGCAAGCGGTTCCCAAAGAGCTTTAGAACAAGGCATAGTTTTTCCTGCTGGCTCTTTGGGCGTGGGACCAGTCTCCAGACATATGGCCATTTTTGGGCCTGGCGCGGCGCCAAGTGGGAAAGGGTGCTTTTGAGGCTGAAGAGAGCAGGAAAGCCTGCAGCCCCCAGGTGTGTGGGGCTACGCAAGCGGTTCCCAAAGAGCTTTAGAACAAGGCATAGTTTTCCCTGCTGGCTCTTTGGGCGTGGAACAAATCTCCAGACATATGGCCATTTTTGGGCCTGGCGTGGCGCCAAGTGCGAAAGGGTTCTTCTGAGGCTGAAGAGAGCAGGAAAGCCTGCAGCCCCCAGGTGTGTGGGGCTACGCAAGCCGTTCCCAAAGAGCTTTAGAACAAGGCATAGTTTTCCCTGCTGGCTCTTTGGGCGTGGGACCAGTCTCCAGACATATGGCCATTTTTGTGCCTGGCGTGACGCCAAGTGGGAAAGGGTGGTTTTGAGGCTGAAGGCAGCAGGAAAGCCTGCAGCCCCCAGGTGTGTGGGGCTACGCAAGCGGTTCCCAAAGAGCTTTAGAACAAGGCATAGTTTTCCCTGCTGGCTCTTTGGGCGTGGGACCAGTCTCCAGACATATGGCCATTTTTGTGCCTGGCGTGACGCCAAGTGGGAAAGGGTGGTTTTGAGGCTGAAGGCAGCAGGAAAGCCTGCAGCCCCCAGGTGTGTGGGGCTACGCAAGCGGTTCCCAAAGAGCTTTAGAACAAGGCATAGTTTTCCCTGCTGGCTCTTTGGGCGTGGGGCCAACCTCCAGACATATGGCCATTTTTGGGCCTGGCGCGGCGCCAATTGCGAAAGGGTTCTTCTGAGGCTGAAAGCGCGAGAAAAGCCTGCAGCCCCCAGTTTGTGTGGGGCTACGCAAGCGGTTCCCCAAGAGCTTTAGAACAAGGCATAGTTTTCCCTGCTGGCTCTTTGGGCGTGGGACCAATCTCCAGACATATGGCCATTTTTGGGCCTGGCGCGGCGCTAAGTGGGAAAGGGTGGTTTTGAGGCTGAAGGCAGCAGGAAAGCCTGCAGCCCCCAGGTGTGTGGAGCTACGCAAGCGGTTCCCAAAGAGCTTTAGAACAAGGCATAGTTTTCCCTGCTGGCTCTTTGGGCGTGGAACAAATCTCCAGACATATGGCCATTTTTGGGTCTGGCGTGGCGCCAAGTGCGAAAGGGTTCTTCGGAGGCTGAAGAGAGCAGGAAAGCCTGCAGCCCCCAGGTGTGTGGGGCTACGCAAGCCGTTCCCAAACAGCTTTAGAACAAGGCATAGTTTTCCCTGCTGGCTCTTTGGGCGTGGGACCAGTCTCCAGACATTTGGCCATTTTTGGGCCTGGCGTGGCGCCATGTGGGAAAGGGTGGTTTTTAGGCTGAAGGCAGCAGGAAAGCCTGCAGTCCCCAGGTCTGTAGGGCTACGCAAGTGGTTCCCAAAGAGCTTTAGAACAAGGCATAGTTTTCCCTGCTGGCTCTTTGGGCGTGGGAGCAGTCTCCAGCCATATGACTATTTTTGGGCCTGGCGCGGCGCCAAGTGGGAAAGGGTGCTTTTGAGGCTGAAGGCAGCAGGAAAGCCTGCAGCCCCCAGCTCTGTGGGGCTACGCAAGCGGTTCCCAAAGAGCTTTAGAACAAGGCATAGTTTTCCCTGCTGGCTCTTTGGGCGTGGGACCAGTCTCCAGAAATATGGCTATTTTTGGGCCTGGTGCGGCGCCAAGTGGGAAAGGGTGATTTTGAGGCTGAAGGCAGCAGGAAAGCCTGTAGCCCCCAGGTGTGTGGGGCTACGCAAGCGGTTCCCAAAGAGCTTTAGAACAAGGCATAGTTTTCCCTGCTGGCTCTTTGGGTGTGGGACCAGTCTCCAGACATATGGCCATTTTTGGGCCTGGCGCGGCGCCAAGTGCGAAAGGGTTCTTCTGAGGCTGAAAGCGCGAGAAAAGCCTGCAGCCCCCAGGTGTGTGGGGCTACGCAAGCGGTTCCCCAAGAGCTTTAGAACAAGGCATAGTTTTCCCTGCTGGCTCTTTGGGCGTGGAACAAATCTCCAGACATATGGCCATTTTTTTGCCTGGCGTGGCGCCAAGTGCGAAAGGGTTCTTCTGAGGCTGAAGAGAGCAGGAAAGCCTGCAGCCCCCAGGTGTGTGGGGCTACGCAAGCGGTTCCCAAAGAGCTTTAGAACAAGGCATAGTTTTCCCTGCTGGCTCTTTGGGCGTGGGACCAGTCTCCAGACATATGGCCATTTTTGGGCCTGGCGCGGCGCCAAGTGGGAAAGGGTGGTTTTGAGGCTGAAGGCAGCAGGAAAGCCTGCAGCCCCCAGGTGTGTGGGGCTACGCAAGCGGTTCCCAAAGAGCTTTAGAACAAGGCATAGTTTTCCCTGCTGGCTCTTTGGGCGTGGAACAAATCTCCAGACATATGGCCATTTTTGGGCCTGGCGTGGCGCCAAGTGCGAAAGGGTTCTTCTGAGGCTGAAGAGAGCAGGAAAGCCTGCAGCCCCCAGGTGTGTGGGGCTACGCAAGCCGTTCCCAAAGAGCTTTAGAACAAGGCATAGTTTTCCCTGCTGGCTCTTTGGGCGTGGGACCAGTCTCCAGACATATGGCCATTTTTGTGCCTGGCGTGACGCCAAGTGGGAAAGGGTGGTTTTGAGGCTGAAGGCAGCAGGAAAGCCTGCAGCCCCCAGGTGTGTGGGGCTACGCAAGCGGTTCCCAAAGAGCTTTAGAACAAGGCATAGTTTTCCCTGCTGGCTCTTTGGGCGTGGGACCAGTCTCCAGACATATGGCCATTCTTGTACCTGGCGTGACGCCAAGTGGGAAAGGGTGGTTTTGAGGCTGAAGGCAGCAGGAAAGCCTGCAGCCCCCAGGTCTGTGGGGCTACGCAAGCGGTTCCCAAAGAGCTTTAGAACAAGGCATAGTTTTCCCTGCTGGCTCTTTGGGCGTGGGGCCAACCTCCAGACATATGGCCATTTTTGGGCCTGGCGCGGCGCCAATTGCGAAAGGGTTCTTCTGAGGCTGAAAGCGCGAGAAAAGCCTGCAGCCCCCAGTTTGTGTGGGGCTACGCAAGCCGTTCCCCAAGAGCTTTAGAACAAGGCATAGTTTTCCCTGCTGGCTCTTTGGGCGTGGGACCAATCTCCAGACATATGGCCATTTTTGGGCCTGGCGCGGCGCCAAGTGGGAAAGGGTGGTTTTGAGGCTGAAGGCAGCAGGAAAGCCTGCAGCCCCCAGGTGTGTGGAGCTACGCAAGCGGTTCCCAAAGAGCTTTAGAACAAGGCATAGTTTTCCCTGCTGGCTCTTTGGGCGTGGAACAAATCTCCAGACATATGGCCATTTTTGGGCCTGGCGTGGCGCCAAGTGGGAAAGGGTTCTTCTGAGGCTGAAGAGAGCAGGAAAGCCTGCAGCCCCCAGGTGTGTGGGGCTACGCAAGCCGTTCCCAAAGAGCTTTAGAACAAGGCATAGTTTTCCCTGCTGGCTCTTTGGGCGTGGGACCAGTCTCCAGACATATGGCCATTTTTGGGCCTGGCGCGGCGCCAAGTGGGAAAGGGTGGTTTTGAGGCTGAAGGCAGCAGGAAAGCCTGCAGTCCCCACGTGTGTGGGGCTACGCAAGCGGTTCCCAAAGAGCTTTAGAACAAGGCATAGTTTTCCCTGCTGGCTCTTTGGGCGTGGAACAAATCTCCAGCCATATGGCCATTTTTGGGCCTGGCGTGGCGCCAAGTGCGAAAGGGTTCTTCTGAGGCTGAAGAGAGCAGGAAAGCCTGCAGCCCCCAGGTGTGTGGGGCTACGCAAGCGGTTCCCAAAGAGCTTTAGAACAAGGCATAGTTTTCCCTGCTGGCTCTTTGGGCGTGGGACCAGTCTCCAGACATATGGCCATTTTTGTGCCTGGCGTGACGCCAAGTGGGAAAGGGTGGTTTTGAGGCTGAAGGCAGCAGGAAAGCCTGCAGCCCCCAGGTGTGTGGGGCTACGCAAGCGGTTCCCAAAGAGCTTTAGAACAAGGCATAGTTTTCCCTGCTGGCTCTTTGGGCGTGGGACCAGTCTCCAGACATATGGCCATTTTTGTGCCTGGCGTGACGCCAAGTGGGAAAGGGTGGTTTTGAGGCTGAAGGCAGCAGGAAAGCCTGCAGCCCCCAGGTCTGTGGGGCTACGCAAGCGGTTCCCAAAGAGCTTTAGAACAAGGCATAGTTTTCCCTGCTGGCTCTTTGGGCTTGGGGCCAACCTCCAGACATATGGCCATTTTTGGGCCTGGCGCGGCGCCAATTGCGAAAGGGTTCTTCTGAGGCTGAAAGCGCGAGAAAAGCCTGCAGCCCCCAGTTTGTGTGGGGCTACGCAAGCGGTTCCCCAAGAGCTTTAGAACAAGGCATAGTTTTCCCTGCTGGCTCTTTGGGCGTGGGACCAATCTCCAGACATATGGCCATTTTTGGGCCTGGCGCGGCGCCAAGTGGGAAAGCGTGCTTTTGAGGCTGAAGAGAGCAGGAAAGCCTGCAGCCCCCAGGTGTGTGGGGCTACGCAAGCGGTTCCCAAAGAGCTTTAGAACAAGGCATAGTTTTCCCTGCTGGCTCTTTGGGCGTGGAACAAATCTCCAGACATATGGCCATTTTTGGGCCTGGCGTGGCGCCAAGTGCGAAAGGGTTCTTCTGAGGCTGAAGAGAGCAGGAAAGCCTGCAGCCCCCAGGTGTGTGGGGCTACGCAAGAGGTTCCCAAAGAGCTTTAGAACAAGGCATAGTTTTCCCTGCTGGCTCTTTGGGCGTGGGACCAGTCTCCAGCCATATGGCTATTTTTGGGCATGGCGCGGCGCGAAGTGGGAAATGGTGGTTTTGAGGCTGAAGGCAGCAGGAAAGCCTGTAGCCCCCAGGTGTGTGGGGCTACGCAAGCGGTTCCCAAAGAGCTTTAGAACAAGGCATAGTTTTCCCTGCTGGCTCTTTGGGTGTGGGACCAGTCTCCAGACATATGGCCATTTTTGGGCCTGACGCGGCGCCAAGTGCGAAAGAATTCTTCTGAGGCTGAAAGAGCGAGAAAAGCCTGCAGCCCCCAGGTGTGTGGGGCTACGCAAGCGGTTCCCCAAGAGCTTTAGAACAAGGCATAGTTTTCCCTGCTGGCTCTTTGGGCGTGGGACCAGTCTCCAGACATATGGCCATTTTTCGGCCTGGCGCGGCGCCAAGTGGGAAAGGGGTGTTTTGAGGCTGAAGGCAGCAGGAAAGCCTGCAGCCCCCAGGTGTGTGGGGCTACGCAAGCGGTTCCCAAAGAGCTTTAGAACAAGGCATAGTTTTCCCTGCTGGCTCTTTGGGCGTGGGACCAGTCTCCAGACATATGGCCATTTTTGTGCCTGGCGTGACGCCAAGTGGGAAAGGGTGGTTTTGAGGCTGAAGGCAGCAGGAAAGCCTGCAGCCCCCAGGTGTGTGGGGCTACGCAAGCGGTTCCCAAAGAGCTTTAGAACAAGGCATAGTTTTCCCTGCTGGCTCTTTGGGCGTGGGACCAGTCTCCAGACATATGGCCATTTTTGTGCCTGGCGTGACGCCAAGTGGGAAAGGGTGGTTTTGAGGCTGAAGGCAGCAGGAAAGCCTGCAGCCCCCAGGTGTGTGGGGCTACGCAAGCGGTTCCCAAAGAGCTTTAGAACAAGGCATAGTTTTCCCTGCTGGCTCTTTGGGCGTGGGGCCAACCTCCAGACATATGGCCATTTTTGGGCCTGGCGCGGCGCCAAGTGGGAAAGGGTGGTTTTGAGGCTGAAGGCAGCAGGAAAGCCTGCAGCCCCCAGGTGTGTGGAGCTACGCAAGCGGTTCCCAAAGAGCTTTAGAACAAGGCATAGTTTTCCCTGCTGGCTCTTTGGGCGTGGAACAAATCTCCAGACATATGGCCATTTTTGGGCCTGGCGTGGCTCCAAGTGCGAAAGGGTTCTTCTGAGGCTGAAGAGAGCAGGAAAGCCTGCAGCCCCCAGGTGTGTGGGGCTACGCAAGCCGTTCCCAAAGAGCTTTAGAACAAGGCATAGTTTTCCCTGCTGGCTCTTTGGGCGTGGGACCAACCTCCAGACATATGGCCATTTTTGTGCCTGGCGTGACGCCAAGTGGGAAAGGGTGGTTTTGAGGCTGAAGGCAGCAGGAAAGCCTGCAGCCCCCAGGTGTTTGGGGCTACGCAAGAGGTTCCCAAAGAGCTTTAGAACAAGGCATAGTTTTCCCTGCTGGCTCTTTGGGCGTGGGACCAGTCTCCAGCCATATGGCTATTTTTGGGCATGGCGCGGCGCGAAGTGGGAAATGGTGGTTTTGAGGCAGAAGGCAGCAGGAAAGCCTGCAGCCCCCAGGTCTGTGGGGCTACGCAAGCGGTTCCCAAAGAGCTTTAGAACAAGGCATAGTTTTCCCTGCTGGCTCTTTGGGCGTGGGACCAGTCTCCAGACATTTGGCCATTTTTGGGCCTGGCGTGACGCCATGTGGGAAAGGGTGGTTTTGAGGCTGAACGCAGCAGGAAAGCCTGCAGTCCCCAGGTCTGTAGGGCTACGCAAGTGGTTCCCAAAGAGCTTTAGAACAAGGCATAGTTTTCCCTGCTGGCTCTTTGGGCGTGGGAGCAGTCTCCACCCATATGACTATTTTTGGGCATGGCGCGGCGCCAAGTGGGAAAGGGTGCTTTTGAGGCTGAAGGCAGCAGGAAAGCCTGCAGCCCCCAGGTGTGTGGGGCTACGCAAGCGGTTCCCAAAGAGCTTTAGAACAAGGCATAGTTTTCCCTGCTGGCTCTTTGGGTGTGGGACCAGTCTCCAGACATATGGCCATTTTTGGGCCTGGCGCGGCGCCAAGTGCGAAAGGGTTCTTCTGAGGCTGAAAGCGCGAGAAAAGCCTGCAGCCCCCAGGTGTGTGGGGCTACGCAAGCCGTTCCCCAAGAGCTTTAGAACAAGGCATAGTTTTCCCTGCTGGCTCTTTGGGCGTGGGACCAGTCTCCAGACATATGGCCATTTTTGGGCCTGGCGCGGCGCCAAGTGGGAAAGGGGTGTTTTGAGGCTGAAGGCAGCAGGAAAGCCTGCAGCCCCCAGGTGTGTGGGGCTACGCAAGCGGTTCCCAAAGAGCTTTAGAACAAGGCATAGTTTTCCCTGCTGGCTCTTTGGGCGTGGGACCAGTCTCCAGACATATGGCCATTTTTGTGCCTGGCGTGACGCCAAGTGGGAAAGGGTGGTTTTGAGGCTGAAGGCAGCAGGAAAGCCTGCAGCACCCAGGTGTGTGGGGCTACGCAAGAGGTTCCCGAAGAGCTTTAGAACAAGGCATAGTTTTCCCTGCTGGCTCTTTGGGCGTGGGACCAGTCTCCAGACATATGGCCATTTTTGGGCCTGGCGCGGCGCCAATTGCGAAAGGGTTCTTCTGAGGCTGAAAGCGCGAGAAAAGCCTGCAGCCCCCAGTTTGTGTGGGGCTACGCAAGCGGTTCCCCAAGAGCTTTAGAACAAGGCATAGTTTTCCCTGCTGGCTCTTTGGGCGTGGGACCAATCTCCAGACATATGGCCATTTTTGGGCCTGGCGCGGCGCCAAGTGGGAAAGGGTGGTTTTGAGGCTGAAGGCAGCAGGAAAGCCTGCAGCCCCCAGGTGTGTGGGGCTACGCAAGCCGTTCCCAAAGAGCTTTAGAACAAGGCATAGTTTTCCCTGCTGGCTCTTTGGGCGTGGGACCAATCTCCAGACATATGGCCATTTTTGTGCCTGGCGCAGCGCCAAGTGGGAAAGGGTGGTTTTGAGGCTGAAGAGAGCAGGAAAGCCTGCAGCTCCCAGGTGTGTGGGGCTACGCAAGCGGTTCCCAAAGAGCTTTAGAACAAGGCATAGTTTTCCCTGCTGGCTCTTTGGGCGTGGAACAAATCTCCAGACATATGGCCATTTTTTTGCCTGGCGTGGCGCCAAGTGCGAAAGGGTTCTTCTGAGGCTGAAGAGAGCAGGAAAGCCTGCAGCCCCCAGGTGTGTGGGGCTACGCAAGCGGTTCCCAAAGAGCTTTAGAACAAGGCATAGTTTTCCCTGCTGGCTCTTTGGGCGTGGGACCAGTCTCCAGACATATGGCCATTTTTGGGCCTGGCGCGGCGCCAAGTGGGAAAGGGTGGTTTTGAGGCTGAAGGCAGCAGGAAAGCCTGCAGCCCCCAGGTGTGTGGGGCTACGCAAGCGGTTCCCAAAGAGCTTTAGAACAAGGCATAGTTTTCCCTGCTGGCTCTTTGGGCGTGGGACCAGTCTCCAGACATATGGCCATTTTTGTGCCTGGCGTGACGCCAAGTGGGAAAGGGTGGTTTTGAGGCTGAAGGCAGCAGGAAAGCCTGCAGCCCCCAGGTCTGTGGGGCTACGCAAGCGGTTCCCAAAGAGCTTTAGAACAAGGCATAGTTTTCCCTGCTGGCTCTTTGGGCTTGGGGCCAACCTCCAGACATATGGCCATTTTTGGGCCTGGCGCGGCGCCAATTGCGAAAGGGTTCTTCTGAGGCTGAAAGCGCGAGAAAAGCCTGCAGCCCCCAGTTTGTGTGGGGCTACGCAAGCGGTTCCCCAAGAGCTTTAGAACAAGGCATAGTTTTCCCTGCTGGCTCTTTGGGCGTGGGACCAATCTCCAGACATATGGCCATTTTTGGGCCTGGCGCGGCGCCAAGTGGGAAAGCGTGCTTTTGAGGCTGAAGAGAGCAGGAAAGCCTGCAGCCCCCAGGTGTGTGGGGCTACGCAAGCGGTTCCCAAAGAGCTTTAGAACAAGGCATAGTTTTCCCTGCTGGCTCTTTGGGCGTGGAACAAATCTCCAGACATATGGCCATTTTTGGGCCTGGCGTGGCGCCAAGTGCGAAAGGGTTCTTCTGAGGCTGAAGAGAGCAGGAAAGCCTGCAGCCCCCAGGTGTGTGGGGCTACGCAAGAGGTTCCCAAAGAGCTTTAGAACAAGGCATAGTTTTCCCTGCTGGCTCTTTGGGCGTGGGACCAGTCTCCAGCCATATGGCTATTTTTGGGCATGGCGCGGCGCGAAGTGGGAAATGGTGGTTTTGAGGCAGAAGGCAGCAGGAAAGCCTGCAGCCCCCAGGTCTGTGGGGCTACGCAAGCGGTTCCCAAAGAGCTTTAGAACAAGGCATAGTTTTCCCTGCTGGCTCTTTGGGCGTGGGACCAGTCTCCAGAAATATGGCTATTTTTGGGCCTGGTGCGGCGCCAAGTGGGAAAGGGTGGTTTTGAGGCTGAAGGCAGCAGGAAAGCCTGTAGCCCCCAGGTGTGTGGGGCTACGCAAGCGGTTCCCAAAGAGCTTTAGAACAAGGCATATTTTTCCCTGCTGGCTCTTTGGGTGTGGGACCAGTCTCCAGACATATGGCCATTTTTGGGCCTGACGCGGCGCCAAGTGCGAAAGGGTTCTTCTGAGGCTGAAAGCGCGAGAAAAGCCTGCAGCCCCCAGGTGTGTGGGGCTACGCAAGCGGTTCCCCAAGAGCTTTAGAACAAGGCATAGTTTTCCCTGCTGGCTCTTTGGGCGTGGGACCAGTCTCCAGACATATGGCCATTTTTGGGCCTGGCGCGGCGCCAAGTGGGAAAGGGGTGTTTTGAGGCTGAAGGCAGCAGGAAAGCCTGCAGCCCCCAGGTGTGTGGGGCTACGCAAGCGGTTCCCAAAGAGCTTTAGAACAAGGCATAGTTTTCCCTGCTGGCTCTTTGGGCGTGGGACCAGTCTCCAGACATATGGCCATTTTTGTGCCTGGCGTGACGCCAAGTGGGAAAGGGTGGTTTTGAGGCTGAAGGCAGCAGGAAAGCCTGCAGCACCCAGGTGTGTGGGGCTACGCAAGAGGTTCCCAAAGAGCTTTAGAACAAGGCATAGTTTTCCCTGCTGGCTCTTTGGGCGTGGGACCAGTCTCCAGACATATGGCAATTTTTGTGCCTGGCGTGACGCCAAGTGGGAAAGGGTGGTTTTGAGGCTGAAGGCAGCAGGAAAGCCTGCAGCCCCCAGGTGTGTGGGGCTACGCAAGCGGTTCCCAAAGAGCTTTAGAACAAGGCATAGTTTTCCCTGCTGGCTCTTTGGGCGTGGGACCAGTCTCCAGACATATGGCCATTTTTGTGCCTGGCGTGACGCCAAGTGGGAAAGGGTGGTTTTGAGGCTGAAGGCAGCAGGAAAGCCTGCAGCCCCCAGGTGTGTGGGGCTACGCAAGCGGTTCCCAAAGAGCTTTAGAACAAGGCATAGTTTTCCCTGCTGGCTCTTTGGGCGTGGGGCCAACCTCCAGACATATGGCCATTTTTGGGCCTGGCGCGGCGCCAATTGCGAAAGGGTTCTTCTGAGGCTGAAAGCGCGAGAAAAGCCTGCAGCCCCCAGTTTGTGTGGGGCTACGCAAGCCGTTCCCCAAGAGCTTTAGAACAAGGCATAGTTTTCCCTGCTGGCTCTTTGGGCGTGGGACCAATCTCCAGACATATGGCCATTTTTGGGCCTGGCGCGGCGCCAAGTGGGAAAGGGTGGTTTTGAGGCTGAAGGCAGCAGGAAAGCCTGCAGCCCCCAGGTGTGTGGAGCTACGCAAGCGGTTCCCAAAGAGCTTTAGAACAAGGCATAGTTTTCCCTGCTGGCTCTTTGGGCGTGGAACAAATCTCCAGACATATGGCCATTTTTGGGCCTGGCGTGGCTCCAAGTGCGAAAGGGTTCTTCTGAGGCTGAAGAGAGCAGGAAAGCCTGCAGCCCCCAGGTGTGTGGGGCTACGCAAGCCGTTCCCAAAGAGCTTTAGAACAAGGCATAGTTTTCCCTGCTGGCTCTTTGGGCGTGGGACCAACCTCCAGACATATGGCCATTTTTGTGCCTGGCGTGACGCCAAGTTGGAAAGGGTGGTTTTGAGGCTGAAGGCAGCAGGAAAGCCTGCAGCCCCCAGGTGTTTGGGGCTACGCAAGAGGTTCCCAAAGAGCTTTAGAACAAGGCATAGTTTTCCCTGCTGGCTCTTTGGGCGTGGGACCAGTCTCCAGCCATATGGCTATTTTTGGGCATGGCGCGGCGCGAAGTGGGAAATGGTGGTTTTGAGGCAGAAGGCAGCAGGAAAGCCTGCAGCCCCCAGGTCTGTGGGGCTACGCAAGCGGTTCCCAAAGAGCTTTAGAACAAGGCATAGTTTTCCCTGCTGGCTCTTTGGGCGTGGGACCAGTCTCCAGACATTTGGCCATTTTTGGGCCTGGCGTGACGCCATGTGGGAAAGGGTGGTTTTGAGGCTGAACGCAGCAGGAAAGCCTGCAGTCCCCATGTCTGTAGGGCTACGCAAGTGGTTCCCAAAGAGCTTTAGAACAAGGCATAGTTTTCCCTGCTGGCTCTTTGGGCGTGGGAGCAGTCTCCACCCATATGACTATTTTTGGGCCTGGCGCGGCGCAAAGTGGGAAAGGGTGCTTTTGAGGCTGAAGGCAGCAGGAAAGCCTGCAGCCCCCAGGTCTGTGGGGCTACGCAAGCGATTCCCAAAGAGCTTTAGAACAAGGCATAGTTTTCCCTGCTGGCTCTTTGGGTGTGGGACCAGTCTCCAGACATATGGCCATTTTTGGGCCTGGCGCGGCGCCAAGTGCGAAAGGGTTCTTCTGAGGCTGAAAGCGCGAGAAAAGCCTGCAGCCCCCAGGTGTGTGGGGCTACGCAAGCCGTTCCCCAAGAGCTTTAGAACAAGGCATAGTTTTCCCTGCTGGCTCTTTGGGCGTGGGACCAGTCTCCAGACATATGGCCATTTTTGGGCCTGGCGCGGCGCCAAGTGGGAAAGGGGTGTTTTGAGGCTGAAGGCAGCAGGAAAGCCTGCAGCCCCCAGGTGTGTGGGGCTACGCAAGCGGTTCCCAAAGAGCTTTAGAACAAGGCATAGTTTTCCCTGCTGGCTCTTTGGGCGTGGGACCAGTCTCCAGACATATGGCCATTTTTGTGCCTGGCGTGACGCCAAGTGGGAAAGGGTGGTTTTGAGGCTGAAGGCAGCAGGAAAGCCTGCAGCACCCAGGTGTGTGGGGCTACGCAAGAGGTTCCCGAAGAGCTTTAGAACAAGGCATAGTTTTCCCTGCTGGCTCTTTGGGCGTGGGACCAGTCTCCAGACATATGGCCATTTTTGGGCCTGGCGCGGCGCCAATTGCGAAAGGGTTCTTCTGAGGCTGAAAGCGCGAGAAAAGCCTGCAGCCCCCAGTTTGTGTGGGGCTACGCAAGCGGTTCCCCAAGAGCTTTAGAACAAGGCATAGTTTTCCCTGCTGGCTCTTTGGGCGTGGGACCAATCTCCAGACATATGGCCATTTTTGGGCCTGGCGCGGCGCCAAGTGGGAAAGGGTGGTTTTGAGGCTGAAGGCAGCAGGAAAGCCTGCAGCCCCCAGGTGTGTGGGGCTACGCAAGCGGTTCCCAAAGAGCTTTAGAACAAGGCATAGTTTTCCCTGCTGGCTCTTTGGGCGTGGGACCAATCTCCAGACATATGGCCATTTTTGTGCCTGGCGCAGCGCCAAGTGGGAAAGCGTGCTTTTGAGGCTGAAGAGAGCAGGAAAGCCTGCAGCCCCCAGGTGTGTGGGGCTACGCAAGCGGTTCCCAAAGAGCTTTAGAACAAGGCATAGTTTTCCCTGCTGGCTCTTTGGGCGTGGAACAAATCTCCAGACATATGGCCATTTTTTTGCCTGGCGTGGCGCCAAGTGCGAAAGGGTTCTTCTGAGGCTGAAGAGAGCAGGAAAGCCTGCAGCCCCCAGGTGTGTGGGGCTACGCAAGCGGTTCCCAAAGAGCTTTAGAACAAGGCATAGTTTTCCCTGCTGGCTCTTTGGGCGTGGGACCAGTCTCCAGACATATGGCCATTTTTGGGCCTGGCGCGGCGCCAAGTGGGAAAGGGTGCTTTTGAGGCTGAAGAGAGCAGGAAAGCCTGCAGCCCCCAGGTGTGTGGGGCTACGCAAGCGGTTCCCAAAGAGCTTTAGAACAAGGCATAGTTTTCCCTGCTGGCTCTTTGAGCGTGGAACAAATCTCCAGACATATGGCCATTTTTGGGCCTGGCGTGGCGCCAAGTGCGAAAGGGTTCTTCTGAGGCTGAAGAGAGCAGGAAAGCCTGCAGCCCCCAGGTGTGTGGGGCTACGCAAGCCGTTCCCAAAGAGCTTTAGAACAAGGCATAGTTTTCCCTGCTGGCTCTTTGGGCGTGGGACCAGTCTCCAGACATATGGCAATTTTTGTGCCTGGCGTGACGCCAAGTGGGAAAGGGTGGTTTTGAGGCTGAAGGCAGCAGGAAAGCCTGCAGCCCCCAGGTGTGTGGGGCTACGCAAGCGGTTCCCAAAGAGCTTTAGAACAAGGCATAGTTTTCCCTGCTGGCTCTTTGGGCGTGGGACCAGTCTCCAGCCATATGGCTATTTTTGGGCATGGCGCGGCGCGAAGTGGGAAATGGTGGTTTTGAGGCAGAAGGCAGCAGGAAAGCCTGCAGCCCCCAGATGTGTGGGGCTACGCAAGCGGTTCCCAAAGAGCTTTAGAACAAGGCATAGTTTTCCCTGCTGGCTCTTTGGGCGTGGGACCAATCTCCAGACATATGGCCATTTTTGTGCCTGGCGCGGCGCCAAGTGGGAAAGCGTGCTTTTGAGGCTGAAGAGAGCAGGAAAGTCTGCAGCCCCCAGGTGTGTGGGGCTACGCAAGCCGTTCCCAAAGAGCTTTAGAACAAGGCATAGTATTCCCTGCTGGCTCTTTGGGCGTGGAACAAATCTCCAGACATATGGCCATTTTTGTGCCTGGCGTGGCGCCAAGTGCGAAAGGGTTCTTCTGAGGCTGAAGAGAGCAGGAAAGCCTGCAGCCCCCAGGTCTGTGGGGCTACGCAAGCGGTTCCCAAAGAGCTTTAGAACAAGGCATAGTTTTCCCTGCTGGCTCTTTGGGCGTGGGACCAGTCTCCAGACATATCGCCATTTTTGGGCCTGGCGCGGCGCCAAGTGCGAAAGGGTTCTTCTGAGGCTGAAAGCGCGAGAAAAGCCTGCAGCCCCCAGGTGTGTGGGGCTACGCAAGCGGTTCCCAAAGAGCTTTAGAACAAGGCATAGTTTTCCCTGCTGGCTCTTTGGGCGTGGGACCAATCTCCAGACATATGGCCATTATTGTGCCTGGCGCGGCGCCAAGTGGGAAAGGGTGGTTTTGAGGCTGAAGGCAGCAGGAAAGCCTGCAGTCCCCACGTGTGTGGGGCTACGCAAGCGGTTCCCAAAGAGCTTTAGAACAAGGCATAGTTCTCCCTGCTGGCTCTTTGGGCGTGGGACCAACCTCCAAACATATGGCCATTTTTGTGCCTGGCGTGACGCCAAGTGGGAAAGGGTGGTTTTGAGGCTGAAGGCAGCAGGAAAGCCTGCAGCCCCCAGGTCTGTGGGGCTACGCAAGCCGTTCCCAAAGAGCTTTAGAACAAGGCATAGTTTTCCCTGCTGGCTCTTTGGGCGTGGGACCAGTCTCCAGCCATATGGCTATTTTTGGGCATGGCGCGGCGCTAAGTGGGAAATGGTGGTTTTGAGGCAGAAGGCAGCAGGAAAGCCTGCAGCCCCCAGTTTGTGTGGGGCTACGCAAGCGGTTCCCAAAGAGCTTTAGAACAAGGCATAGTTTTCCCTGCTGGCTCTTTGGGCGTGGGACCAGTCTCCAGCCATATGGCCATTTTTGGGCCTGGCGCGGCGCCAAGTGGGAAAGGGTGGTTTTGAGGCTGAAGGCAGCAGGAAAGCCTGCAGCCGCCAGGTCTGTGGGGCTACGCAAGAGGTTCCCCAAGAGCTTTAGAACAAGGCATAGTTTTCCCTGCTGGCTCTTTGGGCGTGGGACCAACCTCCAGACATATGGCCATTTTTGTGCCTGGCGCGGCGCCAATTGGGAAAGGGTTCTTCTGAGGCTGAAAGCGCGAGAAAAGCCTGCAGCCCCCAGTTTGTGTGGGGCTACGCAAGCGGTTCCCAAAGAGCTTTAGAACAAGGCATAGTTTTCCCTGCTGGCTCTTTGGGCGTGGGACCAGTCTCCAGACATATGGCCATTTTTGGGCCTGGCGCGGCGCCAAGTGGGAAAGCGTGCTTTTGAGGCTGAAGAGAGCAGGAAAGCCTGCAGCCCCCAGGTGTGTGGGGCTACGCAAGCCGTTCCCAAAGAGCTTTAGAACAAGGCATAGTTTTCCCTGCTGGCTCTTTGGGCGTGGAACAAATCTCCAGACATATGGCCATTTTTGTGCCTGGCGTGGCGCCAAGTGCGAAAGGGTTCTTCTGAGGCTGAAGACAGCAGGAAAGCCTGCAGCCCCCAGGTGTGTGGGGCTACGCAAGCGGTTCCCAAAGAGCTTTAGAACAAGGCATAGTTTTCCCTGCTGGCTCTTTGGGCGTGGGACCAGTCTCCAGACATATGGCCATTTTTGGGCCTGGCGTGACGCCATGTGGGAAAGGGTGGTTTTGAGGCTGAAGGCAGCAGGAAAGCCTGCAGCCCCCAGGTCTGTAGGGCTACGCAAGTGGTTCCCAAGGAGCTTTAGAACAAGGCATAGTTTTCCCTGCTGGCTCTTTGGGCGTGGTACCAGTCTCCAGACATATGGCCATTTTTGGGCCTGGCGCGGCGCCAAGTGCGAAAGGGTTCTTCTGAGGCTGAAAGCGCGAGAAAAGCCTGCAGCCCCCAGGTGTGTGGGGCTACGCAAGCGGTTCCCAAAGAGCTTTAGAACAAGGCATAGTTTTCCCTGCTGGCTCTTTGGGAAAGGGACCAACCTCCAGACATATGGCCATTTTTGTGCCTGGCGTGACGCCAAGTGGGAAAGGGTGCTTTTGAGGCTGAAGGCAGCAGGAAAGCCTGCAGCCCCCACGTGTGTGGGGCTACGAAAGCGGTTCCCAAAGAGCTTTAGAACAAGGCATAGTTTTTCCTGCTGGCTCTTTGGGCGTGGGACCAGTCTCCAGACATATGGCCATTTTTGGGCCTGGCGCGGAGCCAAGTGGGAAAGGGTGCTTTTGAGGCTGAAGGCAGCAGGAAAGCCTGCAGCCCCCAGGTGTGTGGGGCTACGCAAGCGGTTCCCAAAGAGCTTTAGAACAAGGCCTAGTTTTCCCTGCTGGCTCATTGGGCGTGGGACCAATCTCCAGACATATGGCCATTTTTGTGCCTGGCGGGGCGCCAAGTGGGAAAGCGTACTTTTGAGGCTGAAGAGAGCAGGAAAGCCTGCAGCCCCCAGGTGTGTGGGGCTACGCAAGCCGTTCCCAAAGAGCTTTAGAACAAGGCATAGTTTTCCCTGCTGGCTCTTTGGGCGTGGAACCAATCTCCAGACATATGGCCATTTTTGTGCCTGGCGCGGCGCCAAGTGCGAAAGGGTTCTTCTGAGGCTGAAGAGAGCAGGAAAGCCTGCAGCCCCCAGGTGTGTGGGGCTACGCAAGCGGTTCCCAAAGAGCTTTAGAACAAGGCATAGTTTTCCCTGCTGGCTCTTTGGGCATGGAACAAATCTCCAGACATATGGCCATTTTTGTGCCTGGCGAGGCGCCAAGTGGGAAAGGGTGGTTTTGAGGCTGAAGGCAGCAGGAAAGCCTGCAGCCCCCAGGTGTGTGGGGCTACGCAAGCCGTTCCCAAAGAGCTTTAGAACAAGGCATAGTTTTCCCTGCTGGCTCTTTGGGCGTGGGACCAACCTCCAGACATATGGCCATTTTTGTGCCTGGCGTGACGCCAAGTGGGAAAGGGTGGTTTTGAGGCTGAAGGCAGCAGGAAAGCCTGCAGCCCCCAGGTGTGTGGGGCTACGCAAGCGGTTCCCAAAGAGCTTTAGAACAAGGCATAGTTTTTCCTGCTGGCTCTTTGGGCGTGGGACCAGTCTCCAGACATATGGCCATTTTTGGGCCTGGCGCGGCGCCAAGTGGGAAAGGGTGCTTTTGAGGCTGAAGGCAGCAGGAAAGCCTGCAGCCCCCACGTGTGTGGGGCTACGCAAGCGGTTCCCAAAGAGCTTTAGAACAAGGCATAGTTTTCCCTGCTGGCTCTTTGGGCGTGGGACCAGTCTCCAGACATATGGCCATTTTTGTGCCTGTCGCGGCGCCAAGTGGGAAAGCGTGCTTTTGAGGCTGAAGAGAGCAGGAAAGCCTGCAGCCCCCAGGTGTGTGGGGCTACGCAAGCCGTTCCCAAAGAGCTTTAGAACAAGGCATAGTTTTCCCTGCTGGCTCTTTGGGAAAGGGACCAACCTCCAGACATATGGCCATTTTTGTGCCTGGCGCGGCGCCAAGTGGGAAAGCGTGCTTTGAGGCTGAAGAGAGCAGGAAAGCCTGCAGCCCCCAGGTGTGTGGGGCTACGCAAGCCGTTCCCAAAGAGCTTTAGAACAAGGCATAGTTTTCCCTGCTGGCTCTTTGGGCGTGGGACCAATCTCCAGACATATGGCCATTTTTGTGCCTGGCGCGGCGCCAAGTGCGAAAGGGTTCTTCTGAGGCTGAAGAGAGCAGGAAAGCCTGCAGCCCCCAGGTCTGTGGGGCTACGCAAGCGGTTCCCAAAGAGCTTTAGAACAAGGCATAGTTTTCCCTGCTGGCTCTTTGGGCGTGGGACCAATCTCCAGACATATGGCCATTTCTGTGCCTGGCGTGACGCCATGTGGGAAAGGGTGGTTTTGAGGCAGAAGGCAGCAGGAAAGCCTGCAGCCCCCAGGTGTGTGGGGCTACGCAAGCGGTTCCCAAAGAGCTTTAGAACAAGGCATAGTTTTCCCTGCTGGCTCTTTGGGTGTGGGACCAGTCTCCAGCCATATGTCTATTTTTGGGCATGGCGCGGCGAGAAGTGGGAAATGGTGGTTTTGAGGCTGAAGGCAGCAGGAATGCCTGCAGCCCCCACGTGTGTGGGGCTACGCAAGCGGTTCCCAAAGAGCTTTAGAACAAGGCATAGTTTTCCCTGCTGGCTCTTTGGGCGTGGAACCAGTCTCAAGACATATGGCCATTTTTGGGCCTGGCGCGGCGCCAAGTGGGAAAGGGTGGTATTGAGGCTGAAGGCAGCAGGAAAGCCTGCAGCCCCCAGGTGTGTGGGGCTACGCAAGCGGTTCCCAAAGAGATTTAGAACAAGGCATAGTTTTCCCTGCTGGCTCTTTGGGCATGGGACCACTCTCCAGCCATATGGCCATTTTTGGGCCTGGCGCGGCGCCAAGTGGGAAAGGGTGGTATTGAGGCTGAAGGCAGCAGGAAAGCCTGCAGCCCCCAGGTGTGTGGGGCTACGCAAGCGGTTCCCAAAGAGCTTTAGAACAAGGCATAGTTTTCCCTGCTGGCTCTTTGGGCGTGGAACCAATCTCCAGACATATGGCCATTTTTGTGCCTGGTGCGGCGCCAAGTGCGAAAGGGTTCTTCGGAGGCTGAAAGCGCGAGAAAAGCCTGCAGCCCCCAGTTTGTGTGGGGCTACGCAAGCGGTTCCCAAAGAGCTTTAGAACAAGGCATAGTTTTCCCTGCTGGCTCTTTGGGCGTGGGACCAATCTCCAGACATATGGCCATTTTTGTGCCTGGCGCGGCGCCAAGTGCGAAAGGGTGCTTTTGAGGCTGAAGGCAGCAGGAAAGCCTGCAGTCCCCACGTGTGTGGGGCTACGCAAGCGGTTCCCAAAGAGCTTTAGAACAAGGCATAGTTTTCCCTGCTGGCTCTTTGGGCGTGGGACCAACCTCCAGACATATGGCCATTTTTGTGCCTGGCGCGGCGCCAAGTGGGAAAGCGTGCTTTTGACGCTGAAGAGAGCAGGAAAGCCTGCAGCCCCCAGGTGTGTGGGGCTACGCAAGCCGTTCCCAAAGAGCTTTAGAACAAGGCATAGTTTTCCCTGCTGGCTCTTTGGGCGTGGAACGAATCTCCAGACATATGGCCATTTTTGTGCCTGGCGCGGCGCCAAGTGCGAAAGGGTTCTTCTGAGGCTGAAGAGAGCAGGAAAGCCTGCAGCCCCCAGGTGTGTGGGGCTACGCAAGCCGTTCCCAAAGAGCTTTAGAACAAGGCATAGTTTTCCCTGCTGGCTCTTTGGGCGTGGGACCAATCTCCAGACATATGGCCATTTTTGTGCCTGGCGCGGCGCCAAGTGCGAAAGGGTTCTTCTGAGGCTGAAGAGAGCAGGAAAGCCTGCAGCCCCCAGGTGTGTGGGGCTACGCAAGCGGTTCCCAAAGAGCTTTAGAACAAGGCATAGTTTTCCCTGCTGGCTCTTTGGGCGTGGGACCAGTCTCCAGACATATGGCCATTTCTGTGCCTGGCGTGACGCCATGTGGGAAAGGGTGGTTTTGAGGCTGAAGGCAGCAGGAAAGCCTGCAGCCCCCAGGTGTGTGGGGCTACGCAAGCGGTTCCCAAAGAGCTTTAGAACAAGGCATAGTTTTCCCTGCTGGCTCTTTGGGTGTGGGACCAGTCTCCAGCCATATGTCTATTTTTGGGCATGGCGCGGCGCCAAGTGGGAAATGGTGGTTTTGAGGCTGAAGGCAGCAGGAATGCCTGCAGCCCCCAGGTGTGTGGGGCTACGCAAGCGGTTCCCAAAGAGCTTTAGAACAAGGCATAGTTTTCCCTGCTGGCTCTTTGGGCGTGGAACCAGTCTCAAGACATATGGCCATTTTTGGGCCTGGCGCGGCGCCAAGTGGGAAAGGGTGGTATTGAGGCTGAAGGCAGCAGGAAAGCCTGCAGCCCCCAGGTGTGTGGGGCTACGCAAGCCGTTCCCAAAGAGCTTTAGAACAAGGCATAGTTTTCCCTGCTGGCTCTTTGGGCATGGGACCACTCTCCAGCCATATGGCCATTTTTGGGCCTGGCGCGGCGCCAAGTGGGAAAGGGTGGTATTGAGGCTGAAGGCAGCAGGAAAGCCTGCAGCCCCCAGGTGTGAGGGGCTACGCAAGCGGTTCCCCAAGAGCTTTAGAACAAGGCATAGTTTTCCCTGCTGGCTCTTTGGGCGTGGAACCAATCTCCAGACATATGGCCATTTTTGTGCCTGGTGCGGCGCCAAGTGGGAAAGGGTTCTTCGGAGGCTGAAAGCGCGAGAAAAGCCTGCAGCCCCCAGTTTGTGTGGGGCTACGCAAGCGGTTCCCAAAGAGCTTTAGAACAAGGCATAGTTTTCCCTGCTGGCTCTTTGGGCGTGGGACCATTCTCCAGAAATATGGCCATTTTTGTGCCTGGCGCAGCGCCAAGTGCGAAAGGGTTCTTCTGAGGCTGAAGGCAGCAGGAAAGCCTGCAGCCCCCACGTGTGTGGGGCTACGCAAGCGGTTCCCAAAGAGCTTTAGAACAAGGCATAGTTTTCCCTGCTGGCTCTTTGGGAAAGGGACCAACCTCCAGACATATGGCCATTTTTCGGCCTTGCGCGGCACCAAGTGGGAAAGCGTGCTTTTGAGGCTGAAGAGAGCAGGAAAGCCTGCAGCCCCCAGGTGTGTGGGGCTACGCAAGCGGTTCCCAAAGAGCTTTAGAACAAGGCATAGTTTTCCCTGCTGGCTCTTTGGGCGTGGAACCAATCTCCAGACATATGGCCATTTTTGGGCCTGGCGCGGCGCCAAGTGCGAAAGGGTTCTTCTGAGGCTGAAGAGAGCAGGAAAGCCTGCAGCTCCCAGGTGTGTGGGGCTACGCAAGCTGTTCCCAAAGAGCTTTAGAACAAGGCATAGTTTTCCCTGCTGGCTCTTTGGGCGTGGGACCAATCTCCAGACATATGGCCATTTTTGGGCCTGGCGCGGCGCCAAGTGCGAAAGGGTGCTTTTGAGGCTGAAGGCAGCAGGAAAGCCTGCAGTCCCCACGTGTGTGGGGCTACGCAAGCGGTTCCCAAAGAGCTTTAGAACAAGGCATAGTTTTCCCTGCTGGCTCTTTGGGCGTGGTACCAATCTCCAGACATATGGCCATTTTTGGGCCTGGCGCGGCGCCAAGTGGGAAAGCGTGCTTTTGACGCTGAAGGCAGCAGGAAAGCCTGCAGCCCCCAGGTGTGTGGGGCTACGCAAGCGGTTCCCAAAGAGCTTTAGAACAAGGCATAGTTTTCCCTGCTGGCTCTTTGGGCGTGGAACGAATCTCCAGACATATGGCCATTTTTGTGCCTGGCGCGGCGCCAAGTGCGAAAGGGTTCTTCTGAGGCTGAAGAGAGCAGGAAAGCCTGCAGCCCCCAGGTGTGTGGGGCTACGCAAGCCGTTCCCAAAGAGCTTTAGAACAAGGCATAGTTTTCCCTGCTGGCTCTTTGGGCATGGAACAAATCTCCAGACATATGGCCATTTTTGTGCCTGGCGCGGCGCCAAGTGCGAAAGGGTTCTTCTGAGGCTGAAGAGAGCAGGAAAGCCTGCAGCCCCCAGGTGTGTGGGGCTACGCAAGCGGTTCCCAAAGAGCTTTAGAACAAGGCATAGTTTTCCCTGCTGGCTCTTTGGGCGTGGGACTAGTCTCCAGACATATGGCCTTTTCTGTGCCTGGCGTGACGCCATGTGGGAAAGGGTGGTTTTGAGGCTGAAGGCAGCAGGAAAGCCTGCAGCCCCCAGGTGTGTGGGGCTACGCAAGCGGTTCCCAAAGAGCTTTAGAACAAGGCATAGTTTTCCCTGCTGGCTCTTTGGGCGTGGGACTAGTCTCCAGACATATGGCCATTTCTGTGCCTGGCGTGACGCCATGTGGGAAAGGGTGGTTTTGAGGCTGAAGGCAGCAGGAAAGCCTGCAGCCCCCAGGTGTGTGGGGCTACGCAAGCGGTTCCCAAAGAGCTTTAGAACAAGGCATAGTTTTCCCTGCTGGCTCTTTGGGTGTGGGACCAGTCTCCAGCCATATGTCTATTTTTGGGCATGGCGCGGCGAGAAGTGGGAAATGGTGGTTTTGAGGCTGAAGGCAGCAGGAATGCCTGCAGCCCCCAGGTGTGTGGGGCTACGCAAGCGGTTCCCAAAGAGCTTTAGAACAAGGCATAGTTTTCCCTGCTGGCTCTTTGGGCGTGGAACCAGTCTCAAGACATATGGCCATTTTTGGGCCTGGCGCGGCGCCAAGTGGGAAAGGGTGGTATTGAGGCTGAAGGCAGCAGGAAAGCCTGCAGCCCCCAGGTGTGTGGGGCTACGCAAGCGGTTCCCAAAGAGCTTTAGAACAAGGCATAGTTTTCCCTGCTGGCTCTTTGGGCATGGGACCACTCTCCAGCCATATGGCCATTTTTGGGCCTGGCGCGGCGCCAAGTGGGAAAGGGTGGTATTGAGGCTGAAGGCAGCAGGAAAGCCTGCAGCCCCCACGTGTGTGGGGCTACGCAAGCGGTTCCCAAAGAGCTTTAGAACAAGGCATAGTTTTCCCTGCTGGCTCTTTGGGCGTGGAACCAATCTCCAGACATATGGCCATTTTTGTGCCTGGCGCGGCGCCAAGTGCGAAAGAGTTCTTCGGAGGCTGAAAGCGCGAGAAAAGCCTGCAGCCCCCAGTTTGTGTGGGGCTACGCAAGCGGTTCCCAAAGAGCTTTAGAACAAGGCATAGTTTTCCCTGCTGGCTCTTTGGGCGTGGGACCATTCTCCAGACATATGGCCATTTTTGTGCCTGGCGCAGCGCCAAGTGCGAAAGGGTTCTTCTGAGGCTGAAGGCAGCAGGAAAGCCTGCAGCCCCCACGTGTGTGGGGCTACGCAAGCGGTTCCCAAAGAGCTTTAGAACAAGGCATAGTTTTCCCTGCTGGCTCTTTGGGAAAGGGACCAACCTCCAGACATATGGCCATTTTTCGGCCTTGCGCGGCACCAAGTGGGAAAGCGTGCTTTTGAGGCTGAAGAGAGCAGGAAAGCCTGCAGCCCCCAGGTGTGTGGGGCTACGCAAGCGGTTCCCAAAGAGCTTTAGAACAAGGCATAGTTTTCCCTGCTGGCTCTTTGGGCGTGGAACCAATCTCCAGACATATGGCCATTTTTGGGCCTGGCGCGGCGCCAAGTGCGAAAGGGTTCTTCTGAGGCTGAAGAGAGCAGGAAAGCCTGCAGCTCCCAGGTGTGTGGGGCTACGCAAGCTGTTCCCAAAGAGCTTTAGAACAAGGCATAGTTTTCCCTGCTGGCTCTTTGGGCGTGGGACCAATCTCCAGACATATGGCCATTTTTGGGCCTGGCGCGGCGCCAAGTGCGAAAGGGTGCTTTTGAGGCTGAAGGCAGCAGGAAAGCCTGCAGTCCCCACGTGTGTGGGGCTACGCAAGCGGTTCCCAAAGAGCTTTAGAACAAGGCATAGTTTTCCCTGCTGGCTCTTTGGGCGTGGGACCAACCTCCAGACATATGGCCATTTTTGGGCCTGGCGCGGCGCCAAGTGGGAAAGCGTGCTTTTGAGGCTGAAGAGAGCAGGAAAGCCTGCAGCCCCCACGTGTGTGGGGCTACGCAAGCGGTTCCCAAAGAGCTTTAGAACAAGGCATAGTTTTCCCTGCTGGCTCTTTGGGCGTGGAACGAATCTCCAGACATATGGCCATTTTTGTGCCTGGCGCGGCGCCAAGTGCGAAAGGGTTCTTCTGAGGCTGAAGAGAGCAGGAAAGCCTGCAGCCCCCAGGTGTGTGGGGCTACGCAAGCCGTTCCCAAAGAGCTTTAGAACAAGGCATAGTTTTCCCTGCTGGCTCTTTGGGCGTGGGACCAATCTCCAGACATATGGCCATTTTTGTGCCTGGCGCGGCGCCAAGTGCGAAAGGGTTCTTCTGAGGCTGAAGAGAGCAGGAAAGCCTGCAGCCCCCAGGTGTGTGGGGCTACGCAAGCGGTTCCCAAAGAGCTTTAGAACAAGGCATAGTTTTCCCTGCTGGCTCTTTGGGCGTGGGACTAGTCTCCAGACATATGGCCATTTCTGTGCCTGGCGTGACGCCATGTGGGAAAGGGTGGTTTTGAGGCTGAAGGCAGCAGGAAAGCCTGCAGCCCCCAGGTGTGTGGGGCTACGCAAGCGGTTCCCAAAGAGCTTTAGAACAAGGCATAGTTTTCCCTGCTGGCTCTTTGGGTGTGGGACCAGTCTCCAGCCATATGTCTATTTTTGGGCATGGCGCGGCGAGAAGTGGGAAATGGTGGTTTTGAGGCTGAAGGCAGCAGGAATGCCTGCAGCCCCCACGTGTGTGGGGCTACGCAAGCGGTTCCCAAAGAGCTTTAGAACAAGGCATAGTTTTCCCTGCTGGCTCTTTGGGCGTGGGACCATTCTCCAGACATATGGCCATTTTTGGGCCTGGCGCGGCGCCAAGTGGGAAAGGGTGGTATTGAGGCTGAAGGCAGCAGGAAAGCCTGCAGCCCCCAGGTGTGTGGGGCTACGCAAGCGGTTCCCAAAGAGCTTTAGAACAAGGCATAGTTTTCCCTGCTGGCTCTTTGGGCATGGGACCACTCTCCAGCCATATGGCCATTTTTGGGCCTGGCGCGGCGCCAAGTGGGAAAGCGTGCTTTTGAGGCTGAAGGCAGCAGGAAAGCCTGCAGCCCCCAGGTGTGAGGGGCTACGCAAGCGGTTCCCAAAGAGCTTTAGAACAAGGCATAGTTTTCCCTGCTGGCTCTTTGGGCGTGGAACCAATCTCCAGACATATGGCCATTTTTGTGCCTGGTGCGGCGCCAAGTGCGAAAGGGTTCTTCGGAGGCTGAAAGCGCGAGAAAAGCCTGCAGCCCCCAGTTTGTGTGGGGCTACGCAAGCGGTTCCCAAAGAGCTTTAGAACAAGGCATAGTTTTCCCTGCTGGCTCTTTGGGCGTGGGACCATTCTCCAGACATATGGCCATTTTTGTGCCTGGCGCAGCGCCAAGTGCGAAAGGGTTCTTCTGAGGCTGAAGGCAGCAGGAAAGCCTGCAGCCCCCACGTGTGTGGGGCTACGCAAGCCGTTCCCAAAGAGCTTTAGAACAAGGCATAGTTTTCCCTGCTGGCTCTTTGGGAAAGGGACCAACCTCCAGACATATGGCCATTTTTCGGCCTTGCGCGGCACCAAGTGGGAAAGCGTGCTTTTGAGGCTGAAGAGAGCAGGAAAGCCTGCAGCCCCCAGGTGTGTGGGGCTACGCAAGCCGTTCCCAAAGAGCTTTAGAACAAGGCATAGTTTTCCCTGCTGGCTCTTTGGGCGTGGAACCAATCTCCAGACATATGGCCATTTTTGGGCCTGGCGCGGCGCCAAGTGCGAAAGGGTTCTTCTGAGGCTGAAGAGAGCAGGAAAGCCTGCAGCTCCCAGGTGTGTGGGGCTACGCAAGCTGTTCCCAAAGAGCTTTAGAACAAGGCATAGTTTTCCCTGCTGGCTCTTTGGGCGTGGGACCAATCTCCAGACATATGGCCATTTTTGGGCCTGGCGCGGCACCAAGTGCGAAAGGGTGCTTTTGAGGCTGAAGGCAGCAGGAAAGCCTGCAGTCCCCACGTGTGTGGGGCTACGCAAGCGGTTCCCAAAGAGCTTTAGAACAAGGCATAGTTTTCCCTGCTGGCTCTTTGGGCGTGGTACCAATCTCCAGACATATGGCCATTTTTGGGCCTGGCGCGGCGCCAAGTGGGAAAGGGTGCTTTTGAGGCTGAAGGCAGCAGGAAAGCCTGCAGCCCCCAGGTGTGTGGGGCTACGCAAGCGGTTCCCAAAGAGCTTTAGAACAAGGCATAGTTTTCCCTGCTGGCTCTTTGGGCGTGGAACGAATCTCCAGACATATGGCCATTTTTGTGCCTGGCGCGGCGCCAAGTGCGAAAGGGTTCTTCTGAGGCTGAAGAGAGCAGGAAAGCCTGCAGCCCCCAGGTGTGTGGGGCTACGCAAGCCGTTCCCAAAGAGCTTTAGAACAAGGCATAGTTTTCCCTGCTGGCTCTTTGGGCATGGAACAAATCTCCAGACATATGGCCATTTTTGTGCCTGGCGCGGCGCCAAGTGCGAAAGGGTTCTTCTGAGGCTGAAGAGAGCAGGAAAGCCTGCAGCCCCCACGTGTGTGGGGCTACGCAAGCGGTTCCCAAAGAGCTTTAGAACAAGGCATAGTTTTCCCTGCTGGCTCTTTGGGCGTGGGACTAGTCTCCAGACATATGGCCTTTTCTGTGCCTGGCGTGACGCCATGTGGGAAAGGGTGGTTTTGAGGCTGAAGGCAGCAGGAAAGCCTGCAGCCCCCAGGTGTGTGGGGCTACGCAAGCGGTTCCCAAAGAGCTTTAGAACAAGGCATAGTTTTCCCTGCTGGCTCTTTGGGCGTGGGACCAGTCTCCAGACATATGGCCATTTTTCGGCCTGGTGCGGCGCCAAGTGCGAAAGGGTTCTTCTGAGGCTGAAAGCGCGAGAAAAGCGTGCAGCCCCCAGTTTGTGTGGGGCTACGCAAGCGGTTCCCAAAGAGCTTTAGAACAAGGCATAGCTTTCCCTGCTGGCTCTTTGGGCGTGGGACCATTCTCCAGACATATGGCCATTTTTGTGCCTGGCGCGGCGCCAAGTGCGAAAGGGTTCTTCTGAGGCTGAAGGCAGCAGGAAAGCCTGCAGCCCCCAGGTGTGTGGGGCTACGCAAGCTGTTCCCAAAGAGCTTTAGAACAAGGCATAGTTTTCCCTGCTGGCTCTTTGGGCGTGGGACCAATCTCCAGACATATGGCCATTTTTGTGCCTGGCGCGGCGCCAAGTGGGAAAGGGTGGTTTTGAGGCTGAAGGCAGCAGGAAAGCCTGCAGCCCCCAGGTGTGTGGGGCTACGCAAGCGGTTCCCAAAGAGCTTTAAAACAACGCATAGTTTTCCCTGCTGGCTCTTTGGGTGTGGGACCAGTCTCCAGCCATATGGCTATTTTTGGGCATGGCGCGGCGAGAAGTGGGAAATGGTGGTTTTGAGGCTGAAGGCAGCAGGAAAGCCTGCAGCCCCCAGGTGTGTGGGGCTACGCAAACCGTTCCCAAAGAGCTTTAGAACAAGGCATAGTTTTCCCTGCTGGCTCTTTGGGCGTGGGACCAGTCTCCAGACATATGGCCATTTTTCGGCCTGGTGCGGCGCCAAGTGCGAAAGGGTTCTTCGGAGGCTGAAAGCGCGAGAAAAGCCTGCAGCCCCCAGTTTGTGTGGGGCTACGCAAGCGGTTCCCAAAGAGCTTTAGAACAAGGCATAGTTTTCCCTGCTGGCTCTTTGGGCGTGGGACCATTCTCCAGACATATGGCCATTTTTGTGCCTGGCGCGGCGCCAAGTGGGAAAGCGTGCTTTTGAGGCTGAAGAGAGCAGGAAAGCCTGCAGCCCCCAGGTGTGTGGGGCTACGCAAGCCGTTCCCAAAGAGCTTTAGAACAAGGCATAGTTTTCCCTGCTGGCTCTTTGGGCGTGGGACCAAACTCCAGACATATGGCCATTTTTGTGCCTGGCGTGACGCCAAGTGGGAAAGGGTGGTTTTGAGGCTGAAGGCAGCAGGAAAGCCTGCAGCCCCCAGGTGTGTGGCGCTACGCAAGCGGTTCCCAAAGAGCTTTAGAACAAGGCATAGTTTTTCCTGCTGGCTCTTTGGGCGTGGGACCAGTCTCCATACATATGGCCATTTTTCGGCCTGGGGCGGAGCCAAGTGGGAAAGGGTGCTTTTGAGGCTGAAGGCAGCAGGAAAGCCTGCAGCCCCCACGTGTGTGGGGCTACGCAAGCCGTTCCCAAAGAGCTTTAGAACAAGGCATAGTTTTCCCTGCTGGCTCTTTGGGAAAGGGACCAACCTCCAGACATATGGCCATTTTTGGGCCTTGCGCGGCGCCAAGTGGGAAAGCGTGCTTTTGAGGCTGAAGAGAGCAGGAAAGCCTGCAGCCCCCAGGTGTGTGGGGCTACGCAAGCGGTTCCCAAAGAGCTTTAGAACAAGGCATAGTTTTCCCTGCTGGCTCTTTGGGCGTGGGACCAATCTCCAGACATATGGCCATTTTTGTGCCTGGCGCGGCGCCAAGTGGGAAAGCGTGCTTTGAGGCTGAAGAGAGCAGGAAAGCCTGCAGCCCCCAGGTGTGAGGGGCTACGCAAGCCGTTCCCAAAGAGCTTTAGAACAAGGCATAGTTTTTCCTGCTGGCTCTTTGGGCGTGGGACCAGTCTCCAGACATATGGCCATTTTTGGGCCTGGCGCGGAGCCAAGTGGGAAAGGGTGGTTTTGAGGCTGAAGAGAGCAGGAAAGCCTGCAGCCCCCACGTGTGTGGGGCTACGCAAGCCGTTCCCAAAGAGCTTTAGAACAAGGCATAGTTTTCCCTGCTGGCTCTTTGGGCGTGGAACCAATCTCCAGACATATTGCCATTTTTGTGCCTGGCGCGGCGCCAAGTGCGAAAGGGTTCTTCTGAGGCTGTAGAGAGCAGGAAAGCCTGCAGCCCCCAGGTGTGTGAGGCTACGCAAGCCGTTCCCAAAGAGCTTTAGAACAAGGCATAGTTTTCCCTGCTGGCTCTTTGGGCATGGAACAAATCTCCAGACATATGGCCATTTTTGGGCCTAGCGCGGCGCCAAGTGCGAAAGGGTGCTTTTGAGGCTGAAGGCAGCAGGAAAGCCTGCAGCCCCCAGGTGTGTGGGGCTACGCAAGCGGTTCCCAAAGAGCTTTAGAACAAGGCATAGTTTTCCCTGCTGGCTCTTTGGGCGTGGGACCAACCTCCAGACATATGGCCATTTTTGTGCCTGGCGTGACGCCAAGTGGGAAAGGGTGGTTTTGAGGATGAAGAGAGCAGGAAAGCCTGCAGCCCCGAGGTGTGTGGGGCTACGCAAGCGGTTCCCAAAGAGCTTTAGAACAAGGCATCGTTTTCCCTGCTGGCTCTTTGGGCGTGGAACCAATCTCCAGACATATGGCCATTTTTGTGCCTGGCGCGGCGCCAAGTGCGAAAGGGTTCTTCTGAGGCTGAAGGCAGCAGGAAAGCCTGCAGCCCCCAGGTCTGTGGGGCTACGCAAGCCGTTCCCAAAGAGCTTTAGAACAAGGCATAGTTTTCCCTGCTGGCTCTTTGGGAAATGGACCAGTCTCCAGACATATGGCCATTTTTGTGCCTGTCGCGGCGCCAAGTGGGAAAGCGTGCTTTTGAGGCTGAAGAGAGCAGGAAAGCCTGCAGCCCCCAGGTGTGTGGGGCTACGCAAGCCGTTCCCAAAGAGCTTTAGAACAAGGCATAGTTTTCCCTGCTGGCTCTTTGGGCGTGGAACCAATCTCCAGACATATGGCCATTTTTGTGCCTGGCGCGGCGCCAAGTGCGAAAGGGTTCTTCTGAGGCTGAAGAGAGCAGGAAAGCCTGCAGCCCCCAGGTGTGTGGGGCTACGCAAGCCGTTCCCAAAGAGCTTTAGAACAAGGCATAGTTTTCCCTGCTGGCTCTTTGGGCGTGGGACCAATCTACAGACATATGGCCATTTTTGTGCCTGGCGCGGCACCAAGTGCGAAAGGGTTCTTCTGAGGCTGAAGAGAGCAGGAAAGCCTGCAGCCCCCAGGTGTGTGGGGCTACGCAAGCGGTTCCCAAAGAGCTTTAGAACAAGGCATAGTTTTCCCTGCTGGCTCTTTGGGCGTGGGACTAGTCTCCAGACATATGGCCATTTCTGTGCCTGGCGTGACGCCATGTGGGAAAGGGTGGTTTTGAGGCTGAAGGCAGCAGGAAAGCCTGCAGCCCCCAGGTGTGTGGGGCTACGCAAGCGGTTCCCAAAGAGCTTTAGAACAAGGCATAGTTTTCCCTGCTGGCTCTTTGGGTGTGGGACCAGTCTCCAGCCATATGGCTATTTTTGGGCATGGCGCGGCGAGAAGTGGGAAATGGTGGTTTTGAGGCTGAAGGCAGCAGGAAAGCCTGCAGCCCCCAGGTGTGTGGGGCTACGCAAGCCGTTCCCAAAGAGCTTTAGAACAAGGCATAGTTTTCCCTGCTGGCTCTTTGGGCATGGGACCAACCTCCAGACATATGGCCATTTTTGTGCCTGGCGTGACGCCAAGTGGGAAAGGGTGCTTTTGAGGCTGAAGGCAGCAGGAAAGCCTGCAGCCCCCACGTGTGTGGGGCTACGCAAGCGGTTCCCAAAGAGCTTTAGAACAAGGCATAGTTTTTCCTGCTGGCTCTTTGGGCGTGGGACCAGTCTCCAGACATATGGCCATTTTTGGGCCTGGCGCGGAGCCAAGTGGGAAAGGGTGCTTTTGAGGCTGAAGGCAGCAGGAAAGCCTGCAGCCCCCACGTGTGTGGGGCTACGCAAGCGGTTCCCAAAGAGCTTTAGAACAAGGCATAGTTTTCCCTGCTGGCTCTTTGGGAAAGGGACCAACCTCCAGACATATGGCCATTTTTGGGCCTTGCGCGGCGCCAAGTGGGAAAGCGTGCTTTTGAGGTTGAAGAGAGCAGGAAAGCCTGCAGCCCCCACGTGTGTGGGGCTAAGCAAGCGGTTCCCAAAGAGCTTTAGAACAAGGCATAGTTTTCCCTGCTGGCTCTTTGGGCGTGGGACCAATCTCCAGACATATGGCCATTTTTGTGCCTGGCGCGGCGCCAAGTGGGAAAGCGTGCTTTGAGGCTGAAGAGAGCAGGAAAGCCTGCAGCCCCCAGGTCTGTGGGGCTACGCAAGCCGTTCCCAAAGAGCTTTAGAACAAGGCATAGTTTTCCCTGCTGGCTCTTTGGGCGTGGGACCAATCTCCAGACATATGGCCATTTTTGTGCCTGTCGCGGCGCCAAGTGGGAAAGCGTGCTTTTGAGGCTGAAGAGAGCAGGAAAGCCTGCAGCCCCCAGGTGTGTGGGGCTACGCAAGCCGTTCCCAAAGAGCTTTAGAACAAGGCATAGTTTTCCCTGCTGGCTCTTTGGGCGTGGAACCAATCTCCAGACATATGGCCATTTTTGTGCCTGGCGCGGCGCCAAGTGCGAAAGGGTTCTTCTGAGGCTGAAGAGAGCAGGAAAGCCTGCAGCCCCCAGGTGTGTGGGGCTACGCAAGCCGTTCCCAAAGAGCTTTAGAACAAGGCATAGTTTTCCCTGCTGGCTCTTTGGGAAAGGGACCAACCTCCAGACATATGGCCATTTTTGTGCCTGGCGCGGCGCCAAGTGCGAAAGGGTTCTTCTGAGGCTGAAGAGAGCAGGAAAGCCTGCAGCCCCCAGGTGTGTGGGGCTACGCAAGCGGTTCCCAAAGAGCTTTAGAACAAGGCATAGTTTTCCCTGCTGGCTCTTTGGGCGTGGGACTAGTCTCCAGACATATGGCCATTTCTGTGCCTGGCGTGACGCCATGTGGGAAAGGGTGGTTTTGAGGCTGAAGGCAGCAGGAAAGCCTGCAGCCCCCAGGTGTGTGGGGCTACGCAAGCGGTTCCCAAAGAGCTTTAGAACAAGGCATAGTTTTCCCTGCTGGCTCTTTGGGCGTGGGACCAGTCTCCAGACATATGGCCATTTTTGGGCCTGGCGCGGAGCCAAGTGGGAAAGGGTGCTTTTGAGGCTGAAGGCAGCAGGAAAGCCTGCAGCCCCCACGTGTGTGGGGCTACGCAAGCCGTTCCCAAAGAGCTTTAGAACAAGGCATAGTTTTCCCTGCTGGCTCTTTGGGAAAGGGACCAACCTCCAGACATATGGCCATTTTTGGGCCTTGCGCGGCGCCAAGTGGGAAAGCGTGCTTTTGAGGCTGAAGAGAGCAGGAAAGCCTGCAGCCCCCACGTGTGTGGGGCTACGCAAGCGGTTCCCAAAGAGCTTTAGAACAAGGCATAGTTTTCCCTGCTGGCTCTTTGGGCGTGGGACCAATCTCCAGACATATGGCCATTTTTGTGCCTGGCGCGGCGCCAAGTGGGAAAGCGTGCTTTGAGGCTGAAGAGAGCAGGAAAGCCTGCAGCCCCCAGGTCTGTGGGGCTACGCAAGCCGTTCCCAAAGAGCTTTAGAACAAGGCATAGTTTTCCCTACTGGCTCTTTGGGCGTGGGACCAATCTCCAGACATATGGCCATTTTTGTGCCTGTCGCGGCGCCAAGTGGGAAAGCGTGCTTTTGAGGCTGAAGAGAGCAGGAAAGCCTGCAGCCCCCAGGTGTGTGGGGCTACGCAAGCCGTTCCCAAAGAGCTTTAGAACAAGGCATAGTTTTCCCTGCTGGCTCTTTGGGCGTGGAACCAATCTCCAGACATATGGCCATTTTTGTGCCTGGCGCGGCGCCAAGTGCGAAAGGGTTCTTCTGAGGCTGAAGAGAGCAGGAAAGCCTGCAGCCCCCAGGTGTGTGGGGCTACGCAAGCCGTTCCCAAAGAGCTTTAGAACAAGGCATAGTTTTCCCTGCTGGCTCTTTGGGCGTGGGACCAATCTCCAGACATATGGCCATTTTTGTGCCTGGCGCGGCGCCAAGTGCGAAAGGGTTCTTCTGAGGCTGAAGAGAGCAGGAAAGCCTGCAGCCCCCAGGTGTCTGGGGCTACGCAAGCGGTTCCCAAAGAGCTTTAGAACAAGGCATAGTTTTCCCTGCTGGCTCTTTGGGCGTGGGACTAGTCTCCAGACATATGGCCATTTCTGTGCCTGGCGTGACGCCATGTGGGAAAGGGTGGTTTTGAGGCTGAAGGCAGCAGGAAAGCCTGCAGCCCCCAGGTGTGTGGGGCTACGCAAGCGGTTCCCAAAGAGCTTTAGAACAAGGCATAGTTTTCCCTGCTGGCTCTTTGGGTGTGGGACCAGTCTCCAGCCATATGGCTATTTTTGGGCATGGCGCGGCGAGAAGTGGGAAATGGTGGTTTTGAGGCTGAAGGCAGCAGGAAAGCCTGCAGCCCCCAGGTCTGTGGGGCTACGCAAGCCGTTCCCAAAGAGCTTTAGAACAAGGCATAGTTTTCCCTGCTGGCTCTTTGGGCATGGGACCACTCTCCAGCCATATGGCCATTTTTGGGCCTGGCGCGGCTCCAAGTGGGAAAGGGTGGTATTGAGGCTGAAGGCAGCAGGAAAGCCTGCAGCCCCCAGGTGTGTGGGGCTACGCAAGCGGTTCCCAAAGAGCTTTAGAACAAGGCATAGTTTTCCCTGCTGGCTCTTTCGGCGTGGGACCAGTCTCCAGACATATGGCCATTTTTCGGCCTGGTGCGGCGCCAAGTGCGAAAGGGTTCTTCTGAGGCTGAAGGCAGCAGGAAAGCCTGCAGCCCCCAGGTGTGTGGGGCTACGCAAGCGGTTCCCAAAGAGCTTTAGAACAAGGCATAGTTTTCCCTGCTGGCTCTTTGGGCGTGGGACCATTCTCCAGACATATGGCCATTTTTGGGCCTGGCGCGGCGCCAAGTGGGAAAGGGTGCTTTTGAGGCTGAAGAGAGCAGGAAAGCCTGCAGCCCCCACGTGTGTGGGGCTACGCAAGCGGTTCCCAAAGAGCTTTAGAACAAGGCATAGTTTTTCCTGCTGGCTCTTTGGGCGTGGGACCAGTCTCCAGACATATGGCCATTTTTGGGCCTTGCGCGGCGCCAAGTGGGAAAGCGTGCTTTTGAGGCTGAAGAGAGCAGGAAAGCCTGCAGCCCCCACGTGTGTGGGGCTACGCAAGCGGTTCCCAAAGAGCTTTAGAACAAGGCATAGTTTTCCCTGCTGGCTCTTTGGGCGTGGGACCAAACTCCAGACATATGGACATTTTTGTGCCTGGCGCGGCGCCAAGTGGGAAAGCGTGCTTTGAGGCTGAAGAGAGCAGGAAAGCCTGCAGCCCCCAGGTGTGTGGGGCTACGCAAGCCGTTCCCAAAGAGCTTTAGAACAAGGCATAGTTTTCCCTGCTGGCTCTTTGGGCGTGGAACCAATCTCCAGACATATGGCCATTTTTGGGCCTGGCGCGGAGCCAAGTGGGAAAGGGTGCTTTTGAGGCTGAAGGCAGCAGGAAAGCCTGCAGCCCCCACGTGTGTGGGGCTACGCAAGCCGTTCCCAAAGAGCTTTAGAACAAGGCATAGTTTTCCCTGCTGGCTCTTTGGGAAAGGGACCAACCTCCAGACATATGGCCATTTTTGTGCCTGGCGCGGCGCCAAGTGGGAAAGCGTGCTTTGAGGCTGAAGAGAGCAGGAAAGCCTGCAGCCCCCAGGTGTGTGGGGCTACGCAAGCCGTTCCCAAAGAGCTTTAGAACAAGGCATAGTTTTCCCTGCTGGCTCTTTGGGCGTGGAACCAATCTCCAGACATATGGCCATTTTTGTGCCTGGCGCGGCGCCAAGTGCGAAAGGGTTCTTCTGAGGCTGAAGAGAGCAGGAAAGCCTGCAGCCCCCAGGTGTGTGAGGCTACGCAAGCCGTTCCCAAAGAGCTTTAGAACAAGGCATAGTTTTCCCTGCTGGCTCTTTGGGCATGGAACAAATCTCCAGACATATGGCCATTTTTGGGCCTGGCGCGGCGCCAAGTGGGAAAGGGTGGTTTTGAGGCTGAAGGCAGCAGGAAAGCCTGCAGCCCCCAGGTGTGTGGGGCTACGCAAGCGGTTCCCAAAGAGCTTTAGAACAAGGCATAGTTTTCCCTGCTGGCTCTTTGGGCGTGGGACCAACCTCCAGACATATGGCCATTTTTGTGCCTGGCGTGACGCCAAGTGGGAAAGGGTGGTTTTGAGGCTGAAGAGAGCAGGAAAGCCTGCAGCCCCGAGGTGTGTGGGGCTACGCAAGCGGTTCCCAAAGAGCTTTAGAACAAGGCATCGTTTTCCCTGCTGGCTCTTTGGGCGTGGAACCAATCTCCAGACATATGGCCATTTTTGTGCCTGGCGCGGCGCCAAGTGCGAAAGGGTTCTTCTGAGGCTGAAGGCAGCAGGAAAGCCTGCAGCCCCCAGGTGTGTGGGGCTACGCAAGCCGTTCCCAAAGAGCTTTAGAACAAGGCATAGTTTTCCCTGCTGGCTCTTTGGGAAATGGACCAGTCTCCAGACATATGGCCATTTTTGTGCCTGTCGCGGCGCCAAGTGGGAAAGCGTGCTTTTGAGGCTGAAGAGAGCAGGAAAGCCTGCAGCCCCCAGGTGTGTGGGGCTACGCAAGCCGTTCCCAAAGAGCTTTAGAACAAGGCATAGTTTTCCCTGCTGGCTCTTTGGGCGTGGAACCAATCTCCAGACATATGGCCATTTTTGTGCCTGGCGCGGCGCCAAGTGCGAAAGGGTTCTTCTGAGGCTGAAGAGAGCAGGAAAGCCTGCAGCCCCCAGGTGTGTGGGGCTACGCAAGCCGTTCCCAAAGAGCTTTAGAACAAGGCATAGTTTTCCCTGCTGGCTCTTTGGGCGTGGGACCAATCTACAGACATATGGCCATTTTTGTGCCTGGCGCGGCGCCAAGTGCGAAAGGGTTCTTCTGAGGCTGAAGAGAGCAGGAAAGCCTGCAGCCCCCAGGTGTGTGGGGCTACGCAAGCGGTTCCCAAAGAGCTTTAGAACAAGGCATAGTTTTCCCTGCTGGCTCTTTGGGCGTGGGACTAGTCTCCAGACATATGGCCATTTCTGTGCCTGGCGTGACGCCATGTGGGAAAGGGTGGTTTTGAGGCTGAAGGCAGCAGGAAAGCCTGCAGCCCCCAGGTGTGTGGGGCTACGCAAGCGGTTCCCAAAGAGCTTTAGAACAAGGCATAGCTTTCCCTGCTGGCTCTTTGGGTGTGGGACCAGTCTCCAGCCATATGGCTATTTTTGGGCATGGCGCGGCGAGAAGTGGGAAATGGTGGTTTTGAGGCTGAAGGCAGCAGGAAAGCCTGCAGCCCCCAGGTGTGTGGGGCTACGCAAGCCGTTCCCAAAGAGCTTTAGAACAAGGCATAGTTTTCCCTGCTGGCTCTTTGGGCATGGGACCACTCTCCAGCCATATGGCCATTTTTGGGCCTGGCGCGGCGCCAAGTGGGAAAGCGTGCTTTTGAGGCTGAAGAGAGCAGGAAAGCCTGCAGCCCCCAGGTGTGTGGGGCTACGCAAGCGGTTCCCAAAGAGCTTTAGAACAAGGCATAGTTTTCCCTGCTGGCTCTTTGGGCGTGGGACCAACCTCCAGACATATGGCCATTTTTGTGCCTGGCGTGACGCCAAGTGGGAAAGGGTGCTTTTGAGGCTGAAGGCAGCAGGAAAGCCTGCAGCCCCCACGTGTGTGGGGCTACGCAAGCGGTTCCCAAAGAGCTTTAGAACAAGGCATAGTTTTTCCTGCTGGCTCTTTGGGCGTGGGACCAGTCTCCAGACATATGGCCATTTTTGGGCCTGGCGCGGAGACAAGTGGGAAAGGGTGCTTTTGAGGCTGAAGGCAGCAGGAAAGCCTGCAGCCCCCACGTGTGTGGGGCTACGCAAGCCGTTCCCAAAGAGCTTTAGAACAAGGCATAGTTTTCCCTGCTGGCTCTTTGGGAAAGGGACCAACCTCCAGACATATGGCCATTTTTGGGCCTTGCGCGGCGCCAAGTGGGAAAGCGTGCTTTTGAGGCTGAAGAGAGCAGGAAAGCCTGCAGCCCCCACGTGTGTGGGGCTACGCAAGCGGTTCCCAAAGAGCTTTAGAACAAGGCATAGTTTTCCCTGCTGGCTCTTTGGGCGTGGGACCAATCTCCAGACATATGGCCATTTTTGGGCCTGGCGCGGCGCCAAGTGGGAAAGCGTGCTTTGAGGCTGAAGAGAGCAGGAAAGCCTGCAGCCCCCAGGTCTGTGGGGCTACGCAAGCCGTTCCCAAAGAGCTTTAGAACAAGGCATAGTTTTCCCTACTGGCTCTTTGGGCGTTGGACCAATCTCCAGACATATGGCCATTTTTGTGCCTGTCGCGGCGCCAAGTGGGAAAGCGTGCTTTTGAGGCTGAAGAGAGCACGAAAGCCTGCAGCCCCCAGGTGTGTGGGGCTACGCAAGCCGTTCCCAAAGAGCTTTAGAACAAGGCATAGTTTTCCCTGCTGGCTCTTTGGGCGTGGAACCAATCTCCAGACATATGGCCATTTTTGTGCCTGGCGCGGCGCCAAGTGCGAAAGGGTTCTTCTGAGGCTGAAGAGAGCAGGAAAGCCTGCAGCCCCCAGGTGTGTGGGGCTACGCAAGCCGTTCCCAAAGAGCTTTAGAACAAGGCATAGTTTTCCCTGCTGGCTCTTTGGGCGTGGGACCAATCTACAGACATATGGCCATTTTTGTGCCTGGCGCGGCGCCAAGTGCGAAAGGGTTCTTCTGAGGCTGAAGAGAGCAGGAAAGCCTGCAGCCCCCAGGTGTGTGGGGCTACGCAAGCGGTTCCCAAAGAGCTTTAGAACAAGGCATAGTTTTCCCTGCTGGCTCTTTGGGCGTGGGACTAGTCTCCAGACATATGGCCATTTCTGTGCCTGGCGTGACGCCATGTGGGAAAGGGTGGTTTTGAGGCTGAAGGCAGCAGGAAAGCCTGCAGCCCCCAGGTGTGTGGGGCTACGCAAGCGGTTCCCAAAGAGCTTTAGAACAAGGCATAGTTTTCCCTGCTGGCTCTTTGGGCGTGGGACCAGTCTCCAGACATATGGCCATTTTTGGGCCTGGCGCGGAGCCAAGTGGGAAAGGGTGCTTTTGAGGCTGAAGGCAGCAGGAAAGCCTGCAGCCCCCACGTGTGTGGGGCTACGCAAGCCGTTCCCAAAGAGCTTTAGAACAAGGCATAGTTTTCCCTGCTGGCTCTTTGGGCGTGGAACCAATCTCCAGACATATGGCCATTTTTGTGCCTGGCGCGGCGCCAAGTGCGAAAGGGTTCTTCTGAGGCTGAAGAGAGCAGGAAAGCCTGCAGCCCCCAGGTGTGTGGGGCTACGCAAGCCGTTCCCAAAGAGCTTTAGAACAAGGCATAGTTTTCCCTGCTGGCTCTTTGGGCGTGGGACCAATCTACAGACATATGGCCATTTTTGTGCCTGGCGCGGCGCCAAGTGCGAAAGGGTTCTTCTGAGGCTGAAGAGAGCAGGAAAGCCTGCAGCCCCCAGGTGTGTGGGGCTACGCAAGCGGTTCCCAAAGAGCTTTAGAACAAGGCATAGTTTTCCCTGCTGGCTCTTTGGGCGTGGGACTAGTCTCCAGACATATGGCCATTTCTGTGCCTGGCGTGACGCCATGTGGGAAAGGGTGGTTTTGAGGCTGAAGGCAGCAGGAAAGCCTGCAGCCCCCAGGTGTGTGGGGCTACGCAAGCGGTTCCCAAAGAGCTTTAGAACAAGGCATAGTTTTCCCTGCTGGCTCTTTGGGCGTGGGACCAGTCTCCAGACATATGGCCATTTTTGGGCCTGGCGCGGAGCCAAGTGGGAAAGGGTGCTTTTGAGGCTGAAGGCAGCAGGAAAGCCTGCAGCCCCCACGTGTGTGGGGCTACGCAAGCGGTTCCCAAAGAGCTTTAGAACAAGGCATAGTTTTCCCTGCTGGCTCTTTGGGAAAGGGACCAACCTCCAGACATATGGCCATTTTTGGGCCTTGCGCGGCGCCAAGTGGGAAAGCGTGCTTTTGAGGCTGAAGAGAGCAGGAAAGCCTGCAGCCCCCACGTGTGTGGGGCTACGCAAGCGGTTCCCAAAGAGCTTTAGAACAAGGCATAGTTTTCCCTGCTGGCTCTTTGGGCGTGGGACCAATCTCCAGACATATGGCCATTTTTGTGCCTGGCGCGGCGCCAAGTGGGAAAGCGTGCTTTGAGGCTGAAGAGAGCAGGAAAGCCTGCAGCCCCCAGGTCTGTGGGGCTACGCAAGCCGTTCCCAAACAGCTTTAGAACAAGGCATAGTTTTCCCTACTGGCTCTTTGGGCGTGGGACCAATCTCCAGACATATGGCCATTTTTGTGCCTGTCGCGGCGCCAAGTGGGAAAGCGTGCTTTTGAGGCTGAAGAGAGCAGGAAAGCCTGCAGCCCCCAGGTGTGTGGGGCTACGCAAGCCGTTCCCAAAGAGCTTTAGAACAAGGCATAGTTTTCCCTGCTGGCTCTTTGGGCGTGGAACCAATCTCCAGACATATGGCCATTTTTGTGCCTGGCGCGGCGCCAAGTGCGAAAGGGTTCTTCTGAGGCTGAAGAGAGCAGGAAAGCCTGCAGCCCCCAGGTGTGTGGGGCTACGCAAGCGGTTCCCAAAGAGCTTTAGAACAAGGCATAGTTTTCCCTGCTGGCTCTTTGGGCGTGGGACTAGTCTCCAGACATATGGCCATTTCTGTGCCTGGCGTGACGCCATGTGGGAAAGGGTGGTTTTGAGGCTGAAGGCAGCAGGAAAGCCTGCAGCCCCCAGGTGTGTGGGGCTACGCAAGCGGTTCCCAAAGAGCTTTAGAACAAGGCATAGTTTTCCCTGCTGGCTCTTTGGGTGTGGGACCAGTCTCCAGCCATATGGCTATTTTTGGGCATGGCGCGGCGAGAAGTGGGAAATGGTGGTTTTGAGGCTGAAGGCAGCAGGAAAGCCTGCAGCCCCCAGGTCTGTGGGGCTACGCAAGCCGTTCCCAAACAGCTTTAGAACAAGGCATAGTTTTCCCTACTGGCTCTTTGGGCGTGGGACCAATCTCCAGACATATGGCCATTTTTGTGCCTGTCGCGGCGCCAAGTGGGAAAGCGTGCTTTTGAGGCTGAAGAGAGCAGGAAAGCCTGCAGCCCCCAGGTGTGTGGGGCTACGCAAGCCGTTCCCAAAGAGCTTTAGAACAAGGCATAGTTTTCCCTGCTGGCTCTTTGGGCGTGGGACTAGTCTCCAGACATATGGCCATTTCTGTGCCTGGCGTGACGCCATGTGGGAAAGGGTGGTTTTGAGGCTGAAGGCAGCAGGAAAGCCTGCAGCCCCCACGTGTGTGGGGCTACGCAAGCGGTTCCCAAAGAGCTTTAGAACAAGGCATAGTTTTCCCTGCTGGCTCTTTGGGTGTGGGACCAGTCTCCAGCCATATGGCTATTTTTGGGCATGGCGCGGCGAGAAGTGGGAAATGGTGGTTTTGAGGCTGAAGGCAGCAGGAAAGCCTGCAGCCCCCAGGTCTGTGGGGCTACGCAAGCCGTTCCCAAACAGCTTTAGAACAAGGCATAGTTTTCCCTACTGGCTCTTTGGGCGTGGGACCAATCTCCAGACATATGGCCATTTTTGTGCCTGTCGCGGCGCCAAGTGGGAAAGCGTGCTTTTGAGGCTGAAGAGAGCAGGAAAGCCTGCAGCCCCCAGGTGTGTGGGGCTACGCAAGCCGTTCCCAAAGAGCTTTAGAACAAGGCATAGTTTTCCCTGCTGGCTCTTTGGGCGTGGAACCAATCTCCAGACATATGGCCATTTTTGTGCCTGGCGCGGCGCCAAGTGCGAAAGGGTTCTTCTGAGGCTGAAGAGAGCAGGAAAGCCTGCAGCCCCCAGGTGTGTGGGGCTACGCAAGCCGTTCCCAAAGAGCTTTAGAACAAGGCATAGTTTTCCCTGCTGGCTCTTTGGGCGTGGGACCAATCTACAGACATATGGCCATTTTTGTGCCTGGCGCGGCGCCAAGTGCGAAAGGGTTCTTCTGAGGCTGAAGAGAGCAGGAAAGCCTGCAGCCCCCAGGTGTGTGGGGCTACGCAAGCGGTTCCCAAAGAGCTTTAGAACAAGGCATAGTTTTCCCTGCTGGCTCTTTGGGCGTGGGACTAGTCTCCAGACATATGGCCATTTCTGTGCCTGGCGTGACGCCATGTGGGAAAGGGTGGTTTTGAGGCTGAAGGCAGCAGGAAAGCCTGCAGCCCCCAGGTGTGTGGGGCTACGCAAGCGGTTCCCAAAGAGCTTTAGAACAAGGCATAGTTTTCCCTGCTGGCTCTTTGGGTGTGGGACCAGTCTCCAGCCATATGGCTATTTTTGGGCATGGCGCGGCGAGAAGTGGGAAATGGTGGTTTTGAGGCTGAAGGCAGCAGGAAAGCCTGCAGCCCCCAGGTGTGTGGGGCTACGCAAGCCGTTCCCAAAGAGCTTTAGAACAAGGCATAGTTTTCCCTGCTGGCTCTTTGGGCGTGGAACCAATCTCCAGACATATGGCCATTTTTGTGCCTGGCGCGGCGCCAAGTGCGAAAGGGTTCTTCTGAGGCTGAAGAGAGCAGGAAAGCCTGCAGCCCCCAGGTGTGTGGGGCTACGCAAGCCGTTCCCAAAGAGCTTTAGAACAAGGCATAGTTTTCCCTGCTGGCTCTTTGGGCGTGGGACCAATCTACAGACATATGGCCATTTTTGTGCCTGGCGCGGCGCCAAGTGCGAAAGGGTTCTTCTGAGGCTGAAGAGAGCAGGAAAGCCTGCAGCCCCCAGGTGTGTGGGGCTACGCAAGCGGTTCCCAAAGAGCTTTAGAACAAGGCATAGTTTTCCCTGCTGGCTCTTTGGGCGTGGGACTAGTCTCCAGACATATGGCCATTTCTGTGCCTGGCGTGACGCCATGTGGGAAAGGGTGGTTTTGAGGCTGAAGGCAGCAGGAAAGCCTGCAGCCCCCAGGTGTGTGGGGCTACGCAAGCGGTTCCCAAAGAGCTTTAGAACAAGGCATAGTTTTCCCTGCTGGCTCTTTGGGTGTGGGACCAGTCTCCAGCCATATGGCTATTTTTGGGCATGGCGCGGCGAGAAGTGGGAAATGGTGGTTTTGAGGCTGAAGGCAGCAGGAAAGCCTGCAGCCCCCAGGTGTGTGGGGCTACGCAAGCCGTTCCCAAAGAGCTTTAGAACAAGGCATAGTTTTCCCTGCTGGCTCTTTGGGCATGGGACCACTCTCCAGCCATATGGCCATTTTTGGGCCTGGCGCGGCTCCAAGTGGGAAAGGGTGGTATTGAGGCTGAAGGCAGCAGGAAAGCCTGCAGCCCCCAGGTGTGTGGGGCTACGCAAGCGGTTCCCAAAGAGCTTTAGAACAAGGCATAGTTTTCCCTGCTGGCTCTTTCGGTGTGGGACCAGTCTCCAGACATATGGCCATTTTTCGGCCTGGTGCGGCGCCAAGTGCGAAAGGGTTCTTCTGAGGCTGAAGGCAGCAGGAAAGCCTGCAGCCCCCAGGTGTGTGGGGCTACGCAAGCGGTTCCCCAAGAGCTTTAGAACAAGGCATAGTTTTCCCTGCAGGCTCTTTGGGCGTGGGACCAATCTCTAGACATATGGCCATTTTTGGGCCTGGCGCGGCGCCAAGTGGGAAAGGGTGCTTTTGAGGCTGAAGAGAGCAGGAAAGCCTGCAGCCCCCACGTGTGTGGGGCTACGCAAGCGGTTCCCAAAGAGCTTTAGAACAAGGCATAGTTTTCCCTGCTGGCTCTTTGGGCGTGGGACCAGTCTCCAGACATATGGCCATTTTTGGGCCTGGCGCGGAGCCAAGTGGGAAAGGGTGCTTTTGAGGCTGAAGGCAGCAGGAAAGCCTGCAGCCCCCATGTGTGTGGGGCTACGCAAGCCGTTCCCAAAGAGCTTTAGAACAAGGCATAGTTTTTCCTGCTGGCTCTTTGGGCGTGGGACCAGTCTCCAGACATATGGCCATTTTTGGGCCTGGCGCGGCGCCAAGTGGGAAAGGGTGCTTTTGAGGCTGAAGGCAGCAGGAAAGCCTGCAGCCCCTACGTGTGTGGGGCTACGCAAGCGGTTCCCAAAGAGCTTTAGAACAAGGCATAGTTTTTCCTGCTGGCTCTTTGGGCGTGGGACCAGTCTCCAGACATATGGCCATTTTTGTGCCTGTCGCGGCGCCAAGTTGGAAAGCGTGCTTTTGAGGCTGAAGAGAGCAGGAAAGCCTGCAGCCCCCAGGTGTGTGGGGCTACGCAAGCCGTTCCCAAAGAGCTTTAGAACAAGGCATAGTTTTCCCTGCTGGCTCTTTGGGCGTGGAACCAATCTCCAGCCATATGGCCATTTTTGGGCCTGGCGCGGCGCCAAGTGGGAAAGGGTGGTATTGAGGCTGAAGGCAGCAGGAAAGCCTGCAGCCCCCAGGTGTGTGGGGCTACGCAAGCGGTTCCCAAAGAGCTTTAGAACAAGGCATAGTTTTCCCTGCTGGCTCTTTGGGCGTGGGACCAGTCTCCAGACATATGGCCATTTTTCGGCCTGGTGCGGCGCCAAGTGCGAAAGGGTTCTTCGGAGGCTGAAAGCGCGAGAAAAGCCTGCAGCCCCCAGTTTCTGTGGGGCTACGCAAGCGGTTCCCAAAGAGCTTTAGAACAAGGCATAGTTTTCCCTGCTGGCTCTTTGGGCGTGGAACCATTCTCCAGACATATGGCCATTTTTGTGCCTGGCGCAGCGCCAAGTGCGAAAGGGTTCTTCTGAGGCTGAAGGCAGCAGGAAAGCCTGCAGCCCCCAGGTGTGTGGGGCTACGCAAGCGGTTCCCAAAGAGCTTTAGAACAAGGCATAGTTTTCCCTGCTGGCTCTTTGGGCGTGGGACCAGTCTCCAGACATATGGCCATTTTTGGGCCTGGCGCGGAGCCAAGTGGGAAAGGGTGCTTTTGAGGCTGAAGGCAGCAGGAAAGCCTGCAGCCCCCACGTGTGTGGTGCTACGCAAGCCATTCCCAAAGAGCTTTAGAACAAGGCATAGTTTTCCCTGCTGGCTCTTTGGGAAAGGGACCAACCTCCAGACATATGGCCATTTTTGGGCCTTGCGCGGCGCCAAGTGGGAAAGCGTGCTTTTGAGGCTGAAGAGAGCAGGAAAGCCTGCAGCCCCCAGGTGTGTGGGGCTACGCAAGCGGTTCCCAAAGAGCTTTAGAACAAGGCATAGTTTTCCCTGCTGGCTCTTTGGGCGTGGGACCAATCTCCAGACATATGGCCATTTTTGTGCCTGGCGCGGCGCCAAGTGCGAAAGGGTTCTTCTGAGGCTGAAGAGAGCAGGAAAGCCTGCAGCCCCCAGGTGTGTGGGGCTACGCAAGCCGTTCCCAAAGAGCTTTAGAACAAGGCATAGTTTTCCCTGCTGGCTCTTTGGGCATGGGACAAATCTCCAGACATATGGCCATTTTTGGGCCTGGCGCGGCGCCAAGTGGGAAAGGGTGGTTTTGAGGCTGAAGGCAGCAGGAAAGCCTGCAGCCCCCAGGTGTGTAGGGCTACGCAAGCGGTTCCCAAAGAGCTTTAGAACAAGGCATAGTTTTCCCTGCTGGCTCTTTGGGCGTGGGACCAACCTCCAGACATATGGCCATTTTTGTGCCTGGCGTGACGCCAAGTGGGAAAGGGTGGTTTTGAGGCTGAAGGCAGCAGGAAAGCCTGCAGCCCCCAGGTGTGTGGGGCTACGCAAGCCGTTCCCAAAGAGCTTTAGAACAAGGCATAGTTTTTCCTGCTGGCTCTTTGGGCGTGGGACCAGTCTCCAGACATATGGCCATTTTTGGGCCTGGCGCGGCGCCAAGTGGGAAAGGGTGGTATTGAGGCTGAAGGCAGCAGGAAAGCCTGCAGCCCCCACGTGTGTGGGGCTACGCAAGCGGTTCCCAAAGAGCTTTAGAACAAGGCATAGTTTTCCCTGCTGGCTCTTTGGGCGTGGGACCAGTCTCCAGACATATGGCCATTTTTGTGCCTGTCGCGGCGCCAAGTAGGAAAGCGTGCTTTTGAGGCTGAAGAGAGCAGGAAAGCCTGCAGCCCCCAGGTGTGTGGGGCTACGCAAGCCGTTCCCAAAGAGCTTTAGAACAAGGCATAGTTTTCCCTGCTGGCTCTTTGGGCGTGGAACCAATCTCCAGACATATGGCCATTTTTGTGCCTGGCGCGGCGCCAAGTGCGAAAGGGTTCTTCTGAGGCTGAAGGCAGCAGGAAAGCCTGCAGCCCCCAGGTGTGTGGGGCTACGCAAGCGGTTCCCAAAGAGCTTTAGAACAAGGCATAGTTTTCCCTGCTGGCTCTTTGGGCGTGGGACCAATCTCCAGACATATGGCCATTTTTGGGCCTGGCGCGGCGCCAAGTGCGAAAGGGTTCTACTGAGGCTGAAGAGAGCAGGAAAGCCTGCAGCCCCCAGGTGTGTGGGGCTACGCAAGCGGTTCCCAAAGAGCTTTAGAACAAGGCATAGTTTTCCCTGCTGGCTCTTTGGGCGTGGGACTAGTCTCCAGACATATGGCCATTTCTGTGCCTGACGTGACGCCATGTGGGAAAGGGTGGTTTTGAGGCTGAAGGCAGCAGGAAAGGCTGCAGCCCCCAGGTGTGTGGGGCTACGCAAGCGGTTCCCAAAGAGCTTTAGAACAAGGCATAGTTTTCCCTGCTGGCTCTTTGGGTGTGGGACCAGTCTCCAGCCATATGTCTATTTTTGGGCATGGCGCGGCGAGAATTGGGAAATGGTGGTTTTGAGGCTGAAGGCAGCAGGAATGCCTGCAGCCCCCACGTGTGTGGGGCTACGCAAGCGGTCCCCCAAGAGCTTTAGAACAAGGCATAGTTTTCCCTGCTGGCTCTTTGGGCGTGGGACCAGTCTCCAGACATATGGCCATTTTTGTGCCTGGCGCGGCGCCAAGTGGGAAAGGGTGGTATTGAGGCTGAAGGCAGCAGGAAAGCCTGCAGCCCCCAGGTGTGTGGGGCTACGCAAGCGGTTCCCAAAGAGCTTTAGAACAAGGCATAGTTTTCCCTGCTGGCTCTTTGGGCATGGGACCACTCTCCAGCCATATGGCCATTTTTGGGCCTGGCGCGGCGCCAAGTGGGAAAGGGTGGTATTGAGGCTGAAGGCAGCAGGAAAGCCTGCAGCCCCCACGTGTGTGGGGCTACGCAAGCGGTTCCCAAAGAGCTTTAGAACAAGGCATAGTTTTCCCTGCTGGCTCTTTGGGCGTGGGACCAGTCTCCAGCCATATGGCCATTTTTGGGCCTGGTGCGGCGCCAAGTGCGAAAGGGTTCTTCGGAGGCTGAAAGCGCGAGAAAAGCCTGCAGCCCCCAGTTTGTGTGGGGCTACGCAAGCGGTTCCCAAAGAGCTTTAGAACAAGGCATAGTTTTCCCTGCTGGCTCTTTGGGCGTGGGACCATTCTCCAGACATATGGCCATTTTTGTGCCTGGCGCAGCGCCAAGTGCGAAAGGGTTCTTCTGAGGCTGAAGGCAGCAGGAAAGCCTGCAGCACCCACGTGTGTGGGGCTACGCAAGCGGTTCCCAAAGAGCTTTAGAACAAGGCATAGTTTTCCCTGCTGGCTCTTTGGGCGTGGGACCATTCTCCAGACATATGGCCATTTTTGTGCCTGGCGTGACGCCAAGTGGGAAAGGGTGGTTTTGAGGCTGAAGGCAGCAGGAAAGCCTGCAGCCCCCACGTGTGTGGGGCTACGCAAGCGGTTCCCAAAGAGCTTTAGAACAAGGCATAGTTTTCCCTGCTGGCTCTTTGGGCGTGGGACCAGTCTCCAGACATATGGCCATTTTTGTGCCTGTCGCGGCGCCAAGTTGGAAAGCGTGCTTTTGAGGCTGAAGAGAGCAGGAAAGCCTGCAGCCCCCAGGTGTGTGGGGCTACGCAAGCCGTTCCCAAAGAGCTTTAGAACAAGGCATAGTTTTCCCTGCTGGCTCTTTGGGCGTGGAACCAATCTCCAGCTATATGGCCATTTTTGGGCCTGGCGCGGCGCCAGATGGGAAAGGGTGGTATTGAGGCTGAAGGCAGCAGGAAAGCCTGCAGCCCCCACGTGTGTGGGGCTACGCAAGCGGTTCCCAAAGAGCTTTAGAACAAGGCATAGTTTTCCCTGCTGGCTCTTTGAGGGTGGGACCAATCTCCAGACATATGGCCATTTTTGTGCCTGGCGCGGCGCCAAGTGGGAAAGGGTGGTATTGAGGCTGAAGGCAGCAGGAAAGCCTGCAGCCCCCAGGTGTGTGGGGCTACGCAAGCCGTTCCCAAAGAGCTTTAGAACAAGGCATAGTTTTCCCTGCTGGCTCTTTGGGCATGGGACAAATCTCCAGACATATGGCCATTTTTGTGCCTGGCGCGGCGCCAAGTGGGAAAGGGTGGTTTTGAGGCTGAAGGCAGCAGGAAAGCCTGCAGCCCCCAGTTTGTGTAGGGCTACGCAAGCGTTTCCCAAAGAGCTTTAGAACAAGGCATAGTTTTCCCTGCTGGCTCTTTGGGCGTGGGACCAGTCTCCAGACATATGGCCATTTTTGTGCCTGGCGCGGCGCCAAGTGGGAAAGGGTGGTATTGAGGCTGAAGGCAGCAGGAAAGCCTGCAGCCCCCAGGTGTGTGGGGCTACGCAAGCGGTTCCCAAAGAGCTTTAGAAGAAGGCATAGTTTTCCCTGCTGGCTCTATGGGTGTGGGACCAGTCTCCAGACATATGGCCATTTTTGTGCCTGTCGCGGCGCCAAGTGGGAAAGCGTGCTTTTGAGGCTGAAGAGAGCAGGAAAGCCTGCAGCCCCCACGTGTGTGGGGCTACGCAAGCCGTTCCCAAAGAGCTTTAGAACAAGGCATAGTTTTCCCTGCTGGCTCTTTGGGCGTGGAACCAATCTCCAGACATATGGCCATTTTTGTGCCTGGCGCGGCGCCAAGTGCGAAAGGGTTCTTCTGAGGCTGAAGAGAGCAGGAAAGCCTGCAGCCCCCAGGTGTGTGGGGCTACGCAAGCCGTTCCCAAAGAGCTTTAGAACAAGGCATAGTTTTCCCTGCTGGCTCTTTGGGCGTGGGACCAATCTCCAGACATATGGCCATTTTTGTGCCTGGCGCGGCGCCAAGTGCGAAAGGGTTCTTCTGAGGCTGCAGAGAGCAGGAAAGCCTGCAGCCCCCAGGTGTGTGGGGCTACGCAAGCGGTTCCCAAAGAGCTTTAGAACAAGGCATAGTTTTCCCTGCTGGCTCTTTGGGGGTGGGACTAGTCTCCAGACATATGGCCATTTCTGTGCCTGGCGTGACGCCATGTGGGAAAGGGTGGTTTTGAGGCTGAAGAGAGCAGGAAAGGCTGCAGCCCCCAGGTGTGTGGGGCTACGCAAGCGGTTCCCAAAGAGCTTTAGAACAAGGCATAGTTTTCCCTGCTGGCTCTTTGGGTGTGGGACCAGTCTCCAGCCATATGGCTATTTTTGGGCATGGCGCGGCGAGAAGTGGGAAATGGTGGTTTTGAGGCTGAAGGCAGCAGGAAAGCCTGCAGCCCCCAGGTGTGTGGGGCTACGCAAGCGGTTCCCAAAGAGCTTTAGAACAAGGCATAGTTTTCCCTGCTGGCTCTTTGGGCGTGGGACCAGTCTCCAGACATATGGCCATTTTTGGGCCTGGCGCGGCGCCAAGTGGGAAAGGGTGGTATTGAGGCTGAAGGCAGCAGGAAAGCCTGCAGCCCCCAGGTGTGTGGGGCTACGCAAGCGGTTCCCAAAGAGCTTTAGAATAAGGCATAGTTTTCCCTGCTGGCTCTTTGGGCATGGGACCACTCTCCAGCCATATGGCCATTTTTGGGCCTGGCGTGACGCCAAGTGGGAAAGGGTGGTATTGAGGCTGAAGGCAGCAGGAAAGCCTGCAGCCCCCAGGTGTGTGGGGCTACGCAAGCGGTTCCCAAAGAGCTTTAGAACAAGGCATAGTTTTCCCTGCTGGCTCTTTGGGCGTGGGACCAACCTCCAGACATATGGCCATTTTTCGGCCTGGTGCGGCGCCATGTGCGAAAGGGTTCTTCTGAGGCTGAAAGCGCGAGAAAAGCCTGCAGCCCCCAGTTTGTGTGGGGCTACGCAAGCGGTTCCCAAAGAGCTTTAGAACAAGGCATAGTTTTCCCTGCTGGCTATTTGGGCGTGGGACCATTCTCCAGACATATGGCCATTTTTGTGCCTGGCGCAGCGCCAAGTGCGAAAGGGTTCTTCTGAGGCTGAAGGCAGCAGGAAAGCCTGCAGCCCCCACGTGTGTGGGGCTACGCAAGCGGTTCCCAAAGAGCTTTAGAACAAGGCATAGTTTTCCCTGCTGGCTCTTTGGGCGTGGGACCATTCTCCAGACATATGGCCATTTTTGTGCCTGGCGCGGCGCCAAGTGGGAAAGCGTGCTTTTGAGGCTGAAGAGAGCAGGAAAGCCTGCAGCCCCCAGGTGTGTGGGGCTACGCAATCGGTTCCCAAAGAGCTTTAGAACAAGGCATAATTTTCCCTGCTGGCTCTTTGGGCGTGGGACCATTCTCCAGACATATGGCCATTTTTGTGCCTGGCGCGGCGCCAAGTGGGAAAGCGTGCTTTTGAGGCTGAAGAGAGCAGGAAAGCCTGCAGCCCCCAGGTGTGTGGGGCTACGCTATCGGTTCCCAAAGAGCTTTAGAACAAGGCATAGTTTTCCCTGCTGGCTCTTTGGGCGTGGGACCATCCTCCAGACATATGGCCATTTTTGTGCCTGGCGTGACGCCAAGTGGGAAAGGGTGGTTTTGAGGCTGAAGGCAGCAGGAAAGCCTGCAGCCCCCACGTGTGTGGGGCTACGCAAGCGGTTCCCAAAGAGCTTTAGAACAAGGCATAGTTTTTCTTGCTGGCTCTTTGGGCGTGGGACCAGTCTCCAGACATATGGCCATTTTTGGGCCTGGCGCGGAGCCAAGTGGGAAAGGGTGCTTTTGAGGCTGAAGGCAGCAGGAAAGCCTGCAGCCCCCAGGTGTGTGGGGCTACGCAAGCCGTTCCCAAAGAGCTTTAGAACAAGGCATAGTTTTCCCTGCTGGCCCTTTGGGAAAGGGACCAACCTCCAGACATATGGAAATTTTTGGGCCTTGCGCGGCGCCAAGTGGGAAAGCGTGCTTTTGAGGCTGAAGAGAGCAGGAAAGCCTGCAACCCCACGTGTGTGGGGCTACGCAAGCGGTTCCCAAAGAGCTTTAGAACAAGGCATAGTTTTCCCTGCTGGCTCTTTGGGCGTGGGACCAATCTCCAGCCATATGGCCATTTTTGTGCCTGGCGCGGCGCCAAGTGGGAAAGCGTGCTTTGAGGCTGAAGAGAGCAGGAAAGCCTGCAGCCCCCAGGTGTGTGGGGCTACGCAAGCCGTTCCCAAAGAGCTTTAGAACAAGGCATAGTTTTCCCTGCTGGCTCTTTGGGCGTGGGACCATTCTCCAGACATATGGCCATTTTTGTGCCTGGCGCGGCGCCAAGTGGGAAAGCGTGCTTTTGAGGCTGAAGAGAGCAGGAAAGCCTGCAGCCCCCAGGTGTGTGGGGCTACGCAAGCGGTTCCCAAAGAGCTTTAGAACAAGGCATAGTTTTCCCTGCTGGCTCTTTGGGCGTGGGACCAACCTCCAGACATATGGCCATTTTTGTGCCTGGCGTGACGCCAAGTTGGAAAGGGTGGTTTTGAGGCTGAAGGCAGCAGGAAAGCCTGCAGCCCCCACGTGTGTGGGGCTACGCAAGCGGTTCCCAAAGAGCTTTAGAACAAGGCATAGTTTTCCCTGCTGGCTCTTTGGGCGTGGAACCAATCTCCAGACATATGGCCATTTTTGTGCCTGGCGCGGCGCCAAGTGCGAAAGGGTTCTTCTGAGGCTGAAGAGAGCAGGAAAGCCTGCAGCCCCCAGGTGTGTGGGGCTACGCAAGCGGTTCCCAAAGAGCTTTAGAACAAGGCATAGTTTTCCCTGCTGGCTCTTTGGGCGTGGGACCAATCTCCAGACATATGGCCATTTTTGTGCCTGGCGCGGCGCCAAGTGGGAAAGCGTGCTTTGAGGCTGAAGAGAGCAGGAAAGCCTGCAGCCCCCAGGTGTGTGGGGCTACGCAAGCCGTTCCCAAAGAGCTTTAGAACAAGGCATAGTTTTCCCTGCTGGCTCTTTGGGCGTGGGACTAGTCTCCAGACATATGGCCATTTCTGTGCCTGACGTGACGCCATGTGGGAAAGGGTGGTTTTGAGGCTGAAGGCAGCAGGAAAGCCTGCAGCCCCCAGGTGTGTGGGGCTACGCAAGCGGTTCCCAAAGAGCTTTAGAACAAGGCATAGTTTTCCCTGCTGGCTCTTTGGGTGTGGGACCAGTCTCCAGCCATATGGCTATTTTTGGGCATGGCGCGGCGAGAAGTGGGAAATGGTGGTTTTGAGGCTGAAGGCAGCAGGAAAGCCTGCAGCCCCCAGGTGTGTGGGGCTACGCAAGCGGTTCCCAAAGAGCTTTAGAACAAGGCATAGTTTTCCCTGCTGGCTCTTTGGGCATGGGACCACTCTCCAGCCATATGGCCATTTTTGGGCCTGGCGCGGCGCCAAGTGCGAAAGGGTTCTTCGGAGGCTGAAAGCGCGAGAAAAGCCTGCAGCGCCCAGTTTGTGTGGGGCTACGCAAGCGGTTCCCAAAGAGCTTTAGAACAAGGCATAGTTTTCCCTGCTGGTTCTTTGGGCGTGGGACCATTCTCCAGACATATGGCCATTTTTGTGCCTGGCGCGGCGCCAATTGCGAAAGGGTGGTTTTGAGGCTGAAGAGAGCAGGAAAGCCTGCAGCCCCCAGGTGTGTGGTGCTACGCAAGCGGTTCCCAAAGAGCTTTAGAACAAGGCATAGTTTTCCCTGCTGGCTCCTTGGGCGTGGGACCAACCTCCAGACATATGGCCATTTTTGTGCCTCGCGTGACGCCAAGTGGGAAAGGGTGGTTTTGAGGCTGAAGGCAGCAGGAAAGCCTGCAGCCCCCAGGTGTGTGGGGCTACGCAAGCGGTTCCCCAAGAGCTTTAGAACAAGGCATAGTTTTTCCTGCTGGCTCTTTGGGCGTGGGACCAGTCTCCAGACATATGGCCATTTTTGGGCCTGGCGCGGAGACAAGTGGGAAAGGGTGCTTTTGAGGCTGAAGAGAGCAGGAAAGCCTGCAGCCCCCAGGTGTGTGGGGCTACGCAAGCGGTTCCCAAAGAGCTTTAGAACAAGGCATAGTTTTCCCTGCTGGCTCTTTGGGCGTGGGACCATTCTCCAGACATATGGCCATTTTTGTGCCTGGCGCAGCGCCAAGTGCGAAAGGGTTCTTCTGAGGCTGAAGGCAGCAGGAAAGCGTGCAGCCCCCACGTGTGTGGGGCTACGCAAGCGGTTCCCAAAGAGCTTTAGAACAAGGCATAGTTTTCCCTGCTGGCTCTTTGGGCGTGGGACCATTCTCCAGACATATGGCCATTTTTGTGCCTGGCGCGGCGCCAAGTGGGAAAGCGTGCTTTTGAGGCTGAAGAGAGCAGGAAAGCCTGCAGCCCCCAGGTGTGTGGGGCTACGCAATCGGTTCCCAAAGAGCTTTAGAACAAGGCATAATTTTCCCTGCTGGCTCTTTGGGCGTGGGACCATTCTCCAGACATATGGCCATTTTTGTGCCTGGCGCGGCGCCAAGTGGGAAAGCGTGCTTTTGAGGCTGAAGAGAGCAGGAAAGCCTGCAGCCCCCAGGTGTGTGGGGCTACGCAAGCGGTTCCCAAAGAGCTTTAGAACAAGGCATAGTTTTTCTTGCTGGCTCTTTGGGCGTGGGACCAGTCTCCAGACATATGGCCATTTTTGGGCCTGGCGCGGAGCCAAGTGGGAAAGGGTGCTTTTGAGGCTAAAGGCAGCAGGAAAGCCTGCAGCCCCCAGGTGTGTGGGGCTACGCAAGCCGTTCCCAAAGAGCTTTAGAACAAGGCATAGTTTTCCCTGCTGGCTCTTTGGGAAAGGGACCAACCTCCAGACATATGGCCATTTTTGGGCCTTGCGCGGCGCCAAGTGGGAAAGCGTGCTTTTGAGGCTGAAGAGAGCAGGAAAGCCTGCAGCCCCCACGTGTGTGGGGCTACGCAAGCGGTTCCCAAAGAGCTTTAGAACAAGGCATAGTTTTCCCTGCTGGCTCTTTGGGCGTGGGACCAACCTCCAGACATATGGCCATTTTTGTGCCTCGCGTGACGCCAAGTGGGAAAGGGTGGTTTTGAGGCTGAAGGCAGCAGGAAAGCCTGCAGCCCCCAGGTGTGTGGGGCTACGCAAGCGGTTCCCCAAGAGCTTTAGAACAAGGCATAGTTTTTCCTGCTGGCTCTTTGGGCGTGGGACCAGTCTCCAGACATATGGCCATTTTTGGGCCTGGCGCGGAGACAAGTGGGAAAGGGTGCTTTTGAGGCTGAAGAGAGCAGGAAAGCCTGCAGCCCCCAGGTGTGTGGGGCTACGCAAGCGGTTCCCAAAGAGCTTTAGAACAAGGCATAGTTTTCCCTGCTGGCTCTTTGGGCGTGGGACCATTCTCCAGACATATGGCCATTTTTGTGCCTGGCGCAGCGCCAAGTGCGAAAGGGTTCTTCTGAGGCTGAAGGCAGCAGGAAAGCGTGCAGCCCCCACGTGTGTGGGGCTACGCAAGCGGTTCCCAAAGAGCTTTAGAACAAGGCATAGTTTTCCCTGCTGGCTCTTTGGGCGTGGGACCATTCTCCAGACATATGGCCATTTTTGTGCCTGGCGCGGCGCCAAGTGGGAAAGCGTGCTTTTGAGGCTGAAGAGAGCAGGAAAGCCTGCAGCCCCCAGGTGTGTGGGGCTACGCAATCGGTTCCCAAAGAGCTTTAGAACAAGGCATAATTTTCCCTGCTGGCTCTTTGGGCGTGGGACCATTCTCCAGACATATGGCCATTTTTGTGCCTGGCGCGGCGCCAAGTGGGAAAGCGTGCTTTTGAGGCTGAAGAGAGCAGGAAAGCCTGCAGCCCCCAGGTGTGTGGGGCTACGCAAGCGGTTCCCAAAGAGCTTTAGAACAAGGCATAGTTTTTCTTGCTGGCTCTTTGGGCGTGGGACCAGTCTCCAGACATATGGCCATTTTTGGGCCTGGCGCGGAGCCAAGTGGGAAAGGGTGCTTTTGAGGCTAAAGGCAGCAGGAAAGCCTGCAGCCCCCAGGTGTGTGGGGCTACGCAAGCCGTTCCCAAAGAGCTTTAGAACAAGGCATAGTTTTCCCTGCTGGCTCTTTGGGAAAGGGACCAACCTCCAGACATATGGCCATTTTTGGGCCTTGCGCGGCGCCAAGTGGGAAAGCGTGCTTTTGAGGCTGAAGAGAGCAGGAAAGCCTGCAGCCCCCACGTGTGTGGGGCTACGCAAGCGGTTCCCAAAGAGCTTTAGAACAAGGCATAGTTTTCCCTGCTGGCTCTTTGGGCGTGGGACCAATCTCCAGCCATATGGCCATTTTTGTGCCTGGCGAGGCGCCAAGTGGGAAAGCGTGCTTTGAGGCTGAAGAGAGCAGGAAAGCCTGCAGCCCCCAGGTGTGTGGGGCTACGCAAGCCGTTCCCAAAGAGCTTTAGAACAAGGCATAGTTTTCCCTGCTGGCTCTTTGGGCGTGGAACCAATCTCCAGACATATGGCCATTTTTGTGCCTGGCGCGGCGCCAAGTGCGAAAGGGTTCTTCTGAGGCTGAAGAGAGCAGGAAAGCCTGCAGCCCCCAGGTGTGTGGGGCTACGCAAGCCGTTCCCAAAGAGCTTTAGAACAAGGCATAGTTTTTCCTGCTGGCTCTTTGGGCGTGGGACCAGTCTCCAGACATATGGCCATTTTTGGGCCTGGCGCGGCGCCAAGTGGGAAAGGGTGCTTTTGAGGCTGAAGGCAGCAGGAAAGCCTGCAGCCCCCACGTGTGTGGGGCTACGCAAGCGGTTCCCAAAGAGCTTTAGAACAAGGCATAGTTTTCCCTGCTGGCTCTTTGGGCGTGGGACCAATCTCCAGACATATGGCCATTTTTGTGCCTGTCACGGCGCCAAGTTGGAAAGCGTGCTTTTGAGGCTGAAGAGAGCAGGAAAGCCTGCAGCCCCCAGGTGTGTGGGGCTACGCAAGCCGTTCCCAAAGAGCTTTAGAACAAGGCATAGTTTTCCCTGCTGGCTCTTTGGGCGTGGAACCAATCTCCAGCCATATGGCCATTTTTGGGCCTGGCGCGGCGCCAAGTGGGAAAGGGTGGTATTGAGGCTGAAGGCAGCAGGAAAGCCTGCAGCCCCCAGGTGTGTGGGGCTACGCAAGCGGTTCCCAAAGAGCTTTAGAACAAGGCATAGTTTTTAATGCTGGCTCTTTGGGCGTGGGACCAGTCTCCAGACATATGGCCATTTTTCGGCCTGGTGCGGCGCCAAGTGCGAAAGGGTTCTTCGGAGGCTGAAAGCGCGAGAAAAGCCTGCAGCCCCCAGTTTGTGTGGGGCTACGCAAGCGGTTCCCAAAGAGCTTTAGAACAAGGCATAGTTTTCCCTGCTGGCTCTTTGGGCGTGGAACCATTCTCCAGACATATGGCCATTTTTGTGCCTGGCGCAGCGCCAAGTGCGAAAGGGTTCTTCTGAGGCTGAAGGCAGCAGGAAAGCCTGCAGCCCCCAGGTGTGTGGGGCTACGCAAGCGGTTCCCAAAGAGCTTTAGAACAAGGCATAGTTTTCCCTGCTGGCTCTTTGGGCGTGGGACCAACCTCCAGACATATGGCCATTTTTGTGCCTGGCGTGACGCCAAGTGGGAAAGGGTGGTTTTGAGGCTGAAGGCAGCAGGAAAGCCTGCAGCCCCCAGGTGTGTGGGGCTACGCAAGCGGTTCCCAAAGAGCTTTAGAACAAGGCATAGTTTTCCCTGCTGGCTCTTTGGGCGTGGGACCAGTCTCCAGACATATGGCCATTTTTGGGCCTGGCGCGGAGCCAAGTGGGAAAGGGTGCTTTTGAGGCTGAAGGCAGCAGGAAAGCCTGCAGCCCCCACGTGTGTGGTGCTACGCAAGCCATTCCCAAAGAGCTTTAGAACAAGGCATAGTTTTCCCTGCTGGCTCTTTGGGAAAGGGACCAACCTCCAGACATATGGCCATTTTTGGGCCTTGCGCGGCGCCAAGTGGGAAAGGGTCCTTCTGAGGCTGAAGAGAGCAGGAAAGCCTGCAGCCCCCACGTGTGTGGGGCTACGCAAGCGGTTCCCAAAGAGCTTTAGAACAAGGCATAGTTTTCCCTGCTGGCTCTTTGGGCGTGGGACCAATCTCCAGACATATGGCCATTTTTGTGCCTGGCGCGGCGCAAAGTGCGAAAGGGTTCTTCTGAGGCTGAAGAGAGCAGGAAAGCCTGCAGCCCCCAGGTGTGTGGGGCTACGCAAGCCGTTCCCAAAGAGCTTTAGAACAAGGCATAGTTTTCCCTGCTGGCTCTTTGGGCATGGGACAAATCTCCAGACATATGGCCATTTTTGTGCCTGGCGCGGCGCCAAGTGGGAAAGGGTGGTTTTGAGGCTGAAGGCAGCAGGAAAGCCTGCAGCCCCCAGTTTGTGTAGGGCTACGCAAGCGGTTCCCAAAGAGCTTTAGAACAAGGCATAGTTTTCCCTGCTGGCTCTTTGGGCGTGGGACCAACCTCCAGACATATGGCCATTTTTGTGCCTGGCGTGACGCCAAGTGGGAAAGGGTGGTTTTGAGGCTGAAGGCAGCAGGAAAGCCTGCAGCCCCCAGGTGTGTGGGGCTACGCAAGCCGTTCCCAAAGAGCTTTAGAACAAGGCATAGTTTTCCCTGCTGGCTCTTTGGGTGTGGGACCAACCTCCAGACATATGGCCATTTTTGTGCCTGGCGTGACGCCAAGTGGGAAAGGGTGGTTTTGAGGCTGAAGGCAGCAGGAAAGCCTGCAGCCCCCAGGTGTGTGGGGCTACGCAAGCGGTTCCCAAAGAGCTTTAGAACAAGGCATAGTTTTCCCTGCTGGCTCTTTGGGCGTGGGACCAGTCTCCAGACATATGGCCATTTTTGGGCCTGGCGCGGAGCCAAGTGGGAAAGGGTGCTTTTGAGGCTGAAGGCAGCAGGAAAGCCTGCAGCCCCCAGGTGTGTGGGGCTACGCAAGCCGTTCCCAAAGAGCTTTAGAACAAGGCATAGTTTTCCCTGCTGGCTCTTTGGGCGTGGGACCAGTCTCCAGACATATGGCCATTTTTGTGCCTGGCGCGGCGCCAAGTGGGAAAGCGTGCTTTGAGGCTGAAGAGAGCAGGAAAGCCTGCAGCCCCCAGGTGTGTGGGGCTACGCAAGCCGTTCCCAAAGAGCTTTAGAACAAGGCATAGTTTTCCCTACTGGCTCTTTGGGCGTGGAACCAATCTCCAGACATGTGGCCATTTTTGTGCCTGGCGCGGCGCCAAGTGCGAAAGGGTTCTTCTGAGGCTGAAGAGAGCAGGAAAGCCTGCAGCCCCCAGGTGTGTGGGGCTACGCAAGCCGTTCCCAAAGAGCTTTAGAACAATTCATAGTTTTCCCTGCTGGCTCTTTGGGAAAGGGACCAACCTCCAGACATATGGCCATTTTTGTGCCTGGCGCGGCGCCAAGTGGGAAAGCGTGCTTTGAGGCTGAAGAGAGCAGGAAAGCCTGCAGCCCCCAGGTGTGTGGGGCTACGCAAGCCGTTCCCAAAGAGCTTTAGAACAAGGCATAGTTTTCCCTGCTGGCTCTTTGGGCGTGGAACCAATCTCCAGACATATGGCCATTTTTGTGCCTGGCGCGGCGCCAAGTGCGAAAGGGTACTTCTGAGGCTGAAGAGAGCAGGAAAGCCTGCAGCCCCCAGGTGTGTGGGGCTACGCAAGCCGTTCCCAAAGAGCTTTAGAACAAGGCATAGTTTTCCCTGATGGCTCTTTGGGCGTGGGACCAATCTACAGACATATGGCCATTTTTGTGCCTGGCGCGGCGCCAAGTGCGAAAGGGTTCTTCTGAGGCTGAAGAGAGTAGGAAAGCCTGCAACCCCCAGGTGTGTGGGGCTACGCAAGCGGTTCCCAAAGAGCTTTAGAACAAGGCATAGTTTTCCCTGCTGGCTCTTTGGGCGTGGGACCAGTCTCCAGACATATGGCCATTTCTGTGCCTGGCGTGACGCCATGTGGGAAAGGGTGGTTTTGAGGCTGAAGGCAGCAGGAAAGCCTGCAGCCCCCAGGTGTGTGGGGCTACGCAAGCGGTTCCCAAAGAGCTTTAGAACAAGGCATAGTTTTCCCTGCTGGCTCTTTGGGTGTGGGACCAGTCTCCAGCCATATGGGTATTTTTGGGCATGGCGCGGCGAGAAGTGGGAAATGGTGGTTTTGAGGCTGAAGGCAGCAGGAAAGCCTGCAGCCCCCAGGTCTGTGGGGCTACGCAAGCCGTTCCCAAAGAGCTTTAGAACAAGGCATAGTTTTCCCTGCTGGCTCTTTGGGCATGGGACCAGTCTCCAGCCATATGGCCATTTTTGGGCCTGGCGCGGCGCCAAGTGGGAAAGGGTGCTTTTGAGGCTGAAGGCAGCAGGAAAGCCTGCAGCCCCCAGGTGTGTGGGGCTACGCAAGCGGTTCCCAAAGAGCTTTAGAACAAGGCATAGTTTTCCCTGCTGGCTCTTTGGGCGTGGGACCAGTCTCCAGACATATGGCCATTTTTCGGCCTGGTGCGGCGCCAAGTGGGAAAGGGTGGTTTTGAGGCTGAAGGCAGCAGGAAAGCCTGCAGCCCCCAGGTGTGTGGGGCTACGCAAGCGGTTCCCAAAGAGCTTTAGAACAAGGCATAGTTTTCCCTGCTGGCTCTTTGGGCGTGGGACCATTCTCCAGACATATGGCCATTTTTGTGCCTGGTGCGGCGCCAAGTGCGAAAGGGTTCTTCTGAGGCTGAAGGCAGCAGGAAAGCCTGCAGCCCCCAGGTGTGTGGGGCTACGCTAGCGGTTCCCAAAGAGCTTTAGAACAAGGCATAGTTTTCCCTGCTGGCTCTTTGGGCGTGGGACCAACCTCCAGACATATGGCCATTTTTGTGCCTGGCGTGACGCCAAGTGGGAAAGGGTGGTTTTGAGGCTGAAGGCAGCAGGAAAGCCTGCAGCCCCCAGGTGTGTGGGGCTACGCAAGCGGTTCCCAAAGAGCTTTAGAACAAGGCATAGTTTTCCCTGCTGGCTCTTTGGGCGTGGGACCAGTCTCCAGACATATGGCCATTTTTGTGCCTGGCGCGGAGCCAAGTGGGAAAGGGTGCTTTTGAGGCTGAAGGCAGCAGGAAAGCCTGCAGCCCCCACGTGTGTGGGGCTACGCAAGCCGTTCCCAAAGAGCTTTAGAACAAGGCATAGTTTTCCCTGCTGGCTCTTTGGGAAAGGGACCAACCTCCAGACATATGGCCATTTTTGTGCCTGGCGCGGCGCCAAGTGGGAAAGCGTGCTTTGAGGCTGAAGAGAGCAGGAAAGCCTGCAGCCCCCAGGTGTGTGGGGCTACGCAAGCCGTTCCCAAAGAGCTTTAGAACAAGGCATAGTTTTCCCTGCTGGCTCTTTGGGCGTGGAACCAATCTCCAGACATGTGGCCATTTTTGTGCCTGGCGCGGCGCCAAGTGCGAAAGGGTTCTTCTGAGGCTGAAGAGAGCAGGAAAGCCTGCAGCCCCCAGGTGTGTGGGGCTACGCAAGCCGTTCCCAAAGAGCTTTAGAACAAGGCATAGTTTTCCCTGCTGGCTCTTTGGGCATGGAACAAATCTCCAGACATATGGCCATTTTTGTGCCTGGCGCGGCGCCAAGTGGGAAAGGGTGGTTTTGAGGCTGAAGGCAGCAGGAAAGCCTGCAGCCCCCAGGTGTGTGGGGCTACGCAAGCGGTTCCCAAAGAGCTTTAGAACAAGGCATAGTTTTCCCTGCTGGCTCTTTGGGCGTGGGACCAACCTCCAGACATATGGCCATTTTTGTGCCTGGCGTGACGCCAAGTGGGAAAGGGTGGTTTTGAGGCTGAAGGCAGCAGGAAAGCCTGCAGCCCCGAGGTGTGTGGGGCTACGCAAGCGGTTCCCAAAGAGCTTTAGAACAAGGCATCGTTTTCCCTGCTGGCTCTTTGGGCGTGGAACAAATCTCCAGACATATGGCCATTTTTGTGCCTGGCGCGGCGCCAAGTGCGAAAGGGTTCTTCTGAGGCTGAAGGCAGCAGGAAAGCCTGCAGCCCCCAGGTGTGTGGGGCTACGCAAGCCGTTCCCAAAGAGCTTTAGAACAAGGCATAGTTTTTCCTGCTGGCTCTTTGGGCGTGGGACCAGTCTCCAGACATATGGCCATTTTTGGTCCTGTCGCGGCGCCAAGTGGGAAAGCGTGCTTTTGAGGCTGAAGAGAGCAGGAAAGCCTGCAGCCCCCAGGTGTGTGGGGCTACGCAAGCCGTTCCCAAAGAGCTTTAGAACAAGGCATAGTTTTCCCTGCTGGCTCTTTGGGCGTGGAACCAATCTCCAGACATATGGCCATTTTTGTGCCTGGCGCGGCGCCAAGTGCGAAAGGGATCTTCTGAGGCTGAAGAGAGCAGGAAAGCCTGCAGCCCCCAGGTGTGTGGGGCTACGCAAGCCGTTCCCAAAGAGCTTTAGAACAAGGCATAGTTTTCCCTGCTGGCTCTTTGGGCGTGGGACCAGTCTCCAGACATATGGCCATTTTTGTGCCTGGCGCGGCGCCAAGTTCGAAAGGGTTCTTCTGAGGCTGAAGAGAGCAGGAAAGCCTGCAGCCCCCAGGTGTGTGGGGCTACGCAAGCGGTTCCCAAAGAGCTTTAGAACAAGGCATAGTTTTCCCTGCTGGCTCTTTGGGCGTGGGACTAGTCTCCAGACATATGGCCATTTCTGTGCCTGGCGTGACGCCATGTGGGAAAGGGTGCTTTTGAGGCTGAAGGCAGCAGGAAAGCCTGCAGCCCCCAGGTGTGTGGGGCTACGCAAGCGGTTCCCAAAGAGCTTTAGAACAAGGCATAGTTTTCCCTGCTGGCTCTTTGGGTGTGGGACCAGTCTCCAGCCATATGGCTATTTTTGGGCATGGCGCGGCGAGAAGTGGGAAATGGTGGTTTTGAGGCTGAAGGCAGCAGGAAAGCCTGCAGCCCCCAGGTCTGTGGGGCTACGCAAGCCGTTCCCAAAGAGCTTTAGAACAAGGCATAGTTTTCCCTGCTGGCTCTTTGGGCGTGGGACCAGTCTCCAGACATATGGCCATTTTTGGGCCTGGCGCGGCGCCAAGTGGGAAAGCGTGCTTTTGAGGCTGAAGAGAGCAGGAAAGCCTGCAGCCCCCAGGTGTGTGGGGCTACGCAAGCGGTTCCCAAAGAGCTTTAGAACAAGGCATAGTTTTCCCTGCTGGCTCTTTGGGCGTGGGACCAACCTCCAGACATATGGCCATTTTTGTGCCTGGCGTGACGCCAAGTGGGAAAGGGTGCTTTTGAGGCTGAAGGCAGCAGGAAAGCCTGCAGCCCCCAGGTGTGTGGGGCTACGCAAGCGGTTCCCAAAGAGCTTTAGAACAAGGCATAGTTTTTCCTGCTGGCTCTTTGGGCGTGGGACCAGTCTCCAGACATATGGCCATTTTTGGGCCTGGCGCGGAGCCAAGTGGGAAAGGGTGCTTTTGAGGCTGAAGGCAGCAGGAAAGCCTGCAGCCCCGAGGTGTGTGGGGCTACGCAAGCGGTTCCCAAAGAGCTTTAGAACAAGGCATAGTTTTCCCTGCTGGCTCTTTGGGCGTGGGACCAATCTCCAGACATATGGCCATTTTTGTGCCTGTCGCGGCGCCAAGTGGGAAAGCGTGCTTTTGAGGCTGAAGAGAGCAGGAAAGCCTGCAGCCCCCAGGTGTGTGGGGCTACGCAAGCCGTTCCCAAAGAGCTTTAGAACAAGGCATAGTTTTCCCTGCTGGCTCTTTGGGCGTGGGACCAGTCTCCAGACATATGGCCATTTTTGGGCCTGGCGCGGCGCCAAGTGGGAAAGCGTGCTTTTGAGGCTGAAGAGAGCAGGAAAGCCTGCAGCCCCCACGTGTGTGGGGCTACGCAAGCGGTTCCCAAAGAGCTTTAGAACAAGGCATAGTTTTCCCTGCTGGCTCTTTGGGCGTGGGACCAACCTCCAGACATATGGCCATTTTTGTGCCTGGCGTGACGCCAAGTGGGAAAGGGTGCTTTTGAGGCTGAAGGCAGCAGGAAAGCCTGCAGCCCCCACGTGTGTGGGGCTACGCAAGCGGTTCCCAAAGAGCTTTAGAACAAGGCATAGTTTTTCCTGCTGGCTCTTTGGGCGTGGGACCAGTCTCCAGACATATGGCCATTTTTGGGCCTGGCGCGGAGCCAAGTGCGAAAGGGTTCTTCTGAGGCTGAAGAGAGCAGGAAAGCCTGCAGCCCCCAGGTGTGTGGGGCTACGCAAGCCGTTCCCAAAGAGCTTTAGAACAAGGCATAGTTTTCCCTGCTGGCTCTTTGGGCGTGGGACCAATCTACAGACATATGGCCATTTTTGTGCCTGGCGCGGCGCCAAGTGCGAAAGGGTTCTTCTGAGGCTGAAGAGAGCAGGAAAGCCTGCAGCCCCCAGGTGTGTGGGGCTACGCAAGCGGTTCCCAAAGAGCTTTAGAACAAGGCATAGTTTTCCCTGCTGGCTCTTTGGGCGTGGGACTAGTCTCCAGACATATGGCCATTTCTGTGCCTGGCGTGACGCCATGTGGGAAAGGGTGGTTTTGAGGCTGAAGGCAGCAGGAAAGCCTGCAGCCCCCAGGTGTGTGGGGCTACGCAAGCGGTTCCCAAAGAGCTTTAGAACAAGGCATAGTTTTTCCTGCTGGCTCTTTGGGCGTGGGACCAGTCTCCAGACATATGGCCATTTTTGGGCCTGGCGCGGAGCCAAGTGGGAAAGGGTGCTTTTGAGGCTGAAGGCAGCAGGAAAGCCTGCAGCCCCCAGGTGTGTGGGGCTACGCAAGCGGTTCCCAAAGAGCTTTAGAACAAGGCATCGTTTTCCCTGCTGGCTCTTTGGGCGTGGAACAAATCTCCAGACATATGGCCATTTTTGTGCCTGGCGCGGCGCCAAGTGCGAAAGGGTTCTTCTGAGGCTGAAGGCAGCAGGAAAGCCTGCAGCCCCCAGGTGTGTGGGGCTACGCAAGCCGTTCCCAAAGAGCTTTAGAACAAGGCATAGTTTTTCCTGCTGGCTCTTTGGGCGTGGGACCAGTCTCCAGACATATGGCCATTTTTGGTCCTGTCGCGGCGCCAAGTGGGAAAGCGTGCTTTTGAGGCTGAAGAGAGCAGGAAAGCCTGCAGCCCCCAGGTGTGTGGGGCTACGCAAGCCGTTCCCAAAGAGCTTTAGAACAAGGCATAGTTTTCCCTGCTGGCTCTTTGGGCGTGGAACCAATCTCCAGACATATGGCCATTTTTGTGCCTGGCGCGGCGCCAAGTGCGAAAGGGTTCTTCTGAGGCTGAAGAGAGCAGGAAAGCCTGCAGCCCCCAGGTGTGTGGGGCTACGCAAGCCGTTCCCAAAGAGCTTTAGAACAAGGCATAGTTTTCCCTGCTGGCTCTTTGGGCGTGGGACCAGTCTCCAGACATATGGCCATTTTTGTGCCTGGCGCGGCGCCAAGTTCGAAAGGGTTCTTCTGAGGCTGAAGAGAGCAGGAAAGCCTGCAGCCCCCAGGTGTGTGGGGCTACGCAAGCGGTTCCCAAAGAGCTTTAGAACAAGGCATAGTTTTCCCTGCTGGCTCTTTGGGCGTGGGACTAGTCTCCAGACATATGGCCATTTCTGTGCCTGGCGTGACGCCATGTGGGAAAGGGTGCTTTTGAGGCTGAAGGCAGCAGGAAAGCCTGCAGCCCCCAGGTGTGTGGGGCTACGCAAGCGGTTCCCAAAGAGCTTTAGAACAAGGCATAGTTTTCCCTGCTGGCTCTTTGGGCGTGGGACCAACCTCCAGACATATGGCCATTTTTGTGCCTGGCGTGACGCCAAGTGGGAAAGGGTGCTTTTGAGGCTGAAGGCAGCAGGAAAGCCTGCAGCCCCCAGGTGTGTGGGGCTACGCAAGCGGTTCCCAAAGAGCTTTAGAACAAGGCATAGTTTTTCCTGCTGGCTCTTTGGGCGTGGGACCAGTCTCCAGACATATGGCCATTTTTGGGCCTGGCGCGGAGCCAAGTGGGAAAGGGTGCTTTTGAGGCTGAAGGCAGCAGGAAAGCCTGCAGCCCCCAGGTGTGTGGGGCTACGCAAGCGGTTCCCAAAGAGCTTTAGAACAAGGCATAGTTTTCCCTGCTGGCTCTTTGGGCGTGGGACCAATCTCCAGACATATGGCCATTTTTGTGCCTGTCGCGGCGCCAAGTGGGAAAGCGTGCTTTTGAGGCTGAAGAGAGCAGGAAAGCCTGCAGCCCCCAGGTGTGTGGGGCTACGCAAGCCGTTCCCAAAGAGCTTTAGAACAAGGCATAGTTTTTCCTGCTGGCTCTTTGGGCGTGGGACCAGTCTCCAGACATATGGCCATTTTTGGGCCTGGCGCGGAGCCAAGTGGGAAAGGGTGCTTTTGAGGCTGAAGGCAGCAGGAAAGCCTGCAGCCCCCAGGTGTGTGGGGCTACGCAAGCGGTTCCCAAAGAGCTTTAGAACAAGGCATAGTTTTCCCTGCTGGCTCTTTGGGCGTGGGACCAATCTCCAGACATATGGCCATTTTTGTGCCTGTCGCGGCGCCAAGTGGGAAAGCGTGCTTTTGAGGCTGAAGAGAGCAGGAAAGCCTGCAGCCCCCAGGTGTGTGGGGCTACGCAAGCCGTTCCCAAAGAGCTTTAGAACAAGGCATAGTTTTCCCTGCTGGCTCTTTGGGCGTGGGACCAGTCTCCAGACATATGGCCATTTTTGGGCCTGGCGCGGCGCCAAGTGGGAAAGCGTGCTTTTGAGGCTGAAGAGAGCAGGAAAGCCTGCAGCCCCCACGTGTGTGGGGCTACGCAAGCGGTTCCCAAAGAGCTTTAGAACAAGGCATAGTTTTCCCTGCTGGCTCTTTGGGCGTGGGACCAACCTCCAGACATATGGCCATTTTTGTGCCTGGCGTGACGCCAAGTGGGAAAGGGTGCTTTTGAGGCTGAAGGCAGCAGGAAAGCCTGCAGCCCCCACGTGTGTGGGGCTACGCAAGCGGTTCCCAAAGAGCTTTAGAACAAGGCATAGTTTTTCCTGCTGGCTCTTTGGGCGTGGGACCAGTCTCCAGACATATGGCCATTTTTGGGCCTGGCGCGGAGCCAAGTGCGAAAGGGTTCTTCTGAGGCTGAAGAGAGCAGGAAAGCCTGCAGCCCCCAGGTGTGTGGGGCTACGCAAGCCGTTCCCAAAGAGCTTTAGAACAAGGCATAGTTTTCCCTGCTGGCTCTTTGGGCGTGGGACCAATCTACAGACATATGGCCATTTTTGTGCCTGGCGCGGCGCCAAGTGCGAAAGGGTTCTTCTGAGGCTGAAGAGAGCAGGAAAGCCTGCAGCCCCCAGGTGTGTGGGGCTACGCAAGCGGTTCCCAAAGAGCTTTAGAACAAGGCATAGTTTTCCCTGCTGGCTCTTTGGGCGTGGGACTAGTCTCCAGACATATGGCCATTTCTGTGCCTGGCGTGACGCCATGTGGGAAAGGGTGGTTTTGAGGCTGAAGGCAGCAGGAAAGCCTGCAGCCCCCAGGTGTGTGGGGCTACGCAAGCGGTTCCCAAAGAGCTTTAGAACAAGGCATAGTTTTCCCTGCTGGCTCTTTGGGTGTGGGACCAGTCTCCAGCCATATGGCTATTTTTGGGCATGGCGCGGCGAGAAGTGGGAAATGGTGGTTTTGAGGCTGAAGGCAGCAGGAAAGCCTGCAGCCCCCAGGTGTGTGGGGCTACGCAAGCGGTTCCCAAAGAGCTTTAGAACAAGGCATAGTTTTCCCTGCTGGCTCTTTGGGCGTGGGACCAGTCTCCAGACATATGGCCATTTTTCGGCCTGGTGCGGCGCCAAGTGCGAAAGGGTTCTTCTGAGGCTGAAGGCAGCAGGAAAGCCTGCAGCCCCCAGGTGTGTGGGGCTACGCAAGCGGTTCCCAAAGAGCTTTAGAACAAGGCATAGTTTTCCCTGCTGGCTCTTTGGGCGCGGGACCATTCTCCAGACATATGGCCATTTTTGGGCCTGGCGCGGCGTCAAGTGGGAAAGCGTGCTTTTGAGGCTGAAGAGAGCAGGAAAGCCTGCAGCCCCCAGGTGTGTGGGGCTACGCAAGCCGTTCCCAAAGAGCTTTAGAACAAGGCATAGTTTTCCCTGCTGGCTCTTTGGGCGTGGGACTAGTCTCCAGACATATGGCCATTTTTGTGCCTGGCGTGACGCCAAGTGGGAAAGGGTGCTTTTGAGGCTGAAGGCAGCAGGAAAGCCTGCAGCCCCCAGGTGTGTGGGGCTACGCAAGCGGTTCCCAAAGAGCTTTAGAACAAGGCATAGTTTTTCCTGCTGGCTCTTTGGGCGTGGGACCAGTCTCCAGACATATGGCCATTTTTGGGCCTGGCGCGGAGCCAAGTGGGAAAGGGTGCTTTTGAGGCTGAAGGCAGCAGGAAAGCCTGCAGCCCCCAGGTGTGTGGGGCTACGCAAGCGGTTCCCAAAGAGCTTTAGAACAAGGCATAGTTTTCCCTGCTGGCTCTTTGGGCGTGGGACCAGTCTCCAGACATATGGCCATTTTTCGGCCTGGTGCGGCGCCAAGTGCGAAAGGGTTCTTCTGAGGCTGAAGGCAGCAGGAAAGCCTGCAGCCCCCAGGTGTGTGGGGCTACGCAAGCGGTTCCCAAAGAGCTTTAGAACAAGGCATAGTTTTCCCTGCTGGCTCTTTGGGCGCGGGACCATTCTCCAGACATATGGCCATTTTTGGGCCTGGCGCGGCGCCAAGTGGGAAAGCGTGCTTTTGAGGCTGAAGAGAGCAGGAAAGCCTGCAGCCCCCACGTGTGTGGGGCTAGGCAAGCCGTTCCCAAAGAGCTTTAGAACAAGGCATAGTTTTCCCTGCTGGCTCTTTGGGCGTGGGACCAACCTCCAGACATATGGCCATTTTTGTGCCTGGCGTGACGCCAAGTGGGAAAGGGTGCTTTTGAGGCTGAAGGCAGCAGGAAAGCCTGCAGCCCCCAGGTCTGTGGGGCTACGCAAGCCGTTCCCAAAGAGCTTTAGAACAAGGCATAGTTTTCCCTGCTGGCTCTTTGGGCGTGGGACCACTCTCCAGCCATATGGCCATTTTTGGGCCTGGCGCGGCGCCAAGTGGGAAAGGGTGGTATTGAGGCTGAAGGCAGCAGGAAAGCCTGCAGCCCCCAGGTGTGTGGGGCTACGCAAGCGGTTCCCAAAGAGCTTTAGAACAAGGCATAGTTTTCCCTGCTGGCTCTTTGGGCGTGGGACCAGTCTCCAGACATATGGCCATTTTTCGGCCTGGTGCGGCGCCAAGTGCGAAAGGGTTCTTCTGAGGCTGAAGGCAGCAGGAAAGCCTGCAGCCCCCAGGTGTGTGGGGCTACGCAAGCGGTTCCCAAAGAGCTTTAGAACAAGGCATAGTTTTCCCTGCTGGCTCTTTGGGCGTGGGACCATTCTCGAGACATATGGCCATTTTTGGGCCTTGCGCGGCGCCAAGTGGGAAAGCGTGCTTTTGAGGCTGAAGAGAGCAGGAAAGCCTGCAGCCCCCAGGTGTGTGGGGCTACGCAAGCGGTTCCCAAAGAGCTTTAGAACAAGGCATAGTTTTCCCTGCTGGCTCTTTGGGCGTGGGACCAGTCTCCAGACATATGGCCATTTTTGTGCCTGGCGTGACGCCAAGTGGGAAAGGGTGCTTTTGAGGCTGAAGGCAGCAGGAAAGCCTGCAGTCCCCAGGTGTGTGGGGCTACGAAAGCGGTTCCCAAAGAGCTTTAGAACAAGGCATAGTTTTTCCTGCTGGCTCTTTGGGCGTGGGACCAGTCTCCAGACATATGGCCATTTTTGGGCCTGGCGCGGAGCCAAGTGGGAAAGGGTGCTTTTGAGGCTGAAGGCAGCAGGAAAGCCTGCAGCCCCCAGGTGTGTGGGGCTACGCAAGCGGTTCCCAAAGAGCTTTAGAACAAGGCATAGTTTTCCCTGCTGGCTCTTTAGGAAAGGGACCAACGTCCAGACATATGGCCATTTTTGGGCCTTGCGCGGCGCCAAGTGGGAAAGCGTGCTTTTGAGGCTGAAGAGAGCAGGAAAGCCTGCAGCCCCCACGTGTGTGGGGCTACACAAGCGGTTCCCCAAGAGCTTTAGAACAAGGCATAGTTTTCCCTGCTGGCTCTTTGGGCGTGGGACCAACCTCCAGACATATGGCCATTTTTGTGCCTGGCGTGACGACAAGTGGGAAAGGGTGCTTTTGAGGCTGAAGGCAGCAGGAAAGCCTGCAGCCCCCAGGTGTGTGGGGTACGCAAGCGGTTCCCAAAGAGCTTTAGAACAAGGCATAGTTTTTCCTGCTGGCTCTTTGGGCGTGGGACCAGTCTCCAGACATATGGCCATTTTTGGGCTTGGCGCGGCGCCAAGTGCGAAAGGGTGCTTTTGAGGCTGAAGAGAGCAGGAAAGCCTGCAGCCCCCACGTGTGTGGGGCTACGCAAGCGGTTCCCAAAGAGCTTTAGAACAAGGCATAGTTTTCCCTGCTGGCTCTTTGGGCGTGGGACCAGTCTCCAGACATATGGCCATTTTTGTGCCTGTCGCGGCGCCAAGTGGGAAAGCGTGCTTTTGAGGCTGAAGAGAGCAGGAAAGCCTGCAGTCCCCAGGTGTGTGGGGCTACGCAAGCCGTTCCCAAAGAGCTTTAGAACAAGGCATAGTTTTCCCTGCTGGCTCTTTGGGCGTGGAACCAATCTCCAGACATATGGCCATTTTTGTGCCTGGCGCGGCGCCAAGTGCGAAAGGGTTCTTCTGAGGCTGAAGGCAGCAGGAAAGCCTGCAGCCCCCACGTGTGTGGGGCTACGCAAGCGGTTCCCAAAGAGCTTTAGAACAAGGCATAGTTTTCCCTGCTGGCTCTTTGGGCGTGGGACCAATCTCCAGACATATGGCCATTTTTGTGCCTGGCGCGGCGCCAAGTGGGAAAGGGTTCTTCTGAGGCTGAAGAGAGCAGGAAAGCCTGCAGCCCCCAGGTGTGTGGGGCTACGCAAGCGGTTCCCAAAGAGCTTTAGAACAAGGCATAGTTTTCCCTGCTGGCTCTTTGGGCGTGGGACTAGTCTCCAGACATATGGCCATTTCTGTGCCTGGCGTGACGCCATGTGGGAAAGGGTGGTTTTGAGGCTGAAGGCAGCAGGAAAGGCTGCAGCCCCCAGGTGTGTGGGGCTACGCAAGCGGTTCCCAAAGAGCTTTAGAACAAGGCATAGTTTTCCCTGCTGGCTCTTTGGGCATGGGACCACTCTCCAGCCATATGGCCATTTTTGGGCCTGGCGCGGCGCCAAGTGGGAAAGGGTGGTATTGAGGCTGAAGGCAGCAGGAAAGCCTGCAGCCCCCACGTGTGTGGGGCTACGCAAGCGGTTCCCAAAGAGCTTTAGAATAAGGCATAGTTTTCCCTGCTGGCTCTTTGGGCGTGGGACCAGTCTCCAGACATATGGCCATTTTTCGGCCTGGTGCGGCGCCAAGTGCGAAAGGGTTCTTCGGAGGCTGAAAGCGCGAGAAAAGCCTGCAGCCCCCAGTTTGTGTGGGGCTACGCAAGCGGTTCCCAAAGAGCTTTAGAACAAGGCATAGTTTTCCCTGCTGGCTCTTTGGGCGTGGAACCAGTCTCCAGACATATGGCCATTTTTGTGCCTGTCGCGGCGCCAAGTTGGAAAGCGTGCTTTTGAGGCTGAAGAGAGCAGGAAAGCCTGCAGCCCCCAGGTGTGTGGGGCTACGCAAGCCGTTCCCAAAGAGCTTTAGAACAAGGCATAGTTTTCCCTGCTGGCTCTTTGGGCGTGGAACCAATCTCCAGACATATGGCCATTTTTGTGCCTGGCGCGGCGCCAAGTGCGAAAGGGTTCTTCTGAGGCTGAAGAGAGCAGGAAAGCCTGCAGCCCCCAGGTCTGTGGGGCTACGCAAGCGGTTCCCAAAGAGCTTTAGAACAAGGCATAGTTTTCCCTGCTGGCTCTTTGGGCGTGGGACCAATCTCCAGACATATGGCCATTTTTGTGCCTGGCGCGGCGCCAAGTGGGAAAGCGTGCTTTGAGGCTGAAGAGAGCAGGAAAGCCTGCAGCCCCCAGGTGTGTGGGGCTACGCAAGCGGTTCCCAAAGAGCTTTAGAACAAGGCATAGTTTTCCCTGCTGGCTCTTTGGGCGTGGGACTAGTCTCCAGACATATGGCCATTTCTGTGCCTGGCGTGACGCCATGTGGGAAAGGGTGGTTTTGAGGCTGAAGGCAGCAGGAAAGCCTGCAGCCCCCAGGTTTGTGGGGCTACGCAAGCGGTTCCCAAAGAGCTTTAGAACAAGGCATAGTTTTCCCTGCTGGCTCTTTGGGTGTGGGACCAGTCTCCAGCCATATGGCTATTTTTGGGCATGGCGCGGCGAGAAGTGGGAAATGGTGGTTTTGAGGCTGAAGGCAGCAGGAAAGCCTGCAGCCCCCAGGTGTGTGGGGCTACGCAAGCCGTTCCCAAAGAGCTTTAGAACAAGGCATAGTTTTCCCTGCTGGCTCTTTGGGCATGGGACCACTCTCCAGCCATATGGCCATTTTTGGGCCTGGCGCGGCGCCAAGTGGGAAAGGGTGGTATTGAGGCTGAAGGCAGCAGGAAAGCCTGCAGCCCCCAGGTGTGTGGGGCTACGCAAGCGGTTCCCAAAGAGCTTTAGAACAAGGCATAGTTTTCCCTGCTGGCTCTTTGGGCGTGGGACCAGTCTCCAGACATATGGCCATTTTTCGGCCTGGTGCGGCGCCAAGTGCGAAAGGGTTCTTCGGAGGCTGAAAGCGCGAGAAAAGCCTGCAGCCCCCAGTTTGTGTGGGGCTACGCAAGCGGTTCCCAAAGAGCTTTAGAACAAGGCATAGTTTTCCCTGCTGGCTCTTTGGGCGTGGAACCATTCTCCAGACATATGGCCATTTTTGTGCCTGGCGCAGCGCCAAGTGCGAAAGGGTTCTTCTGAGGCTGAAGGCAGCAGGAAAGCCTGCAGCCCCCAGGTGTGTGGGGCTACGCAAGCGGTTCCCAAAGAGCTTTAGAACAAGGCATAGTTTTCCCTGCTGGCTCTTTGGGCGTGGGACCAGTCTCCAGACATATGGCCATTTTTGGGCCTGGCGCGGCGCCAAGTGGGAAAGCGTGCTTTTGAGGCTGAAGAGAGCAGGAAAGCCTGCAGCCCCCAGGTGTGTGGGGCTACGCAAGCGGTTCCCAAAGAGCTTTAGAACAAGGCATAGTTTTCCCTGCTGGCTCTTTGGGCGTGGGACCAACCTCCAGACATATGGCCATTTTTGTGCCTGGCGTGACGCCAAGTGGGAAAGGGTGGTTTTGAGGCTGAAGGCAGCAGGAAAGCCTGCAGCCCCCACGTGTGTGGGGCTACGCAAGCGGTTCCCAAAGAGCTTTAGAACAAGGCATAGTTTTCCCTGCTGGCTCTTTGGGCGTGGGACCAGTCTCCAGACATATGGCCATTTTTGGGCCTGGCGCGGAGCCAAGTGGGAAAGGGTGCTTTTGAGGCTGAAGGCAGCAGGAAAGCCTGCAGCCCCCACGTGTGTGGGGCTACGCAAGCCATTCCCAAAGAGCTTTAGAACAAGGCATAGTTTTCCCTGCTGGCTCTTTGGGCGTGGGACCAACCTCCAGACATATGGCCATTTTTGGACCTTGCGCGGCGCCAAGTGGGAAAGCGTGCTTTTGAGGCTGAAGAGAGCAGGAAAGCCTGCAGCCCCCAGGTGTGTGGGGCTACGCAAGCCGTTCCCAAAGAGCTTTAGAACAAGGCATAGTTTTCCCTGCTGGCTCTTTGGGCATGGGACAAATCTCCAGACATATGGCCATTTTTGTGCCTTGCGCGGCGCCAAGTGGGAAAGGGTGGTTTTGAGGGTGAAGGCAGCAGGAAAGCCTGCAGCCCCCAGTTTGTGTAGGGCTACGCAAGCGGTTCCCAAAGAGCTTTAGAACAAGGCATAGTTTTCCCTGCTGGCTCTTTGGGCGTGGGACCAACCTCCAGACATATGGCCATTTTTGTGCCTGGCGCGGCGCCAAGTGGGAAAGGGTGGTTTTGAGGCTGAAGGCAGCAGGAAAGCCTGCAGCCCCCAGGTGTGTGGGGCTACGCAAGCCGTTCCCAAAGAGCTTTAGAACAAGGCATAGTTTTTCCTGCTGGCTCTTTGGGCGTGGGACCAGTCTCCAGACATATGGCCATTTTTCGGCCTGGCGTGGCGCCAAGTGGGAAACGGTGGTATTGAGGCTGAAGGCAGCAGGAAAGCCTGCAGCCCCCAGGTGTGTGGGGCTACGCAAGCGGTTCCCAAAGAGCTTTAGAAGAAGGCATAGTTTTCCCTGCTGGCTCTTTGGGTGTGGGACCAATCTCCAGACATATGGCCATTTTTGTGCCTGTCGCGGCGCCAAGTGGGAAAGCGTGCTTTTGAGGCTGAAGAGAGCAGGAAAGCCTGCAGCCCCCAGGTGTGTGGGGCTACGCAAGCCGTTCCCAAAGAGCTTTAGAACAAGGCATAGTTTTCCCTGCTGGCTCTTTGGGCGTGGAACCAATCTCCAGACATATGGCCATTTTTGTGCCTGGTGCTGCGCCAAGAGCGAAAGGGTTCTTCTGAGGCTGAAGAGAGCAGGAAAGCCTGCAGCCCCCAGGTGTGTGGGGCTACGCAAGCCGTTCCCAAAGAGCTTTAGAACAAGGCATAGTTTTCCCTGCTGGCTCTTTGGGGGTGGGACTAGTCTCCAGACATATGGCCATTTCTGTGCCTGGCGTGACGCCATGTGGGAAAGGGTGGTTTTGAGGCTGAAGGCAGCAGGAAAGCCTGCAGCCCCCAGGTGTGTGGGGCTACGCAAGCGGTTCCCAAAGAGCTTTAGAACAAGGCATAGTTTTCCCTGCTGGCTCTTTGGGTGTGGGACCAGTCTCCAGCCATATGGCTATTTTTGGGCATGGCGCGGCGAGAAGTGGAAAATGGTGGTTTTGAGGCTGAAGGCAGCAGGAAAGCCTGCAGCCCCCAGGTGTGTGGGGCTACGCAAGCGGTTCCCAAAGAGCTTTAGAACAAGGCATAGTTTTCCCTGCTGGCTCTTTGGGCGTGGGACCAGTCTCCAGACATATGGCCATTTTTGGGCCTGGCGCGGCGCCAAGTGGGAAAGGGTGGTTTTGAGGCTGAAGGCAGCAGGAAAGCCTGCAGCCCCCAGGTGTGTGGGGCTACGCAAGCGGTTCCCAAAGAGCTTTAGAACAAGGCATAGTTTTCCCTGCTGGCTCTTTGGGCATGGGACCACTCTCCAGCCATATGGCCATTTTTGGGCCTGGCGTGACGCCAAGTGGGAAAGGGTGGTATTGAGGCTGAAGGCAGCAGGAAAGCCTGCAGCCCCCAGGTGTGTGGGGCTACGCAAGCGGTTCCCAAAGAGCTTTAGAACAAGGCATAGTTTTCCCTGCTGGCTCTTTGGGCGTGGGACCAGTCTCCAGACATATGGCCATTTTTCGGCCTGGTGCGGCGCCAAGTGCGAAAGGGTTCTTCTGAGGCTGAAAGCGCGAGAAAAGCCTGCAGCCCCCAGTTTGTGTGGGGCTACGCAAGCGGTTCCCAAAGAGCTTTAGAACAAGGCATAGTTTTCCCTGCTGGCTCTTTGGGCGTGGGACCAACCTCCAGACATATGGCCATTTTTGTGCCTGGCGCAGCGCCAAGTGCGAAAGGGTTCTTCTGAGGCTGAAGGCAGCAGGAAAGCCTGCAGCCCCCACGTGTGTGGGGCTACGCAAGCGGTTCCCAAAGAGCTTTAGAACAAGGCATAGTTTTCCCTGCTGGCTCTTTGGGCGTGGGACCATTCTCCAGACATATGGCCATTTTTGTGCCTGGCGCGGCGCCAAGTGGGAAAGGGTGGTTTTGAGGCTGAAGAGAGCAGGAAAGCCTGCAGCCCCCAGGTGTGTGGGGCTACGCAAGCGGTTCCCAAAGAGCTTTAGAACAAGGCATAGTTTTTCTTGATGGCTCTTTGGGCGTGGGACCAGTCTCCAGACATATGGCCATTTTTGGGCCTGGCGCGGAGCCAAGTGGGAAAGGGTGCTTTTGAGGCTGAAGGCAGCAGGAAAGCCTGCAGCCCCCAGGTGTGTGGGGCTACGCAAGCCGTTCCCAAAGAGCTTTAGAACAATTCATAGTTTTCCCTGCTGGCTCTTTGGGAAAGGGACCAACCTCCAGACATATGGCCATTTTTGGGCCTGGCGCGGCGCCAAGTGGGAAAGCGTGCTTTTGAGGCTGAAGAGAGCAGGAAAGCTTGCAGCCCCCATGTGTGTGTGGCTACGCAAGCGGTTCCCAAAGAGCTTTAGAACAAGGCATAGTTTTCCCTGCTGGCTCTTTGGGCGTGGGACCAATCTCCAGACATATGGCCATTTTTGTGCCTGGCGCGGCGCCAAGTGGGAAAGCGTGCTTTGAGGCTGAAGAGAGCAGGAAAGCCTGCAGCCCCCAGGTGTGAGGGGCTACGCAAGCCGTTCCCAAAGAGCTTTAGAACAAGGCATAGTTTTCCCTACTGGCTCTTTGGGCGTGGAACCAATCTCTAGACATATGGCCATTTTTGTGCCTGGCGCGGCGCCAAGTGCGAAAGGGTTCTTCTGAGGCTGAAGAGAGCAGGAAAGCCTGCAGCCCCCAGGTGTGTGCGGCTACGCAAGCCGTTCCCAAAGAGCTTTAGAACAAGGCATAGTTTTCCCTGCTGGCTCTTTGGGCATGGAACAAATCTCCAGACATATGGCCATTTTTGTGCCTGGCGCGGCGCCAAGTGGGAAAGGGTGGTTTTGAGGCTGAAGGCAGCAGGAAAGCCTGCAGCCCCCAGGTGTGTGGGGCTACGCAAGCGGTTCCCAAAGAGCTTTAGAACAAGGCATAGTTTTCCCTGCTGGCTCTTTGGGCGTGGGACCAGTCTCCAGACATATGGCCATTTTTGGGCCTGGCGTGACGCCAAGTGGTAAAGCGTGCTTTTGAGGCTGAAGGCAGCAGGAAAGCCTGCAGCCCCCAGGTGTGTGGGGCTACGCAAGCGGTTCCCAAAGAGCTTTAGAACAAGGCATAGTTTTCCCTGCTGGCTCTTTGGGCGTGGGACCAATCTCCAGACATATGGCCATTTTTGTGCCTGGCGCGGCGCCAAGTGGGAAAGCGTGCTTTTGAGGCTGAAGAGAGCAGGAAAGCCTGCAGCCCCCACGTGTGTGGGGCTACGCAAGCGGTTCCCAAAGAGCTTTAGAACAAGGCATAGTTTTCCCTGCTGGCTCTTTGGGCGTGGGACCAGTCTCCAGACATATGGCCATTTTTGGGCCTGGCGCGGAGCCAAGTGGGAAAGGGTGGTTTTGAGGCTGAAGGCAGCAGGAAAGCCTGCAGCCCCCACGTGTGTGGGGCTACGCAAGCCGTTCCCAAAGAGCTTTAGAACAAGGCATAGTTTTCCCTGCTGGCTCTTTGGGCGTGGGACCAGTCTCCAGACATATGGCCATTTTTGTGCCTGGCGCGGCGCCAAGTGCGAAAGAGTTCTTCTGAGGCTGAAGAGAGCAGGAAAGCCTGCAGCCCCCAGTTTGTGTAGGGCTACGCAAGCGGTTCCCAAAGAGCTTTAGAACAAGGCATAGTTTTCCCTGCTGGCTCTTTGGGCGTGGGACCAGTCTCCAGCCATATGGGTATTTTTGGGCATGGCGCGGCGAGAAGTGGGAAATGGTGGTTTTGAGGCTGAAGAGAGCAGGAAAGCCTGCAGCCCCCAGGTGTGTGGGGCTACGCAAGCGGTTCCCAAAGAGCTTTAGAACAAGGCATAGTTTTCCCTGCTGGCTCTTTGGGCATGGGACCAGTCTCCAGCCATATGGCCGTTTTTGGGCCTGGCGCGGCGCCAAGTGGGAAAGGGTGGTATTGAGGCTGAAGGCAGCAGGAAAGCCTGCAGCCCCCAGGTGTGTGGGGCTACGCAAGCGGTTCCCAAAGAGCTTTAGAACAAGGCATAGTTTTTCCTGCTGGCTCTTTGGGCGTGGGACCAGTCTCCAGACATATGGCCATTTTTGGGCCTGGCGCGGAGCCAAGTGGGAAAGGGTGGTTTTGAGGCTGAAGGCAGCAGGAAAGCCTGCAGCCCCCACGTGTGTGGGGCTACGCAAGCCGTTCCCAAAGAGCTTTAGAACAAGGCATAGTTTTCCCTGCTGGCTCTTTGGGAAAGGGACCAACCTCCAGACATATGGCCATTTTTGTGCCTGGCGCGGCGCCAAGTGGGAAAGCGTGCTTTGAGGCTGAAGAGAGCAGGAAAGCCTGCAGCCCCCAGGTGTGTGGGGCTACGCAAGCCGTTCCCAAAGAGCTTTAGAACAAGGCATAGTTTTCCCTGCTGGCTCTTTGGGAAAGGGACCAGTCTCCAGACATATGGCCATTTTTGGGCCCTGCGCGGCGCCAAGTGGGAAAGGGTTCTTCTGAGGCTGAAGAGAGCAGGAAAGCCTGCAGCCCCCAGGTGTGTGGGGCTACGCAAGCGGTTCCCAAAGAGCTTTAGAACAAGGCATAGTTTTCCCTGCTGGCTCTTTGGGCGTGGGACCAATCTCCAGACATATGGCCATTTTTGTGCCTGTCGCGGCGCCAAGTGGGAAAGCGTGCTTTTGAGGCTGAAGGCAGCAGGAAAGCCTGCAGCCCCCAGGTGTGTGCGGCTACGCAAGCGGTTCCCCAAGAGCTTTAGAACAAGGCATAGTTTTCCCTGCTGGCTCTTTGGGCGTGGAACCAATCTCCAGACATATGGCCATTTTTGTGCCTGGCGCGGCGCCAAGTGCGAAAGGGTTCTTCTGAGGCTGAAGAGAGCAGGAAAGCCTGCAGCCCCCAGGTGTGTGGGGCTACGCAAGCCGTTCCCAAAGAGCTTTACAACAAGGCATAGTTTTCCCTGCTGGCTCTTTGGGCGTGGGACCAATCTACAGACATATGGCCATTTTTGGGCCTGGCGCGGCGCCAAGTGCGAAAGGGTTCTTCTGTGGCTGAAGAGAGCAGGAAAGCCTGCAGCCCCCAGGTGTCTGGGGCTACGCAAGCGGTTCCCAAAGAGCTTTAGAACAAGGCATAGTTTTCCCTGCTGGCTCTTTGGGCGTGGGACTAGTCTCCAGACATATGGCCATTTCTGTGCCTGGCGTGACGCCATGTGGGAAAGGGTGGTTTTGAGGCTGAAGGCAGCAGGAAAGCCTGCAGCCCCCAGGTCTGTGGGGCTACGCAAGCCGTTCCCAAAGAGCTTTAGAACAAGGCATAGTTTTCCCTGCTGGCTCTTTGGGTGTGGGACCAGTCTCCAGCCATATGGCTATTTTTGGGCATGGCGCGGCGAGAAGTGGGAAATGGTGGTTTTGAGGCTGAAGGCAGCAGGAAAGCCTGCAGCCCCCAGGTCTGTGGGGCTACGCAAGCCGTTCCCAAAGAGCTTTAGAACAAGGCATAGTTTTCCCTGCTGGCTCTTTGGGCGTGGGACCAGTCTCCAGACATATGGCCATTTTTCGGCCTGGTGCGGCGCCAAGTGCGAAAGGGTTCTTCGGAGGCTGAAAGCGCGAGAAAAGCCTGCAGCCCCCAGTTTGTGTGGGGCTACGCAAGCGGTTCCCAAAGAGCTTTAGAACAAGGAATAGTTTTCCCTGCTGGCTCTTTGGGCGTGGGACCATTCTCCAGACATATGGCCATTTTTGTGCCTGGCGCGGCGCCAAGTGGGAAAGCGTGCTTTTGAGGCTGAAGAGAGCAGGAAAGCCTGCAGCCCCCAGGTGTGTGGGGCTACGCAAGCGGTTCCCAAAGAGCTTTAGAACAAGGCATAGTTTTCCCTGCTGGCTCTTTGGGCGTGGGACCAAACTCCAGACATATGGCCATTTTTGTGCCTGGCGTGACGCCAAGTGGGAAAGGGTGGTTTTGAGGCTGAAGGCAGCAGGAAAGCCTGCAGCCCCCAGGTGTGTGGCGCTACGCAAGCGGTTCCCAAAGAGCTTTAGAACAAGGCATAGTTTTTCCTGCTGGCTCTTTGGGCGTGGGACCAGTCTCCAGACATATGGCCATTTTTCGGCCTGGCGCGGAGCCAAGTGGGAAAGGGTGCTTTTGAGGCTGAAGGCAGCAGGAAAGCCTGCAGCCCCCAGGTGTGTGGGGCTACGCAAGCCGTTCCCAAAGAGCTTTAGAACAAGGCATAGTTTTCCCTGCTGGCTCTTTGGGCGTGGGACCAACCTCCAGACATATGGCCATTTTTGGGCCTTGCGCGGCGCCAAGTGGGAAAGCGTGCTTTGAGGCTGAAGAGAGCAGGAAAGCCTGCAGCCCCCAGGTGTGAGGGGCTACACAAGCCGTTCCCAAAGAGCTTTAGAACAAGGCATAGTTTTCCCTACTGGCTCTTTGGGCGTGGAACCAATCTCCAGACATATGGCCATTTTTGTGCCTGGCGCGGCGCCAAGTGCGAAAGGGTTCTTCTGAGGCTGAAGAGAGCAGGAAAGCCTGCAGCCCCCAGGTGTGTGCGGCTACGCAAGCCGTTCCCAAAGAGCTTTAGAACAAGGCATAGTTTTCCCTGCTGGCTCTTTGGGCATGGAACAAATCTCCAGACATATGGCCATTTTTGTGCCTGGCGCGGCGCCAAGTGGGAAAGGGTGGTTTTGAGGCTGAAGGCAGCAGGAAAGCCTGCAGCCCCCAGGTGTGTGGGGCTACGCAAGCGGTTCCCAAAGAGCTTTAGAACAAGGCATAGTTTTCCCTGCTGGCTCTTTGGGCGTGGGACCAGTCTCCAGACATATGGCCATTTTTGGGCCTGGCGTGACGCCAAGTGGTAAAGCGTGCTTTTGAGGCTGAAGGCAGCAGGAAAGCCTGCAGCCCCCAGGTGTGTGGGGCTACGCAAGCGGTTCCCAAAGAGCTTTAGAACAAGGCATAGTTTTCCCTGCTGGCTCTTTGGGCGTGGGACCAATCTCCAGACATATGGCCATTTTTGTGCCTGGCGCGGCGCCAAGTGGGAAAGCGTGCTTTTGAGGCTGAAGAGAGCAGGAAAGCCTGCAGCCCCCACGTGTGTGGGGCTACGCAAGCGGTTCCCAAAGAGCTTTAGAACAAGGCATAGTTTTCCCTGCTGGCTCTTTGGGCGTGGGACCAGTCTCCAGACATATGGCCATTTTTGGGCCTGGCGCGGAGCCAAGTGGGAAAGGGTGCTTTTGAGGCTGAAGGCAGCAGGAAAGCCTGCATCCCCCACGTGTGTGGGGCTACGCAAGCCGTTCCCAAAGAGCTTTAGAACAAGGCATAGTTTTCCCTGCTGGCTCTTTGGGAAAGGGACCAACCTCCAGACATATGGCCATTTTTGGGCCTTGCGCGGCGCCAAGTTCGAAGGCGTGCTTTTGAGGCTGAAGAGAGCAGGAAAGCCTGCAGCCCCCAGGTGTGTGGGGCTACGCAAGCGGTTCCCCAAGAGCTTTAGAACAAGGCATAGTTTTCCCTGCTGGCTCTTTGGGCATGGGACCAGTCTCCAGCCATATGGCCATTTCTGTTCCTGGCGTGACGCCATGTGGGAAAGGGTGGTTTTGAGGCTGAAGGCAGCAGGAAAGCCTGCAGCCCCCAGGTCTGTGGGGCTACGCAAGCCGTTCCCAAAGAGCTTTAGAACAAGGCATAGTTTTCCCTGCTGGCTCTTTGGGCATGGGACCAGTCTCCAGCCATATGGCCATTTTTGGGCCTGGCGCGGCGCCAAGTGGGAAAGGGTGGTATTGAGGCTGAAGGCAGCAGGAAAGCCTGCAGCCCCCAGGTGTGTGGGGCTACGCAAGCGGTTCCCAAAGAGCTTTAGAACAAGGCATAGTTTTCCCTGCTGGCTCTTTGGGCGTGGGACCAGTCTGCAGACATATGGCCATTTTTCGGCCTGGTGCGGCGCCAAGTGCGAAAGGGTTCTTCTGAGGCTGAAGGCAGCAGGAAAGCCTGTAGCCCCCAGGTGTGTGGGGCTACGCAAGCGGTTCCCAAAGAGCTTTAGAACAAGGCATAGTTTTCCCTGCTGGCTCTTTGGGCGTGGGACCATTCTCCAGACATATGGCCATTTTTGGGCCTGGCGCGGCGCCAAGTGGGAAAGCGTGCTTTTGAGGCTGAAGAGAGCAGGAAAGCCTGCAGCCCCCAGGTGTGTGGGGCTACGCAAGCGGTTCCCAAAGAGCTTTAGAACAAGGCATAGTTTTCCCTGCTGGCTCTTTGGGCGTGGGACCAACCTCCAGACATATGGCCATTTCTGTGCCTGGCGTGACGCCAAGTGGGAAAGGGTGGTTTTGAGGCTGAAGGCAGCAGGAAAGCCTGCAGCCCCCACGTGTGTGGGGCTACGCAAGCGGTTCCCAAAGAGCTTTAGAACAAGGCATAGTTTTTCCTGCTGGCTCTTTGGGCGTGGGACCAGTCTCCAGACATATGGCCATTTTTGGGCCTGGCGCGGAGCCAAGTGGGAAAGGGTGGTTTTGAGGCTGAAGGCAGCAGGAAAGCCTGCAGCCCCCACGTGTGTGGGGCTACGCAAGCCGTTCCCAAAGAGCTTTAGAACAAGGCATAGTTTTCCCTGCTGGCTCTTTGGGAAAGGGACCAACCTCCAGACATATGGCCATTTTTGTGCCTGGCGCGGCGCCAAGTGGGAAAGCGTGCTTTGAGTCTGAAGAGAGCAGGAAAGGCTGCAGCCCCCAGGTGTGTGGGGCTACGCAAGCCGTTCCCAAAGAGCTTTAGAACAAGGCATAGTTTTCCCTGCTGGCTCTTTGGGAAAGGGACCAGTCTCCAGACATATGGCCATTTTTGGGCCCTGCGCGGCGCCAAGTGGGAAAGCGTGCATTTGAGGCTGAAGAGAGCAGGAAAGCCTGCAGCCCCCAGGTGTGTGGGGCTACGCAAGCGGTTCCCAAAGAGCTTTAGAACAAGGCATAGTTTTCCCTGCTGGCTCTTTGGGCGTGGGACCAATCTCCAGACATATGGCCATTTTTGTGCCTGTCGCGGCGCCAAGTGGGAAAGCGTGCTTTTGAGGCTGAAGAGAGCAGGAAAGCCTGCAGCCCCCAGGTGTGTGGGGCTACGCAAGCCGTTCCCAAAGAGCTTTAGAACAAGGCATAGTTTTCCCTGCTGGCTCTTTGGGCGTGGAACCAATCTCCAGACATATGGCCATTTTTGTGCCTGGCGCGGCGCCAAGTGCGAAAGGGTTCTTCTGAGGCTGAAGAGAGCAGGAAAGCCTGCAGCCCCCAGGTGTGTGGGGCTACGCAAGCCGTTCCCAAAGAGCTTTAGAACAAGGCATAGTTTTCCCTGCTGGCTCTTTGGGCGTGGGACTAGTCTCCAGACATATGGCCATTTCTGTGCCTGGCGTGACGCCATGTGGGAAAGGGTGGTTTTGAGGCTGAAGGCAGCAGGAAAGCCTGCAGCCCCCAGGTCTGTGGGGCTACGCAAGCCGTTCCCAAAGAGCTTTAGAACAAGGCATAGTTTTCCCTGCTGGCTCTTTGGGTGTGGGACCAGTCTCCAGCCATATGGCTATTTTTGGGCATGGCGCGGCGAGAAGTGGGAAATGGTGGTTTTGAGGCTGAAGGCAGCAGGAAAGCCTGCAGCCCCCAGGTCTGTGGGGCTACGCAAGCCGTTCCCAAAGAGCTTTAGAACAAGGCATAGTTTTCCCTGCTGGCTCTTTGGGCATGGGACCACTCTTCAGCCATATGGCCATTTTTGGGCCTGGCGCGGCGCCAAGTGGGAAAGCGTGCTTTTGAGGCTGAAGAGAGCAGGAAAGCCTGCAGCCCCCAGGTGTGTGGGGCTACGCAAGCGGTTCCCAAAGAGCTTTAGAACAAGGCATAGTTTTCCCTGCTGGCTCTTTGGGCGTGGGACCAACCTCCAGACATATGGCCATTTTTGTGCCTGGCGTGACGCCAAGTGGGAAAGGGTGGTTTTGAGGCTGAAGGCAGCAGGAAAGCCTGCAGCCCCCACGTGTGTGGGGCTATGCAAGCGGTTCCCAAAGAGCTTTAGAACAAGGCATAGTTTTTCCTGCTGGCTCTTTGGGCGTGGGACCAAACTCCAGACATATGGCCATTTTTGGGCCTGGCGCGGCGCCAAGTGGGAAAGCGTGCTTTTGAGGCTGAAGAGAGCAGGAAAGCCTGCAGCCCCCACGTGTGTGGGGCTACGCAAGCCGTTCCCAAAGAGCTTTAGAACAAGGCATAGTTTTCCCTGCTGGCTCTTTGGGAAAGGGACCAACCTCCAGACATATGGCCATTTTTGGGCCTTGCGCGGCGCCAAGTGGGAAAGCGTGCTTTTGAGGCTGAAGAGAGCAGGAAAGCCTGCAGCCCCCACGTGTGTGGGGCTACGCAAGCGGTTCCCAAAGAGCTTTAGAACAAGGCATAATTTTCCCTGCTGGCTCTTTGGGCGTGGGACCAATCTCCAGACATATGGCCATTTTTGTGCCTGGCGCGGCGCCAAGTGGGAAAGCGTGCTTTTGAGGCTGAAGAGAGCAGGAAAGCCTGCAGCCCCCACGTGTGTGGGGCTACGCAAGCGGTTCCCAAAGAGCTTTAGAACAAGGCATAGTTTTCCCTGCTGGCTCTTTGGGCGTGGGACCAGTCTCCAGACATATGGCCATTTTTGGGCCTGGCGCGGAGCCAAGTGGGAAAGGGTGCTTTTGAGGCTGAAGGCAGCAGGAAAGCCTGCATCCCCCACGTGTGTGGGGCTACGCAAGCCGTTCCCAAAGAGCTTTAGAACAAGGCATAGTTTTCCCTGCTGGCTCTTTGGGAAAGGGACCAACCTCCAGACATATGGCCATTTTTGGGCCTTGCGCGGCGCCAAGTTCGAAGGCGTGCTTTTGAGGCTGAAGAGAGCAGGAAAGCCTGCAGCCCCCAGGTGTGTGGGGCTACGCAAGCGGTTCCCCAAGAGCTTTAGAACAAGGCATAGTTTTCCCTGCTGGCTCTTTGGGCGTGGGACTAGTCTCCAGACATATGGCCATTTCTGTTCCTGGCGTGACGCCATGTGGGAAAGGGTGGTTTTGAGGCTGAAGGCAGCAGGAAAGCCTGCAGCCCCCAGGTCTGTGGGGCTACGCAAGCCGTTCCCAAAGAGCTTTAGAACAAGGCATAGTTTTCCCTGCTGGCTCTTTGGGCATGGGACCAGTCTCCAGCCATATGGCCATTTTTGGGCCTGGCGCGGCGCCAAGTGGGAAAGGGTGGTATTGAGGCTGAAGGCAGCAGGAAAGCCTGCAGCCCCCAGGTGTGTGGGGCTACGCAAGCGGTTCCCAAAGAGCTTTAGAACAAGGCATAGTTTTCCCTGCTGGCTCTTTGGGCGTGGGACCAGTCTGCAGACATATGGCCATTTTTCGGCCTGGTGCGGCGCCAAGTGCGAAAGGGTTCTTCTGAGGCTGAAGGCAGCAGGAAAGCCTGTAGCCCCCAGGTGTGTGGGGCTACGCAAGCGGTTCCCAAAGAGCTTTAGAACAAGGCATAGTTTTCCCTGCTGGCTCTTTGGGCGTGGGACCATTCTCCAGACATATGGCCATTTTTGGGCCTGGCGCGGCGCCAAGTGGGAAAGCGTGCTTTTGAGGCTGAAGAGAGCAGGAAAGCCTGCAGTCCCCAGGTGTGTGGGGCTACGCAAGCGGTTCCCAAAGAGCTTTAGAACAAGGCATAGTTTTCCCTGCTGGCTCTTTGGGCGTGGGACCAACCTCCAGACATATGGCCATTTCTGTGCCTGGCGTGACGCCAAGTGGGAAAGGGTGGTTTTGAGGCTGAAGGCAGCAGGAAAGCCTGCAGCCCCCACGTGTGTGGGGCTACGCAAGCGGTTCCCAAAGAGCTTTAGAACAAGGCATAGTTTTTCCTGCTGGCTCTTTGGGCGTGGGACCAGTCTCCAGACATATGGCCATTTTTGGGCCTGGCGCGGAGCCAAGTGGGAAAGGGTGGTTTTGAGGCTGAAGGCAGCAGGAAAGCCTGCAGCCCCCACGTGTGTGGGGCTACGCAAGCCGTTCCCAAAGAGCTTTAGAACAAGGCATAGTTTTCCCTCCTGGCTCTTTGGGAAAGGGACCAGTCTCCAGACATATGGCCATTTTTGGGCCCTGCGCGGCGCCAAGTGGGAAAGCGTGCTTTTGAGGCTGAAGAGAGCAGGAAAGCCTGCAGCCCCCAGGTGTGTGGGGCTACGCAAGCGGTTCCCAAAGAGCTTTAGAACAAGGCATAGTTTTCCCTGCTGGCTCTTTGGGCGTGGGACTAGTCTCCAGACATATGGCCATTTCTGTGCCTGGCGTGACGCCATGTGGGAAAGGGTGGTTTTGAGGCTGAAGGCAGCAGGAAAGCCTGCAGCCCCCAGGTCTGTGGGGCTACGCAAGCCGTTCCCAAAGAGCTTTAGAACAAGGCATAGTTTTCCCTGCTGGCTCTTTGGGTGTGGGACCAGTCTCCAGCCATATGGCTATTTTTGGGCATGGCGCGGCGAGAAGTGGGAAATGGTGGTTTTGAGGCTGAAGGCAGCAGGAAAGCCTGCAGCCCCCAGGTCTGTGGGGCTACGCAAGCCGTTCCCAAAGAGCTTTAGAACAAGGCATAGTTTTCCCTGCTGGCTCTTTGGGCATGGGACCACTCTTCAGCCATATGGCCATTTTTGGGCCTGGCGCGGCGCCAAGTGGGAAAGCGTGCTTTTGAGGCTGAAGAGAGCAGGAAAGCCTGCAGCCCCCAGGTGTGTGGGGCTACGCAAGCGGTTCCCAAAGAGCTTTAGAACAAGGCATAGTTTTCCCTGCTGGCTCTTTGGGCGTGGGACCAACCTCCAGACATATGGCCATTTTTGTGCCTGGCGTGACGCCAAGTGGGAAAGGGTGGTTTTGAGGCTGAAGGCAGCAGGAAAGCCTGCAGCCCCCACGTGTGTGGGGCTATGCAAGCGGTTCCCAAAGAGCTTTAGAACAAGGCATAGTTTTTCCTGCTGGCTCTTTGGGCGTGGGACCAAACTCCAGACATATGGCCATTTTTGGGCCTGGCGCGGCGCCAAGTGGGAAAGCTTGCTTTTGAGGCTGAAGAGAGCAGGAAAGCCTGCAGCCCCCACGTGTGTGGGGCTACGCAAGCCGTTCCCAAAGAGCTTTAGAACAAGGCATAGTTTTCCCTGCTGGCTCTTTGGGAAAGGGACCAACCTCCAGACATATGGCCATTTTTGGGCCTTGCGCGGCGCCAAGTGGGAAAGCGTGCTTTTGAGGCTGAAGAGAGCAGGAAAGCCTGCAGCCCCCAGGTGTGTGGGGCTACGCAAGCGGTTCCCAAAGAGCTTTAGAACAAGGCATAATTTTCCCTGCTGGCTCTTTGGGCGTGGGACCAATCTCCAGACATATGGCCATTTTTGTGCCTGGCGCGGCGCCAAGTGGGAAAGCGTGCTTTGAGGCTGAAGAGAGCAGGAAAGCCTGCAGCCCCCAGGTCTGTGGGGCTACGCAAGCCGTTCCCAAAGAGCTTTAGAACAAGGCATAGTTTTCCCTGCTGGCTCTTTGGGCATGGGACCACTCTTCAGCCATATGGCCATTTTTGGGCCTGGCGCGGCGCCAAGTGGGAAAGCGTGCTTTTGAGGCTGAAGAGAGCAGGAAAGCCTGCAGCCCCCAGGTGTGTGGGGCTACGCAAGCGGTTCCCAAAGAGCTTTAGAACAAGGCATAGTTTTCCCTGCTGGCTCTTTGGGCGTGGGACCAACCTCCAGACATATGGCCATTTTTGTGCCTGGCGTGACGCCAAGTGGGAAAGGGTGGTTTTGAGGCTGAAGGCAGCAGGAAAGCCTGCAGCCCCCACGTGTGTGGGGCTATGCAAGCGGTTCCCAAAGAGCTTTAGAACAAGGCATAGTTTTTCCTGCTGGCTCTTTGGGCGTGTGACCAAACTCCAGACATATGGCCATTTTTGGGCCTGGCGCGGCGCCAAGTGGGAAAGCGTGCTTTTGAGGCTGAAGAGAGCAGGAAAGCCTGCAGCCCCCACGTGTGTGGGGCTACGCAAGCCGTTCCCAAAGAGCTTTAGAACAAGGCATAGTTTTCCCTGCTGGCTCTTTGGGAAAGGGACCAACCTCCAGACATATGGCCATTTTTGGGCCTTGCGCGGCGCCAAGTGCGAAGGCGTGCTTTTGAGGCTGAAGAGAGCAGGAAAGCCTGCAGCCCCCAGGTGTGTGGGGCTACGCAAGCGGTTCCCAAAGAGCTTTAGAACAAGGCATAGTTTTCCCTGCTGGCTCTTTGGGCGTGGGACTAGTCTCCAGACATATGGCCATTTCTGTGCCTGGCGTGACGCCATGTGGGAAAGGGTGGTTTTGAGGCTGAAGGCAGCAGGAAAGCCTGCAGCCCCCAGGTCTGTGGGGCTACGCAAGCCGTTCCCAAAGAGCTTTAGAACAAGGCATAGTTTTCCCTGCTGGCTCTTTGGGCATGGGACCAGTCTCCAGCCATATGGCCATTTTTGGGCCTGGCGCGGCGCCAAGTGGGAAAGGGTGGTATTGAGGCTGAAGGCAGCAGGAAAGCCTGCAGCCCCCAGGTGTGTGGGGCTACGCAAGCGGTTCCCAAAGAGCTTTAGAACAAGGCATAGTTTTCCCTGCTGGCTCTTTGGGCGTGGGACCAGTCTGCAGACATCTGGCCATTTTTCGGCCTGGTGCGGCGCCAAGTGCGAAAGGGTTCTTCTGAGGCTGAAGGCAGCAGGAAAGCCTGTAGCCCCCAGGTGTGTGGGGCTACGCAAGCGGTTCCCAAAGAGCTTTAGAACAAGGCATAGTTTTCCCTGCTGGCTCTTTGGGCGTGGGACCATTCTCCAGACATATGGCCATTTTTGGGCCTGGCGCGGCGCCAAGTGGGAAAGCGTGCTTTTGAGGCTGAAGAGAGCAGGAAAGCCTGCAGTCCCCAGGTGTGTGGGGCTACGCAAGCGGTTCCCAAAGAGCTTTAGAACAAGGCATAGTTTTCCCTGCTGGCTCTTTGGGCGTGGGACCAACCTCCAGACATATGGCCATTTCTGTGCCTGGCGTGACGCCAAGTGGGAAAGGGTGGTTTTGAGGCTGAAGGCAGCAGGAAAGCCTGCAGCCCCCACGTGTGTGGGGCTACGCAAGCGGTTCCCAAAGAGCTTTAGAACAAGGCATAGTTTTTCCTGCTGGCTCTTTGGGCGTGGGACCAGTCTCCAGACATATGGCCATTTTTGGGCCTGGCGCGGAGCCAAGTGGGAAAGGGTGGTTTTGAGGCTGAAGGCAGCAGGAAAGCCTGCAGCCCCCAGGTGTGTGGGGCTACGCAAGCCGTTCCCAAAGAGCTTTAGAACAAGGCATAGTTTTCCCTGCTGGCTCTTTGGGAAAGGGACCAACCTCCAGACATATGGCCATTTTTGTGCCTGGCGCGGCGCCAAGTGGGAAAGCGTGCTTTGAGTCTGAAGAGAGCAGGAAAGCCTGCAGCCCCCAGGTGTGTGGGGCTACGCAAGCCGTTCCCAAAGAGCTTTAGAACAAGGCATAGTTTTCCCTGCTGGCTCTTTGGGAAAGGGACCAGTCTCCAGACATATGGCCATTTTTGGGCCCTGCGCGGCGCCAAGTGGGAAAGCGTGCTTTTGAGGCTGAAGAGAGCAGGAAAGCCTGCAGCCCCCAGGTGTGTGGGGCTACGCAAGCGGTTCCCAAAGAGCTTTAGAACAAGGCATAGTTTTCCCTGCTGGCTCTTTGGGCGTGGGACCAATCTCCAGACATATGGCCATTTTTGTGCCTGTTGCGGCGCCAAGTGGGAAAGCGTGCTTTTGAGGCTGAAGAGAGCAGGAAAGCCTGCAGCCCCCAGGTGTGTGGGGCTACGCAAGCCGTTCCCAAAGAGCTTTAGAACAAGGCATAGTTTTCCCTGCTGGCTCTTTGGGCGTGGAACCAATCTCCAGACATATGGCCATTTTTGTGCCTGGCGCGGCGCCAAGTGCGAAAGGGTTCTTCTGAGGCTGAAGAGAGCAGGAAAGCCTGCAGCCCCCAGGTGTGTGGGGCTACGCAAGCCGTTCCCAAAGAGCTTTAGAACAAGGCATAGTTTTCCCTGCTGGCTCTTTGGGCGTGGGACTAGTCTCCAGACATATGGCCATTTCTGGGCCTTGCGCGGCGCCAAGTGGGAAAGCGTGCTTTTGAGGCTGAAGAGAGCAGGAAAGCCTGCAGCCCCCACGTGTGTGGGGCTACGCAAGCGGTTCCCAAAGAGCTTTAGAACAAGGCATAATTTTCCCTGCTGGCTCTTTGGGCGTGGGACCAATCTCCAGACATATGGCCATTTTTGTGCCTGGCGCGGCGCCAAGTGGGAAAGCGTGCTTTGAGGCTGAAGAGAGCAGGAAAGCCTGCAGCCCCCACGTGTGTGGGGCTACGCAAGCCGTTCCCAAAGAGCTTTAGAACAAGGCATAGTTTTCCCTGCTGGCTCTTTGGGCATGGGACCACTCTTCAGCCATATGGCCATTTTTGTGCCTGGCGCGGCGCCAAGTGGGAAAGCGTGCTTTTGAGGCTGAAGAGAGCAGGAAAGCCTGCAGCCCCCAGGTGTGTGGGGCTACGCAAGCGGTTCCCAAAGAGCTTTAGAACAAGGCATAGTTTTCCCTGCTGGCTCTTTGGGCGTGGGACCAACCTCCAGACATATGGCCATTTTTGTGCCTGGCGTGACGCCAAGTGGGAAAGGGTGGTTTTGAGGCTGAAGGCAGCAGGAAAGCCTGCAGCCCCCACGTGTGTGGGGCTATGCAAGCGGTTCCCAAAGAGCTTTAGAACAAGGCATAGTTTTTCCTGCTGGCTCTTTGGGCGTGGGACCAAACTCCAGACATATGGCCATTTTTGGGCCTGGCGCGGCGCCAAGTGGGAAAGCGTGCTTTTGAGGCTGAAGAGAGCAGGAAAGCCTGCAGCCCCCACGTGTGTGGGGCTACGCAAGCCGTTCCCAAAGAGCTTTAGAACAAGGCATAGTTTTCCCTGCTGGCTCTTTGGGAAAGGGACCAACCTCCAGACATATGGCCATTTTTGTGCCTGGCGCGGCGCCAAGTGCGAAAGGGTTCTTCTGAGGCTGAAGAGAGCAGGAAAGCCTGCAGCCCCCAGGTGTGTGGGGCTACGCAAGCGGTTCCCAAAGAGCTTTAGAACAAGGCATAGTTTTCCCTGCTGGCTCTTTGGGCGTGGGACTAGTCTCGAGACATATGGCCATTTCTGTGCCTGGCGTGACGCCATGTGGGAAAGGGTGGTTTTGAGGCTGAAGGCAGCAGGAAAGCCTGCAGCCCCCACGTGTGTGGGGCTACGCAAGCCGTTCCCAAAGAGCTTTAGAACAAGGCATAGTTTTCCCTGCTGGCTCTTTGGGCGTGGGACCAACCTCCAGACATATGGCCATTTTTGGGCCTTGCGCGGCGCCAAGTGGGAAAGCGTGCTTTGAGGCTGAAGAGAGCAGGAAAGCCTGCAGCCCCCAGGTGTGTGGGCCTACGCAAGCCGTTCCCAAAGAGCTTTAGAACAAGGCATAGTTTTCCCTGCTGGCTCTTTGGGAAAGGGACCAGTCTCCAGACATATGGCCATTTTTGGGCCCTGCGCGGCGCCAAGTGGGAAAGCGTGCTTTTGAGGCTGAAGAGAGCAGGAAAGCCTGCAGCCCCCAGGTGTGTGGGGCTACGCAAGCGGTTCCCAAAGAGCTTTAGAACAAGGCATAGTTTTCCCTGCTGGCTCTTTGGGCGTGGGACCAATCTCCAGACATATGGCCATTTTTGTGCCTGTTGCGGCGCCAAGTGGGAAAGCGTGCTTTTGAGGCTGAAGAGAGCAGGAAAGCCTGCAGCCCCCAGGTGTGTGGGGCTACGCAAGCCGTTCCCAAAGAGCTTTAGAACAAGGCATAGTTTTCCCTGCTGGCTCTTTGGGCGTGGGACCAACCTCCAGACATATGGCCATTTTTGTGCCTGGCGCGGCGCCAAGTGCGAAAGGGTTCTTCTGAGGCTGAAGAGAGCAGGAAAGCCTGCAGCCCCCAGGTGTGTGGGGCTACGCAAGCCGTTCCCAAAGAGCTTTAGAACAAGGCATAGTTTTCCCTGCTGGCTCTTTGGGCGTGGGACTAGTCTCCAGACATATGGCCATTTCTCGGCCTTGCGCGGCGCCAAGTGGGAAAGCGTGCTTTTGAGGCTGAAGAGAGCAGGAAAGCCTGCAGCCCCCACGTGTGTGGGGCTACGCAAGCGGTTCCCAAAGAGCTTTAGAACAAGGCATAATTTTCCCTGCTGGCTCTTTGGGCGTGGGACCAATCTCCAGACATATGGCCATTTTTGTGCCTGGCGCGGCGCCAAGTGGGAAAGCGTGCTTTGAGGCTGAAGAGAGCAGGAAAGCCTGCAGCCCCCACGTGTGTGGGGCTACGCAAGCCGTTCCCAAAGAGCTTTAGAACAAGGCATAGTTTTCCCTGCTGGCTCTTTGGGCATGGGACCACTCTTCAGCCATATGGCCATTTTTGTGCCTGGCGCGGCGCCAAGTGGGAAAGCGTGCTTTTGAGGCTGAAGAGAGCAGGAAAGCCTGCAGCCCCCAGGTGTGTGGGGCTACGCAAGCGGTTCCCAAAGAGCTTTAGAACAAGGCATAGTTTTCCCTGCTGGCTCTTTGGGCGTGGGACCAACCTCCAGACATATGGCCATTTTTGTGCCTGGCGTGACGCCAAGTGGGAAAGGGTGGTTTTGAGGCTGAAGGCAGCAGGAAAGCCTGCAGCCCCCACGTGTGTGGGGCTATGCAAGCGGTTCCCAAAGAGCTTTAGAACAAGGCATAGTTTTTCCTGCTGGCTCTTTGGGCGTGGGACCAAACTCCAGACATATGGCCATTTTTGGGCCTGGCGCGGCGCCAAGTGGGAAAGCGTGCTTTTGAGGCTGAAGAGAGCAGGAAAGCCTGCAGCCCCCACGTGTGTGGGGCTACGCAAGCCGTTCCCAAAGAGCTTTAGAACAAGGCATAGTTTTCCCTGCTGGCTCTTTGGGAAAGGGACCAACCTCCAGACATATGGCCATTTTTGTGCCTGGCGCGGCGCCAAGTGCGAAAGGGTTCTTCTGAGGCTGAAGAGAGCAGGAAAGCCTGCAGCCCCCAGGTGTGTGGGGCTACGCAAGCGGTTCCCAAAGAGCTTTAGAACAAGGCATAGTTTTCCCTGCTGGCTCTTTGGGCGTGGGACTAGTCTCCAGACATATGGCCATTTCTGTGCCTGGCGTGACGCCATGTGGGAAAGGGTGGTTTTGAGGCTGAAGGCAGCAGGAAAGCCTGCAGCCCCCACGTGTGTGGGGCTACGCAAGCCGTTCCCAAAGAGCTTTAGAACAAGGCATAGTTTTCCCTGCTGGCTCTTTGGGCGTGGGACCAACCTCCAGACATATGGCCATTTTTGGGCCTTGCGCGGCGCCAAGTGGGAAAGCGTGCTTTTGAGGCTGAAGAGAGCAGGAAAGCCTGCAGCCCCCAGGTGTGTGGGGCTACGCAAGCGGTTCCCAAAGAGCTTTAGAACAAGGCATAGTTTTCCCTGCTGGCTCTTTGGGCGTGGGACTAGTCTCCAGACATATGGCCATTTCTGTGCCTGGCGTGACGCCATGTGGGAAAGGGTGGTTTTGAGGCTGAAGGCAGCAGGAAAGCCTGCAGCCCCCACGTGTGTGGGGCTACGCAAGCCGTTCCCAAAGAGCTTTAGAACAAGGCATAGTTTTCCCTGCTGGCTCTTTGGGCGTGGGACCAACCTCCAGACATATGGCCATTTTTGGGCCTTGCGCGGCGCCAAGTGGGAAAGCGTGCTTTTGAGACTGAAGAGAGCAGCAAAGCCTGCAGCCCCCACGTGTGTGGGGCTACGCAAGTGGTTCCCAAAGAGCTTTAGAACAAGGCATAGTTTTCCCTGCTGGCTCTTTGGGCGTGGGACCAATCTCCAGACATATGGCCATTTTTGTGCCTGGCGCGGCGCCAAGTGGGAAAGCGTGCTTTGAGGCTGAAGAGAGCAGGAAAGCCTGCAGCCCCCAGGTGTGTGGGGCTACGCAAGCCGTTCCCAAAGAGCTTTAGAACAAGGCATAGTTTTCCCTACTGGCTCTTTGGGCGTGGAACCAATCTCCAGACATATGGCCATTTTTGTGCCTGGCGCGGCGCCAAGTGCGAAAGGGTTCTTCTGAGGCTGAAGAGAGCAGGAAAGCCTGCAGCCCCCAGTTTGTGTAGGGCTACGCAAGCCGTTCCCAAAGAGCTTTAGAACAAGGCATAGTTTTCCCTGCTGACTCTTTGGGCATGGAACAAATCTCCAGACATATGGCCATTTTTGTGCCTGGCGCGGCGCCAAGTGGGAAACGGTGGTTTTGAGGCTGAAGGCAGCAGGAAAGCCTGCAGCCCCCACGTGTGTGGGGCTACGCAAGCGGTTCCCAAAGAGCTTTAAAACAAGGCATAGTTTTCCCTGCTGGCTCTTTGGGCGTGGGACCAACCTCCCGACATATGGCCATTTTTGTGCCTGGCGTGACGCCAAGTGGGAAAGGGTGGTTTTGAGGCTGAAGGCAGCAGGAAAGCCTGCAGCCCCCAGGTGTGTGGGGCTACGCAAGCGGTTCCCAAAGAGCTTTAGAACAAGGCATAGTTTTCCCTGCTGGCTCTTTGGGCGTGGGACCAGTCTCCAGACATATAGCCATTTTTGGGCCTGGCGCGGCGCCAAGTGGGAAAGGGTGGTTTTGAGGCTGAAGGCAGCAGGAAAGCCTGCAGCCCCCAGGTGTGTGGGGCTACGCAAGCGGTTCCCAAAGAGCTTTAGAACAAGGCATAGTTTTCCCTGCTGGCTCTTTGGGCGTGGGACCAATCTCCAGACATATGGCCATTTTTGTGCCTGTCGCGGCGCCAAGTGGGAAAGCGTGCTTTTGAGGCTGAAGAGAGCAGGAAAGCCTGCAGCCCCCAGGTGTGTGGGGCTACGCAAGCCGTTCCCAAAGAGCTTTAGAACAAGGCATAGTTTTCCCTGCTGGCTCTTTGGGCGTGGAACCAATCTCCAGACATATGGCCATTTTTGTGCCTGGCGCGGCGCCAAGTGCGAAAGGGTTCTTCTGAGGCTGAAGGCAGCAGGAAAGCCTGCAGCCCCCAGGTGTGTGGGGCTACGCAAGCGGTTCCCAAAGAGCTTTAGAACAAGGCATAGTTTTCCCTGCTGGCTCTTTGGGCGTGGGACCAATCTCCAGACATATGGCCATTTTTGTGCCTGGCGAGGCGCCAAGTGCGAAAGGGTTCTTCTGAGGCTGAAGAGAGCAGGAAAGCCTGCAGCCCCCAGGTGTGTGGGGCTACGCAAGCGGTTCCCAAAGAGCTTTAGAACAAGGCATAGTTTTCCCTGCTGGCTCTTTGGGCGTGGGACTAGTCTCCAGACATATGGCCATTTCTGTGCCTGACGTGACGCCATGTGGGAAAGGGTGGTTTTGAGGCTGAAGGCAGCAGGAAAGCCTGCAGCCCCCAGGTGCGTGGGGCTACGCAAGCGGTTCCCAAAGAGCTTTAGAACAAGGCATAGTTTTCCCTGCTGGCTCTTTGGGTGTGGGACCAGTCTCCAGCCATATGGGTATTTTTGGGCATGGCGCGGCGAGAAGTGGGAAATGGTGGTTTTGAGGCTGAAGGCAGCAGGAAAGCCTGCAGCCCCCAGGTCTGTGGGGCTACGCAAGCCGTTCCCAAAGAGCTTTAGAACAAGGCATAGTTTTCCCGGCTGGCTCTTTGGGCATGGGACCAACCTCCAGACATATGGCCATTTTTGGGCCTGGCGCGGCGCCAAGTGGGAAAGGGTGCTTTTGAGGCTGAAGGCAGCAGGAAAGCCTGCAGCCCCCAGGTGTGTGGGGCTACGCAAGCGGTTCCCAAAGAGCTTTAGAACAAGGCATAGTTTTCCCTGCTGGCTCTTTGGGCGTGGGACCAGTCTCCAGACATATGGCCATTTTTCGGCCTGGTGCGGCGCCAAGTGCGAAATGGTTCTTCTGAGGCTGAAGGCAGCAGGAAAGCCTGCAGCCCCCAGGTGTGTGGGGCTACGCAAGCGGTTCCCAAAGAGCTTTAGAACAAGGCATAGTTTTCCCTGCTGGCTCTTTGGGCGTGGGACCAACCTCCAGACATATGGCCATTTTTGTGCCTGGCGTGACGCCAAGTGGGAAAGGGTGCTTTTGAGGCTGAAGGCAGCAGGAAAGCCTGCAGCCCCCAGGTGTGTGGGGCTACGAAAGCCGTTCCCAAAGAGCTTTAGAACAAGGCATAGTTTTCCCTGCTGGCTCTTTGGGCGTGGGACCAACCTCCAGACATATGGCCATTTTTGTGCCTGGCGTGACGCCAAGTGGGAAAGGGTGCTTTTGAGGCTGAAGGCAGCAGGAAAGCCTGCAGCCCCCAGGTGTGTGGGGCTACGAAAGCGGTTCCCAAAGAGCTTTAGAACAAGGCATAGTTTTTCCTGATGGCTCTTTGGGCGTGGGACCAGTCTCCAGACATATGGCCATTTTTGGGCCTGGCGCGGAGCCAAGTGGGAAAGGGTGCTTTTGAGTCTGAAGGCAGCAGGAAAGCCTGCAGCCCCCACGTGTGTGGGGCTACGCAAGCCGTTCCCAAAGAGCTTTAGAACAAGGCATAGTTTTCCCTGCTGGCTCTTTAGGAAAGGTTCCAACCTCCAGACATATGGCCATTTTTGGGCCTTCCGCGGCGCCAAGTTGGAAAGCGTGCTTTTGAGGCTGAAGAGAGCAGGAAAGCCTGCAGCCCCCAGGTGTGTGGGGCTACGCAAGCGGTTCCCAAAGAGCTTTAGAACAAGGCATAGTTTTCCCTGCTGGCTCTTTGGGCGTGGGACCAATCTCCAGACATATGGCCATTTTTGTGCCTGGCGCGGCGCCAAGTGGGAAAGCGTGCTTTGAGGCTGAAGAGAGCAGGAAAGCCTGCAGCCCCCACGTGTGTGGGGCTACGCAAGCCGTTCCCAAAGAGCTTTAGAACAAGGCATAGTTTTCCCTACTGGCTCCTTGGGCGTGGAACCAATCACCAGACATATGGCCATTTTTGTGCCTGGCGCGGCGCCAAGTGCGAAAGGGTTCTTCTGAGGCTGAAGAGAGCAGGAAAGCCTGCAGCCCCCAGGTGTGTGGGGCTACGCAAGCCGTTCCCAAAGAGCTTTAGAACAAGGCATAGTTTTCCCTGCTGGATCTTTGGGCATGGAACAAATCTCCAGACATATGGCCATTTTTGTGCCTGGCGCGGCGCCAAGTGGGAAAGGGTGGTTTTGAGGCTGAAGGCAGCAGGAAAGCCTGCAGCCCCCAGGTGTGTGGGGCTACGCAAGCGGTTCCCAAAGAGCTTTAGAACAAGGCATAGTTTTCCCTGCTGGCTCTTTGGGCGTGGGACCAACCTCCAGACATATGGCCATTTTTGTGCCTGGCGTGACGCCAAGTGGGAAAGGGTGGTTTTGAGGCTGAAGGCAGCAGGAAAGCCTGCAGCCCCCAGGTGTGTGGGGTACGCAAGCGGTTCCCAAAGAGCTTTAGAACAAGGCATAGTTTTTCCTGCTGGCTCTTTGGGCGTGGGACCAGTCTCCAGCCATATGGCCATTTTTGGGCATGGCGCGGCGCCAAGTAGGAAAGGGTGCTTTTGAGGCTGAAGAGAGCAGGAAAGCCTGCAGCCCCCAGGTGTGTGGGGCTACGCAAGCCGTTCCCAAAGAGCTTTAGAACAAGGCATAGTTTTCCCTGCTGGCTCTTTGGGCGTGGAACCAATCTCCAGACATATGGCCATTTTTGTGCCTGGCGCGGCGCCAAGTGCGAAAGGGTTCTTCTGAGGCTGAAGGCAGCAGGAAAGCCTGCAGGCCCCAGGTGTGTGGGGCTACGCAAGCGGTTCCCAAAGAGCTTTAGAACAAGGCATAGTTTTCCCTGCTGGCTCTTTGGGCGTGGGACCAGTCTCCAGACATATGGCCATTTTTCGGCCTGCTGCGGCGCCAAGTGCAAAAGGGTTCTTCTGAGGCTGAAGAGAGCAGGAAAGCCTGCAGCCCCCAGGTGTGTGGGGCTACGCAAGCGGTTCCCAAAGAGCTTTAGAACAAGGCATAGTTTTCCCTGCTGGCTCTTTGGGCGTGGGACCAGTCTCCAGACATATGGCCATTTTTGGGCCTGGCGCGGCGCCAAGTGGGAAAGGGTGGTATTGAGGCTGAAGGCAGCAGGAAAGCCTGCAGCCCCCACGTGTGTGGGGCTACGCCAGCGGTTCCCAAAGAGCTTTAGAACAAGGCATAGTTTTCCCTGCTGGCTCTTTGGGCGTGGGACCAACCTCCAGACATATGGCCATTTTTGGGCCTGGCGCGGCGCCAAGTGGGAAAGGGTGGTATTGAGGCTGAAGGCAGCAGGAAAGCCTGCAGCCCCCACGTGTGTGGGGCTACGCAAGCGGTTCCCAAAGAGCTTTAGAACAAGGCATAGTTTTCCCTGCTGGCTCTTTGGGCGTGGAACCAATCTCCAGACATATGGCCATTTTTGGGCCTGGCGTGACGCCATGTGGGAAAGGGTGGTTTTGAGGCTGAAGGCAGCAGGAAAGCCTGCAGCCCCCAGGTGTGTGGGGCTACGCAAGTGGTTCCCAAAGAGCTTTAGAACAAGGCATAGTTTTCCCTGCTGGCTCTTTGGGCGTGGCACCAGTCTCCAGACATATGGCCATTTTTGTGCCTGGCGTGACGCCATGTGGGAAAGGGTGGTTTTGAGGCTGAAGAGAGCAGGAAAGCCTGCAGCCCCCAGGTGTGTGGGGCTACGCAAGCGGTTCCCAAAGAGCTTTAGAACAAGGCATAGTTTTTCCTGCTGGCTCTTTGGGCGTGGGACCAGTCTCCAGACATATGGCCATTTTTGGGCCTGGCGCGGCGCCAAGTGGGAAAGGGTGGTATTGAGGCTGAAGGCAGCAGGAAAGCCTGCAGCCCCCAGGTGTGTGGGGCTACGCAAGCGGTTCCCAAAGAGCTTTAGAACAAGGCATAGTTTTCCCTGCTGGCTCTTTGGGCGTGGGACCAGTCTCCAGACATATGGCCATTTTTCGGCCTGGTGCGGCGCCAAGTGCGAAAGGGTTCTTCGGAGGCTGAAAGCGCGAGAAAAGCCTGCAGCCCCCAGTTTGTGTGGGGCTACGCAAGCGGTTCCCAAAGAGCTTTAGAACAAGGCATAGTTTTCCCTGCTGGCTCTTTGGGCGTGGGACCATTCTCCAGACATATGGCCATTTTTGTGCCTGGCGCAGCGCCAAGTGCGAAAGGGTTCTTCTGAGGCTGAAGGCAGCAGGAAAGCCTGCAGCCCCCAGGTGTGTGGGGCTACGCAAGCGGTTCCCAAAGAGCTTTAGAACAAGGCATAGTTTTCCCTGCTGGCTCTTTGGGCGTGGGACCAACCTCCAGACATATGGCCATTTTTGTGCCTGGCGTGACGCCAAGTGGGAAAGGGTGGTTTTGAGGCTGAAGGCAGCAGGAAAGCCTGCAGCCCCCAGGTGTGTGGGGCTACGCAAGCGGTTCCCAAAGAGCTTTAGAACAAGGCATAGTTTTTCCTGCTGGCTCTTTGGGCGTGGGACCAGTCTCCAGACATATGGCCATTTTTGGGCCTGGCGCGGAGCCAAGTGGGAAAGGGTGCTTTTGAGGCTGAAGGCAGCAGGAAAGCCTGCAGCCCCCACGTGTGTGGGGCTACGCAAGCCATTCCCAAAGAGCTTTAGAACAAGGCATAGTTTTCCCTGCTGGCTCTTTGGGAAAGGGACCAACCTCCAGACATATGGCCATTTTTGGGCCTTGCGCGGCGCCAAGTGGGAAAGCGTGCTTTTGAGGCTGAAGAGAGCAGGAAAGCCTGCAGCCCCCAGGTGTGTGGGGCTACGCAAGCGGTTCCCAAAGAGCTTTAGAACAAGGCATAGTTTTCCCTGCTGGCTCTTTGGGCGTGGGACCAATCTCCAGACATATGGCCATTTTTGTGCCTGGCGCGGCGCCAAGTGCGAAAGGGTTCTTCTGAGGCTGAAGAGAGCAGGAAAGCCTGCAGCCCCCAGGTGTGTGGGGCTACGCAAGCCGTTCCCAAAGAGCTTTAGAACAAGGCATAGTTTTCCCTGCTGGCTCTTTGGGCATGGGACAAATCTCCAGACATATGGCCATTTTTGTGCCTGGCGCGGCGCCAAGTGGGAAAGGGTGGTTTTGAGGATGAAGGCAGCAGGAAAGCCTGCAGCCCCCAGTTTGTGTAGGGCTACGCAAGCGGTTCCCAAAGAGCTTTAGAACAAGGCATAGTTTTCCCTGCTGGCTCTTTGGGCGTGGGACCAACCTCCAGACATATGGCCATTTTTGTGCCTGGCGTGACGCCAAGCGGGAAAGGGTGGTTTTGAGGCTGAAGGCAGCAGGAAAGCCTGCAGCCCCCAGGTGTGTGGGGCTACGCAAGCGGTTCCCAAAGAGCTTTAGAACAAGGCATAGTTTTTCCTGCTGGCTCTTTGGGCGTGGGACCAGTCTCCAGACATATGGCCATTTTTGGGCCTGGCGCGGCGCCAAGTGGGAAAGGGTGGTATGAGGCTGAAGGCAGCAGGAAAGCCTGCAGCCCCCAGGTGTGTGGGGCTACGCAAGCGGTTCCCAAAGAGCTTTAGAAGAAGGCATAGTTTTCCCTGCTGGCTCTTTGGGTGTGGGACCAATCTCCAGACATATGGCCATTTTTGTGCCTGTCGCGGCGCCAAGTGGGAAAGCGTGCTTTTGAGGCTGAAGAGAGCAGGAAAGCCTGCAGCCCCCAGGTGTGTGGGGCTACGCAAGCCGTTCCCAAAGAGCTTTAGAACAAGGCATAGTTTTCCCTGCTGGCTCTTTGGGCGTGGAACCAATCTCCAGACATATGGCCATTTTTGTGCCTGGCGCGGCGCCAAGTGCGAAAGGGTTCTTCTGAGGCTGCAGAGAGCAGGAAAGCCTGCAGCCCCCACGTGTGTGGGGCTACGCAAGCGGTTCCCAAAGAGCTTTAGAACAAGGCATAGTTTTCCCTGCTGGCTCTTTGGGCGTGGGACCAGTCTCCAGACATATTGCCATTTTTGGGCCTGGCGCGGCGCCAAGTGGGAAAGGGTGGTATTGAGGCTGAAGGCAGCAGGAAAGCCTGCAGCCCCCAGGTGTGTGGGGCTACGCAAGCGGTTCCCAAAGAGCTTTAGAACAAGGCATAGTTTTCCCTGCTGGCTCTTTGAGCGTGGGACCAACCTCCAGCCATATGGCCATTTTTGGGCCTGGCGTGACGCCAAGTGGGAAAGGGTGGTATTGAGGCTGAAGGCAGCAGGAAAGCCTGCAGCCCCCACGTGTGTGGGGCTACGCAAGCGGTTCCCAAAGAGCTTTAGAACAAGGCATAGTTTTCCCTGCTGGCTCTTTGGGCGTGGGACCAACCTCCAGACATATGGCCATTTTTCAGCCTGGTGCGGCGCCAAGTGCGAAAGGGTTCTTCTGAGGCTGAAAGCGCGAGAAAAGCCTGCAGCCCCCAGTTTGTGTGGGGCTACGCAAGCGGTTCCCAAAGAGCTTTAGAACAAGGCATAGTTTTCCCTGCTGGCTCTTTGGGCGTGGGACCATTCTCCAGACATATGGCCATTTTTGTGCCTGGCGCAGCGCCAAGTGCGAAAGGGTTCTTGTGAGGCTGAAGGCAGCAGGAAAGCCTGCAGCCCCCAGGTGTGTGGGGCTACGCAAGCGGTTCCCAAAGAGCTTTAGAACAAGGCATAGTTTTCCCTGCTGGCTCTTTGGGCGTGGGACCATTCTCCAGACATATGGCCATTTTTGTGCCTGGCGCGGCGCCAAGTGGGAAAGCGTGCTTTTGAGGCTGAAGAGAGCAGGAAAGCCTGCAGCCCCCAGGTGTGTGGGGCTACGCAATCGGTTCCCAAAGAGCTTTAGAACAAGGCATAATTTTCGCTGCTGGCTCTTTGGGCGTGGGACCAATCTCCAGACATATGGCCATTTTTGTGCCTGGCGCGGCGCCAAGTGGGAAAGCGTGCTTTTGAGGCTGAAGAGAGCAGGAAAGCCTGCAGCCCCCAGGTGTGTGGGGCTACGCAATCGGTTCCCAAAGAGCTTTAGAACAAGGCATAGTTTTCCCTGCTGGCTCTTTGGGCGTGGGACCAACCTCCAGACATATGGCCATTTTTGTGCCTGGCGTGACGCCAAGTGGGAAAGGGTGGTTTTGAGGCTGAAGGCAGCAGGAAAGCCTGCAGCCCCCACGTGTGTGGGGCTACGCAAGCGGTTCCCAAAGAGCTTTAGAACAAGGCATAGTTTTTCTTGCTGGCTCTTTGGGCGTGGGACCAGTCTCCAGACATATGGCCATTTTTGGGCCTGGCGCGGAGCCAAGTGGGAAAGGGTGGTTTTGAGGCTGAAGGCAGCAGGAAAGCCTGCAGCCCCCAGGTGTGTGGGGCTACGCAAGCCGTTCCCAAAGAGCTTTAGAACAAGGCATAGTTTTCCCTGCTGGCTCTTTGGGAAAGGGACCAACCTCCAGACATATGGCAATTTTTGGGCCTTGCGCGGCGCCAAGTGGGAAAGCGTGCTTTTGAGGCTGAAGAGAGCAGGAAAGCCTGCAGCCCCCACATGTGTGGGGCTACGCAAGCGGTTCCCAAAGAGCTTTAGAACAAGGCATAGTTTTCCCTGCTGGCTCTTTGGGCGTGGGACCAATCTCCAGCCATATGGCCATTTTTGTGCCTGGCGCGGCGCCAAGTGGGAAAGCGTGCTTTGAGGCTGAAGAGAGCAGGAAAGCCTGCAGCCCCCAGGTGTGTGCGGCTACGCAAGCCGTTCCCAAAGAGCTTTAGAACAAGGCATAGTTTTCCCTGCTGGCTCTTTGGGCGTGGGACCATTCTCCAGACATATGGCCATTTTTGTGCCTGGCGTGGCGCCAAGTGGGAAAGCGTGCTTTTGAGGCTGAAGAGAGCAGGAAAGCCTGCAGCCCCCAGGTGTGTGGGGCTACGCAAGCGGTTCCCAAAGAGCTTTAGAACAAGGCATAGTTTTCCCTGCTGGCTCTTTGGGCGTGGGACCAACCTCCAGACATATGGCCATTTTTGGGCCTGGCGTGACGCCAAGTGGGAAAGGGTGGTTTTGAGGCTGAAGGCAGCAGGAAAGCCTGCAGCCCCCAGGTGTGTGGGGCTACGCAAGCGGTTCCCAAAGATCTTTAGAACAAGACATAGTTTTTCCTGCTGGCTCTTTGGGCGTGGGACCAGTCTCCAGACATATGGCCATTTTTGGGCCTGGTGCGGCGCCAAGTGGGAAAGGGTGCTTTTGAGGCTGAAGGCAGCAGGAAAGCCTGCAGCCCCCACGTGTGTGGGGCTACGCAAGCGGTTCCCAAAGAGCTTTAGAACAAGGCATAATTTTCCCTGCTGGCTCTTTGGGCGTGGGACCAATCTCCAGACATATGGCCATTTTTGGGCATGGCGCGGCGAGAAGTGGGAAATGGTGGTTTTGAGGCTGAAGGCAGCAGGAAAGCCTGCAGCCCCCAGGTCTGTGGGGCTACGCAAGCCGTTCCCAAAGAGCTTTAGAACAAGGCATAGTTTTCCCTGCTGGCTCTTTGGGCATGGGACCACTCTCCAGCCATATGGCCATTTTTGGGCCTGGCGCGGCGCCAAGTGCGAAAGGGTTCTTCGGAGGCTGAAAGCGCGAGAAAAGCCTGCAGCGCCCAGTTTGTGTGGGGCTACGCAAGCGGTTCCCAAAGAGCTTTAGAACAAGGCATAGTTTTCCCTGCTGGCTCTTTGGGCGTGGAACCATTCTCCAGACATATGGCCATTTTTGTGCCTGGCGCAGCGCCAAGTGCGAAAGGGTTCTTCTGAGGCTGAAGGCAGCAGGAAAGCCTGCAGCCCCCACGTGTGTGGGGCTACGCAAGCGGTTCCCAAAGAGCTTTAGAACAAGGCATAGTTTTCCCTTCTGGCTCTTTGGGCGTGGGACCATTCTCCAGACATATGGCCATTTTTGTGCCTGGCGCGGCGCCAAGTGGGAAAGGGTGGTTTTGAGGCTGAAGAGAGCAGGAAAGCCTGCAGCCCCCAGGTGTGTGGGGCTACGCAAGCGGTTCCCAAAGAGCTTTAGAACAAGGCATAGTTTTCCCTGCTGGCTCTTTGGGCGTGGGACCAACCTCCAGACATATGGCCATTTTTGGGCCTGGCGTGACTCCAAGTGGGAAAGGGTGGTTTTGAGGCTGAAGGCAGCAGGAAAGCCTGCAGCCCCCAGGTGTGTGGGGCTACGCAAGCGGTTCCCAAAGAGCTTTAGAACAAGGCATAGTTTTTCCTGCTGGCTCTTTGGGCGTGGGACCAGTCTCCAGACATATGGCCATTTTTGGGCATGGCGCGGAGCCAAGTGGGAAAGGGTGCTTTTGAGGCTGAAGGCAGCAGGAAAGCCTGCAGCCCCCACGTGTGTGGGGCTACGCAAGCCATTCCCAAAGAGCTTTAGAACAAGGCATAGTTTTCCCTGCTGGCTCTTTGGGAAAGGGACCAACCTCCAGACATATGGCCATTTTTGGGCCTTGCGCGGCGCCAAGTGGGAAAGCGTGCTTTTGAGGCTGAAGAGAGCAGGAAAGCCTGCAGCCCCCATGTGTGTGGGGCTACGCAAGCGGTTCCCAAAGAGCTTTAGAACAAGGCATAGTTTTCCCTGCTGGCTCTTTGGGCGTGGGACCATTCTCCAGACATATGGCCATTTTTGTGCCTGGCGCAGCGCCAAGTGCGAAAGGGTTCTTCTGAGGCTGAAGGCAGCAGGAAAGCCTGCAGCCCCCAGGTGTGTGGGGCTACGCAAGCGGTTCCCAAAGAGCTTTAGAACAAGGCATAGTTTTCCCTGCTGGCTCTTTGGGCGTGGGACCAATCTCCAGCCATATGGCCATTTTTGTGCCTGGCGCGGCGCCAAGTGCGAAAGGGTTCTTCTGAGGCTGAAGAGAGCAGGAAAGCCTGCAGCCCCCAGGTCTGTGGGGCTACGCAAGCCGTTCCCAAAGAGCTTTAGAACAAGGCATAGTTTTCCCTGCTGGCTCTTTGGGCGTGGAACCAATCTCCAGACATATGGCCATTTTTGTGCCTGGCGTGACGCCATGTGGGAAAGGGTGGTTTTGAGGCTGAAGGCAGCAGGAAAGCCTGCAGCGCCCAGGTGTGTGGGGCTACGCAAGCGGTTCCCAAAGAGCTTTAGAACAAGGCATAGTTTTCCCTGCTGGCTCTTTGGGTGTGGGACCAGTCTCCAGCCATATGGCTATTTTTGGGCATGGCGCGGCGAGAAGTGGGAAATGGTGGTTTCGAGGCTGAAGGCAGCAGGAAATCCTGCAGCCCCCAGGTCTGTGGGGCTACGCAAGCGGTTCCCAAAGAGCTTTAGAACAAGACATAGTTTTCCCTGCTGGCTCTTTGGGCGTGGGACCAGTCTCCAGCCATATGGCTATTTTTGGGCATGGCGCGGCGAGAAGTGGGAAATGGTGGTTTTGAGGCTGAAGGCAGCAGGAAAGCCTGCAGCCCCCAGGTGTGTGGGGCTACGCAAGCGGTTCCCAAAGAGCTTTAGAACAAGGCATAGTTTTCCCTGCTGGCTCTTTGGGCGTGGGACCAGTCTCCAGACATATGGCCATTTTTGGGCCTGGCGCGGCGCCAAGTGGGAAAGGGTGGTTTTGAGGCTGAAGGCAGCAGGAAAGCCTGCAGTCCCCACGTGTGTGGGGCTACGCAAGCGGTTCCCAAACAGCTTTAGAACAAGGCATAGTTTTCCCTGCTGGTTCTTTGGGCGTGGGACCAGTCTCCAGACATATGGCCATTTTTGGGGCTGGTGCGGCGCCAAGTGCGAAAGAGTTCTTCTAAGGCTGAAAGCGCGAGAATAGCCTGCAGCCCCCAGTTTGTGTGGGGCTACGCAAGCGGTTCCCAAAGAGCTTTAGAACAAGGCATAGTTTTCCCTGCTGGCTCTTTGGGCGTGGGACCATTCTCCAGACATATGGCCATTTTTGTGCCTGGCGCGGCGCCAAGTGCGAAAGGGTTCTTCTGAGGCTGAAGGCAGCAGGAAAGCCTGCAGCCCCCAGGTGTGTGGGGCTACGCAAGCCGTTCCCAAAGAGCTTTAGAACAAGGCATATTTTTCCCTGCTGTCTCTTTGGGCGTGGAAGCAATCTCCAGACATATGGCCATTTTTGTGCCTGGCGCGGCGCCAAGTGCGAAAGGGTTCTTCTGAGGCTGAAGAGAGCAGGAAAGCCTGCAGCCCCCAGGTGTGTGGGGCTACGCAAGCTGTTCCCAAAGAGCTTTGGAACAAGGCATAGTTTTCCCTGCTGGCTCTTTGGGCGTGGGACCATTCTCCAGACATATGGCCATTTTTGTGCCTGGCGCGGCGCCAAGTGGGAAAGGGTGGTTTTGAGGCTGAAGGCAGCAGGAAAGCCTGCAGCCCCCAGGTCTGTGGGGCTACGCAAGCCGTTCCCAAAGAGCTTTAGAACAAGGCATAGTTTTCCCTGCTGGCTCTTTGGGCGTGGGACCAATCTCCAGACATATGGACATTTTTGTGCCTGGCGCGGCGCCAAGTGGGAAAGCGTGCTTTTCAGGCTGAAGGCAGCAGGAAAGCCTGCAGCCCCCAGGTGTGTGGGGCTACGCAAGCGGTTCCCAAAGAGCTTTAGAACAAGGCATAGTTTTCCCTGCTGGCTCTTTGGGCGTGGGACCAACCTCCAGACATATGGCCATTTTTGGGCCTGGCGTGACGCCAAGTGGGAAAGGGTGCTTTTGAGGCTGAAGAGAGCAGGAAAGCCTGCAGCCCCCAGGTGTGTGGGGCTACGCAAGCGGTTCCCAAAGAGCTTTAGAACAAGGCATAGCTTTTCCTGCTGGCTCTTTGGGCGTGGGACCAGTCTCCAGACATATGGCCATTTTTGGGCCTGGCGCGGCGCCAAGTGGGAAAGCGTGCTTTTGAGGCTGAAGAGAGCAGGAAAGCCTGCAGCCCCCACGTGTGTGGGGCTACGCAAGCGGTTCCCAAAGAGCTTTAGAACAAGGCATAGTTTTCCCTGCTGGCTCTTTGGGCGTGGAACCAATCTCCAGACATATGGCTATTTTTGGGCCTGGCGCGGCGCCAAGTGCGAAACGGTTCTTCTGAGGCTGAAGAGAGCAGGAAAGCCTGCAGCCCCCAGGTGTGTGGGGCTACGCAAGCGGTTCCCAAAGAGCTTTAGAACAAGGCATAGTTTTCCCTGCTGGCCCTTTGGGCGTGGGACCAGTCTCCAGACATATGGCCATTTTGGGCCTGGCGCGGCGCCAAGTGGGAAAGGGTGGTTTTGAGGCTGAAGGCCGCAGGAGAAGCCTGCAGCCCCCAGGTCTGTGGGGCTACGCAAGCGGTTCCCAAAGAGCTTTAGAACAAGGCATAGTTTTCCCTGCTGGCTCTTTGGGCGTGGGACCAGTCTCCAGACATATGGCCATTTTTGTGCCTGGCGCGGCGCCAAGTGGGAAAGGGTGGTTTTGAGGCTGAAGGCAGCAGGAAAGCCTGCAGCCCCCAGGTGTGTGCGGCTACGCAAGCCGTTCCCAAAGAGCTTTAGAACAAGGCATAGTTTTCCCTGCTGGCTCTTTGGGCGTGGGACCAATCTCCAGACATATGGCCATTTTTGGGCCTGGCGTGACGCCAAGTGGGAAAGGGTGGTTTTGAGGCTGAAGGCAGCAGGAAAGCCTGCAGCCCCCAGGTGTGTGGGGCTACGCAAGCGGTTCCCAAAGAGCTTTAGAACAAGGCATAGTTTTCCCTGCTGGCTCTTTGGGCGTGGGACCAACCTCCAGACATATGGCCATTTTTGGGCCTGGCGTGACGCCAAGTGGGAAAGGGTGGTTTTGAGGCTGAAGGCAGCAGGAAAGCCTGCAGCCCCCACGTGTGTGGGGCTACGCAAGCGGTTCCCAAAGAGCTTTAGAACAAGGCATAGTTTTTCCTGCTGGCTCTTTGGGCGTGGGACCAGTCTCCAGACATATGGCCATTTTTGGGACTGGCGCGGCGCCAAGTGGGAAAGGGTGGTTTTGAGGCTGAAGAGAGCAGGAAAGCCTGCAGCCCCCAGGTGTTTGGGGCTACGCAAGCGGTTCCCAAAGAGCTTTAGAACAAGGCATAGTTTTCCCTGCTGGCTCTTTGGGCGTGGGACCAACCTCCAGACATATGGCCATTTTTGGGCCTGGCGCGGCGCCAAGTGGGAAAGGGTGGTTTTGAGGCTGAAGGCCGCAGGAGAAGCCTGCAGCCCCCAGGTGTGTGGGGCTACGCAAGCGGTTCCCAAAGAGCTTTAGAACAAGGCATAGTTTTCCCTGCTGGCTCTTTGGGCGTGGGACCAGTCTCCAGACATATGGCCATTTTTGGGCCTGGCGCGGCGCCAAGTGGGAAAGGGTGGTTTTGAGGCTGAAGGCAGCAGGAAAGCCTGCAGCCCCCAGGTGTGTGGGGCTACGCAAGCGGTTCCCAAAGAGCTTTAAAACAAGGCATAGTTTTCCCTGCTGGCTCTTTGGGCGTGGGACCAGTCTTCAGACATATGGCCATTTTTGGGCATGGCGCGGCGCCAAGTGGGAAAGGGTGGTTTTGAGGCTGAAGAGAGCAGGAAAGCCTGCAGCCCCCAGGTGTGTGGGGCTACGCAAGCGGTTCCCAAAGAGCTTTAGAACAAGGCATAGTTTTCCCTGCTGGCTCTTTGGGCGTGGGACCAACGTCCAGACATATGGCCATTTTTGGGCCTGGCGTGACGCCATGTGGGAAACGGTGGTTTTGAGGCTGAAGGCAGCAGGAAAGCCTGCAACCCCCAGGTGTGTGGGGCTACGCAAGCGGTTCCCAAAGAGCTTTAGAACAAGGCATAGTTTTCCCTGCTGGCTCTTTGGGCGTGGGACCAGTCTCCAGACATATGGCCATTTTTGGGCCTGGCGTGGCGCCAAGTGGGAAAGGGTGCTTTTGAGGCTGAAGGCAGCAGGAAAGCCTGCAGCCCCCACGTGTGTCGGGCTACGCAAGCGGTTCCCAAAGAGCTTTAGAACAAGGCATTGTTTTCCCTGCTGGCTCTTTGGGCGTGGGACCAACCTCCAGACATATGGCCATTTTTGTGCCTGGCGTGACGCCATGTGGGAAAATGTGGTATTGAGGCTGAAGGCAGCAGGAAAGCCTGCAGCCCCGAAGTGTGTGGGGCTACGCAAGCTGTTCCCAAAGAGCTTTAGAAGAAGGCATAGTTTTCCCTGCTGGCTCTTTGGGCGTGGAACCAATCTCCAGACATATGGCCATTTTTGTGCCTGGCGCGGCGCCAAGTGGGAAAGCGTGCTTTTGAGGCTGAAGGCAGCAGGAAAGCCTGCAGCCCCCAGGTGTGTGGGGCTACGCAAGCGGTTCCCAAAGAGCTTTAGAACAAGGCATAGTTTTCCCTCCTGGCTCTTTGGGCGTGGGACCAATCTCCAGACATATGGCCATTTTTGTGCCTGGTGCGGCGCCAAGTGGGAAAGGGTGGTTTTGAGGCTGAAGAGAGCAGGAAAGCCTGCAGCCCCCAGGTGTGTGGGGCTACGCAAGCGGTTCCCAAAGAGCTTTAGAACAAGGCATAGTTTTCCCTGCTGGCTCTTTGGGCGTGGGACCAATCTCCAGACATATGGACATTTTTGTGCGTGGCGCGGCGCCAAGTGGGAAAGCGTGCTTTTCAGGCTGAAGAGAGCAGGAAAGCCTGCAGCCCCCAGGTGTGTGGGGCTACGCAAGCCGTTCCCAAAGAGCTTTAGAACAAGGCATAGTTTTCCCTGCTGGCTCTTTGGGCGTGGGACCAACCTCCAGACATATGGCCATTTTTGGGCCTGGCGTGACGCCAAGTGGGAAAGGGTGGTTTTGAGGCTGAAGGCAGCAGGAAAGCCTGCAGCTCCCAGGTCTGTGGGGCTACGCAAGCGGTTCCCAAAGAGCTTTAGAACAAGGCATAGTTTTTCCTGCTGGCTCTTTGGGCGTGGGACCAGTCTCCAGACATATGGCCATTTTTGGGCCTGGCGCGGCGCCAAGTGGGAAAGGGTGCTTTTGAGGCTGAAGAGAGCAGGAAAGCCTGCAGCCCCCAGGTGTGTGGGGCTACGCAAGCGGTTCCCAAAGAGCTTTAGAACAAGGCATAGTTTTCCCTGCTGGCTCTTTGGGCGTGGAACCAATCTCCAGACATATGGCCATTTTTGTGCCTGGCGCGGCGCCAAGTGCGAAAGGGTTCTTCTGAGGCTGAAGAGAGCAGGAAAGCCTGCAGCCCCCAGGTGTGTGCGGCTACGCAAGCCGTTCACAAAGAGCTTTAGAACAAGGCATAGTTTTCCCTGCTGGCTCTTTAGGCGTTGGACCAATCTCCAGACATATGGCCATTTTTGTGCCTGGCGCGGTGCCAAGAGGGAAAGGTTGGTTTTGAGGCTGAAGGCAGCAGGAAAGCCTGCAGCCCCCAGGTGTGTGGGTCTACGCAAGCGGTTCCCAAAGAGCTTTAGAACAAGGCATAGTTTTCCCTGCTGGCTCTTTGGGCGTGGGACCAATCTCCAGACATATGGACATTTTTGGGCCTGGCGCGGCGCCAAGTGGGAAAGCGTGCTTTTCAGGCTGAAGAGAGCAGGAAAGCCTGCAGCCCCCAGGTGTGTGGGGCTACGCAAGCCGTTCCCAAAGAGCTTTAGAACAAGGCATAGTTTTCCCTGCTGGCTCTTTGGGCGTGGGACCAACCTCCAGACATATGGCCATTTTTGGGCCTGGCGTGACGCCAAGTGGGAAAGGGTGCTTTTGAGGCTGAAGAGAGCAGGAAAGCCTGCAGCCCCCAGGTGTGTGGGGCTACGCAAGCCGTTCCCAAAGAGCTTTAGAACAAGGCATAGTTTTCCCTGCTGGCTCTTTGGGCGTGGAACCAATCTCCAGACATATGGCTATTTTTGGGCCTGGCGCGGCGCCAAGTGCGAAACGGTTCTTCTGAGGCTGAAGAGAGCAGGAAAGCCTGCAGCCCCCAGGTGTTTGGGGCTACGCAAGCGGTTCCCAAAGAGCTTTAGAACAAGGCATAGTTTTCCCTGCTGGCTCTTTGGGCGTGGGACCAATCTCCAGACATATGGCCATTTTTGGGCCTGGCGCGGCGCCAAGTGGGAAAGGGTGGTTTTGAGGCTGAAGGCCGCAGGAGAAGCCTGCAGCCCCCAGGTCTGTGGGGCTACGCAAGCGGTTCCCAAAGAGCTTTAGAACAAGGCATAGTTTTCCCTGCTGGCTCTTTGGGCGTGGGACCAGTCTCCAGACATATGGCCATTTTTGGGCCTGGCGCGGCGCCAAGTGGGAAAGGGTGGTTTTGAGGCTGAAGGCAGCAGGAAAGCCTGCAGCCCCCAGGTGTGTGGGGCTACGCAAGCCGTTCCCAAAGAGCTTTAGAACAAGGCATAGTTTTCCCTGCTGGCTCTTTGGGCGTGGGACCAACCTCCAGACATATGGCCATTTTTGTGCCTGGCGTGACGCCATGTGGGAAACGGTGGTTTTGAGGCTGAAGGCAGCAGGAAAGCCTGCAACCCCCAGGTGTGTGGGGCTACGCAAGCGGTTCCCAAAGAGCTTTAGAACAAGGCATAGTTTTCCCTGCTGGCTCTTTGGGCGTGGGACCAGTCTCTAGACATATGGCCATTTTTGGGCCTGGCGTGGCGCCAAGTGGGAAAGGGTGGTTTTGAGGCTGAAGGCAGCAGGAAAGCCTGCAGCCCCCAGGTGTGTGGGGCTACGCAAGCGGTTCCCAAAGAGCTTTAGAACAAGGCATAGTTTTCCCTGCTGGCTCTTTGGGCGTGGGACCAGTCTCCAGACATATGGCCATTTTTGGGCCTGGCGTGGCGCCAAGTGGGAAAGGGTGGTTTTGAGGCTGAAGGCAGCAGGAAAGCCTGCAGCCCCCAGGTGTGTGCGGCTACGCAAGCCGTTCCCAAAGAGCTTTAGAACAAGGCATAGTTTTCCCTGCTGGCTCTTTAGGCGTTGGACCAATCTCCAGACATATGGCCATTTTTGTGCCTGGCGCGGCGCCAAGTGCGAAAGGGTTCTTCTGAGGCTGAAGAGAGCAGGAAAGCCTGCAGCCCCCAGGTGTTTGGGGCTACGCAAGCGGTTCCCAAAGAGCTTTAGAACAAGGCATAGTTTTCCCTGCTGGCTCTTTGGGCGTGGGACCAATCTCCAGACATATGGCCATTTTTGTGCCTGGTGCGGCGCCAAGTGGGAAAGGGTGGTTTTGAGGCTGAAGAGAGCAGGAAAGCCTGCAGCCCCCAGGTGTGTGGGGCTACGCAAGCGGTTCCCAAAGAGCTTTAGAACAAGGCATAGTTTTCCCTGCTGGCTCTTTGGGCGTGGGACCAATCTCCAGACATATGGACATTTTTGTGCGTGGCGCGGCGCCAAGTGAGAAAGCGTGCTTTTCAGGCTGAAGAGAGCAGGAAAGCCTGCAGCCCCCACGTGTGTGGGGCTACGCAAGCCGTTCCCAAAGAGCTTTAGAACAAGGCATAGTTTTCCCTGCTGGCTCTTTGGGCGTGGGACCAACCTCCAGACATATGGCCATTTTTGGGCCTGGCGTGACGCCAAGTGGGAAAGGGTGGTTTTGAGGCTGAAGGCAGCAGGAAAGCCTGCAGCCCCCAGGTGTGTGGGGCTACGCAAGCCGTTCCCAAAGAGCTTTAGAACAAGGCATAGTTTTTCCTGCTGGCTCTTTGGGCGTGGGACCAGTCTCCAGACATATGGCCATTTTTGGGCCTGGCGCGGCGCCAAGTGGGAAAGGGTGCTTTTCAGGCTGAAGAGAGCAGGAAAGCCTGCAGCCCCCAGGTGTGTGGGGCTACGCAAGCGGTTCCCAAAGAGCTTTAGAACAAGGCATAGTTTTCCCTGCTGGCTCTTTGGGCGTGGAACCAATCTCCAGACATATGGCCATTTTTGTGCCTGGCGCGGCGCCAAGTGCGAAAGGGTTCTTCTGAGGCTGAAGAGAGCAGGAAAGCCTGCAGCCCCCAGGTGTGTGCGGCTACGCAAGCCGTTCCCAAAGAGCTTTAGAACAAGGCATAGTTTTCCCTGCTGGCTCTTTGGGCGTTGGACCAATCTCCAGACATATGGCCATTTTTGTGCCTGGCGCGGTGCCAAGTGGGAAAGGGTGGTTTTGAGGCTGAAGGCAGCAGGAAAGCCTGCAGCCCCCAGGTGTGTGGGTCTACGCAAGCGGTTCCCAAAGAGCTTTAGAACAAGGCATAGTTTTCCCTGCTGGCTCTTTGGGCGTGGGACCAATCTCCAGACATATGGACATTTTTGGGCCTGGCGCGGCGCCAAGTGGGAAAGCGTGCTTTTCAGGTTGAAGAGAGCAGGAAAGCCTGCAGCCCCCAGGTGTGTGGGGCTACGCAAGCGGTTCCCAAAGAGCTTTAGAACAAGGCATAGTTTTCCCTGCTGGCTCTTTGGGCGTGGGACCAACCTCCAGACATATGGCCATTTTTGGGCCTGGCGTGACGCCAAGTGGGAAAGGGTGCTTTTGAGGCTGAAGAGAGCAGGAAAGCCTGCAGCCCCCAGGTGTGTGGGGCTACGCAAGCCGTTCCCAAAGAGCTTTAGAACAAGGCATAGTTTTCCCTGCTGGCTCTTTGGGCGTGGAACCAATCTCCAGACATATGGCTATTTTTGGGCCTGGCGCGGCGCCAAGTGCGAAACGGTTCTTCTGAGGCTGCAGAGAGCAGGAAAGCCTGCAGCCCCCAGGTGTTTGGGGCTACGCAAGTGGTTCCCAAAGAGCTTTAGAACAAGGCATAGTTTTCCCTGCTGGCTCTTTGGGCGTGGGACCAGTCTCCAGACATATGGCCATTTTTGTGCCTGGCGCGGCGCCAAGTGCGAAAGGGTGCTTTTGAGGCTGAAGGCCGCAGGAGAAGCCTGCAGCCCCCAGGTCTGTGGGGCTACGCAAGCGGTTCCCAAAGAGCTTTAGAACAAGGCATAGTTTTCCCTGCTGGCTCTTTGGGCGTGGGACCAGTCTCCAGACATATGGCCATTTTTGGGCCTGGCGCGGCGCCAAGTGGGAAAGGGTGGTTTTGAGGCTGAAGGCAGCAGGAAAGCCTGCAGCCCCCAGGTGTGTGGGGCTACGCAAGCCGTTCCCAAAGAGCTTTAGAACAAGGCATAGTTTTCCCTGCTGGCTCTTTGGGTGTGGGACCAACCTCCAGACATATGGCCATTTTTGTGCCTGGCGTGACGCCATGTGGGAAACGGTGGTTTTGAGGCTGAAGGCAGCAGGAAAGCCTGCAACCCCCAGGTGTGTGGGGCTACGCAAGCGGTTCCCAAAGAGCTTTAGAACAAGGCATAGTTTTCCCTGCTGGCTCTTTGGGCGTGGGACCAGTCTCCAGACATATGGCCATTTTTGGGCCTGGCGTGGCGCCAAGTGGGAAAGGGTGCTTTTGAGGCTGAAGGCAGCAGGAAAGCCTGCAGCCCCCAGGTGTGTGCGGCTACGCAAGCAGTTCCCAAAGAGCTTTAGAACAAGGCATAGTTTTCCCTGCTGGCTCTTTAGGCGTTGGACCAATCTCCAGACATATGGCCATTTTTGTGCCTGGCGCGGCGCCAAGTGGGAAAGGGTGCTTTTGAGGCTGAAGGCAGCAGGAAAGCCTGCAGCCCCCACGTGTGTGGGGCTACGCAAGCCGTTCCCAAAGAGCTTTAGAACAAGGCATAGTTTTCCCTGCTGGCTCTTTGGGCGTGGGACCAATCTCCAGACATATGGACATTTTTGTGCCTGGCGCGGCGCCAAGTGGGAAAGCGTGCTTTTGAGGCTGAAGAGAGCAGGAAAGCCTGCAGCCCCCAGGTGTGTGGGGCTACGCAAGCGGTTCCCAAAGAGCTTTAGAACAAGGCATAGTTTTCCCTGCTGGCTCTTTGGGCGTGGGACCAGTCTCCAGACATATGGCCATTTTTGGGCCTGGCGTGACGCCAAGTGGGAAAGGGTGGTTTTGAGGCTGAAGGCAGCAGGAAAGGCTGCAGCCCCCAGGTGTGTGGGGCTACGCAAGCGGTTCCCAAAGAGCTTTAGAACAAGGCATAGTTTTCCCTGCTGGCTCTTTGGGCGTGGGACCAGTCTCCAGACATATGGCCATTTTTGGGCCTGGCGCGGCGCCAAGTGGGAAAGGGTGGTTTTGAGGCTGAAGGCAGCAGGAAAGCCTGCAGCCCCCAGGTGTGTGGGGCTACGCAAGCCGTTCCCAAAGAGCTTTAGAACAAGGCATAGTTTTCCCTGCTGGCTCTTTGGGCGTGGACCAACCTCCAGACATATGGCCATTTTTGTGCCTGGCGCGGCGCCATGTGGGAAACGGTGGTTTTGAGGCTGAAGGCAGCAGGAAAGCCTGCAACCCCCAGGTGTGTGGGGCTACGCAAGCGGTTCCCAAAGAGCTTTAGAACAAGGCATAGTTTTCCCTGCTGGCTCTTTGGGCGTGGGACCAGTCTCCAGACATATGGCCATTTTTGGGCCTGGCGTGACGCCATGTGGGAAAGGGTGGTTTTGAGGCTGAAGGCAGCAGGAAAGCCTGCAGCCCCCAGGTGTGTGCGGCTACGCAAGCCGTTCCCAAAGAGCTTTAGAACAAGGCATAGTTTTCCCTGCTGGCTCTTTGGGCGTGGGACCAGTCTCCAGACATATGGCCATTTTTGGGCCTGTCGTGGCGCCAAGTGGGAAAGGGTGGTTTTGAGGCTGAAGGCAGCAGGAAAGCCTGCAGCCCCCAGGTGTGTGGGGCTACGCAAGCGGTTCCCAAAGAGCTTTAGAACAAGGCATAGTTTTCCCTGCTGGCTCTTTGGGCGTGGGACCAATCTCCAGACATATGGACATTTTTGTGACTGGCGCGGCGCCAAGTGGGAAAGCGTGCTTTGAGGCTGAAGAGAGCAGGAAAGCCTGCAGCCCCCAGGTGTGTGGGGCTACGCAAGCGGTTCCCAAAGAGCTTTAGAACAAGGCATAGTTTTCCCTGCTGGCTCTTTGGGCGTGGGACCAACCTCCAGACATATGGCCATTTTTGGGCCTGGCGTGACGCCAAGTGGGAAAGGGTGGTTTTGAGGCTGAAGGCAGCAGGAAAGCCTGCAGCCCCCAGGTGTGTGGGGCTACGCAAGCGGTTCCCAAAGAGCTTTAGAACAAGGCATAGTTTTCCCTGCTGGCTCTTTGGGCGTGGGACCAGTCTCCAGACATATGGCCATTTTTGGGCCTGGCGCGGCGCCAAGCGGGAAAGGGTGCTTTTGAGGCTGAAGGCAGCAGGAAAGCCTGCAGCCCCCACGTGTGTGGGGCTACGCAAGCGGTTCCCAAAGAGCTTTAGAACAAGGCATAGTTTTCCCTGCTGGCTCTTTGGGCGTGGGACCAGTCTCCAGACATATGGCCATTTTTGTGCCTGGCGCGGCGCCAAGTGCGAAAGGGTTCTTCTGAGGCTGAAGAGAGCAGGAAAGCCTGCAGCCCCCAGGTGTGTGGGGCTACGCAAGCGGTTCCCCAAGAGCTTTAGAACAAGGCATAGTTTTCCCTGCTGGCTCTTTGGGCGTGGGACTAGTCTCCAGACATATGGCCATTTCTGTTCCTGGCGTGACGCCATGTGGGAAAGGGTGGTTTTGAGGCTGAAGGCAGCAGGAAAGCCTGCAGCCCCCAGGTGTGTGGGGCTACGCAAGCCGTTCCCAAAGAGCTTTAGAACAAGGCATAGTTTTCCCTGCTGGCTCTTTGGGTGTGGGACCAGTCTCCAGCCATATGGCTATTTTTGGGCATGGCGCGGCGAGAAGTGGGAAATGGTGGTTTTGAGGCTGAAGGCAGCAGGAAAGCCTGCAGCCCCCAGGTCTGTGGGGCTACGCAAGCGGTTCCCAAAGAGCTTTAGAACAAGGCATAGTTTTCCCTGCTGGCTCTTTGGGCGTGGGACCAATCTCCAGACATATGGCCATTTTTGGGCCTGGCGCGGCGCCAAGTGGGAAAGGGTGGTATTGAGGCTGAAGGCAGCAGGAAAGCCTGCAGCCCCCAGGTGTGTGGGGCTACGCAAGCGGTTCCCAAAGAGCTTTAGAACAAGGCATAGTTTTCCCTGCTGGCTCTTTGGGAAAGGGACCAACCTCCAGACATATGGCCATTTTTGGCCTTGCGCGGCGCCAAGTGGGAAAGCGTGCTTTTGAGGCTGAAGAGAGCAGGAAAGCCTGCAGCCCCCAGGTGTGTGGGGCTACACAAGCGGTTCCCAAAGAGCTTTAGAACAAGGCATAGTTTTCCCTGCTGGCTCTTTGGGCGTGGGACCAACCTCCAGACATATGGCCATTTTTGTGCCTGGCGTGACGCCATGTGGGAAAGGGTGGTTTTGAGGCTGAAGGCAGCAGGAAAGCCTGCAGCCCCCAGGTGTGTGGGGCTACGCAAGCGGTTCACAAAGAGCTTTAGAACAAGGCATAGTTTTCCCTGCTGGCTCTTTGGGCGTGGGACCAGTCTCCAGACATATGGCCATTTTTGGGCCTGGCGTGGCGCCAAGTGGGAAAGGGTGGTTTTGAGGCTGAAGGCAGCAGGAAAGCCTGCAGCCCCCAGGTGTGTGGGGCTACGCAAGCGGTTCCCAAAGAGCTTTAGAACAAGGCATAGTTTTCCCTGCTGGCTCTTTGGGCGTGGGACCAATCTCCAGACATATGGCCATTTTTGTGACTGGCGCGGCGCCAAGTGGGAAAGCGTGCTTTGAGGCTGAAGAGAGCAGGAAAGCCTGCAGCCCCCAGGTGTGTGGGGCTACGCAAGCGGTTCCCAAAGAGCTTTAGAACAAGGCATAGTTTTCCCTGCTGGCTCTTTGGGCGTGGGACCAACCTCCAGACATATGGCCATTTTTGTGCCTGTCGTGACGCCAAGTGGGAAAGGGTGGTTTTGAGGCTGAAGGCAGCAGGAAAGCCTGCAGCCCCCAGGTGTGTGGGGCTACGCAAGCGGTTCCCAAAGAGCTTTAGAACAAGGCATAGTTTTCCCTGCTGGCTCTTTGGGCGTGGGACCAGTCTCCAGACATATGGCCATTTTTGGGCCTGGCGCGGCGCCAAGCGGGAAAGGGTGCTTTTGAGGCTGAAGGCAGCAGGAAAGCTTGCAGCCCCCACGTGTGTGGGGCTACGCAAGCGGTTCCCAAAGAGCTTTAGAACAAGGCATAGTTTTCCCTGCTGGCTCTTTGGGCGTGGGACCAGTCTCCAGACATATGGCCATTTTTGTGCCTGGCGCGGCGCCAAGTGCGAAAGGGTTCTTCTGAGGCTGAAGAGAGCAGGAAAGCCTGCAGCCCCCAGGTGTGTGGGGCTACGCAAGCGGTTCCCCAAGAGCTTTAGAACAAGGCATAGTTTTCCCTGCTGGCTCTTTGGGCGTGGGACTAGTCTCCAGACATATGGCCATTTCTGTTCCTGGCGTGACGCCATGTGGGAAAGGGTGGTTTTGAGGCTGAAGGCAGCAGGAAAGCCTGCAGCCCCCAGGTGTGTGGGGCTACGCAAGCGGTTCCCAAAGAGCTTTAGAACAAGGCATAGTTTTCCCTGCTGGCTCTTTGGGCGTGGGACCAGTCTCCAGCCATATGGCTATTTTTGGGCATGGCGCGGCGAGAAGTGGGAAATGGTGGTTTTGAGGCTGAAGGCAGCAGGAAAGCCTGCAGCCCCCAGGTGTGTGGGGCTACGCAAGCGGTTCCCAAAGAGCTTTAGAACAAGGCATAGTTTTCCCTGCTGGCTCTTTGGGCGTGGGACCAATCTCCAGACATATGGCCATTTTTGGGCCTGGTGCGGCGCCAAGTGGGAAAGGGTGGTATTGAGGCTGAAGGCAGCAGGAAAGCCTGCAGCCCCCAGGTGTGTGGGGCTACGCAAGCGGTTCCCAAAGAGCTTTAGAACAAGGCATAGTTTTCCCTGCTGGCTCTTTGGGCGTGGGACCAGTCTCCAGACATATGGCCATTTTTGGGCCTGGCGCGGAGCCAAGTGGGAAAGGGTGCTTTTGAGGCTGAAGGCAGCAGGAAAGCCTGCAGACCCCACGTGTGTGGGGCTACGCAAGCCGTTCCCAAAGAGCTTTAGAACAAGGCATAGTTTTCCCTGCTGGCTCTTTGGGAAAGGGACCAACCTCCAGACATATGGCCTTTTTTGGGCCTTGCGCGGCACCAAGTGGGAAAGCGTGCTTTTGAGGCTGAAGAGAGCAGGAAAGCCTGCAGCCCCCAGGTGTGTGGGGCTACGCAAGCGGTTCCCAAAGAGCTTTAGAACAAGGCATAGTTTTCCCTGCTGGCTCTTTGGGCGTGGGACCAATCTCCAGACATATGGCCATTTTTGGGCCTGGCGCGGCGCCAAGTGGGAAAGCGTGCTTTGAGGCTGAAGAGAGCAGGAAAGCCTGCAGCCCCCAGGTGTGTGGGGCTACGCAAGCCGTTCCCAAAGAGCTTTAGAACAAGGCATAGTTTTCCCTGCTGGCTCTTTGGGCGTGGGACCAACCTCCAGACATATGGCCATTTTTGGGCCTGGCGTGACGCCAAGTGGGAAAGGGTGGTTTTGAGGCTGAAGGCAGCAGGAAAGCCTGCAGCCCCCAGGTGTGTGGGGCTACGCAAGCGGTTCCCAAAGAGCTTTAGAACAAGGCATAGTTTTCCCTGCTGGCTCTTTGGGCGTGGGACCAGTCTCCAGACATATGGCCATTTTTGGGCCTGGCGCGGCGCCAAGTGGGAAAGGGTGCTTTTGAGGCTGAAGGCAGCAGGAAAGCCTGCAGCCCCCACGTGTGTGGGGCTACGCAAGCCGTTCCCAAAGAGCTTTAGAACAAGGCATAGTTTTCCCTGCTGGCTCTTTGGGCGTGGGACCAGTCTCCAGACATATGGCCATTTTTGTGCCTGGCGCGGCGCCAAGTGGGAAAGGGTTCTTCTGAGGCTGAAGAGAGCAGGAAAGCCTGCAGCCCCCAGGTGTGTGGGGCTACGCAAGCGGTTCCCCAAGAGCTTTAGAACAAGGCCTAGTTTTCCCTGCTGGCTCTTTGGGCGTGGGACTAGTCTCCAGACATATGGCCATTTCTGTTCGTGGCGTGACGCCATGTGGGAAAGGGTGGTTTTGAGGCTGAAGGCAGCAGGAAAGCCTGCAGCCCCCAGGTGTGTGGGGCTACGCAAGCGGTTCCCAAAGAGCTTTAGAACAAGGCATAGTTTTCCCTGCTGGCTCTTTGGGTGTGGGACCAGTCTCCAGCCATATGGCTATTTTTGGGCATGGCGCGGCGAGAAGTGGGAAATGGTGGTTTTGAGGCTGAAGGCAGCAGGAAAGCCTGCAGCCCCCAGGTGTGTGGGGCTACGCAAGCCGTTCCCAAAGAGCTTTAGAACAAGGCATAGTTTTCCCTGCTGGCTCTTTGGGCGTGGGACCAATCTCCAGACATATGGCCATTTTTGGGCCTGGCGCGGCGCCAAGTGGGAAAGGGTGGTATTGAGGCTGAAGGCAGCAGGAAAGCCTGCAGCCCCCAGGTGTGTGGGGCTACGCAAGCCGTTCCCAAAGAGCTTTAGAACAAGGCATAGTTTTCCCTGCTGGCTCTTTGGGCGTGGGACCAGTCTCCAGACATATGGCCATTTTTCGGCCTGCTGCGGCGCCAAGTGCGAAAGGGTTCTTCTGAGGCTGAAGAGAGCAGGAAAGCCTGCAGCCCCCAGGTGTGTGGGGCTACGCAAGCGGTTCCCAAAGAGCTTTAGAACAAGGCATAGTTTTCCCTGCTGGCTCTTTGGGCGTGGGACCATTCTCCAGACATATTGCCATTTTTGGGCCTGTAGCGGCGCCAAGTGGTAAAGCGTGCTTTTGAGGCTGAAGAGAGCAGGAAAGCCTGCAGCCCCCAGGTGTGTGGGGCTACGCAAGCGGTTCCCAAAGAGCTTTAGAACAAGGCATAGTTTTCCCTGCTGGCTCTTTGGGCGTGGGACCAACCTGCAGACATATGGCCATTTTTGTGCCTGGCGTGACGCCAAGTGGGAAAGGGTGCTTTTGAGGCTGAAGGCAGCAGGAAAGCCTGCAGCCCCCACGTGTGTGG